>NC_073255.2:93847500-94472500 GCF_029289425.2 Pan paniscus
AGCTGTGAATATCTGTATCAAGGCAGGGGATGTCGGCTGGGCCTGGTGGCTCACACCTGTAATCCCAGCACTTTGGGAGGCTGAGGTGGGTGGATCACTTGAGGCTGGGAGTTCAAGAGTAGCCTGGACAACATGGTAAAACCCCGTCTCTACTAAAAATACAAAAATTAGCCAGGCATGGTGGCGCACGCCTGTGATCCCAGCTGTTTGGGAGGCTAAGGCACGAGAATGGCTTGAATCCAGGAGGCGGAGGTTGCAGTGAGCCAAGATTGCACCACTGCACTCCAGCCTGGCGACAGAGACTCTGTCTCAAAAATATAAATAAAAAATTATATATCTATGTGTATGTATATGTGTGTGTATATACGTGTGTGTGTGTGTGTATACATATATATATATATGTACTGGGTGCCTACTCTATGGTTGGGGCCTATTCTGGATGCTGATACAGTTAATAAAGATCTTTGCCCTCATGGGGCTTATAGTCTAGTGGGAGAGACAGGCATAAACAAGATAAATAAGTATAATGCATATTATGTTATATGGTGGTAAATGCTAAGGAAAATAATCAAAATTCTCCATATGTTATTAGCTCATAGCACAGGGGTTAAGAGCTTGGGTCCAGGAGGTAGACTTGGAGTTTGAATTCTAGTTCTGCAACTTATTAACCATGTGATTTTGGGCAGGCTGCATTGCGTCTCCAAGCCTCAGTTTCTTCACCTGCAAAACATAAAAAACAATAGTTTCTGCATCAAAAGTTGTCACGATTAATTGAGTTAATACAGACAGAGAACTAAGAATAGGATGGCAGGGGTGTGAGAAGTCACGGGCTTCAGGGTTCCTAAAGGTTACTGAACTCTGAGACTAAGTTTAGGCTGGTGACCAGGGTCCCAGCACTGGGGTTCATGGAGCTTGGAGGGAGAGGACCCCTGTCGAGACACATCACAGGGGCCTCGGCATGGCAGTGTGCAGTGGAGTCTCAGCACTCTTCAGGATTTAAGCCTAGGTCTAACCTGCTGCGGAGCACAGGGAAGCCACTTCTGTTTCACCTTGAGGCAAGAACAAGGGAAGACCCTGACCCTTGATTACACTGATAGATAAAACAGAGGAAGTGGATTTGGAAATAATCCACTCATTATATTTTGCGAACTAACAGAGCCTCCACATCAAATTGAGTGGTGATTTATTAAAGGGAAGCCAAGGCCAGGCACGGTGGCTCATGCCTGTAATCCCAGCACTTTGGGAGGATTAGGCGGGTGGATCACTTGAGGTCAGGAGTTCAAGACCAGCCTGGTCAATATGGTGAAACCCCCTATCTACTAAAAATACAAAAAATTAAATGGGTATTTTGGCAGGCACCTGTAATCCCAGCTACTTGGGAGCCTGAGGCAGGAGAATCGCTTGAACCCAGGAGGTAGAGGTTGCAGTGAGCCAAGATAGCGCCATTGCACTCCAGCCTGGGCAACGAGTGAAACTCTGTCTCAAAGAAAATTAAAATAAATAAAGAGAAGCCACATGGAGGGGTGGAGAGGGAATACTAGCATCAGATGGGCCTGGGTGCTAATTGAAGCTCTACCTTTTTCAGTAATTGGGCAAGTTAGTCAACCCTCTGAGATTGACTTTTCTATGTAAAGTAGCTGTTCCTGTGGATGACTTAAGGGGAGTGCAAACAAAAGTCATCAGAGTTGATGTATGACTCAACTCAGAGTTGAGGATGAAAAGTGGGGATAACACCTGCCTGTACCCTGGTACGGATCATACGATGTTTACTTATTTATTGTGGAGACAGAGTCTCACTCTGCCGCCCAGGCCTGCATGCAGTGGCACCATCATGACTCACTGCAGCCTTGAACTCCTGGGCTCAAGCGATCCTCCTGCCTCAGCCTCCCAAGCAGCTGGGACCACAGGCACACACCACCACACCCAGCTAATTTTTAAAAAAGTTTTTGTAGAAACTGAGTCTCGCTGTTTCCCAGGCTGGTCTCAAACTCCTGGCCTCAAGCAACCCTTTCGCCTTGGCCTACAGGGATTTTCAGGCATCAGTTACTATGCCTGGCCAGATCTCATGAAGTTTAAATATGACATAGCATCTAGCAGTTAGACTTGCTCAGTGGAGGCCTCTTTTTTGCCTGGTGGGTTGGCAGGTCCTGTGTGTACAAATGATGTTTACTGGTCTACCCCTCCTCTAGGTTTTTAAAAATGAGCATTTTCTCTGTACTGACAATAATGAAATAGTAACAGAATCCATTGTCTTTTTTAAAAAAATATAATTATATTCAAACTTCTTTTTTAATTTTTTATTTTGAGACAGGGTCTCACTCTTGTCACCTAGGCTGGAGTGCAGTGGCGTGATAATAGCTTACTGCAGCCTCTAACTCCTAGGCCTAAGCGATCCTCTTGCCTTAGCCTCCCGAGCAGGGGTGACTCCCGTGCATCACCACGCCTGGCTAATTTTTATTGTTAGTAGAGATGAGGTTGCATGCCTGTAGTCCCAGGAGCTACTTAGGAGGGTAAGGCAGGAGGATCACTTGAGCCCAGGAGTTCGAGGCTGCAGTGAGCTATGATTGTACCACTGTACTTCAGCCTGGGTGAGAGAGTAAGACCCTGTATATATAAATATATATATTAAAAAAGACAAAAACCAGGCCAGGCCGGTGGTTCACGGCTGTAGTCCCAGCACTTTAGGAGGCCAAGGCGGGCGGATCACTTGAGGTCAGGAGTTCCAGACCAGCCTAGGTAACATGGTGAAACCCTGTCTCTACTAAAAATACAAAAAAGTTAGCCGGGTGTCATGGTGATGGGCCCACAACCATGCCCAGATAATTTTGTATTTTTAGTACAGATGGGATTTCACCGTGTTGTCCACGCCAGTCTCAAACTCCTGAGCTCAGGCAATCCGCTCACCTCAGCGTCCCAAAGTGCTTGGATTACAGGCATTAGCTACCGTGCCCGGCCAGTTCACTCTTTAGTAAAGTTTTTACAGCAACTTTGCATTCTGTAGTGATTTCAGTCACTCAACAAATTCACTTATAGTTATCAATATTTGAACTTTTGCAGGTGTTGTCATAGATAAGACATTTGGCCAAATGGACTCTTGATTATTGCAGTAAAAATTCTGCTCAAATTAGGTAACAGGCATTTGAAGTTTTAAAGTTATGCAAACTGTGTTCCAGAAATTTCACTTCTAGGGATTTAAGAAACAGTCATGATTGTACAAATAAATGTGCTGTAGGGATGTTCATTTAACAAAATGTATAAAACAGGGAAATCCTGTAACAGCCTAAGTATCCCATAATAGAATTCATTAAATGTTATGATACATACATATGATGAAATGTATGCAGCCATTAAAAAATCTGGCGCAGTGGCTCATGCCTGTAATCCCAGCACTTTGGGAGGCCGAGGCGGGTAATCACTTGAGGTCAGGAGTTTTAGACTAGCCTAGCCAACATGGTGAAACCCTGTGTCTACTAAAAATACAAAAAATTAGCTTGACGTGGTGGCTCATGCTTGTAATCCCAGCTACTTCGGAGGCTGAGGCAGGAGAATCGCATGAACCCACGAAGCAGAGGTTGCAGTGCGTGGAGATTGCACCATTGCACTCCAGCCTGGGTGACAAAAACAAAACTCTGTCTCAATTAAAAAAAAAAATTAAGAATATTTGACATGAAAGGTATTTTTACAATACATTAAGTGAAAGAGCAGATTACACCACAGTACATATAGTGTGTTTATATTTTAAGAAAGTAAATATATATTTTGAATATTGGAATTATATATACCCAACTACTAATGTTATCCATTGAGTCATGGAATTACAAGTGACTTTTTTTTTTTTTTTTTGCTTGTCCCTATTTTCCAATTTTTCTGCAGTGACCGTACTTGCAATAATTAAACATAGTTGGTCATTTAAAATACATCTCTGATACTCTCGTCAAAGGTGGAGCCCAGTCCCTATCCCCTTGAGTGAGGGCTGGGTTACGTGATTCCCTTCTGACAGATAGGAAAAAGCAAAAGTGATGGCTTGCAACTTTGCAAACTACATCATAAAAGGTACTGTGGCTTCCTCCTTGCTCACTCTTTGATTACTCACTTGGGAAAGCCAGCTGTCACACCATGACACCTAAGCAGCCTGTAGAGAGGCTCATGTAACAGGAACTGAGGCCTCCTGTCAGCAGTCACATGAGGGAGCCATCTTGGAAACAGGCTTTAGGTGACTGCAGTCTCAGTGGACAGCTTGAGTGCAATGTCATGAGACACCCTGAGCCCAAATGACCCAGCTATGCCACTCCTGAATTCCTGACCCACAGAAATGGAGATCCTAAGTATTTTATTTATTTATTTATTTATTTATTTATTTATTTTTGAGACAGAGTCTCACTCTGTCACCCAGGCTGGAGTGCAGTGGGTGATCTTGGCTCACTGCAACCTCTCCCTCCTGGGCTCAAGCGATTCTCCTGCATCAGCCTCCTGAGTAGCTGGGACCACAGGTTTGCACCATCATGCCTGGCTAATGTTTGCATTTTCTGTAGAGATGGAGTCTCACTGTGCTGCCCAGGCTGGTCTTAAACTGCTGGACTCAAGCGAACTCCCACCTCGGCCTCCCAAAGTGGTGGGACTGCAGGCATGAGCCACTGTCCCTGGCCCTAAGAATTTATTTTAAGCCACTGGGTTTCGAGTAATTTGTTATATAGCAGCAGATAAATAATACACATATTTTCTATGGTGATCACATTTATAATTTAAATTGAATTAAAAAGGTCGGGAGCAGTGGCTCATGCCTGCAATTCCAGCACTTTGGGAAGGGTGAGGCTGAAAGATCGCTTGAGCCCAGGAGTTCAAGACCAGCCTGGGCAATGTGGCAAAACTCCTTCTCTACAAAATACAAAAAAATTAGCCAGGTGTGGTGGCGTGCACCTGTATAGTCCCAGATACTTGGGAGACTGGTGGGAGAATCACCTGAGTCCAGGAAGTCGAGGCTGCGGTGAGCTGTGACTCTACCACTGTACTCCAGCCTGCATGACAGAGTTAGACTTTGTCTCAAAAATTTTTTTTTTTTTGGCTAGGCGCAGTGGCTCATGCTTGTAATCTAGCACTTTGGGAGGCTGAGGCAGGTGGATCATGAGGTCAAGAGATTGAGACCATCCTGGCCAACATGGTGAAACTCTGTCTCTACTAAAAATAACAAAAATTAGCTGGGCATGGTGGCATGCGCCTGTAGTCCCAGCTACTCAAGAGGCTGAGGCAGGAGAATCGCTTGAACCCGGGAGGCAGAGGTTGCAGTGAGCCGAGATAATGCCACTGCACTGCAGCTCAAAAAAAAGAAAAAAAATTTTTTTAAATTAAAAAGTTGTAGTATCTAAAATGAGCAAAATCACTGTGTGCAGCCGAGGCGGGTGGATCATCTGAGGTCAGGAGTTCAAGACCAGGCTGCAGTGAGCCGAGATTGCACCAGTGCTCTCCAGCCTGGGAGAAAGAGTAAGACTCCGTCTCAAAAAAAAAAAAAAAAAAAGGAAAAATGCATTTAAAAAGAACAGCATCAACCAGGTACAGTGGCTCATGCCTGTAATCCCAACACTTTGGGAGGCTGCGGGGAGAGGATAGCTGAGCCCAGGAGTTTGAGACCAGCCTGGGCAACATGGTGAAACTCTGTCTCTAAAACAAAAATTGGCCAAACGTGGTAGCATGCACGTGTAGTCTCAGCTACTTGGGAATCCTGGGGGCAGGATTGCTTGAGTCTGGGAGGTTGAGGCTGCCATGATTGCACTACCTACTCCAGCCTGGGCAACAGAGCAAGACCCTGTCTCAAAAAAGAAAAAAAAATGCAAAAACAAAACAAAAGAGAATAGCATCATTTCCTTATCATTAGTTTGAATGAAGTGAGTCATTGGTAAAAGTTTCCATTTTCAAAAAAAGCATTAAAATATAGTGTGAGGCCAGGCATGATGGCTCATTCCTGTAATCCCAGCACTTTGGGAAGCTGAAATGGATTGCCTGAGCCCAGGAGGTTGAGGCTGCAGTGAGCCATGTTTGTGTCGCTGCACACCAGCAACCTGGGCAACAGAGCAACACCTTGTCTCCAAACAACAAAACGTGGTTTACCACAACCAACAGGAAAAATCTGGATAAAACTGTATGAAATATTTACTGCTGTGCTCAACATGGTAGTGTAGAGATCAAGGGCAAAAGTCCTGGGGTCAGGCCACCTGGTCTGCTGTGTAATTAGCTGTGTCATCTTTGGAAAGGTAGTTGAACTCTCTGTGTCTTAGAATTCATTTTCTAAAATGTGGGCGGGGCGTGGTGGCTCATTCTTGTAATCCCAGCACTTTGGAAGGCCGAGGCGGGCGGATCACGAGGTCAGGAGGTGGAGACCATCCTGGCTAACACGGTGAAGCCCCGTCTCTAGTATACTAAAAATACAAAAAATTAGCCGGGCGTGGTGGCGGGTGCCTGTAGTCCCAGCTACTCTGGAGGTCATTTTGGCTAATAACATAACTCTCCTTTTGAGTGAAAGGGTTAAAGTGTTCCTCTCAAAAGTACTTATTTTTTAAGCTTGTTCTTCAGATTTGGCCAATATCCTAAGCAAAATGCCTTCAATATGAAGTGAATATTGCTTGATTATAGGGAACTTGTCCATAATGTACTTGAGAATGCAGATACAAATAAAAGAATGTCCGTGTCAGATTTTATTTTCCACAAATTATGTTCTCTTGCACTTTTAGCTTAAGTTCTTGGACTCACTGAGGCAGTAAAAGAACCATATCCTGTGTTTGAATCAAATCCCAAGTTCCTGTATGTAGAAGGTTTGCCAGACAGGATTCCCTTTCGAAGCCCTCCTGGTTTGGAATTCCATGACTTGAAAGGATCGTCCATGGGAGTAATAAAATCAAATTTGTTGGTAAAAAGTAAGTTTTAGGCCAGGCGTAGTGGCTCACGTCTGTAATCTCAGCACTTTGTGAGGCTGAGGTGGGCAGATCACCTGAGGTCCGGCGTTCGAGACCAGCCTGGCAAACATGGCAAAACCCCGTATCCACTAAAAATACAAAGAATTAGCCGGGCATGGTGGCGGGCACCTGTGATCCCAGCTACTTGGGAGGCTGAAGCAGGAGAATCACTTGAACCTGGGAGGCAGAGGCTGCAGTGAGCCGAGATCACAACACTGCACTCCAGCCTGGGTGACAGAGTGAGACTCTGCCTCAACAACAACAACAACAACAACAACAACAACAACAAAGTTATATTTGCCACTGTAGTCATTTCTGGAATTAAAACAATAAAATGACATTTCTACTAAAATGTTTTTCTAGCTAGAAGTGACAGGTGTGTCTGTAAGTCCTTGATGGAAAAGCCTGGCTCTGAGCTGCAGTCCTGGCACTCTCCATTGCCCCTGCCATTCCCCATCCCATACTCAGTCATCTTCATCAGTGCAAGAATAGTGACCACTGCCTCCCTGATGTTCAGACACACTGTGGTGGCTTGCACTATGCCTAAGTACTTGAATGAAGTTTAATCTGCTGGGTTTTATCTGCTCTGTTATTCCTGGGTCAATCTTATTAGCAAGTAAATATTGATGATTGAGTTTCTTTTCCTTTTTCTGAGACAGAGTTTCACTCTTGTTACCCAGGCTGCAGTGCAATGGCGCGATCTCGACTCACTGCAACCTCCACCTC
The DNA here is from genome assembly GCF_029289425.2 of Pan paniscus. Classification (NCBI taxonomy): domain Eukaryota; kingdom Metazoa; phylum Chordata; class Mammalia; order Primates; family Hominidae; genus Pan; species Pan paniscus. The sequence continues at coordinate 93,855,171 of NC_073255.2, forward strand.
CCAGGTTCAAGTGATTCTCCTGCCTCAGCCTCCCAAGTAGCTGGGATTACAGGCATGTACCACCATGCCCGGCTAATTTTTGTATTTTTCGTAGAGACGGTGTTTCACCAAGTTGGTCAGGCTGGTCTCAAACTCCTGACCTCAGGTGGCCCACCCACCTCAGCTTCCCAAAGTATGGGGACTGCAGGTATGAGCCACCGTGCCCAGCCTGATGATTGAGGTTTTTTTTAAAATTATATCTGCGTTTCTGCAGAATTTTGGTGGCTGAAGAAAGTACGCTAGTGTTAATTTTCTTTTTCATGAAAGAAGTAATTTACTCTTCATACAATTACTTGCCAGTCATGGGAAGGAAAAGTCAGGGTTTTCATCCACAATGATAGGAATTATTGTGACATTACAGGATGACTCTGTGAACACCTTTAGGAAAAAACCCTGGTCATATCACAACCGTTTTACTAGCTGTGAGGCCACCATTGTACTGGCTACTGTAACATTTCTTGGTTTTCTTTCTAGACCTGAACTGGTTATTTCCTACTTGCCTCCTGGAGTTGCTAATAAAATAAACACTAAAGGTAAGAGATTACCTGTGTTTTGTATTATATTTCACTGCATTAAGACATTCTTTATCAGCATTCCTTAAATCACACAGAATCATTGGCCATTCTCTTTGTGGGACTTGCAGTTAATTTCTTGGCTTTTTAAGGTATTTTATTTAATGGACCTCTTTTTCTTTAAAAAAAATTTTGTTGGAAGTGTCACATTTGCAATCCCACTTCATTCATGTTTCCATGGCTTTGTTGAGTCCCCTGTGGAGGATTACACTACAAGTTTAATTCTGCAGGTTTCTTTGAAAAGAGCCAAACTGAATGAATTTTAATACTCCGCTCTTATAAAGCATTTCCTTCTGTATTTTTTTCTACAATATACTAAAGTAATTCTGTGCTTTATTTTACAGCTTCGCAGTTTCTAAAAAGACCATGAAGCCCTGAGAGTAATGAAAAGGTTCCTGAAATTGAGGTCACTGTGGAAGGTAAGGGCCAGTCCTTGGCATGTTTCTGTTGATTCTCCAGTTTAATAGTTATGTCAATTCACTAGCTACATGTTTATACAGATGAAGGTAACCAAACTAGTTTTACCTGTGAACAGCTGCCTGTGATAAAGCTAAATTTCTGAATGTCTTTAATTGAAATTTTGAAAATTATTAACAGGAAATAAATAACATGGATCACATCATAAACTGCACTCAAGAAAATCCCTAAAATGCCTTTCCTTTATTACAACAAATAAGGGTGCAGAGGGTCACACGGAATGTTTCATCTTTTGTCTTGTTTTTTCTGTTCTTTTAAGGAAAGAAAGTTGAGGGGTGGTTTAAAAAGCAGCGCCTGGAATGAAAGTATTTCCTACAACATCCTCTAATGTACTTCCTTCTCTCCATGCCCACGGGGTCTGCAGGGTTCTCATCTTTTCATGTTCACAGTATTAAAATACTTCCTACAATACCAAAGACAGTTCCCAAACAACCATCAAATATGGGTATTTCTTCCATCTCCTCATAAATGCAAAAGGAAATAACCGCATTAGGATCATTCTTTTTTATTTGGAGAGGAAAGTCTCGCTCTGTCACCCAGGCTGGAGTGCAGTGGCATGATCTCTGCTCACTGCAGCCTCAGCATCCCAGGTTCAAGCAGTTCTCCTGCCTCAGCCTTCCGAGTAGCTGGGACTACAGGTGCACACCACCACTTCTGGCTAATTTTTTATATTTTAGTAGAGATGGGGTTTCACCATGTTGCCCAAGCTGGTCTCAAACTCCTGAGCTTAGGCAGTCTGCCTACCTTGGCCTCCCAAAGTGCTAGGATTACAGGCGTGAGCCGCCACGCCCAGCCTAGGATCATTTTTTTTTATGTCCTAGGTGTCGATTTTTTAAATAAGGGTTTGCAGTACTGGTGTTTAGTGGTGCAGTAATTTCCATTTAATTATCTGGCATACTCAAAGAGAGGATACCAGATGACTAAGAGTATACCTCACAGAGAGTATACCAGATGACAGAGTATACCAGATGACTGAGAGTATACCTCACAGAGAGTATACCAGATGACTAAATGGGGATTAGAGTGAGTATTTAAACTCTTCATTCATTCATCCTGTTAAAGGAAAGCTTACTTAATAACATAAACTCTTGGTAATGAATTAGATGTTTCTTCTATGAAAGCTTGTGGGCATCTTTGAGCAACTTAATACCTGATTATTTCTGTTCAAAAATGCTGAGAACTAAAAATCCATTCAAACCTTTACTTTTCTCCTTTTGGAAAAGATCAGAGGATCAGAGATCTCTCCTCAACACGAGGTGCCATCCTTTCCTGAAGGAGCTCCTTGTAAAGTGCATGAGGTGTTCCTTTTGGTAAAAAGACACACTGCGCGACCGCAGAGACCTGAGCCTGAACCTATAAAGATCTGAACAAGGTGAACAATGAGACTATGTAAAGGGGAGGTTAATTCCAAGGTGACAGGAACTTTATGGATAAGATTATGATTTCTACACTTCGTGTCACCTTCTAACTCTAGTATGAAGTTACATTGTATACGTTGGTGCCCTAATCTCAGTCTGTGGATATTAGATATTAAGATTGGGGAGAAAATAAAACAGCCAGTTAATGTGCACCATTTTTACAGGCACTGTCAGTAGCATATAAGAAATAGCATGTTTCTCAAAAGTAAATCAGTTCATAGTAGTCAGTTGGCACATTTGGCAGGTACTTCTGTGAACTTTTTTTGGGTATCTTTAAACTCTTCATTCATTGATCCTGTTAACCCAAAGCTTATTTAATAACATAAGCTTTTGGTTATCAATTAGATGTCAGGAAAAACGGAGAAATGAACAGCTAATATAATGAGTTAAAAGGATTGAGGCTGTAGGAATAATGTTACCAAGAATAACTTTAGGATTGTTTGTTACTGTAGCTAGCTGTGATTATCAAAATAGGGAGATGCCTGTTTTTCTCACAAAAATGTAATTGTGCAGGTAGGCTAAGGCTGACATTGGTTCAGTTGCTCAAACATGGTAAGACTGGCTTCCCTGTGCCTCTCTTCACTCTCCTTTCTGGTGCACAATGACCAAGAGAACTCCTGTCATCGTGTCTCCATCCATCATGTCTCCATCCAATTATAAGTAAAGAAAATGCAGCATGAGCCCTGCCTGCACCCACAGTCAGGAAAAGCAAGAGGCTTGTTTTGAATCCTCGCAGAATTTTGCATAAGTCTCTTGGTTTTAAAAACGATGACTTTTAAAATAATAAAGTAAAATAAAGCACAAACTCTGAGGCCAAAGTGATAGGATTTAAATCAGTGCTCTGCCACTTAGAAAAATTAAATTCTCTGTTGTTTAGGTTGCACACCTGTAAAATGGGAGGAAGAAAATAATATTTGACTCATGGTTTTTAAAATTTGAGATGTTATTTCTTTAATAAACAGCTGCTATCATTTGAGAACACTTGCTATTTAGGCACTTAGGAATTTTTCATTAGAAGGGATGTAAAGAAAGACGATGGGCATTTGTAATGGATTTAACATTCATCGTTTGACTGCCTGACTGACCCCCAGAGCTGTGATTTTACTAATGAATTTTTCAGAAGTCCCTTAGCTAGCAATGAGCCTAACCAGCCTCTCACTCTCACCATTCATTGCTCTTCTTCTTATCTGTTTCTCTACAAACTTGGTTACTCTCACAAAGTGATAAAAACTTGCATTTCTTTTCTTTCCTTTTTAGAGATAGGATCTTACTCTGTCACTCAGGCTGCAATGCAGTGGTGTGATCATGGCTCGCTGTGGCTTCAAACTCCTGGGCTCAAGCAATACTCCCGCCTCAGCCTCCCAAGTAGCTTGGACTACAGACATACACCACCATGCAAAGCTAAATTTTTTATTTTTTTGTTGTAGAGATGGGATTGTGCTATGCTGCCCAGGATGATCTCAAACTCCTGTCCTCAAGTGATCCTCCTGTCTCAGCCTCCCAAAGTGCTGGAATTATAGGCAGCCATGGGCCACCTGTGTCCAGCCCGCTATTTTCTTTTTTTAAATAACAACTTTATTGAAATGTAGTTCACATACCATGCAATTTATTTATCAAAGTATGCAATTCAGTGGTTTTTAGAATATTCATGGAACTGTGATCTATCACCACAATCCATTTTAGAAGCTTTCATTACCCTATAGAGAAATCCACTGTTCTTAGCCACTAGCTAAGAACAATGGCGGGGAGTAAGCCACTAGGTTACTCCCCGCCATGCTTCTGTGTTTCCAATAGGCAACCACTGATCTATTTTCTGTCACTATAGATGTGCCTAATCTGGACCTTCTATATAAATAGGATTGTGCAATATGTGATTGTTTGTGGCTGGCTTTTTTTTCCCCTCTTAGCACAGTGTTTTCAGAGTTCCTTCCTGTCATAGCATGTGTCAGTATTTCGTTCCTTCTATGGCTTAGTAATATTCCACGGTAGAGACACACCACATTTTGTTTATTCTTCAGTTGATGAACATTTGGGTTGTTTCCATGTATTGGCTATTATGAATAATGCTGCTATGAAGATTCATGTACAAGTTTTTGTGTGGACATATATTTTTATTTCTCTGGCATATATACCTAGGAGAGAAATTGTTGCATTCTATGATACTGTACATTTAGCCTTTTGAGAAACTGTTTTCCAAAGTGGTTACACCAGTCAGGTGCAGTGACTTACACCTGTAATCCCAGCTACATGAGAGGCTGAGGTGGGAGGATCACTTGAGCCTACGAGTAAAGAGAGACCAGCTTGGGCAAGATAGCAAGACCCTGTTTCGGTTTTTGAAAAATCAAATTAAAATGACAAGAAGACAGGTGCGGTGGCTCACGTCTGTAATCCCAGCACTTCGAAAGGCCGAGGCAGGTGGATAACTTGAGGTCAGGAGTTCAAAACCAGCCTGGCTGGCCATGGTGGCAGATGCCTGTAATCCCAGCTACTCGGGAGGCTGAGGCAAGGAGAATTTTTTGAACCCAGGAGGTGGAGGTTGCAGTGAGTCAGGATCACACCACTGCATTCCAGCCAGGGCAAAAGAGTGAGACTCTGTCACACAAAAAAAGTAAAAATATAAATAAATAAATAAAATGACGAGAAAAGAAACACCCAAAGTAGTTAAACCATTTTGTGTTCCCACCAGTAATGTATGTGGGTTCCAATTTCTCCACATTTTCACCAACATTTCTTTTTTTGAGACATGATCTCTCTGTGTCACTTAGGCAGGAGTGCAGTGGTGTGAACATGGCTCACTGCAGCCTCGAACCCCCAGACACTTGTGATCCTTTTATTTCAGCCTCTTGAGAAGTTGGGACTACAGTCAAACTCCACCACACTCAGCTAATTTATTTTTAGTAGAGACAGGGTTTCACTATGTCGCCCAGGCCGGTTTCTAACTCCTGGACCCAAGTGATCCACCTGCCTTGGCCTCCCACACTGCTGGGATTATAGGTGGGAACCACCATGCCTGGTCCTCTCTCTCTTTTCTCTCTTCCCTTTCTTTCTTGGTGGAGGGAAATATGTCATGTACCAGCTATCCATCCAATGAGTGCCCATCAGTTCCAAATTCACCCTTCACTGCCTGATCTGCAAACATAGAGGTGGGTTCCTTAAATGCTTCCTCTGTCAGCTGGTACATGATTAAATGTTGTCAGTACATAGTACTAGAGGGATCTTGTAAGAGGCTTTTCTTTCTGGTTGTTGTGTGCGAATCTCCACAGGCACTGAGCTTCTCCAGCACCGGGATGCTGCCCTGCACAGTGCTCAGCAGCATCCAGTGACCAGCAGTTTCTCTGCACCTGCCTGGGTGGATTTGTAGTGAGACAACTGTTCATTAATAGCTTAATCTAGCACCCCAGAGGGTGAATTTTCAGCAAATTCCAGAGGGCAGATTGCTAGCATGTTCAACCATGTGGTAATGCAGCAATTCTGCTATTGAATTACCCGTGACTGTGCCCTCTCCAAGTGGGGGCTGGATCTCAGCCCTAGTGGGGAGTCTTTTCCTTGATCACGGTATCTCAGTGTTGGGAAAGTAGGGACAGTTACTGCTTGTTATATCAGCTGGTCCTATACTCTTTTTTTTTTGGAGACAGGGTCTCCCTCTGTTGCCCAAGCTAAAGTGCAGTGGCGAAATCATGGTTCACTGCAGCCTTGACCGCCCAGGCTCGAGCAATCCTCCCACCTCAGTCTCCTAAGTACCTAGGACTATAGGTGTGTGCCACCACACCCAGGTTTTTTTTGTTGTTGTTAGTTTGTTTGTTTGGGTAGAGACGGGGTCTCACTGTGTTTCCCAGGCTGGTCTCAAACTCCTGGCCTCAAGGAATCTTCCTGTCTTGGCTTCCCAAATTGCTGAAATTATAAACATGTGCCACCGTGCCTGGCCTCTGCTAGTCCTATATTCTCTAGCGTTCTCTTTACTTTTTGGTAGCCATCTCTCCTTAATGCTGTTGCCCTGTTATAATTAATAATTTTTTATTTTAAATTTAACACTTTAAACTTTTGAGTGGTTTATGTCTCCTGTTTGGACTCTGACAAATACAGAATTGATGCTAGGAAGGGTCCCGGGAGATAGACCCAGACAACTGGGATTTGGGCATAGGTTTGGTTATCCAAGGGGCAGTGCTGAGCTCCTTGCCAATGGGACATGGGATGCTGTTGATTTCCAGGACCTCACAGTGACTCACGCTACCACTTTCTGTTGATTGTGATGAAACGCCAGCTGAGGCACATGCCTTGGGAGCTAAGTGGCTGCTGCACTTGACCACTATGAAGACTGGTGTGGGAAGAATCCTTTTGGATGCACTTGCAGGGGCCCCTAATCCCTGGGTCACAGGCCTATAATGGGCTACATGGCAGGAGGTGAGTAGAGGGTGGGCGAGCGAAGCTTCATCTGTATTTACAGCTGCTCCCCACGTTACCACCTGATCTCTGCCTCCTGTCAGATCAGCGGCAGCATTAGATTCTCATGTGAGCACGAACCCTATTGTGAACTGTGCATGCAAGGGATCTATCTTGCTCTGTCCTTAGGAGAATCTAATGCCTGATGATCTGTCACTATCTCCCATCACCCCCAGATGGGACCATCTAGTTGCAGGAAAAGAAGGTCAAGACTCCCAGTCATTCTACATTATGGTGAGTTATATAAGTATTTCGTTATATGCTACAATGTAATAATAATAGAAATAAAGTGCATAATAAACGTAATGTGCTTGATATATCCCAAAACTGACCTTTGCTGCCCCCAGTCTATGGAAAAACTGTCTTCCATAAAACTGGTCGCTGCTCCCCCAAAAATTGGGGACCGCTGCACTCAACACAGAGAGAAAAACAAAAAGCTCAAGTCTTTACCTCTCAGTGTAAGTCATGATCTAAGATCCAGAGAGCTTCCATGATAGCCCAAACACAATTCCTTATTTCTTGTATCCACAGGGCTGATATTATTGGAAATGAAACACAAACTTAAATGTGTTGGTTGCTGAATTACAATGACAGTTGAATTCACTGTCACCAAGGTTCTCATGAGAATGTTAGGGCACTAATAAGTGAAGAATGGGATCTTTTTCTTTTTCTTTTTTTCTTTCTTTTTTTTTTTTTTTTTTGAGGCAGTCTCCCTGTGTTGCCCAGGCTGGAGCACAGTGGTTTGATCTTGGCTCACTGCAGTCTCAACCTCTCAGGCTCAAGCTATCCTTCCGCCTCAGCCTCTGGGGTAGCTGGGACCACAGGTACGAGCCACCATGCCCAGCTAATTTTTGTGTTTTGTAGAGATGTGGTTTCATCACATTGCTCTGGCTGGTCTCAAACTCCTGGGCTCAAGCCATCCACCCACCTTGGACTTCTAAAGTTTTGAGATTACAGGCAGGAGCCACCATGCCCGGCCCTTTTCTCTTTTACACTGGTTTATTGTGAGGGCCTCCAATTGTCTTTCTGACTATTAGCCTTGCTCACTTCGGCCTGTTCACTGAAGCCAGAGGAATTCTCCTAAAAGGCAAATTTGGGTCAAAATAGTTCTTGATTAAAACCTGCTGGTGACTGCCCATTGCCTTTAAGACGAAGTCCAAACTAATGTGGCCACAGGGCCGGGTAAGAGCTGGTCTCCGCTCACCTTCCCAGTTTTATCCTGCACCACCCTCCCCAAATCCCTACCCTCCAGCCACAAGGAATGTTAGTTTCCTTGGGGGACTTTACTGGTCCTTCAGGAAACCCTCTCCCTACCTCCATCATCACTCTTTCACTCTCATCTTTGCTCATTTTTAGCCTCAGCCAAGATATCTCACCCCACTCTCTCTGATGCAACAAGAAGCCCCTGGAGAACGTTTCAGTCCCATTTTGTACTTCTGTCATGTGCTCATCACAGTCTGGTAAGTGTTGGCCTGTGATTCCTAGATTAGTCCATTTTGCATTGCTATAAGGAAACACCTCAGGCTGGGTAGTTTATAAAGAAAAACAGTTTATTTGGCTCACAGTTCTGCAGACTATACAAGTAGCATGGTGCCAGGCTGGGAGCAGTGGCCCACACCTGTAATCCCGGCACTTTGGGACGCTGAAGCAGGAGGATTGCTTGAGCCCAGAAGTTTGAAACCAGCCTGGGAAACATGGTAAGATCTTGTCTCTGCTAAAAATAAAAAAAAAATAGCCAGGTATGGTGGTGCACTGATGCATTCCTGTGGTTTCAGCTACTTGAAAGGCTAAGGTAAAAAGACCTGTTTAGCCCAGGATGTCAGGGTTGCAGTGAGCCATAATTACACCACTGCTCTCTAGCCTGAGTGTCAGAGTGAGACCCTGTTTCAGAAAAAAAAAAAACGTAGTACCAGCATCTGCTGGTGAAGACCTCAGGAGGCTTCCTCTCATGGCGGAAGGTGAAGGAGGAGCCGGCATGTCACTTGTTGAGAAGAGGGAGCAAGGGAGAGGGGAGGAGATGCCACTCTCTTTAAACAATCAGCTCTCACATGAACTAGTAGAGAGAGAACTCACTCATTACCTTGGGGAGGGCACCAAGCCATTCATGAGGGATCTGCCCCCACGACTCACACACCTCCCACCAGGCACCACCTCCAACATTAGGGATTTAATTTCAATATGTGATTTGGAGGAGACAAACGTTCAAACTGTATCAATTTCCTGCTACCCTGTAAGCTCTGCGAGGGCAGAAACTTTTTTTTTTTTTTTTGATACGGAGTTTCGCTCTCATTGCCCAGGCTGGAGTGCAGCGCCGCAACCTCAGCTCATTACAACCTCCGCCTCCTGGGTTCAAGCGATTCTCCTGCCTCAGCCTCCTGAGTAGCTGTAGCTGGGATTACAGACATGCACAACCATGCCCTGATAATTTTTGTACTTTTAATAGAGACAGGGTTTCACCATGTTCGTCAGGCTGGTCTTGAACTCCTGACTTCAGGTGATTCACCGGCCTCGGCTTCCCAAAGTGCTGGGATTACAGGCATGAGCCACCACGCCCGGCCAAGGGCAGAAACTGTTATACCTTGTTCACCGCTGTTTCCTGGGCACCTATTATAGTGCCTGGTATATAGTAGGAGCTCAAGAAGTGTTTGTTAGGGCCTGATGTGTTGGCGCAAGCCTGTAATCCCAGCTTTTTGGAAGGTGGGGGCCAGAGGATTGCTTGTGCCCAGGAGTTCAAGGCCAGCCTGGGCAACGTAGTGAGACCCTGTCTCTAGAAAAAATAATAAACTGGCCAGGCACAGTGGCTCACACTTGTAATCCCAGCACTTTGGGAGGCCGACGTGGGCAGATCATCTGAGGTCAGGAGTTCAAGACCAGCCTAGTGAACATGGTAAAACCCCTTCTCTACTAAAAATATAAAAATTAGTCAGGCATGGTGGCACGCACCTGTAATCCCAGCTACTCAAGAGGCTGAGGAAAGAGAATTGCTTGAACCCAGGAGGCAGAGGTTGCAGTGAGCTGAGATCATGCCACTGCACTCCAGTCTGGGCAACAGAGCGAGACTCCGTCTGAAAAAAAAAAAGACAAGAAAAAATAATAAATTTAGCTGGGTGTGGTGTTACATGACTGTAATCCCAGCTATTTGGGAGGCTACGGTGGGAGGCTCACTTGAGCCCAGGTGACAGAAGCTGCAGTGAGCCATAACGAAGCTGCAGTGAGCCATAATCATCTGCCTGTACTTCAGCCTGTGTGACAGAAGGGGACTCTGTCTCAAAAAAAGTAAAAAAAAGAAAAAGAAATATTCATTGGGAAAATAAAAAAAGAGTGAACAAGCAAAGTTTCAGGAGAGTACTGTGAATGTGGGTCGTGTCAGTAGAGTGTAGGGAGTTGGGCAGGAGCGGCTGGACTTGAAGAGCAGGTTGGTGGAGACCAGGTCATTTATCGTAAGCAGTTTGCCCTGTAGCATGTAGATCAAATATCCCACATTGGCTGCTGGCGACTGAACTGGGCTTCCTGTTTCTGTGTTTGGTTTGACCATCACAGTGTTGAAGAACTGTTGAAGTGAATACCTTGCAGTTTGCTACAGTTCCCCCTGGTCTCCCACATTACTCTGGCCTCATTCCCTCCTGTAGGTTGCCTGACCTGCTGAGACCTGTGTTTGCTATCCCTGCAGATGGGTGGGTAGGAGGTGATTTAAGGAGGAAGATTTAATATATGAGTTATAGAAAGATAAATAGACTGGGCACAGTGGCTAAAGCCTATAATCCTAGCACTTTGGGAGGCGAAGGCGGGAGGATTAGTTTGACCCAGGAGTTCAAGACCAGTCTGGGCCACATAGTGAGACCCTGTCTCTACAAAAAATTAAAAAATTAGCCAGGCACGGTGGCATGCACCTGTAATCCCAGCTACTCAGGAGGCTGAAGTGGGAGGATAGCTTGACCCCAGGAGTTGAAAGCTGCAGTAAGCAGTGATCTTGCCACTGCACTCCAGTCTGAGTGACAGAGTGAGACCCTATCTCAGAAAAAAAAAAGCAAGAGAGAAGTAAATAGATCTAGCATTGGTGGGAGTGTGCTTTTGAGTGCTCTTTAGGAGAAATTTTTATTTTAATATTTTTTTCTTCTTTAAATTTTTTATATTCCAGCAGGCTGGGTCCATTCACTCCCCTTTAATTTCTCAAACACAAAGCGCCCTGCCAGAATCTCAAGTTGGATCTGCAGTAGATCACCATTAACATAGCAGCCTGATATGTTGTAAGTCCTTATGCCAGGAACTGTGCAGGATACAAAATGTAAGAGAAGGCTGGAATAGAGCATCTCTGGGGGAAACGAGAGCCAGAGATACAGCGGTGTCCCATGGAGACAGCCAGCTGGTGTTCGGTAGTGCTTTGTGGAAAGGCTGTACTTTGGTAAGGTCTCCACATCTGCAATGTGGCCTTCAATATTGTAGGTCCCCAAACTCCAGGTTTTTACTTTCCCTGCATAGGTCAGGGTTGTAGGGAGTGATTCACCCTAGCAGAACTCCCTGGTTTTTAAGGCAGGTGTTCCATTTATTAATTGACAAAGGATGCATATTTCTCCTTTGGTAACCTGATGAGTTAGGTCTTTTCCCCAGGGACTCCCTTTCCACCTGAAGTTTCTTGGAAAACTAAGCAGAGGATGAGGGAAAGGCTGTGAACAAGCTTGCTGGTCCATCCCTGTCCTAAAAAAGAGCATACGTCTTCTGTAACCAGAAGACCCTTTTCACTAGTCAAGGCTGGGCAGACTGAGATGAGGGGTGTGTGTGTGTGTGTGAAGGCTGGGCAGACTGAGATGAGGGGTGTGTGTGTGTGTGTGTGAAGGCTGGGCAGACTGAGATGAGGGGTGTGTGTGTGTGTGTGTTTTCTTACTCTGTCACCCAGGCTGGAGTGCAGTGGGATCAGAGCTCACTGCAGCTTCTACTTCTGCAGCTTCCACTTTGATCCTCCCACTTCAGCCTCCAAAGTAGCTGGGACTATAGGAATGTGCCCCCGCACCCAGCTCATTTTCTAATTTTTTGTAGAGATGAGGTTTCACTGTGTTACCCAGGCTGGTCTTGAACTTTGGGCCTCACGGGATATCCTCCTGCCTTAGTCTCCCAATGGGCTGGGATTATAGGTGTGAGCCACCTCACCTGACCTGTGATGAGTTTTCAACAATGTGATTCCTCTTTTACAGAACCACCTAAGCTAAATATTCTTTTGAGAACAAGGGCTAGCCTGTAGTTTCATGGCCTTTTTTCCATTTGTGGTTTTTGCCAGGTGGAATTTAAATGACCTCTTATCAAGATGGATAAACCCAAGTTTCCCAGTGCTGGAATATAGAAAATGGATGGACAAGTAAGTCCCACTCAGCACCCATAGCCCAGACATGGGGACCTCAACACACCTGGGCCCCAGACATCACCTTTCATTGTGAGTAGCTCAGAGATGACACTTTTGGTTGTTAAGTGCCCACTGGCAGTAGTTTCTGTAACAGCAAGTGAAGGAATAAATAGTCACCAAAACATTTTCTGTTCCCAATTCCAACATTTAATTGGATGAGATAATTATTTTATGAAGAATTTTCATATGGCACAGTCGTGGCCATATCTTCAAGTCAACAGAAAAATTCTATTAAACAGTCAACCTTCTGTCTCACTCTGTTGCCCAGACTGGAGTGCAATGGTGCAATTATGGCTCACTGCAGCCACAACTTCCTGGGCTCAAGCAATCCTCCCACCTCAGCCTCCCAAAGTGCTGGAATTATAAGCAGACAGCCACCATGCCTGAAAGCTCGACAATTTACATCAAGTGTAATAAGAATGCTCACGCCCTGTGACTCACAGTAATCTCACTTCTGGAAATACCATCTTTGGATATAATTCAACCTAAACAAAAGGTCATATGCACACAGTGAAAATCCGGATGTAATTTTTTTCTCTTTTTAAAAAAAATATGGAATGATTCAGAAACTTGCATGTCGTTCTTGCACAGAGGCCATGCCAATCTCCCTATTGTTCCAACTGTAGTATATGTGCTACTGAAGCAAGCATGAGTAATTTAAGATAAAGTGGTTAAGTGGAATAAGGAAGAGTTATGGGGAATTTAAAAGTTTATGATATTTATAGGCACCTAGTAACAGCTCAGTAAATATTAGCTGCTACTTTTATTATTTTTATGGTAATTCCACTCAATTAAAAACTGTCATTAAAAATTACCATTGTCATGGAACATAATGTATCCTACAGTATAATTGTAAAAACAGATACAATTTGTCTCTTGGTATATTGGGGGGATTAGTTCCAGCTCCCCCATTTCTGTGTACACCAAAATCCACCCATACTCACTGCAGCCTAGACTTTTCAGGCGCAAGGGATCTTCCCACCCCAGACTCCAAAGTAGCTGGAACTATAGGTGTGCACCACCACCACACCTGGCTAATTTTTTTTCTTTTTTTGGTAGACACAGGGTCTCACTATGTTGCCCAGACTGGTCTCCAACTCCTGTCCTCAAGCGATCCTCCTGCCTAGGCTTCCCAAATTGCTGGGATTACAGGCATGAGCCACCATGCCTGGCCTCTGCTAGTTCTGTATTCTCTAGAGTTGTCTTTCATTTGTGCTAGTGTGTCACTCATTATGCCAATCCTCTGTTATAATTAATACTTTTTATATTAAATTTACATATATATATATTTTTACTTTTTTTTGTTTTTTATTGGTACTGGGTCTCACTCGATCACCTAGGCTAAAGCGCAGTGGCACGATCTCTACTCATGGCTACCTCCACTTCCCAGGCTCAAGCAATTCTCCTTCCTCAGCCTCCTGAGTAGCTGGGATTACAGATATGTGCCACCACGCCTGGCTAATTTTTGTGTTTTTTGTAGAGACGGTGTTTCGCCACGTTTCCCAGGCTGGTCTCAAACTCCTGAGCTCAAAGCGATCACCCGCCTTGGCCTCCCAAAGTGCTGGGATTACAGGTGTGAGCCACTATGCCCATTTTAGTTTAAACTTCTGAGTGGTTTATATCTCCTGATTGGACTCCTAGAAATACAGAATTGATGCTAGGAAGGGTACCAGGAGATGGACCCACACAGATGGGATTTAGGCATAGGTTTGGTTATCCAAGGAGCAGAGCTGAGCTATTTGCCAATGGGACATGGGATGCTGATAATTTCTAGGAAGTGACCTCACAATGACTCAAGCTACCACTTAATGTTGATTGTGATGAAATGCCAGCCGAGGCATATGCCATTCAAGCTAAGGGGTGCTACACTTGACCACTGCGGCAGTATAGATGAGTCTGAAGAATGGTATGGGATGGATACTTTCGAATGCACTCGAGCAGGGGTCTCCATCCACAGGGCCACAGAGCCAGAGGTGAGCAGCAGGCGAGTGAGGGGAAACTTCATCTGTATTTATAGCCCCTCCCCATTGCTCACATGACCACCTGAGCGCCATGTCTTGTCAGATCAGCGGCAGCATTAGATTCTCATAGGACCATGAACCCTGTTGTGAAGTGTGCAGGTAAGGGATCTAGGTTGTGCGCTCCTTATGAGAATCTAATGCCTGTTTCTCCCATCACCCCAGATGGACAGTCTAGTTGCAGGAAAATAAGTTCAGAGATCCCACTGATTGTACATTATCATGAGTTGTAGAATTATTTCGTTGTATATTACAATGCAATAATAATAGAAATAAAGTGCACAATATATGTAATGCACTTGAATCATCCTGAAGTCATTCCCTCCACCCCCAGTCTGGAAAAAATTGCCTTTCATAAATTCACTCTGTTTTTTTGCATAGAGACAGGGTCTTAATGTGTTGCCCAGGCTGATCTCAAACAGCTGGGCTCGAGTAATCCACCCCTCTCAGCCTCCCAAAGTGTTGAGATTACAGGCGTAAGCCACCACGCTCAACCAGCTGATGAAAGAGATGTACATGCCAGATGCAGTGGCTCACACTGTAATCCCAGCACTTTGGGAGGCTGAGGTGGGAGGATTGCTTAAACTCAGGAGTTTGAGACCAGCCTGGGCAACATGGTGAAACCCTGTCTCTAAAAAATTTTTAAAAAGCTGGGCACGGTGGCTCAAGCCTGTAATCCCAGCACTTTGGGAGGCCAAGGTGGGCGAATCACGAGGTCAGGAGTTCGAGACCGGTCTGACCAACATGGTGAAACCCCATCTCTACTAAAAATGCAAAAATTAGCCAGGCATGGTGGCGTGCTCCTATAATCCTAGCTTCTCAGGAGTCTGAGGCAGGAGAATCGCTTGAACCGGGAAGTTGGAGGTTGCAGTGAGCTGAGATCACACCACTGCACTTTAGCCTGGGCGACAGAACTAGACTCTGTCTCAATAAATAAATTAATTAACTGAGTGGGGTGATGTGCACCTGTAGTTCCAGTTACTACAGAACTAGACTCCGTCTCAATAAATAAATAAATAAATAAATAAATAAATAAATAAGTGAGCGCAGTGGCGTGCACCTGTGGTTCCAGTTACTAGGGAAGCTGAGGTGGGAGGATGTTTTGATCTGGGGAGGCTTAGGTTGCAGTGAGGTAAGATTGTGCCATTGCACTCTAGCCTGGATAAAAGAGCCAGACACTTTCTCAAAAAAAAAAAAAAAAAAATGCCCGGGGCAGGGTAAGTGGGGAGGGGCACAGAGCTCCCATGCACTTTGTTGAACATGCTACCCTCCCAGCATCTCCTATGTTCAGCAACCCAGAAGCTCTGCAATCCCTGTTGTTCAGGGTGTTTATGGAGGCTTTATTATGCAAGCACGATTGATAAAATCCTTGGCCACTGGTGATTAAGTCCATCTCCAGCCAGTCTTGCCTCCTGGAGTTAAGTGGGTGAGACTGGAAGTTCCAAGCCTGTAATCATGTGGTTGCTTTTTCTGGCAATCAGCCCTCCTCCTAAAGAAATCTAGGAGCTTGCAGCCACTCATCATCTCAACAATACCCCCAAATGCATTCTTATCATGCTGGAGATCCCAAAGTTCTTAAAGGCTCTTGTGTTAGAAATCTGGGACAAAGACCAAATATTAAAACAAAAGATGCTCCTATCACCTCTAACACCGAGGTCTTTATAAAAGCTTTAGAAGCTCTGTGCCAGGAACCAGGGACAGAGACCAAATATATTTTTCTTTTCTTTTTTTGAGACAAAATCTCCCCGTGTCATCCAGGCTGGAGTGCAGTGATGTGATCATAGCTCACTATAGCTTTGACCTCCTGAGCTCAAGTGATCCTCCCACAGCAGCCTCTCAAGTAGCTGGGACTACACATGCATGTCACCCATGCCCAGCTCATTTTTGTAGAGATGAAATTTAGTTATGTTGCCCAGACTGATCTCAAACTCCTGGGTTAAAGCGATCATCTCACCTCAGCCTCTCAAGTAGCTGGGAGTACAGGCACACACCACCATGTCTGGCTAATATTCATTTTTATTTTTTTGTAGAGGTGGGGTCTCACTATGTTGTCCCAGCTAGTTTCAAACTTTGGGCCTCAAGTGTTCCTCCTGCTTTGACCTCCCAAAGTGTTGGGATTATGGGTGGCAGCCACCATGTTCAGCAATTACAAGGATTTTTTTTTTTTTTTGGTTGTTTTTTTTTTTTTTTTTGAGACGGAGTTTCGCTCTTGTTGCCCAGGCTGGAGTGCAATAGCGCAACCTCTGCCTCCTGGGTTCAAGCAGTTCTCCTGCCTCAGCCTCCAGAGTAGCTGGGAATACAGGCATGCGCCACTATGCCCGGCTAATTTTTGTATTTTTAGTAGAGACGGGGTTTCTCCCTGTTGTTCAGGCTGGTCTCGAACTCTTGACCTCAGGTGAATCACAAGGATCTTTATAAAAGAAATAGGGTAGGAGAGTCAGAACTGGAGCAGGAGATGTGGTGATGGAAGCCGAGGTCAGAGAGGGAGATTTGAAGATGCTTCACTTCTGGCTTTGAAGATGGAGTAAGGGGCCATGATCCAAGGAATGGGGGTGGCTTCTAGAAGCTGGAAAAGCCAAGAGAACACGTTAGAGCCTTCAAAAGGAATGCAGGCCTGCTGACACCTTGACTTTAGCTTTAATAGACCTAGTTGGGGCTTCAAGGCCCCAAGAATTGTAAGATGGTTTATTTGTGGTGTTTTTAGCCACAAATGTAGGAAAGTTTGTTGTAGCCACAAGAAGAAATGAACATAAAGCCAGGCATGGTGGCTCATGCTGGTAATCCCAGCACTTTAGGAATCCAGGCAGGAGGATCACTTGAGGCCAGGAGTTCAAGACTAGCCTGGACAACATAGTGGAGACCCTGTCTCTACAAAAAATTTAAAAAATGGCTGGGCACGGTGGCTTGCGCCTGTAATTTCAGCACTTTGGGAGGCTGAGGCAGGCAGATCACCTGAGGTCAGGAGTTCGAGAACAGCCTGGCCAACATGGCAAAACCCCATATCTACTGAAAATACAAAAGTTAGCCGGGTATGGTGGCATGCGCCTGTAATCCCAGTTACTGGGAAGGCTGAGGCAGGAGACACCCTTGAAACTGGGAGGTGGAGGTTGTAGTGAGTCAGGATCGCACCATTGCACTCCAGCCTGGGCGACAAGAGTGAAACTCCATCTTAAAATAAGATAAAATAAAATAAAATAATAAAAGAAATCAGCCAGGCATGATGACATGCACCTGTAGTCCCAGCTACTAGGGAGGCTGAGGTGGGAGGATTGCTTGAGCCTGGGAATTAGAGGTTGCAGTGAGCTGTGATTGCACCACTGCGCTCCAGCCTTGGTGGCAGAGTGAGATCTTGTCTTCACAAAAAAAAAAAAAAAAAAAGAATAAATGAGCATGGTGGGCAAGGGGACAGATGGCAATAGAATAGTCGGGTGGCCTCCTAAGTAAAAATTAAGCAAAGACTTGAAGGAGGGGAAGGAGTTGGCCAAGGTGCTGTGGGAAGAGCATTGTAGGCAGAAACAACAGAATAAGGTGTCTGAGGTGTGTCTGAGGCTCTGGAAGGAGGCTAGTGGAGCAGAAGGAGAGAGGGAGAAAATTAGGGCAGCGGGCCAGAGATTTGCTGGGCAGGGATCGGTACAGACTGTGTAAGCCCTGGGAGGTTATTGCTGGGCTAGATGGGAAATTCAGGAGGGTTCTGAGCAGAGAGGCGACATGATCTGTCTGCCGATTTAAAAGCATTCTCTGGCTGCTGAGTTGAGAAAGACTGTGGGAAGATTTGGATAGAAGCATGGGGGCCAAGTTGTGGCAACATCGAGGTGGGAGATGATAGTGGTCTTGACCAGGGTCGTGGTGGTGGTGAGAGATAGTCAGAGGAGAGAAGTTGGGGAGGAGGCCAGGGAGTTGCTGGGTGGGGATCTTCAGTACATGTTGAAGACAGTCAACAGGATTTCCTGACAGACTGGATGTGGGGGGTGAGAGAAGGCAGGGGTCAAGGTCGTGTTAGATTCTTACTGAATTATTAAGTAATTTTAAAAAACACTACTGCCTTTCCCAGTCCTATTAAGTATAGGATAGTAGATTAAAGAAATCTCTTCACGCTCAGTGCAGTGGCTCATGCCTGTAGTTCCACCTGTTTGGGAGGCAGAGATGGGAGTATCTTTTAAGGGCAGTAGTTCGAGACCAGCCTGGGCAATATAGCAAGACCTACTCTCAATAAAAATATTTTTCAAAATTTAATAAAATGAAATGTAGCTAGGCATGGTGATGTGTACTTGTAGTCCCAGCTACTCAGGAGGCTGAGGTGGGCAGATCTCTTGAGGTCAGGTGTTTGAGGCCAGCTTGGGCAACATAGCAAGACCCCTCACTCTACAAAAATTTAAAAATAGCCAGGTATGGTGGCACTCAACTGTGGTACCAGCCAGTGGGGAGCTGAGGCAGGAAGATGGCTTAAATTCAGAAGGTCGAGGCTTCAGTGAGCTATAAGTGCACAACTGCTCTCCAGCCTGGGCGACAGAGCAGGACCCTGTCTCACAATACAAATAAAGTAATGAAATCATAAGTTAGAGCCTTTTGGCTCTGTAGCCCTTGCAACCCTGGAGCCGTGCAGTGGGGTTTGCATCACTGGGAATGAGGAGACTCCTCCCCAGTATTGTTGCCTGACTAAACAGTGTTTTAAAAAATATATGAATCTGTTGGGAGGCCGAGGCGGGCGGATCACGAGGTCAGGAGATCTAGACCATCCTGGCTAACACGGTGAAACCCTATCTCTACTAAAAATACAAAAAAATTAGCCAGGCGTGGCAGTGGGCACCTGTAGTCCCAGCTGCTGGGGAGGCTGAGGCAGGAGAATGGCATGAACCTGGGAGGGAGATGGAGCTTGCAGTGAGCCAAGATTGTGCCACTGTACTCCAGCCTGGGGGACAGAGCGAGACTGTGTCTCAAAAAAAAATATATAGGTATATAAATATAGTTATATAACTATATATTTATATAAATATTTATATAAATTTATAAATTTTTATATTTATATAAATTTATATAAATTTATATTTATATAGTCATATAATAGTTATATAAAATATATAGTTATATAAATATATCACTACATATTTATATAAATATATATGTACACACACATATATATTAATATATATATACACACACATATATATTAATATATATATACACACATACATATATATTAATATATATATTAGCATGGGCGCAATGGCTCATGCCTGTAATCCCAGGACTTTGGGAGACCAAGGTGATCACCTGAGGTCAGGATTTTGAGACCAGCCTGGCCAACAGGGCGAAACCACATCTCTACTAAAAAAAACACAAAAATTAGCCAGGCATGGTGTTGGGCGCCTGTAATCCCAGCTACTTGGGAAGCTGAGCCAGGAGAATTGCTTGAACCCAGGTGGCGGAGGTTGCAGTGTGTCAAGATCATGCCACTTCACTTCAGCGTGGGTGAAAGAGTCAGACTGTTTCCCAAAAAAAAAAAAAAAAAATGTATTACCTATGTCAACTTGTAATGGTTTTATTATTCATGTGTAATGAATATATATTTTAAAAATTTGTCCTGTAGTATATCAACATGAAATGGTTTTATTATTAATATGTAATGAATATTTTAAATTTTTTGTGTTATTTTCTAATTTTAATATAATTATTTATATAAAGAAAAAGTCTTAAGAGATCTTCAATAGAGTTAAAAAATGTAAAGGGATGAAAGACTCAAAAAGATTGAGAACATGTAGTTTAGACATATTCAGAGTAAGCCACATACAACTTGCTACTTCACCTATTTTCTTTCTTTCTCTCTTTCTTTCTCTCTCTTTCTTTCTTTCTTTCTTTCTCTTTCTTCTTTTCTTTCGTTTTGTTTTGGGAGATGGGGTCTCCTTTGCAACCCAGGCTGGAGTACAGTGGTGCAATCACAGCTCACCGTAGCTTAGAACTCCTAGGCTAAGCCTCCTCCTGCCTCAGCCTCCTTAGTAGCTGGGACTGTAGTTATACATGATGACACCTGGCTATTCTTTAAATTGTTTTGTAGACATGGGGTCTCACTTTGTTGGCCAGGCTGGTGTCAAACTCCTGGCCTCAAGTGACCCTTCCACCCCTGCCTCCCATCCTAGAGGTATTAGCCACCACAGCAAACACTTGTTCGATTTTCTAAAAATAAACAAATTTCCGAATTAAGGCTGGGGGATGATGGCCAGAAGATAAAAGTAGAAAAACAGAAGAATAAGTTCTAATGACTTACACATATTTTTTTGACAGCAAGAAGAACTTTTAGTAAATACATTCCTTACAAACAAACAGAAGGCAAATAATGTTGTACAGGAACTTCAACACACACTGTACAATATTCCCACTTTGCTGATGTCAGTTATGGAAATTCTTCATGGTTTACTTGACTATCGCTATCAGTATTTAGCATCTCTCATCATTTTTGTCAACTTCCTTATCTGCTAACTTCTTTCCAAGAAGTTATGTCATAATATGACATACCTCTGCTGCATGAACATGGCCAGTGTCATCCTATTTAACACGTAGAATCCTTCCCTAATTTGTTTTTTTACCCTCTATCTCTTTGTTTTGCATTTTTCTTACCTTTATTGTCAGAAACTCCAGAAAGTCAATCGTAGTGATTTATCACCAATTGCTTCATTAATTTATACTTTGCTTATATGGAATTTTGCCCAACAGACGTCATTACAATTTCTAACCTTTTTTCTTTTTTTTTTCCTGAGACAGGGTCTTGCTCTATTGTCCAGGCTGGAATGTGGTAGTGCTATCACAGCTGACTGCATCCTCGACCTCTCAGGCTCAAGCAGTCCTCCCACCTCAGCCTCCCAGGTGGCTGAGACTGTATGTGCTTTGCCACAATGCCCAACTAATATTTGGACTTTTCCTATACATGGGTTCCAAAGGGCTGACTGCGAAATGTGAGTATGCATGGATTTTGGTATATGCAGAGATGGGGGGCTGGAACGAATCCTCTCTGTATGCCGAGGGATGACCGTATATGTTTTTACAGTTACACTGTAGGACACATATTGTTCCATAGCCTTGAAAATGATAATTTTTAATGACAAATAATTTTGAATTTAGTGGTATAATATAAAAGTAGCAGCTGATCAGGTGTGGTGGCTCACACCGGTAATCACAACACTTTGGGAGGCTGAAGTAGGAGGATGGCTCGAGGCCAAGAGTTTGAGACAGGCCTCAGAAATCAAGGGAGTCACCATCCCTACAGAAATATACATGAATTAGCCTAGTGTGATGGCATGTTCCTGTAGTCCCAGCTACTTGGGAGGCTGAGGTGGGAGGATCACTTGAGCCCAGGGAGGCTTAGACTGCAGTGAGTCATGATCAGGACTCTGCACTCCAGCCTGAGTGACAGAGTGACCCTGTCTCAAAACAACAAAAAGTAGTAGCTAACATTAACTGACCTTCTACCAGGTGCCTATAAATACCATAGATAGTTTAATTTCTTATAACTGTTTCTTATTTCGCTTAACCACTCTGTCTTCAGTTACTCCCAGATTTTCACTGTGTTTGTGCAGATGACTTTTTGTTTAGGTTCAGTTGTCTTCGAAGGTATTTCCAGAAGAAAGATTACTGTGAGTCATGGTGAATGGACATTCTCATTGTCCTTGATGTAAATTGACAAGGTTTTGGGTGCCTCCCAGGTGTAATCCCAGCACTTTGGGAGGCCAAGGCAGGAGGATTGCTAGACCCCAGGACTTGGAGGAGACAGTATGGTGAGACAGTGTCTCTATTATTAAAAAAAAATGCTGGTCAGATGTGGTGGCTCACGCCTGTAATCCCAACACTTTGGGAGGTTGAGGTGGGTGGATCACCTGAGTTCTGGAGTGCAATACCAGTCTGACCAACATGGAGAAACCCCGTCTCTACTAAAAATACAAAATCAGCTGGGTGTGGTGGCACACACATGTGATCCCAGCTACTCAGAGGCTGAGGCAGGAGAATCGCTTGAACCCGGGAGGTGGAGGTTGCAGTGAGCCGAGATCACACCATTGCACTCCAGCCTGGGCAATGAGAATGAAACTCCATCTCAAAAAATAAATAAATAAATAAAAAATTGGAAGCTTTACCCTGAAAGGCTTATATACAGTTTAAACACCCCTTATTGTATAAGAAAGTGCCCATTTCACTGCATCTTTGCCAGCACAGGGTATTATAATTTAATAAGTTATTTTTTGTTTGATGATTTTAAATGGATGAAAGCCGTCATATTACTTTGTCACATTTCAACATCTTTCCTTATACCTTATTAACCCTATTTCTTTTCTGTCTGTAAATTGTTGTTGTTGTTGTTTTGTTCTTTGAGACAGGGTCGTGCTCTGTCACCCAGGCTTGACTATAGTGCCATAATCATGACTCACTGCAGCCTTGACCTCACAGGCTCAAACTACCCTCCCACTTCAGCTTCCCAGGTAGCTGGGATTATGAGTATGCACCACCACACCCAGCTAATTTTTTTCTTTTTTGAATAGAGACAGGGTCTCACTGTGTTGCCCAGGCCGGTCTCTAGCTCCTGGCCTCAAGCAATCCTCCTGCGTTGGCTTCTTAAAATGCTGGCATGAACCACCATGCCTGAGTTTGGCTAGTCCTATATTCTCTAGAATTCTCTTTACTTTGTGCTAGCCAGTCTCTCATTATGCTGTTCCCCTGTTTTAATGAATAATTGTCTGTATTAAATTTTAGGACTTTGGACTTTTGAGTGGTTTATGTCTCCTGATTGGACCCTGACTAATACAGAGTTGATGCAGGAAGGGTCCCAGGAGACCGACCCACATAGATGGGATTTGGGCATAGGTTTGGTTATCCAAGGGGCCGTGCTGAGCTCCTTGCCAATGGGACATGGGATGCTGTTGATTTCCAGGAAGTGACCTCACAATGACTCAAGCTACCACTTATTGTTGATTGTGATGAAATGCCAGCTGTGGCACATGCCTTGGGTGCTAAGTGGCTGCTGCACTTGACCACTATAAAGACTGGTGTGGGAAGGGTCCTTTTGGATGTACTTGAGCAGGGTCCCCAACGCCGGAGCCATGATGAAGGCCTCTCCTGGCTCAGCTGTGGCCTCACGTTGGCCTCCCCAGGCCACGTTTCCGCTTGCCTCGCGGCAGCCTTGGCAAGCCCAGCTCCTGCCTGCTGAGGGCCTCTTAAAGAGGCTCATCTCGTGCCTCGCCGTGGCCTCCCCAGGCCATGCTCCCACCTTTCGGCAGCCTCTGCAGGCCCAGCTCCTGCGTCCCGATGGCCTTTTTGGGCCTGGCTTTGCCTCACCGCGGCCTCTTGAGGCGCAGCTTTTCCCTTCTGGCAACATCTCCAGGCCCAGAACTTCCTGAAATCGGCCTCCCCCGGCCCAGTTGCTGCCTGCCGGCGTCCTCTCCGGGCCCAGCTATTTGCTCATGGCTACGCCCACAGGCCCAGCTCCTGCCTCCGAACAGCCTCCTTTGACTCGGCTCCTGCCCAGCTCCCAGCAACCTACCTCGGCCCAAAGCCTGCTCCAGTCCAGCTCTCCAGGCCCGCCTCTTGCCTCGCAGCGGCCTTTCCAGGCCCAGCTCTCGCCTTGCGGCGGCCTTCCACGACCCCGCTCGTGC
This sequence comes from Pan paniscus, assembly GCF_029289425.2. NCBI lineage: Eukaryota > Metazoa > Chordata > Mammalia > Primates > Hominidae > Pan > Pan paniscus. The sequence continues at coordinate 93,879,162 of NC_073255.2, forward strand.
CGGCCTCCGGGCAGCCTCCACAAGCCCAGCTCCTGCCTCACGCTGGTCCCTGTAGGCCCAGCTTGTGCCTCGCGGTGGCCTCTCCAGACCCAGCTCCCGCCCACCCCGACGTGTCTCCCGGCCCAAAGCTCCCTTACTGAACGATGACCCCTCTAGACCCAGCTCCTGCCTGCTGCTGATGGCCTCTGCGGGCCCACCCAAAGCATCCCGAAGTTGGCTTCACCAGGCCTAGCTGCTGCCTGTTGTAGGCCCCTAGGGGCACGGCCTCTGCCCCACACCAGCCCCCCCGGAACCAGCTCTTGCCTCATCCTAGCCGCATCAGGCCAAGCTCCTGCCTTTTGGTGGTCTATCCATGCCTGGCTCTTGACCGCTGGCATCCTTTCCAGGCCCAGAACTGTTTCCAGTGGCCCTCTCCAGGCCTGGCTCTCCATCCGGGCTGCGTCCAGCGGTCCAACCCCTGCCTCACGACAACCACGTTTGGCCCAGCTCCTGCCCAGCTCCTGGTAGCCTTTGTAGGCCCCAGGCTCCTTGAAGTGAGGCCTCCCAGGCCCCGCCTTCGGCTCCCCGGCGGCCTGGAGAAGCCCAGCTCCTGCCTGACAGCGGCCTCTCCGGGCCCGCTCTTGCCTCGTGTTGGCCTCCCCGGGCCACGTTGCCGCCTGCCTCGCGGCAGCCCAGATAGGCCCGGCTCCTGCCTCCCAATGGCCTTTTTGGGCTCATCTCGTGCCTCACCATGGCCTCCCCTAGGCCAGGCTCCTGCCTTTCGGTGGCCTCCGCAGGCCTGGCTCCTGCATCCCGATGGCCTCCTTAGGCCCGGCTCGTCCCTCTGAACGGCCTCTTGCAGAGGCCTGGCTTTTCCCTCGTGGCGGCCTCTACAGGCCCAAGTGGGCAAACCACCGCGACAGCCCGGTGGCTACCTCTTGGCCTCCTCTCCAGGCCCAGTGCTCTCTTGCGGCTGCACCTCCAGGCCCAACCCCCGCCTGCAGACAGCCGCTTCTGACTCGGTTTGTGCCCAGATCCCGGCGGCCTTCGTAGGCCCGAAACCTCCTCCAGCCCAGCTCTCCAGGCCCACCAGTGGCCTCGCAGCAGCCTCCCCGGGCCCAGCTCTTGCCTCACGGCGGCCTTCCCCGTCCGTGTTCCTGCCGGCCTCCCGGCGGCCTCGACAAGCCCAGTGCCTGCCTCACACTGGGCTCTTGAGGCCCAGCTGATGCCTCACGGTGGCCTCTCCAGGCCCAGCTCCCGCCCGCCCCAACAGCATCTCCCAGCCCAAGGCTATTTCAAGTGGGCCCCTCCAGGGCCCAGCTGCTGCCCCCTGGCCGATGGCCTGTGCGAACCCAAAGCGTCTTGAAGTTGGCCTCGCCAGGCCCAGCTCCTGCCTGTCGTAGGCCCCTGGACTTGAGGCACGGCCTCTGCCTCCTCACAGTGGACCCCCGCCAGGCCCAGCTCTTGCCTCAGTGTGGCCGCCTCAGGCCAGGCTCGTGTTCTGCCTGTGGGCAGCCTCCATGGGCCCAGCTCTCGCCTCTGGCCATCCTCTCCAGGCCCAGAACTGTTTCCAGCCAGCCTCTCCAGGCCCAGAACTGTTTCCAGCCAGCCTCTCCAGACCCAGCTCTCCTTGCCGGCTGCGCCTGCCGGCCCAGCTCCTGCCTCGCAACAGCCACGTTTGGCTCAGCTCCTGCCCAGCTCCTGGCAGCCTTTGTAGGCCCCAGGCTCCTCGAAGTGAGGCCTCTCAGGCCCCGCCTTCGGCTCCCCGGCAGCCTGGAGAGGCGCAGCTCCTCGTGACAGCGGCCTCTCCGGGCCCGGCTCGTGCCTCACGTCAGTCTCCCCAGGCCACGTTGCCACCTGCCTCGCGGCAGCCCCGACAGACCTGGCTCCTGCCTCCCGACGGCCTCTTTGGGCTCATCTCGTGCCTCACTGCGACCTCCCCCAGGCCAGGCTCCTGCTTTTCGGCGGCCTCCGCGGGCCCGGCTCCTGCATCCCTATGACCTCTTTAGGCCCGGCTCGTCCCTCTGAACGGCCTCTTTCAGAGGCCCAGCTTTTCCCTCGTGGCAGCCTCTGCAGGCCCAAGTTGGCAAGCTACCACCACGGCCTGGTGGCTGCCTCCCGGCCTACTCTCCAGGCCCAGCACTCTCTCGCGGCTGCGCCTCCATGCCTAGCCCCAGCCTGCAGACAGCTGCTTCTGACTCGGCTCGTGCCCAGCTCCCGGCAGCATTCGTACGACCGAAACCTCTTCCAGCCCAGCTCTCCAGGCCCACCTGTGGCCTCGCAGCGGCCTCCCCAGAGCCAGATCTTGCCTCACGGCAGCCTTCCCCGGTCGTGTTCCTGCCAGCCTCCCGGCGGCCTCGACAAGCCCATCGCATGCCTCTCACTGGGCTCTTGAGGCCCAGCTCACGCCTCACGGTGTCCTCTCCAGGCCCCGCTCCCGCCCGCCCCGATGGCGTCTCCCGGCCAAGGGTTTCTCAAGTGGGCCCCTCCAGGGCCCAGCTGCTGCCCCCCGGCCGATGGCCTGTGCGAACCCAAAGCGTCTTGAAGTTGGCCTCGCCAGGCCCAGCTCCTGCCTGTCGTTGGCCCCTGGACTTGAGGCACGGCCTCTGCCTCCTCACAGTGGACCCCCGCCAGGCCCAGCTCTTGCCTCAGCGTGGCCACCTCAGGCCAGGCTCATGTTCTGCCTGTGGGCAGCCTCCACGGGCCTGGCTCTCGCCTCTGGCCATCCTCTCCAGGCCCAGAACTGTTTCCAGCCAGCCTCTCCAGGCCCAGAACTGTTTCCAGCCAGCCTCTCCAGGCCCAGCTCTCCTTGCCGGCTGCGCCTGCTGGCCCAGCTCCTGCCTCGCAACAGCCACGTTCGGTCCAGCTCCTATCCAGCTCCTGGCAGCCTTTGTAGGCCCCAGGCTCCTCGAAGTGAGGCCTCCCAGGCCCCGCCTTCGGCTCCCCGGCAGCCTGGAGAGGCCCAGCTTTTGCCTGACAGTGGCCTCTCCGGGCCCGGCTCTTGCCTCACGTCCGCCTCCTTGGGCCACGTTGCCGCCTGCCTCGCGGCAGCCCCGGCAGGCCCGGCTCCTGCCTCCCGACGGCCTCTTTGGGCTCATCTCGTGCCTCACTGCGACCTCCCCCAGGCCAGGCTCCTGCCTTTCGGCGGCCTCCGCGGGCCCGGCTCCTGCGTCCCGATGGCCTCTTTAGGCCCAGCTCGTCCCTCGCAACGGTCTCTTTCAGAGGCCCGGCTTCTCCCTCGTGGCGGCCTCTGCAGGTCCAAGTCGGCAAGCCACCCCCACGGCCCGACGGCTGCCTCCCGGCCTCCTCTCCAGGCCCGGCGCTCTCTCGCGGCTGCACCTCCATGCCCAGCCCCCGCCTGCAGACAGCCGCTTCTGACACGGCTCAGGCCCAGCTCCCGGCAGCATTCGTACGACCGAAACCTCCTCCAGCCCAGCTCTCCAGGCCCACCTGTGGCCTCGCAGCAGCCTCCCCAGGCCCAGCTCTTGTCTCACGGAGGCCTTCCCCGGCCATGTTCCTGCCGGCCTCCCGGTGGCCTTCACAAGCCCAGCGCCTGCCTCACACTGGGCTCTGGAGGCCCAGCTCAAGCCTCACGGTGGCCTCTCCAGGCCCCGCTCCCGCCCGCCCCGACGGCGTCTCCCGTCCAAGGCTCTCAAGTGGGCCCCTCCAGGGCCCAGCTCCTGTCCCCCTGCCGATGGCCTGTGCGGGCCCAAAGTGTCCTGAAGTCAGCCTCGCCAGGCCCAGCTCCTGCCTGTCACAGGCCCGTGGACTAGAGGCACAGCTTCTGCCTCCTCATAGTGGACCCCCGCCAGGCCCAGCTCTTGCCTCAGCATGGCCACCTCAGGCCAGGCTCATGTTCTGCCTGTGGGCAGGCTCCACGGGCCCGGCTCTCGCCTCTGGCCAGCCTCTCCAGGCCCAGAACTGTTTCCAGCCAGCCCCTCCAGGCCCAGCTCTCCTTGCCGGCTGCGCCTGCCGGCCCAGCTCCTGCCTCGCAACAGCCACGTTCGGCCCAGCTCCTGCCCAGCTCCTGGCAGCCTTTGTAGGCCCCAGGCTCCTCGAAGTGAGGCCTCCCAGGCCCTGCCTTCGGCTCCCCGGCGGCCTGAAGAGTCCCAGCCACTGCCTGACAGCGGTCTCTCCGTGGGTGCCAGTAATCCCAGCTGCTCGGGAGGCTAAGGCAGGAGAATTTCTTGATCCCGTGAGGCGGAGTGTACAATGTTAAAAGTTTCCTTTTCAAAGTTTCCCTTCTTCATAAAGAATAAATCATAAGTTTTAGAAATAATTTCTTTTAAAAACTAGCTTCCTTGAGACCTCCTTGCTTTGCGCTAATAACTGTTAAGCCCTATACTGTGTAGCTGTTAGATAGAAAAGAGTAAGTACAGTCTATGTCCTTGTACTTTAAACAATATATTTGTGCTACACATGCTTACAGGCACATAGTACAGTCTATGTTCTTGTACTTAAACCAAGGTATGTTTGCTGGCTGTGCTCACAGGGATGTCTTAGCTTGCTGCGTTCCTTATTTTGGAATGTCCTTTTTTTTTTTTTTTTTTTTTTTGACAGTCTCTCACTCTGTTGCCCAGGCTGGGGTGCAGTGGCACAGTCTCAGCTCCCTGCAACCTCTGCCTCCCAGGTTCAAGCGATTCACCTGCCTCAGCCTCCCAAGTAGCTGGGACTACAGGCGTGTGCCACCATGCCCAGCTAATTTTTTGTATTTTTTTAGTAGAGACGCGGTTTCACTATGTTAGCCAGGATGGTCTTGATCTCCTGACCTCGTGATCCACCCACCTCAGCCTCCCAAACTGCTGGGATTACAGGTGTGAGCCACCGCGTCCGGCAGGAAATGTTATAACTTGTCTATGTCTTTTCATAAACAACTTCCTCTTTTTCTTTATTCTCCATTAGTTTTACCTATTTAGCAGTGTTTTAAGTTGTTAGCCAATCAGGTTCAGTTTAAATTGTAATTTCTAGCTCCAGTCAATGGAGACAACACACAGCAGCAAGGACAAGCTGCATAAAGGATAAAAATTGCTTCCCTCTTTTCTCCAGAAAGTAAAATTACCTTACTGAGAAAACTTCTTTGTCTAAATGCTGATTTTTCCTTGCAGTACTGGGGAAGAAGCATTTTGTTTCTGAATAAACATTTTACTCATAACACAGAGGTTGCAGTGAGCCGAGAGCTTGCCACTGCGCTCCAGCCTGGGCGACAAAGCGAGACTCCGTCTCAACAAAACAAAAAACAAAGACTGGTTCTTGGCTTCTCGTGGCAAAGGCCTTGGCCACATCATTTTGGTCCTTAACACCATACATGCAGCCACTGGTCTTTTTTTCCTCACAGAGGAGGACAGGAGTTCTGTGTGAGGAGGTGGCCAGAAGGATGGGAGGACGGATAATTGGAGCTTGGAAGTAGAGGTGTGGTGAGTTTCATCCACACTGACAACTTCCTGATGGAGTTCTGGGTGGCAGAAGTGGGGCTGGGAGATGCTGTTTCTCCTCCATGTCCCTATCATCCCCGCTCCTACTCACCGCCATCCCATCTCTGGTCTTTAGCATCCGAGTGGTCCCTGCCTTCACGTCACTCCTAGTTCGTGTGCACCTGCAGCTCAGGCATTGCTGGGAAGCTGACTAGAAAATGCAGAATCTGGGCCGGGTACGGTGGCTCACGCCTGTAATCCCAGCACATTGGGAGGGCAAGGCGGGCAGATTACTTGAGGTTAGGAGTTTGAGACCAGCTTGACCAACATGGAGAAACCCCATCTACTAAAAATACAAAAATTATCTGGCTGTGGTAGTGGCGTGCATGTAGTCCCATCTACTTGGGAGGCTGAGGCAGAATTGCTTGAACCTGGGCCAGAGAGGTTGCAGTGAGCCGAGATCACACCACTGCACTCCAGCTTGGGCGACAGAGCAAGACTCCGTCTCAAAATAAAATAAAAATTTAAATTAAAAAAATCAGAATCTGGGCCCAGCAGCAGGCTCCAGGGACCCCCCCCCGCCAACCCGCCCTTGCTGGAGTGTGAGCAGCCTTGGCCACCATGTCACCATCCTGCTCAGCTCCTGGGACGCCCTGTTCCTGCCATCCACAAGCTCTTCAGCCTGTCTGCTCCGGCAGCTGCCTATGACGCCCATCCCACCCTCCCTGCTGGTTGAAATCCTGCCCAGCCTGCAGAGCCAGAGCGTATGCCATCTCCTCCTCCTCCTTTTCCCTCCTCCTAGAGATCTTGATAGGGGAAGTCCTCCTTGATGCTCTGCCAAGACATGAAGTAACCTTGCCCTCCTCTGGAGTCCCACGGTACTTCCTCTGCGTTTGTCTTGTGGATTCTCAGTACCTGACTCGTCTTTAGCCCTGGAAGGCAGGAGCTAGAGGGTGAATAGCCCAGGGACAGCCAGTATCTCCAGGCCCCTTCATCATCATCTGAAAGAATCTAGGATATTCTACATTCCAGGTCCTCCCTTTAGGATGCTAGAGCTGAATTTCTGAGATGGAACCAGAAATGGGCTTCTTTTTTTTTTTTTTTTTTTTGGGACAGGTCTCTCTCTGTCTCCCAGGCTGGAGTGTAGTGGCACAGTCACAGCTCACAGCAACCTCAAGCTCCTGGGCTCAAGCAGTCCTCCCACCTTAGTGGGAGTATCCTGAGTGAACTCTCTGGGAGGTTCTTAAGGGGTAGCCCCTGGTTTATGGAGAGAGGTAGTGACCACCCTCAACCAAGACACAGCCTGACTTAGCTTGAGTCCCAGGTCCTGTCAGGGTTGTTGCAAGGATCCCATAAAATGGCAAATGCACCCCAAATACAGCCAGCATAGTGCTCTGCATATAGAACCACCAGGAGGAAACAATGCTAAAGTACCACGCTCAGAGTTCTGCTCTCTACAGCAGTGAAAAACGAAAACACCGAGTTATCCACCCTCAAGGTTATCCAGCTGTGAAAAGAATGGCAGGGCACAGTGGCTCATGCCTGTAATCCCAACACTTTGGGAGGCCGAGGTGGGAGGATTGATTGAGGCCAGGAGGACCAGCCTGGGCAACAGAGCAAGTCCTCCCACCCTGATCTCTTTTTTTTTTTTTGAGACAGAGTCTGGCTCTGTCGCCCAGGCTGGAGTGCAGTGGTACAATCTCGGCTCACTGCAAGCTTCGCCTCCCAGGTTCATGCCATTCTCCTGCCTCAGCCTCCCGAGGAGGTGGGACTATGGGCACCCGCCACCACGCCCAGCTAATTTTTTGTATTTTTAGTAGAGAAGGGGTTTCACCGTGTTAGCCAGGATGGTCTCGATCTCCTGACCTCGTGATCTGCCTGCCTCGGCCTCCCAAAGTGCTGGGATTACAGGCGTGAGCCACCGCGCCTGGCCACCCCCACCCTGGTCTCTACAAAAAATTATAAAATTAGCCGGGCATGGTGGCAGGCACCCATAGTCCCAGCTACTGGGGAGGCTGAGGTGGGAGGATCGCTTGAGCCCAGGGGTTGGAGGCTGCAGTGAGCCATGATCACACCACTGCACTCCAGCCTGTGCGACAGAGACCTTGTCTCTAAAGAAAAATTTAGAAAAGTGACCAGGGCAAATACACACAGTGAAAGAAGTGGGGGGCAGCTCATCTCCATAAATGGCCACCAGAGTCAGGTCTCCCGCAGCCACACCCTTGTGTGGTTCCTGCCCATGTCATTGGGGGCCTTGTAACTTACTCTAGAGAATGCAGCGCAAGCGAAGCTGGGCCAGTTCTCAGCCCAAGCCTTAGAGCCTGGCAACTTCTGCTTTTGCTTGTGGGAACTGAGTCATTCAACAAACATATGGACCTTGCTGTAGACGTGTTGCGAAGAATGAGAGGCCCAAGACCTCGGGGAAAAGGCCAGCTGTCCGGACATCTCCCAAACACCAGCCTCGCGTGCTCCAGTCCAGCCAAGCCTCCAGTGACTGCAGTGGGAGCTGTGGGCATGTAACCACCCAGCTGAGTCCTGTCAACCCCCAGCGTCGGGAGACAGGAACAGAAATAGCCTAAAAGCCACCAGAGTGGAGAGGGCTGGGATTGTTACAGTAGCAGATAACCTGCAGAGCAGGCTTCATTCTCTCAACCTATGAAATATGCAAGAGAGGACAAGTATTACCAGTAGTTCCTTTCCCACTTTATTTTTTAGCTGCTTTTTGGGTTTTATACAATGAACATGTATTAATTGTAGAAGAAAACAATGTCATCCTTTATGATAAAATCCATTTCCATTTTAGCTTTTTTAAAAAAACAAAAAGCTATTGTGGACAGATGAACATCCAAGTACTGGGCACACCTCCAGCCCTCCCTCTTCCACTGAAGGCCGTTGCCTGTTGCTAGAAAGTTCTTTCCCAGGTATGCAGCTTTCAGTTTCCACTTCAGAGGCCACAGTGTCTGGGGAACGGACTGCCCCCAATACTAAAGGGAGTCAAATCTCTTTAATTCCCCACTCCTCAATACAACAAGAAGTCCCTTCTTTAGGCCACTGATGGAAACCTGGAACCCCCTTTTGATGGCAGCACGGCGTCCTAGGCCTTGACACAGCGGCTGGGGTTTGGGCTGTCCCAAACCGCACACCCCAACCCTGGTCTACCCACAGTTCTGGCTATGGGCTGTCTCTGCCACTGAACATCAGGGTTCGGTCAGAAGATGAAATCCCAAGGGGGACAGAGGTCAGTAGAGGAAGCTCAATGAGAAAGGTGCTGTTTGCTCAGCCAGAAAACGGCTGCCTGGCATTCACCGCTAAACTATGACCCCGTGGGGGTGAACTACCCCCAGGAGGAATCAGGCCTGGGCGATGCAAGGGTGCCAACAGGAGGGGCGGGAGGAGCATGTACGGGTAAACTGAATACTGTGTCTAATTCCATAAATTAACAATTTAGACTTTCTTGAAGCTACTGATGAAAGCGTCACGCTTCAGTCTAACAGTTAAACATCATCTAATTCTGATTGGTAATGAAGAGGTAGCAGACACTCTAAAGTTGGCTCTCACAGGGAAGAAAGCACAGCATTTACAGAAGGGACCTTGAAAAATAAAATCAAGGACGGCTTTTATTGATGCGCCCACAGAGCCACCCACAATTTGGAAGGCATGATGATGTCAATACAGTAATCATCACCAAAGGAAATTAAAATACAAAGTTTATCTGCAACGGCTTTGCAGTGACATGATGCCTTCGTAAATTAAGGAAACTGGCCACCCGTCACAGCGGCTCACTTCAGGGTCTTCACGAAATCTTCCCCCTTCTTGATGGAGGCCTTCAGCTCGGGGATGGCATCCGAGATCATCTTCTCCTCAAAAGAGGAGACTTTGCCGATGCCCAGGTTCTTCTCGATGCCCTTTTTCTGAGGGAGATGGGAACATGTTAAAATGAAGTTTCCAGGAAAGTGCTTGTTAGAGAAACCCCGACCTGTCGCTCCATCAGCCCCGCCAAGGAGTCTGTCTATACATGCGGGTTCTGGGTGCCTTGCTGGGGACGCCTTGCTGACCAGGTGGGTGGGACTGAGCTGCGGTCAGGAGTGCGAGGCTCAGAGCCAGAGGGTGCCAGGCAGGGGTCCCAGCACTGTGATTGTCTAGGCAGGTACCCTGGACAATGACTGACCTTCCAAATGTGTTTCTTTAGCTATAAAACAAGCACCATCCACCTTCGTGAACACGAGGACAATGCGACAAGCACCTGGACGCCAGGCACTCAATCATCAGGAACACTTCACCGTATTCTCCCCAACAAAGCCTGTTTCTGGGTTCTTGTCTCTCCCCGCAAGTTGGTAAAGGACTGAAAACATTGTCACAGTCACCTGAATCAGGTGTCACTAAGTAGGTAAATGTCTGACATTGGCAAAAACAGGCGTCTCTGCCACCGTCTCACCTGCAGAAACTGAGCAGTTTGTGTGGCAACAGCCTCAGTCCTCACCTCAACTCAATTCCCTCCTACTGCTTCCCCTGGCTCAAGGGCCTATGAGAACCGGGTGCGTCTCACCTGCAGGCCCTGCCATTCCATACACCTGCACCGACATGGGGACAGAACTACACCGTCAAGTGCCTGTCTCTCACCAAGGCCTGGGGCCATAGCTGAAGGATCTTTCTGTATTGGAGCATCTCTGAGAAAGGTCCTGGGGTGGCCTAGTGAGCCATATTACTTTCTGGCCACGTGATGAAGGCAACCACACATCTGCCTCATTTCTGCCCACAGGTGAGAAATGGAAACTTGGCTTGAGGGGGTATGAGTAAGACCTAAGGGTTTCTGTTTGCTGAAGACTCAGGCTGTCTGGATGGGGCACACTCTGGAAGAGGAATTGGGCCTGGCCGCCCCCCGCAGTCAGAACAAGATGAACAAGGAGTGACAGGGAGGTGTTCAGGCAGGGTAGGGAGGCCTCCCTGGGCTGCCTGGAGATGGAGTGTCTTATCAGTCAATACTCCTGCAGCTGCTGGGCACCTGCTGTCAAACTGCAGGGAAGGAGACCCACTTGCTGGGAGGTTCACCCTTCACAGTCTGTGATCCTCCCAGCTCTTTTTTCTCGGGTGTGCGTCCACCCTTGAAAACAACAGCACTCGCCAGGCAGGCACATGAGCTTACTGCATAAAGGGCCGGGGAGAGCTCCTGAGGTTTAAGCAAAGGGAACGCCCCCTTATTCCACAGTCAGAAGGACCCACGCCTGGATACGTACCCCAAGCAGCAGCGGTGTGGAGAAGTAGGTACATTCCGTTTCCTGTGACTTAACGAAGGAACATTCCACAACACCTTCCTTTCCATTCATTGCATCCACAAGGGAGAAGACGAAGCGGGCGCCGGCATACGCCATGGAGAGGGTGGCAGAGCCTAGGGGGGCACAGGTCAGCCTGGCTGGTGCCACAACCGTGACGCCCAGGTGAGCCGGCCCCGCCAGCCAAGACACCTGCACACCTTCCAGCCTGACAGTCGAGAATTTCAGTCAGCACCCCTGATTTCTTGTTACTTATACATGAATGGTGTGGAATTGACTCTGCCACCCTCAAAAATGACTCTCAACCCCACAAAGCAGGCCGAGCTGCCCTCTCACACAGGGATTTTCCACCAGGCAACTGCAAATCAACACTGAAAAGGATCGTCCATACCCAGGGACAAGCAGCATTTCTCCCCAACCCTGAGCTCTCGCAGGGCCTCACTGGCACCCAGCCCCGGGGCTGCCTGAGACTCTACCTGCTCCGGCTTTAGCCTTGACCACCTCCGTGCCGGCCTCCTGGATCCGCCCAGTGAGTGCTGTCAGCTGGTCCTGGGGGAAGTCCACCTTGGGGGTGCACTGCAAGCCAAGCCATGGGATCAGTGAGTGGCTTCCAGCCCATGACCCCAGACCCACTGCCTCCCACCCCCACTACTCCCGACCTCTCCTCTCCCTCCCATCACCAGGGCATGGGAAAGGTTATCTATAAAGAAGAAAAAGAAAACCTTTATAGAAAAATGACATGCTACTCTGGGCACACTGCCTATGGGGTAGCCCTGCTCCACAAGGAGCAGCAAAAAAATAATAATAAAAAGATTAAAAAAAAAAAAGACGAAGTGAAATCAACTCTGTTGGGAAGTGTGGTGAGTCCCCTACTCATTTGTTTTTTGAGGCCAGGGTCTGGCTCTGTCGCCCAGGCTTCAGTGGTGCATCATAGCTCGCTGCAGCCTCAACCTCCCAGGCTCAAGCAATCCTCCCGCTTCGGCCTCCCAAATGCTGGGATTATAGGTATGAGCCACTGTGTCCAGCCCTGGACTCATTTTTGAAAAAAGCACCTCGCCCGCTCCGGCCTAACCAGTAACCCGGTGAGGTTCCCAACAGTGGTTCTCCTTGCGTGCTGGAGCTGGGCCCTGAGCAGCTTCCACCCACATTCGCTCCAGGACTGACACCGCCCTGCAGCAGAGGGGCGGGGCTGCCTATAACAGGAGCCCTTCCAAAACCTGGCACATGGCCAGGCCTTCTCCAGTCTACCGGGATCACCTCAAAGCAGGGCCTGGTAAAGGGAATCCTGACCTCGAAGCCCCTCACAAGGTCATATGCGTGTACCTGAGAGATCAGGGGGATGATGGTCTTCCCAGCATGGCCACCAATGACAGGGACGTTGACTCGAGCTGGATCCAAACCCTGGTGACCAAAGTATGAAGCTGGATGAGTTAACAAGCTCTTTCACTGTAAAACATGTCACAGCTGCCCACAGCCCCAACACTGGAAAAGCCCCCAGAACTCAGGGTGGAACAGAGCCAGCTAGGAGGAGGCCCTGTCCAGCCCCTGCTGCGCTTGGATCTCCTGCCACGGTGCCCCAAAAGGCTGAGCATGAGCGCCAGCAGGTGCCGTGAGGGCTCGCCGCCGTCTGGCGAGGCCACCGCAAGTCCTTCCTTCACAGTGAGCATTTGTGCCCACTGTGGATGGGCACGGGAGGATGCTGCCTCCTGTGGAGGCCCCCCCCCCGCACCTGGCATCCTCTTTCCCAGAGCCGGCTCCACTCCCCATGCACAAGCCCAGTCTCCTCCCTACACAGAACAATCCAAGTTCCCTTTTCTTCAGGCCCCACAGAACAAAATTCAAATCCATTCCAGGATACCCATGAGTTAGAAGTCTGGCACCTCAAACAGTGATTGGGACAGAAAGAACAAACTGACTCCTATGGCTCCAAACAGCACAGTTCAAGGCCGCCTCATTTCTTAAACTGGAGGTACCACACCCCCAAGAATCTGTGAACCAGGTTTTTGTTTTATTTTTTGAGACAGGGTCTCTGTCCCCCAGGCTGGAGTGTAGTGGCACAATCTTGGCTGGCTGCAACCTCTGCCTCCTGGACTCAATGATCCTCCCACCTCAGCCTCCCAAGTACCAAACACCTCCACACCCAACCTATGTTTTTTAAATGTTTTGTACAGATGGGGTGTTGCCATGTTGCCCAGGCTGGTCCTGAACTCCCGGGCTCAAGCCATCCTCCTGCGTTGGCTTCCCAAAGTGCTGGGATTCCAGGCATGCACCACTGCGCCCGGCTGAACCAAGTATTTCTTAAAACGGACAATAACCTGGTGGGAGTAATGGTAGCGAGGGAACAGCCACCTGCCCTGATGGCCGTGGCCACTGAAGAGCCCAGTCCTAGGTTGGAAAATGAGCCTGGTCTGGGAGAGGGAGGATCAGCCTCACGCACGGGAAAAGTAGGATCAGCTTCATGGAGCCAGGAGCCAAAGATCCGAGAGGCTTAGCTTGGTGGTGTATAAGCACACACGTGCGGGCACTGCACGGTCACCAGGGATGTGGGGCTGAAGGGACACAGCCCTGCTTTCCAGAGGCTTGCCCTCAAATACAAGACTCCTAGAAACGTATGTTCCAATGGTGCATGCTAAGACGGGGGACAAGGTGACTTTGCAGCAAACGGGAACAAGGCATTGGCCTGGGAGGTCCTGGAGCCACGTTGAAAGGGAATATGGTGGGTGAGAGGATGAGGGAGGAACCAGCCATCGGAAGTTTAAGGATTGATATGCATTCTTGATATGATCCAGGAAATTTCCAGAATGTCAGGCAGCCAGGGGTAATGACAGTCCACTTCACTGTTGGAGGTGGGGGACGGGATCTCCCAAGGGCCAAGGTACCCTGTCCCCAACTCTAACAGTGAAGCTTCAAGGCTGAGATAGGACTGCCTAACAGGACTTTCTGTGAGGACAGAGGAGCCATATGTGGCCATGGAGCATCTTAAATGTGGTTTGTGTGGCAGAGGGATATAGTTTTAATGTTATTTAACCATAAATAGCCAAATGTAGCTAGTGGCAGCTATGGTGCAGGGCAAGACTAGGGCCTGGGGTGTGCCCAGCCCCGAGAGCCCACGAGAATGAACTCTGTTGCCTCCAGGACGCCAGGGGCTGCGCCTCTGGAGGTGGGAGGTGGGATCCTGCCTGGTGTGTCCACTTCCGTACTGCGGCAATCCCGGGGGCCTCTGGACATACCTGCGCTTACCTGCTCACTCAAACTGTTTTTTGTTTTTTTTTTTTAAAGAGACAGGGTCTTGCTCTGTCACCCAGGCTGGAGCGCAGTGGCACAATCACAGCTCATTGCAGTCTTGAACTCCTGGGTTCAAGCAACCATCCCACCTCAGCCTCCCAAAGTGCTGGGATGACAGCCGTGAGCCACTGTGCCAGGCTTAAACTGTCTTCTTCGATTCAAGTGTCTCTCCCATTCCATGGAACTCTAAGGCCTGGGGCCATGCCTTTTGAAGCTCTGTGACCCCCACACCTGTAACAGAGTCCCACTACCAGGCCCTCGGGTACGTGCTGCCATGTCTGTTACAGTGGGGCACCTCTAACTCCTCAGAAGCAGATGTGCCTGTCACTCAGGAGTAAAACGGAGGCCAAGGGTGCTGCGGGTGCACTTCCTACCACGCCGCACGTATAACCTCCAATCTGCCATCAGAACAAAAAGGCCTGAAGCTCAAGAGAAATACTTTTGGGGGCCAAAGGAAGTGGTTCTGCTGGCTCCACAACGGAAGCAAGTCGAAAGCAGGCTGTGCAAAGCACTAAGGACTCCAGGCCCAGCACTGGCACCAAACCAAGCCGAGCTCAAGCCACACCCAGCAACTCAGTCTCCGTCCAGCAGCCCTAGGGTCAGGCACCTGGCCAGGCCTGGACTCTCCAGGGTGAGCTACCACGGGCAACCCAAAAAAGTCAGTGCCAGGGACCAGGGCCAACAATTCTGATACCTCAGGACTTCTGGCACTTTCCTCAGTTCTTCATGTTTGCTAATTTTCCCACCCTTTATCTAGTGGCCAGCAGGTAAATCCTCCCAGGACCAGTTTTCAGGGGCAAGGAGAAAGGGGAGGACTGGGGGAGCCCCATCCAAGTCCAGCCACTGAGAAGCCCAAAGAAGGTGTGAACCCACAGTGCTCTTGGCGAGAAGGAAGACAGCGAGAGCCGGGAGACAGACACTGGCCAGAGTAGATGCCTGTTGGGCCGAGTGCCTGGAACCCACAGGAAACACAGGGGCTGCTTCCATCAAGAGGGCGAGCTCTAAAAACATTTAAAACCCCCAAGTGACACGTGACCTGGGCATGCCCTCGTGTCTTCCACTCCCGTAAATGAGCACGGGTGGCGGGAGAAGTTCAGAAAGGTCACCTGAGCAACACCCACGCCACCCTTACCTTCAGCTCTGCAACAAAGGTGTTGGCTCTGACGATGTCCAGGGTCGTCACGCCGAAGATTTTGTTGGGGTTGTACACTCCATGCTTCTTGAAAACTTCTGCTGTGATGGGGATGGTGGAATTAACCTAGGACATCCAACAGACAGGCATGGCTTGCCCTGGGTTCCGAGAGCAGGGCCAAGCCACAGAAGGAAAAGGGCTTTTTGTCAGACCTTCCCAAAGGTCTAACTAGTCCAAAGATGCCACATTGAACTGCCCTGTCTGATAACTCTGTACTGGCAAGCCACCCGCCAGAAAGGACAGGCCGCACCATGTGAACAAAGAAACCCTTTGCTGTAGAGGATGCTTCTTCCCTTGGTGGCCCTTCAGCTATCAACTGAAATGTGTGATGATGCCTCCATGGATCACCTTCTGCTCGGCCGGGACTCACAGCTGCAGGGCCACTCCTGATGGGACAGCAGTGCACAGCGGCTGTGTGCTCCAAGGAAGCAGGTCCACTGGCAGCTCAGTCCCTCTGTGCTATGACCCTGGGCAGGTCACCCTAACTCCCTGGGACCCGTTTTTTCTTCTGTAAGTGGGGGAAACGACAACCTCATGAAGTCATAAATACTAAATGACTTCACACACGGCGACTGCTGAACACGTCACCCGGGACGCCAGAAGATGACAGAATGGCCAGGTTTCTATTAGGCACTGGTTAGCTCCCCAACAAAGGGAAGAGCAGCTCTCTATTTGTGACCCACCACCCTGAGGAGCTTCTGGGGAACGCAGGACCCTCAGAGGCCAGGAGCACGAGCTCTGCATGCCTGCTGGCATCCATGCCTCTCAGTGACATCATGGTCCCTGCCCCTTCACCCCAATCGATCCTCATCCTCAGACACCAGGACCCAGGCTCCGCCAGGAAGGAGCAGTGAGGTGGCTGCTGTTAAATGAGCACAAGGCCCTGCAGGTCAAGCTGGGGAACCACGGCCGTCCTCTCAGTGAGGACGCAGCACTCAACGTTTCTGAGAGTAAGCAGCTACCTGCAAAAACCAGTGAGTGGGGCCTGGGGTGGCTGTGTGTGTCCGCGACTGTGTGTGAATGAGGAAATGGGGACAACAGGGGACCAGGAATGGAAATCCTGAGTAGAATGCAGATAGTCCCACCTTATCCATGGTTTCACTTTCTGCTGTGTTAATTACCAGCAGTCAATTGAGGTCTGAAATTATTACACGGAAAATTTCAGAAATAAAGAATTCATGGGTTTTAAACTGGCTGGGCGCAGTGGCTCATGCCTGTAATCCCAGCACTCTGGGAGAGTGAGGCGGGAGGATCACCTGAGGTTGGTTGTTTGAGACCAGCCTCACCAACATGGCGAAATCCTGTCTCTACTAAAAATACAAAAATTAGCTGGGCATAGTGGCGTGCACCTGTAATCCCAGCTACTCAGGAGGCTGAGGCAGAAGAATCGCTTGAACCTGGGAGGCAGAGGTTGCAGTGAGCCAAGGTCGCACCACTGCACACTGGCCTGGGTGACAGAGCCAAAAACAAACAAACAAAAAAACTGCATGCCATCCTGAGTAGCAGGATGAACTCTGGCTCCATCCCGCCCAGGACAGGGGTCAACCCTTTGCTCAGCATACCCATGCGTCTACACCACCTGCCTGAGTCACTTAGGAGCCATTTTGGTTATCAGATCAGCTGTTGAGGGATCATGATGCTTGTGTTCCAGTCGCCTTATTTTACTTTACAATGGCCCCAAAGCGCAAGAGTAGTGATGCTGGCAATTTGGAGAAACAGAAACCAGAGAAGCCATTAAGTACTTCCTTAAGCGAGAAGGTGGAAGTTCCTGACTAAAGGGAAAGAAATAACTTTTATTATAGTATCTTGTGATTGTTTTACTATGAGTTGTTGTTGTTAATCTCTTACTGTGCCTAGTTTATGCATTAACTTATCACAGGTGTGCATGCCTAGGAAAACACATGGTATATACAGGGTTCAGTATACACATGGTATATACAGGGTTCAGGGTTCAGGCACCTACTGGGCTCTTGGAACATACTTTCCCGGCTAAGTAGGAGCTACTGTGTCAAAAAGGGAATCAAGAGACCACCACAATCACGGCTGAAAAGAGCCTTGAGAATGGACTTCTCTTCAGGTGGGGAAACTAAAGCAGAGAGAGACGTGGTCTGCCCACAGCACAAGGCTGGCTGTGACAACGCTCGTTCAGTTCATGCTGGAAGGAGTCCTTAGGAAATGCACGGACGGGCCTCTGCTTAGTGCACCCGACCTCTCCATTTCAGCCCCTTCATCTGTGTACCCCCCCATCCCCCCAGCACATCAGCAGCCTTTGCTGCAAACCGTGAGCTTTTCACGCACTGTCAGCACCTAAACACCTGCCATAGCTGCAAGAGCCGGGTGCTGCCACACTCACCGGATTGGCAATGATGCAGATCATGGCTTCCGGGCAGTGCTGGGCACAGGCAGCGGTCAGGGTGGCCACAATCGTGGCATTGGTGTTGAACAGGTCGTCCCGGGTCATGCCTGGAAATGATCCAATATGAAATGTTAACAGAGAACACCACAAATTTCCAGACAGGCAGCATGTGCTGAGCGCCAGCTGTTACAGGAAATTGAGCCACTCAAGGTCCCCGTTTCAAGTCAGTCTCTCTTGCAGGGTAAATGATCCAGCATGATGAGTGCCAGAAGCGAGGTCTGCATGGGTGGAGCAGGGGAGGACAACATCTCAGAAGGACCGTCGAGGTTTAATAAGAACCCCCAAGGTAGAGTGGGACTGAGAAGAGGGAAGGGCGTCCGTGCACAGAGGCACAGGGGAATGGCAAGACGACTTTGACCCCAGGCCAACAAAGAGATGTGACCTTTACCCCACAGGCAAGGGGAGCTGGTGACATTTTTCCTACAACAAAGCAACCAGATTAAATCCATTTTTAATAGGAAATGGGTTTAATCCCCACATCTTCACGTGGGGAGATACCAGACAAGGCTTTCAAACACAAACCTGGCTTTCTGGGGACTCCGGCCGGAATAACTACCACATCACAACCTTTCAGGCAGTCAGGCAGCTGTTCAGGTCCGAGGTAGCCTAGAACAAACACCCCAAAAGAGAAATGTCACCGTTTCTGATTCAGAGAGGCCTGGAAAGTTCAGCCCTGGCCTTAAGGCCAACTAATGGCCTCGAGAAAGGCTAGAAGCCCTGCCGGTAACGTGACTTCCTTCTGTTGACGACTACTGCCCTGCGAGCTGACAATTCCCGTGGCAGGAACCCTCCCCTTCTACCCTGCTTTCCCCAGCCTCTCCTTGCCCAGGCCCCAGCTAGAATGGGTCAGCCCTCCAGGTTTCCACAAAAGCAAACTGAGCCACTGCTTGTCTTCATCCTACTCGTGAGCATTGTAAGTCACACTTGGCCTCCAGTTAGAATGAGAGGAGCTGCTCATTCCCCATCACCACAATCCTGATGAAAACTCCTTTTTTTTTTTTTGAGAGGGAGTCTTGCTCTGTCACCCAGGCTGGAGTGCAGTGGTGCGATCTTGGCTCACTGCAACCTCCACCTCCCGGCTTCATGTGATTCTCCTGTTTCAGCCTCCTGAGTAGCTGGGATTACAGGCATGGACGACCACATTTGGCTAATTTTTGTATTTTTAGTAGAGAAGGGGTTTCACCAGGTTGGCAAGGCTGGTTTTGAACTCTTGAACTCAAGTGATCCACCCACCTTGGCCTCCCAAAGTACTGGGATTACAGGAGTGACCCACTGTGCCAGCCCAAACTCCTTGATCAGAAGGCACTGAAGGCCAGGAAAGAAAACGTTCTGTGCTGAAAGACTCTAAATATTACTATTTCGTTTACTCCTATCATCTGAAGGAAAAAGTATGTTTTCAAAGATTTCAGGGAAATTTGCTACAATATCCAAAATCTGCTTCGATCTTGACTTTTTCCTTAATGCAGGAGACTTCTTAACCCGAATATACAGCCCAAAAGAAAATGGGCAACCCATTCAGAGAACTCTGGAAGGTGCACGAACATAAAATTTGCCAGGCAGCCTCCCCAGCTGTTCACACCAACTTAAGACTCATGTAAACACCATCAGACACGGTATCGCATACGCTGTCAGAGGGGAAAGAAATCAGTAGAATCTTTCTGGACAGCAATTTGGAACTTTATAGTAAAAGCTTTGAAATATTCATACCTACTAATTCTGTGTTTAGAACTCTAAGACTTAAACAAGATGTAAAGATAAAGATACGTACTGCAACTTATATTAATATATTTATATTTACAGAAGCAAACAGGAAACAGCCAATGGTCAACAACAGAGCTATCACAAACGATAAATTACAGCTTTAAAAATAATTTTATCAAGAATTCGGGCTGGGCGCAGTCACTCATGCCTGTAATCCCAGCACTTTGGGAGGCCGAGGTAGGTGGATCATTTGAGGTCAGGAGTTCTAGACCAGCCTGGCCAACATGGTGAAACCCCATCTCTACTAAAATCACAAAAATTAGCTGGGCATGGTGTTGCACACCTATGGTCCCAGCTACTCAGGAGGTTGAGGCAGGAGAATCACTTGAACCCAAGATGGGGAGGTTGCAGTAAGCCAAGATTGTGCCACTGTATTCCATCTGGGACACAGAGGAAGACATGGTCTCAAAAAAAAAAAAAAAAAAAATTTGGTGACATGCAAAAATGTTGATACATTGTGAAGGTTAAATAAGCAGCATATATAAATATGCATATTTATGAAATTTTTTTTTTTTTTTTTTTTGGAAACAGGGTCTCACTGTCTCACCTAGGCTGAAGTGCAGTGGTGTAATCAGGGCTCACTGTAGCCTCAACCTCCTGAGCTCAAGTAATCCTCCCACCTCAGCCTCCCAAGTAGCTGGGACCACAGGTGTGCACTATCATGCCCAGCTAATTTTTGGACTTTTTGTTGAGATAGGGGTCTCGCCATGTTGCCTGGGCTGGTCTTGAACTCCTGGACTCAAGCAATCCTCCTGACTTGGCCTCCCAAAGTGCTGGGATTACAGGTATAAGCCACTGCACTAAGTCCAGTGAATCATTTCCCAGACAACATTTACTGAATATCCGACACTGCCTTCCACAGACAGGGAGGTTTCCCAAAGAGGCCGTGCTTTTTGAGAAGCTGGCAAGATAACCCTGGGGTGGAGGGAAGGTGGCCCGCAGCTGAGACCATCACCTTACTGTCCCCAAATCCTCACCAGAGGTTGCTGACACTTCCCTCTTCCCCATCCTCATACTACTTTTCAAATTAGAAAAAGTAGAAAATGGGATGATTAGGCTACCTCACATTTCTAAAAGACACCGCTGTTTCAATTTTTATAGACGCCAAGTCTAAAAGGGTGTAATCACTTGTAAAATTTAAATTTAAAACAGAGAAACCCCCGTCTCTAAACATTTAGTTTCATCTAAGAATCTTACTCAAAACTCGGATCCTGGCCTACTGGGGACAGGAAGCAAGTCTCCAGGGTCAGCGCACCCAGTACCTTTCACAGCGGCTTTGGTCTCGATGTGGCTCAGATCTGCGGCCACTCCGGGTGTGTGCGCGATATCATAGAGGGTCAGGCGGCTCACCAAGGGGCTGTTCTTCAGGAGAAGTGAAAGTGGCTGCCCGATGCCTCCAGAGGCCCCTAGCACAGCTACTTTAGCATTGTTCTAAAAAGAGGCACAGAGAAAGGACTCTTAGGACGAAATGAGCATGAAAAGGATTCACATGGTATCCTATAAAAAATGTTGCACTGGGCCTCTTTTTACTGCAGTTGCCAAAGCAAGATACAATCATTGTATTTGTAACAGTCTCATTCTGGAAGAATTCAGGACCTTCATTCCAAAGGTCCACTTTCAAATGGGGAGAATTTATGTCTGTAGAGGCTGTGATACTCAGGGTACTTCAAAACCCTCCTGAAAGATGAAGAACAAGCTGGACTCCATCAGGCAGCTGGACTGGTAACAGCAGCCTTCCCTTCAACCTGCAGCTTTATAAATATAAACACACACTGAGTGCCTAGCAACAGGCCCTCCCGGTAACTGAGGTTGCAGGAAGATCCCTGCTGGCTCTGTAGGAGACAGGTAATGAGATGCATTAGGAGCAGAGAGAACACTGTCACAGAAGCCCCTTGTGCAAGAGGGCAGATGGGGTTGCGGCAATCAACTCCCTGCAGGGGTGGGGAATCAGAGAAGATTCATCCAGGCAGCAAACTTGTGGCTGGAGCCTCAGGCAGGACGAGGAGCTGCCTAACAAGAGATGGAAGGGGTTACGTACATTGCGAAAGACTCCAACCCTCCTGGTGAGTCAGATCTGTCATCTCGGGCTCCAGTATCTCACACTGGTTCTCCAGCCTAGGTGTGTATCAGAGCCACCTGCTGAGCTAATGAAGCCCACTCAGGACTAGGCTCCTGGAAGCGGGATGGGGCTTAGGCCTTGGCATTTTTGCCATTTTCCCCAGATGATTTTGATACCAAACAGTTTGAGAATCACTGTTTCATACCAGGCTAATCAGAAGAACAGGCAGCAAAGTAGCAGCTGGCCCTGGGCATTTCAGCTTGGAACAGTTAGGAAAGTGATGGGGTGAAAGTGACCCAGCCCCGCATCCAAGCAATCACTCCCGTTATTCGAAGGCACTCTTCCCCTCTAGGTCTCACTCAAGGTCTGACCAAAATTACAGCCATACCCAGGGAGCTTGTTTCTGATCTAAACTCACAAATGAGAAGCACAGCCGATCCCTGGCAGGCAGGCAGGCAGGCAGCTACCAGTGAGGGAAGAGGCAAACAAAGTGGCAGACACAGGAACTCTCGGCACCGTGTGTGGTCATCTGGGGCCTGACAGCATCACTGCAGTCTTCTACAGTAGCTGAGGCCAGCTAATAACAGGCTTTGGTTATCAGAAACCAAAACCAAACAAACCAAAATCCGAATCAAGACGCTTACCCAGTGGGTTTCTGCTCAGGAAATTAAACTGTGGAAGCATACACAACCAACATTTGAATTCATACAGGTTTTTGAGTTTCAAGTTGGTGCTTTAAAGGTGAACCCCTGGCTGCCTGGAAACTTGAAACTGTCAGACCCGCTCAGAACCTGAGGTCGGGCAGGCTCAGCCTCACCCACTTCTGGATCTTCAACTCTCACTCCCACATCTTGTGTGAGTCTCAGGGACTCCCAAATCCCAGCTCTGCATTCCCAGTTCTGTTAGGCGTTCCATGGGTTCCACAAACTCAACTGTCCATTTATCCTGCCCCCCTCCCTCCATCCCTGGTCCCAAATGGCACTTGTGTTCACTAAATGTAAACTTCTAGAACCATCTTCTGCCACCTCCTTCTTATCAGAGACATCAAGTCAGGACATGAAGAACTTGGCAGCTCAACCACCCTCCCAACCCGCTCCTCCTCTTCATTCTATTCCGTTATCTAACTTAGGTACTCAGCAACACCTCCAAAGCATGCTTTCCCAAAATCAAAGTCTTAATCATTTCACTCTCATGCTCAGGCTGGCATGGTGGTATGCACCTGTAGTCCCAGCTACTCAGAAGGCTGAGGTGGGAGGATCACTTGAGCCCAGGAGTTGAGGCTGCCGTGAGCCATGATGGCACCATTGCACTCCAGCCTGGGAAACAGAGCAAGATTCCATATCTTTAAAAAAAAAATCTTCTGGGCTGGGCATGGTGGCTCACACCTGTAATCCCAGCACTCTGAGAGGCAGAGGTGGATCACCTTAAGTCAGGAGTTTGAGACCAGCTTGGCCAAAATGGCAAAACCCCATCTCTACTAATAATAAAAAAATTAGCCAGACATGGTGGCGCGCACCGGTAATCCTAGCTACTCAGAAGGCTGAGACAGGAGAATCGCTTGAACCCAGGAGGAGATCACACCACTGCACTCCAGCCTGGGTGAAGACCAACAGTCTATCTCAAAAAAAAAAAAAAAAAAAAAAAAAATCTTCCAAAGCTTTCATGCTTCCATCACTCAGCCAGGGCAGTGGTTCCACAGGGGAGTGGCCAAGACAATCCCACCAGGGTGGAGGATGAAACTGCTGCAATGAGTGTATCTTTTTTTTTTTTTTTTTTTGAGATAGGGTCTCCCTCTCTCACTCAGGCTGGAGTGCAGTGGTGCGATCTTGGCTCACTGCAACCTCTGCATTTTCGGTTCAAGCCATCCTCCCCACCTTAGCTGTAGCTGGGACTACAGGTACACACCACTCATTCTGTAGAAATGAGGTTTTGCCACACTGCCCAGGCTGGTCTCAAACTTCTGAGCTCAAGTGATTCTCCCACCACAGCCTCCCAAAGTGCTGGGATTATAGGTGTAAGCTACCATGCCCAGACTGTCTCTATCTTTATCTAACAAAGAATTAACCTCTACCAAGAAATGGACCGACCTGTGCCCTCACTAGGGTGCTTAAATGGATGGGTCCCATGTGTACATAAGGTGAACACAACATGGGGGAGGGAGGGGAAGAAGACTGCCTCACTGGTTTCTTTGCTTTCACTTTGTCAAGGTGATGTCACTGTTTGTATATTACAGGATGTCATCAACTTAATTTTTACAAAACCACAATCCTTAAGTAGTATAATCTTTACATGCTTTGCAATGAGATGAAAATCTTTGGTGGCCCGGAGGTTAGATCATGATCTCCTTGTCAAAGAGCTGTCTTCCAGACCCGCTGACCTTTGCTGGGTGGCAAAGTGGCTATCAACAGCACACTGCTTGGCAACTGTGTTGAAAACCGACATACGTTAACACTGCCTTCATTTATAAGTTTTAACACTTTATAACGTGTTATGGTTTGTTTTAAAATTTCTACTTGAGTTTATATTGTAATGTATATATTAGTACATATACCTATAAGTAAATACATTGGGGCTATGTGCTTCCTACGCTTTTACTGTTAAAGATACAGGATCCAGCTAGGCGTGGTGGCTCACGCCTGTAATCCCAGCACTTTGGGAGGCTGAGACGGGCACATCACCTGAGGTCGGGAGTTTGAGACCAGCCTGACCAACATGGAGAAACCCTGTCTCTACTAAAAATACAAAATTAGCCAGGCATGGTGACGCATGCCTGTAATCCCAGCTACTCGGAAGGCTGAGGCAGGAGAATGGCTTGAACCTGGGAGGCGGAGGTTGCGGTGAGCTGAGATCGCACCATTGCACTCCAGCCTGGGCAACAAGAGCGGAACTCCGTCTCAAAAAAAAAAAAAAAAAAAATCCAAAGTCTGGAGACCACTGCACCATGGGCTCAAGCCCATCTTTCTTTTTGCTTTCATCAGCTGCCTTCTCAACAATGTCGCTTGTATGCCCAACAGGCATTTTAAATTGAACATATCAAAAACTGAGATCCTGGCCGGGTGTGGTGGCTCACGTCTATAATCCCAGTACCTTGGGAGGCCAAGACAGGTGGATCACCTGAGGTCAGGAGTTTGAGACCAGCCTGGCCAACATGGCGAAACCCCATATCTACTGAAAATACAAAAAAAAATTAGTTGGGCGTGGTGGCAGCACCTGTAATCCCAGCTACTCAGGAGGCTGAGGTGAGAGAATCACTTGAACCCAGGAGGCGGAGGCTGCAGTGAGCCGAGATCACGCCACTGTACTCCAGCCTGGGCGACAGAGCGAGACTCTGTCTCAATAAATAAATAAAAACTGAACTCCTGATATCTTCTCCCTGCCTAAACCCACTCTCTTCTATAAGTCTTGCCTATTTCAGCCCAACTCCAAGGCCCAAAACCTTGGTGTCATCCCCGACCCCTTATCTAATCACACATCAGCAAATCCTTCTGGTACCATCAACGAATACCCAGAATTCAATCATTTCTTACCACCTGCACCTAGATAACCACAATGAACTCCTAACCCACCTTTCTCTCACTCCTAAGACCATCTTGTTAAAATGGAAGGAAGAGCAAGTCATTACGCAGCTGAAAACCCTCAACTGGCCGCCCCATTTCTGAGAAAATACCAAAGTTTTACAAGGCCTGTTCTGTTACCTCCACTGCCTTCTCTGGAACTACCCTAGCCTCATTTTCTCAAACCTTCAAGGCATGCCCCATGCTTCTCCAAGGGCTCTCAGCTACATCCTGAGACATATCCCTTACTTGCAATACTCTTTCCATATGATGTGATCTCTGCTTCCTTCAGACTTTACTCAAACATCTCACTCTGCGTGAGGCCTACCCTAGCTGATGTAAAACTGCTACCCTCGGCTGGGAGTGGTGGCTCACGCCTGTAATCCCAGCGCTTTGGGAGGCCAAGGAGGGTGGATCACTTAAGGCCAGGAGTTTGAGACCAGCCTGGCCAACATGGTGAAACCCCATCTCTACTAAAACTACAAAAATTACCCAGCTGTCGTAACCCTTGCCTGTGATTCCCACCTACTTGGAAGGATGAGGCAGGAGGATAGCTTGAGCCCAGGAGTTGGTTGCAGTGAGCCAAGATGGCGCCACTGCACTCCAGCCTGGGCAACAGAGTGGGACTCTGTCGGGTCCATCCTGGCCAACATGGTGAAACCCCATCTCTACTAAAAACACAAAAATTAGCTGGGCACGGTGGTGCGTGTCTGTAGTCCCAGCTACTCGGGAGGCTGAGGCAGGAGAATCGCTCCAACCTGGGAGGTGGAGGCTGCAGTGAGCCGAGATCATGCCACTGCACTCCAGCCTGGCGACAGGGCGAGGCACTGCGTCAAAAAAAGTAAATAAAATTGGTACCCTCTTCCCTAACACAAGCACCCTACAATCCCCATTTTTCTTGCATGTTCATCACTATTTTAAGATACTTTATAATGAGTGGGGCAATAAGTAAAATATCTAGTAATTTCCGTGAGAGCAGGGACTTCTGTGTTTTGTTCACCACTGTATTTCCGGTACCTAGCTCAATAAATATGTTGGATATCTGAAGGTCCTACCAAAACTCAACCTCTCCCTGGACACCCCTGTCCTGTCTTTGGTTGGCTGCCCCTCCCCCACACCTCATCCCTCCTATCCTGTTTACTCATTCTCTAAGACCTTCATCGCCTCCACCTGTCCTAAGTTTACTCATTCCCTAAGACCTTCATCGCCTCCACCTGTCCTAAGTTTACTCATTCCCTAAGACCTTCATCGCCTCCACCTGTCCTAAGTTTACTCATTCCCTAAGACCTTCATCGCTTCCACCTATCCTAAGTTTACTCATTTCTGTCCCATATCAAGTGTCACTTCTCACTTATCTTGGTATCCCCTGCAGCACCCAGCATAGTTGTTGGCAAGCACAGGTACTTAATGTACTTATCTGTATACAGCTGGGCCCCCACTTCACCGTAGCGCAAAAGCATTTGGTACATTCAACTTACAATGGGGTTACCTGTGGGAACCCATTGCAAGTTGAAAATACACAAAGTTAAACTCGCCTTTTGACTTAGGATATTACCAACTTGCGATGGGTATGGGAAGTAGCCATCAATCCAGGAGCATTTGTATTTATTTTTCAAATGAACTGGATGTACAGGAAACTCGAGAACTTCGATGATAAATTTGGATTCCCCTTTAAAATTACCTCCCTCTTGGGCGTCGTAATTAAAAGGCAATGCGAGCACCTCCTGGGTTCTCAAAATTAGGTTTAATTAGATTCACTTGGTAAAAATGCGGACCCCTCCCCCCCCCCAGTCTTAAGCTTCTTCAATGAACCCAGACGTCTGTTTTTTATTAGCTTTCTGGTGATTCTGACACAGAGCAGAGTTTAAGAACCACCATTCTAGAAGATGGCTAAAAATAGCCTAGGCTTAAGTGGTCGCGGGCCAAGTCAGGCACTGTTAAGACACCTGGCGGCAGGCTCAGTCCGCCCACAGCAGGAGAGATCCTCCAAAAAGGTTAAGAAGCGCTGAATTCTAATCCTCTGGCCAAATGACTGTAACCCTGCCTGGCCCAGTTCTCTAGCCTCGGTTTGTCCATACTATGGAATTAGGAAGTATACGATTTCTTTTATTCACGCACAACTCACACGGATGCTGCAAGGAGATTAGCTACGTCAAAGCAATGGAAAGCTGCAGAAAAAAACGTAAGTTTACTTTCAGATGCAGAGCCCTGGTTTCCCAACCTTGAAGGCGTGCAAGCCAAGAGCAGGTCCTCTGGGGAATCTGGGAGACCCGGGGGAACCCTGACAAATGGACCGGCCCTGGAGCGGGACTACCTCGCCCCCTTCTCCCCGGCTTTCTCCCCCGCACCTCCAGGCCAGTGTCAGGGCCTGCCCTGGGCGCCACAGTCTCCAGCCAGTGCCGGGCAGCCCTGCGGTCCAGGCTGGCCTGGAAAGGGTCAGAGCTGCCCGCGAACCGGGGACGCACGTGGCCCGGGCCGGGGGGCCTCCGCCTGCAGGCCGCCCCTCGTCTGGCCTACCTGGGCCGAGGTGCTGAAGCTGCGGCGGAGAGCAGCGCTGGCAGGCCGGGCGAGGGCGGAGAGCATGGCTGGAGCGGGAGGGGCACCGACTGGCAGGCACAGGAGCTGGTGACGGGGAAGTGACTCCAACGACCTCCACACTGCGCAGCGCCTGCTCCCTGGGGCCTCGCGAGAGTGACCGGACTTCCGGTGGCGCTCGCCTCCGGGATCTCGTGAGATCACGGCCACTTCCGGGAGTCGGAAAGGAAGGCTCCGGGTCCACCCTGGCAACCCAGGTGTTTGGCTGGGTTCTAGCGTGGCCGTCTGTGTGGCCGGTGGGGGACCTGCGGTCGGAGTGGGAGGGCCAGTCTGCACCCAAGAGGTGGAAGAGGACGGGCTTTAGGCTGGAAGCGCCTTAGAGGAGCCATTTTTCCAGGTGGGGCCCCAGGCAGAGGCTCCGACAGGGAGCCTGGCCATAGTCGCGCAGCCGGGGAGGTGGAGCGCGTCCCAGACCCGAGCCCCCGACCTCAGCCAAACCCATTCCTTCTGCCCTTGGAGGCCAGAGGGGACTCTGAGCTCCGGAAAAGCAGGGTCAGGGAGGCTGAGAGTCCTTAGGCGGGGTGGGAGGAAGGGGCCATCTCCTCAGATCCGGGCCGTCGTTTCCCAAGTTGCAGAGACCCTTGGGTTCAGGTTTAGTGACACCACTGCTGATAATGGCGACCTCCAGCCCTGCAAGCTTTAGAGGACCACTATTCTGTGTTCCAGATGAGCAAATAGGTTGTAGGGACAACAACTTCCGTGGTCATACAGTTCCTATCTTCTCTCGCCTGCCCGGCAGTGCTCTGACGGTCCCACTGTTTCTGCTTTACGAATAAAGACACTGTGGCTGAGGCCAAGTGGATTTGTAGAGTTTACGCAGACAGAAAGTCGAGTAGAATTCCTTGCTCACAATGAGTTTATTACTTAAATGTATGAATTTATTTATTTTTTTGAGACGGAGTCTCTCTCTGTAGCCCAGGCTGGAGTGCAGTGGCGCGATCTTGGCTCACTGCAACCTCTGCTTGTCAGGTTCAAGTGGTTTTCTTGCCTCATTCTCCTGAGTAGCTGGGATTAGCGCACCACCCCACCTGGCTAATTTTTTGTATTTTTTAGTAGAGACGGGGTTTCACCACGTTGGTCAGGCTGGTCTCGAACTCCTGACCTCGTGATCCACCCGCCTCGGCCTCCCAAAGTGCTGAGATTACAGGCGTGAGCCACCGCGCCCAGCCTGATATATATTTTTAAAATTAAACAACACCCCCAGGCAAGGTGGCTCATGCCTGTAATCCCAGCACTCTGGGAGGCTGAGGCGGGCCGATCACTTGAGGCCAGGAGTTCATGACCAGCCTGGCTAACATGGTGAAACCCCATCTCTACTAAAAATACAAAAATTAGCCCAGCGTGGTGGTGTACACCTGTAGCCCCAACTACTCCGGAGGCTGAGGCAGGAGAATCGCTTGAACCCGGGAGGTGGAGGGAGGTTGCAGTGAGCCGAGATAACCCCACTGTACTCCAGCTTGGGCGACGGAGAAAGACTCTGTCTCAAAAAAAAAAAAAAAAAAGCCGGGTGTGGTGGCTTATGCCTGTAATCCCAGCACTTTGGGAGGTCAAGGCGGGCAGATCACCTGAGGTCAAGAGTTTGAGACCAGACTGGCTAATGTGGCGAAACCCCATCTCTACTAAATATACAAAAATTAGCTGGGCATGGTGGCATGTGCCTGTAGTCCCAGCTACTCAGGAGGCTGAGGCAGGAGAATCCCTTGAACCCAGGAGGTGGAGGTTGCTCTGAGCCAAGATTGTGCCATTGTACTCCATCCTGGGTGATAAGAGCTAAACTCCGTCTCAAAAGTGCGCGCGCATGCACACACACACACACACACACACACACACACACACACACACACACACACACACACAAAGCAGATAAGCTGAGACATGCTGGAAGAGTAGGTGTTTCTCAATGGAACATTCAACTCCAGAGGAGGGAAAGATCCCTTGCCTTGGAATCAGAATTCTCAAAGGAGGGGCACTAGGGCCTGAGCATTTAACAGTGGGAAATGTTTAGATAGGAAAGGAGGAGAAAAAAGGCCAAATAAAATCTTAGCGGGAAAAAATAAGCATAGGCCAGTATTCAGGGGACAGTGAAGAGATCATTTATTTTGGAGTGGGGACATTAGGGCAAGCAGTGTCCTTTGTTTATCTTATCACCGACTGCATCTTCTGGTAATTATTTACTCCTCTGTCTTGTCATTAGAACTGAGAGCACCTCAGAGCCAGGTATTAAGTCTTGCCAGGTACTAAGTCTTTCTTCTGTTTTTTTTGTCCAACATGCGACTGGGCTGAAAGGGCCTCAGTGAATTTGTGGAGAGTTGAGTGGTTTTAGGTACAGCTGGAAACAGCAGGTTGGGAAAAACTAGATTGTGCCGGTCCCATGAATGTTAGTTGAGAAGTTTGTATTTCATTTCTTGGGAAGCAAGTGTTTATCAAAGGTTGTTTATTTATTTGAGATGGAGCCTCACTCTGTTGCCCAGGCTGCAGTGCAGTGGCGCAATCTTGGCTCACTGCAACCTCCACCTCCGGGTTCACGCAGTTCTCCTGCCTCAGCCTCCCAAGTAGCTGGGATTACAGGTGTGCACCACCACACCTGGCTAATTTTTGTATTTTTAGCAGAGACAGGGATTTGTCATGTTGGCCAGGCTGGTCTAGAACTCCTAACCTCAAGTGATCTGCCCGAGTCAGCCTCTCAAAGTGCTGGGATTATAGGTGTGAGCCACTGCACCCGGCCAATCAGGCTTTTGTGACACTGCCAGAACTGTGTTTGAGGAAGATTAGACTGACCTTGTATGCTAAGAATTCCCAGGAAAAAAAATGGAGATTGTTTAGGAATCTATTCAGGGAGATTGTTTAGGCATCTATTTTATGGATGACAAAGGTCTGAATTACGGTGGTGGCCATAGAAATGGAGTGGGTAGGGCCAGTGTGGGAGAAGTCTCATGGGAAGAATGGGTAACAGTCTGTGCTCATCTGGGTTTGAGGAGTGAAAGAAAGAGGTGTGGAAAATACATAAAGAGGGAAGTCGGGTTATACAAAGGAGAGGAGAAAAATAAAGGAGGTTATATCAAAGGAGAGGAGAAAAAATAAAGAGTTCCGTTTTAGATGGGCTTAATTGGGAGTTATGCTGAGTTGTCCATATAGACCTTTCAGTGGTATGGGCCGTGTTCATGCCTGTAATCCCAGCACTTTGAGCAGCCAAGGCGGACGATCACTTGAGCTCAGAAATTCAGGACCAGCCTGGGTAACATGGCAAAACCCCATCTCTACAAAAAGTATGAAAATTCTCTGGGCATGATGGTGTGTGCTTGTAGTCCCAGCTACCCAAGAGGCTGACATGAAACGATCGCTTGAGCTCAGGCGATCGGGGGACGTCAAGGCTGTAGTGAGCCATGATTGTGCCACTGCATTCTGACATGGGTGACAGAGCAAGATATGTCTCATTTAAGGGGGGAAAAAAGGAACTGTGGGATTGAAACTCAGGCCAGGACGGAAGTCACCTCTGTAGAGGGGGAGAGTTGAGACCATGAGCAATAAACTGGAATCACAGATTGTCAGGCTCCCTCCCACATCTGGAATTCAGTTTCCTCCACATCCCTCCCAAGTCCTCATCTCCACAGAAGAGGAACTTGCTACCTCCCAAGCCTTCTACTTGGGCCATCCCAAACAACTTGACTGCTAGAAAAGCCTCACATTTGGCCCAGTGCAGTGGCTCATGCCTGTAATTCCACCCCTCTGGAAGGCCAAGGTGGGAGGATCGCTTGAGCCCAGGAGTTCAAGACCAGCCTGGGCAACACAGGAGACCCTGTCTACAAATAGTAAAAATTAGCCAAGCATGGTGGTATGTGCCGGTGGTCCCAGTTACTCAGGAAGCTGAGGCAGGAGAATTGAGCCTGGGAGTTTGAGGCTGCAGTGAGCTGTGTTTGCACCACTGCACCCCAGTCTGGGTGACAGAATGAGACCCTATCTCAAAGGAAAAAAACATAAAAAGCCTCACACTCAGCTCCTGTCTGCCTCTCTCTAAGGAAATACCAAGGTAATTAACGACAGTCTTATTGGCTGCTGTATCAAGCACTGTGTGGTAGGCATTGATTTTACTTGGTGTTTTGCAAGTGAAACTTATATTAAACAAGCAGGGTTTCCACAGTCAAGAAGTAGAATCCAATCATGCAACAGCTTTCTGTCTCTAAATCTTTGCTTGCCCTTGGATTGCGTCTGGTTACTAGGACAGACTTACTGTCCAGTTCACGTTAATAATCAAAACTAGGAATTTAATTCAAAGGTAAAGCTGCTTCTCTTCCCCTCTCAAGCTTTCTTTGGGCTCCCACATTTGAGGAGGACAGTAGTTGACTTCTGTTTATTTTGTTTCCTCTTCCATCCCACCCCAGCCCAGGCCAACTATGGCTTCTGAGGCATCCTGTGTTGGTGGAAGGGGTTATAAGAGAGTAGAGATGGGGCAAGAAAAGCCCCTTCGACATCTGGCCTTGTTACTGTCTCAGCTTCATGGGAATTTGTAACTGACTCTCCCATCCAGTGCTTCTGGGGGTCTTTCTTACCTCCAGTTCCCATGATCAGGTGGCCATCTCAGTCTTGCTGCTTCAATTCCTCCCTCAGCCCCTGGCTTCTGGAATCCTCCACCACATGCCATTGGTCCATTTTCCCTCTTGGTGGCCCTCTTGGGCAAAGTTCCTTTAAAATGGCTTCTCGGCTGGGTGCGGTGACTCACGCCTGTAATCCCAGCACTTCGGGAGGCCGAGGTGGGTGGATCACCTGAGGTCAGGAGTTTGAGACCAGCCTGCCCAACATGGTGAAACCCCGTCTCTACAAATACAAAAAATTAGTTGGGCACGGTGACGGGCGCCTGTAATCCCAGCTACTGGAGAGGCTGAGACAGGAGAATTGCCTGAACCCGGGAGGCAGAGGTTGCAGTGAGCCGAGATCATGCCACTGCACTCCAGCCTGGGCAACGGAGCGTGACTCCATCTCAGAAAAGCAATACTAATAAAATAAAAATAAATGAGTAAAATAGCTACTAGTTGGCCTTCTCCCCTGCCTGGTCCGTATCTGATCAACGGGAAACACTTAGGTATCCTTTGCCCCAACAAATTCTGGGGGTGCAGGCCATTTCAAATGCAGCTTCCTCTTCTTGCTTTGCCAACAGCTCGCCAGCCTCACGCCAGCCTCAGATTTCCAGCCCAAGGCCTATTACCAGCCTCTGTGCCTGCACAAGCTTCAGAGGGCACAGGCCAAGCTGCCCTAGGGGCTGGCTTCTGGTTTCATTCATTGTTCCAAGAAAGCAGAGACTTGTGAATGTTTGGAATCAGAAAGATGCTAATAGGGAGAGCTTTGAGATTCTGAAAGGAGAACAAGAGAGATTAGGTGAAATTGTATGAGATCAGAGGGTGCTTATCCCTTGGACTGTGGAGAAAAGCACATAAGGGCCGGGTGCGGTGGCTCATGACTGTAACCCCAGCACTTTGGGAGGCCGAGGCAGATGGATCACCTGAGGTCAGGAGTTTGAGACCAGCCTCACCACATGGTGAAACCCTGTCTCCACTAAAAATACAAAAAATTAGCCGGGAGAGGTGGCAGCGCGTGCATGTAGTCCTAGCTACTTGGAAGGCTGAGGCAGGAAAATCGCTTGAACCCTGGAGGCAGGGTTGCAGTGAGCTGAGATTGCGCCGCTGTACTCCAGCCTGGGTGACAGAATGAGACTCCGTCTTGAAGGAAAAAAAAAAAAAAAAGCACATAAGGGCACCCAGGGAGCAGTTGGTGGAGGAGGGCGACTCACAGCCAGTGGCCTTAACTTTCCCAGGCAAGAATAGAAAATTAGAGAAGTTGCTCCCAAAGAGGATTTGGTTTGGATAACAGTTGTGATCACTGCGAAAATGCTGGTCAAATGTGGAAAAACAAGAGTAGGATTAGCTAGTGGCTATGAAGGCCAAGCTGAAGTTCTGTAATGTGTACTTGCTGTGTGCCCAAGTCCACATAGTTTTCTACAGCCCAGACCCCATACCAAGGTCACAGACATATACACAGACTCACACACATGCGTACATGCACACACATGCACCTGCAGATTCACATCCTGGAACACTTAAACACATCAATCTCGACAAGGGAATTATTATTATTTATTGATCTATGGTTTTCATACAGTGAAGTATATAGGTCTCAAGTGTTCAGTTTGGTTTTGACAAATTCCACCCTTGTAACAACCACCCAAAACAAACTATAAAACATTGCCATTATTCCAGAAAGTTCTCTCATGCTCCTTTCCATTCATCTGCCAAGACAGCTATTTCCTGATTTCTATGATCGTAAAGTTGCTTTGCCTATTTGTCATCGGATAGGAAAATATACAAATACATTGACAGCCTGTCTTAGTCTCTTTTCTGTTGCTGTCACAGAATGCTTGAGACTGGGTAATTTATATAGCAAAGAAGTTTATTTAGCTTACTGTTCTGGAGGCTAGGAAGTTCCAGATTGGGTAGCTGCATCTGGTCAGCTTCTGGTGAGGGCTGCATCTGCATCATAACATAGTGGTGGAGACAGGGAATTAGGCGTGGAAAAGGGAAAATGCAAGAGGAAACCTTGCTTTATAACAACCTGTTCTCAAGAACTAGTCCATTCCCTGGAGAAGACATTCATCCATCTTAATAGCCAAATCACCTCTTAAAGGTACCACCTCCCAATACTACCACATTGGGGACCAAGCCTCAGCATGAGTTTTGGTGGGGACAAACCATATTCAAACCATAACACACCCTCCTCACCCCACCCCTACACACCCACATGTACTGATCATTTTGTACCTTACAGTGGGCTTATATCACAATCATGTGCTATCAGATTTTGGTATTAGGTGCACACATTATATACTAACTTACCTTCTCTTCAACTCTAAAGTCATAGATCAAGTGAAGTATTTTACTATTTTAATTCAATTTTTTTTTTTTTTTTTGGAGATGGGGGGGCAGTTCTCACTATATTGCTCAGGCTGGTCTAGAATTCCTGGCCTCAAGTGATTCTCCCAGCTCAGCCTCCCAAAGTGCTGGGATTACAAGTGTGAGCCACCACGCCTAGCCAAGTGAAGTATTTTAAACCTCTCCTTTTGGATCCCTGGAGCTAAAGCAAAGGGTTAGAAAGGTGGTTATCATCCTGCCTTGCCTGGGAGTTTTACTCATTTTTCTGTAGCTGCTCTAGGATATTGGAAGTTGGGGACATGTATTTTTAAAACAGAACCATATTTAGATAAATAGCTTTTTTTTTTCTTTTTCTTTTCTTTTCTTTTTTTTTTTTTTAAGCTGTGTTGCCCAGGCTGAAGTGCAATGGCACGATTTCAGCTCACTGCAACCTCCGTCTCCCAGGTTCAAGCGATTTTCCTGCCTCAGCCTCCGGAGTAGCTGGGATTACAGGTATGTGCCACCACGCCTGGCTAATTTTGTATTTTTAGTAAAGACCAGGTTTTACCATGTTGGTCAGGCTGGTCTTGAACTCCTGACTTCACAAACCTCCTGCCTCGGTCTCCCAAAGCGCTGGGATTGCAGGCGTGAGCCACCGTGCCCAGCCTTAGATAAATAGCTTTAACTTTTATTTGGGCCTCCTACCTGCTGGAAGTCAAAGGAGTTGGCTTTCCAGGATAGATCCCAGCAGAACAACCGGGAGGTGTTGGACTGGCCACAGCGCAGCCACCAAGGGGCTTCCAAGAGCTGAGAGTCGCTGATTGTGGCAGATCTGAGTCTGCAGTGAAGCCTTCTGTCAGGCAGACCAGCCTGAGGCCTGAGAAGGGAGAGCAAAGCCAGGTCACAGCCTGGTCAGGGCCATTAACTCATGTCAGAGAAGTGGAAGGTGGGGCCTGAGCCCAATCAGGGAGCAGAGGAAAAGCAGGCCCCGGAGACAGAGTCGGAGGAAGTGAGCCAGAGGTGGTGGTCACCGTCTTTGGAGACTGTGCTGTAGTTTCCAGACCCCACCACCGCCTCCCGACAGCCTAGTTGCCGTATGAGCAGACCTGTTACCCTTACAGGACCACTAGGGCACCTCTCAGGGGTCTAGCAGGCTTAGGTTTGGGGACATGGAATTGATAGCAAGATCTAAGGCAAGGAGCAGGGATGTGGATGGCTGGATCTAGGCCTCTGATCCATACCTGCTCTCCCTAAAATATAGAGGTACTAGCGATGGAGGCCAGGTGCCATGGCTAATGCCTGTTATCCCAGCACTTTGGGAAGCTGAGGCAGGTGGATCACCTGAGGTCGGGAGTTTGAGACCAAGCTGGCCAACGTGGTGAAACCCCGTCTCTATAAAAATACAAAAATTAGCCTGTCATGGTGGTGCATGCCTGTAGTCCCTGCTACTGGGGAGGCTGGGGCAGGAGAATTGCTTGAACTTGGGAGGCGAAGGTTGCAGTGAGGTGAGATCACGCCACTGCACCCCAGCCTCAGCAACAGAGACACTGTCACAAAAAGAAAAAAAGGTGATAGTAGATACTAGTGATGATCAAGGCAAAGTTAGGAGGTTATGATGGCCCTGGTCTCCTCCTCCTCTTCCCTCTTTCTGTCTTCTGTGCCAGTGGGACCTGGTGCCCCTCTGAGTTAAGAGACAGATTTCAGGCCCACTTCTGCAGCCTCCACAGCTCTAGGGGTGTTGTGACCTGGGACTGTATTACCCAGCTTTGTCAAGGTTCAGGCCACAGAGAATGTGTCAAGCTGGGATTGAGGAAAGACTATACCAAATCCCTTAAGATCCTGACCCTTGGCTGGGCGCAGTGGCTCACGCCTGTAATCCCACCACTTTGGGAGGCTGAGGCGGGAAGATCACTTGAGCCCAGGAGTTCGAAACCAGCCTGGAAAACATAGTGGAACCCTGACTCTACAGAAACTAAAAAAAATTACTTGGCCGGGTGCGGTGACTCACGCCTGTAATCCCAGCACTTCGGGATGCCAAGGCGGGTGGATCACGAGGTCAGGAGTTCGAGACCAGCCTGGCCAACATGGTGAAACCCCGTTTCTACTAAAAATACAAAAGTTAGCTGGGAATGGTGGCACATGCCTGTAGTCCCAGCTACTTGGTAGGAGAATCGCTTGAACCTGGGAGGCGGAGGTTGTGGTGAGCCGAGATCGCACCACTGCACTACAGCCTAGGCAACAGGGCAAGATTCCGTCTCAAAAAAAAAAAAAAAAAAATTAGGCATGATGGTGCACACTTGTAGTCCCAGCTACTCGGAAGGCTGAGGTGGGAGGCTCACTTGAGCCCAGGAGTTTGAGGCTGCAGTGAGTGACGATCGCGCCACTGCACTCCAGCCTGGGCAACAGAGTGAGACGCTGTGTGTAAGAGAAAACAGCAAAACAAAATGTAACCCAAATATGACAAGAGTTAGTTAGCTCGCCTTGAGGCCATTCTCAAGCATGTCATTCAACAGTGGCTCACGCCTGTAATCCCAGCACTTTGGGAGGCCGAGGCAGGTGGATCATGAGGTCAGGAGATCGAGACCATCCTGGCTAACACAGTGAAACCCCGTCTCTACTAAAAAAAAATACAAAAAAGCCAGGCGTGGTGGCAGACGCCTGTAGTCCCAGCTACTCAGGAGGCTGAGGCAGGAGAATGGCGGGAACCCAGGAGGCAGAGCTCACAGTGAGCGGAGATCGTGCCACTGCACTCCAGCCTGGGGTGACAGAGCAAGACTCCGTCTCAGGGAAAAAAAAAAAAAAAAAAGAATGTCATTCAATTCCCAAACATAAAGCGGGTCCTGACAGCCTCGAAGTCACATAACGAGTAGGGAGGTTTTTCTGGGACGACAGAGGAGAGGCTCATGTCATCCCACAGAACCAAACACCCCCACATTCCTTCAGACCTCTCTGTTCTTCCCCATTGTTCTCTTCCGGAAGCGAGACCCTGTCTCTACAAAAATAAAAACTTAGCTAGGTGTGGTGGCATGCACCTGTAGCCTCAGCTACTCAGCAGGCTGAGGTGGGAGGATCGCTCGAGCCCAGGAGCTTGAGGCTGCAGTGAGCCATGATTGTGCCACTGCACGCCAGCCTGGGCAACAGAGTGAGCCCCTGTTTCAGGAAAAGAAACTGAGAGGGTAGGAGTAAAGGAATTTCCTAAGCTACTGCCACGTGTCAGGCCCACTGCTAGGCAATTTATATCATTTAGCTCTTGAATGATCCTATAGCTTTGCCAGTGTGTATTATCTCAGCTTACAGGTGAGGGCATTGATGCCTGTCACTATGTTTAAGCCTTGGTCATGCTGGCACAGCCTGAGCTTCCCACCGCGAACCAGAACAGCGGTGGGGATTGGCTGTGGACCCTGACCCTTACCTGGGCTGGTCAGCCTGAGCCAGAGTCCCAAAGTGAAGCTCATGGTCTGGCTTCTCCAGGATCATCAAGTGTTGTCTCTTCACCAGAAGCAAATGCCCATCAATTGTGTCCACCTGGACTGTCTGGGGGGTTAGGGTGGCTTGGCAGTTGAGTGCTGGGTCAAGCCTGCGGTATCCTCGAACTCCTACAAGAAGCCTGTGGTCAGGCCCAGCCTCTGACACCTCCACCGTCAGTCAGGATGGAAGTCCCCTGGGTGTTGGGCAGACACAGGGAGGCAGGGAGATGAGCTGGATCTGGCTGGCTCCCTGCTTAGTCACAGGCTCTGGCAACCTCTAATGAAACATCCCTTCCCAGTTGGCTGTTTTCCCCAAATATAGACATGTGCTGTCACTAGAGGGGAGCTTCCCAGCCCAACTGCTTCTGGACCACGCTGGGCTGACTTGGGGAGAGAGCCACCCACAAACCCCTGGTTTGAAGGCCAGACTAGGTGGTCATATGGAAGGTGACAGACCTTCCCCCTGGTGGGTGTACTGTGTGCAGGGACAAAGCCTGTGCTAGCACCCTGCTGTCTTGACAGTAAGTGTCTTTGGGCTGGGCATGGTGGCTTATGCCTGTAATCCCAGCACTTTGGGAGGCCGAGGCGGACAGATCACCTGAGGTCGGGAGTTCCTTCTGCCTTGGACACCCAAAATGTAGAGATTACAGGTGTGAGCTACCACACCCCACCAAGGGTCTCTTAAGAAGAGCTGGCCGGGTGCAGTGGCTCACGCCTGTAATCCTAGCACTTTGGGAGGCCGAGGCGGGCAGATCACGAGGTCAGGAGATCGAGACCATCCTGGCTAACACGGTGAAAACCCATACAAAAAATTAGCTGGGTGTGGTGGCGGGCACCTGTAGTCCCAGCTACTCAGGAGGCTGAGGCAGGAGAATGGCATGAACCCGGGAGGCGGAGGTTGCACTGAGCAGAGATCGCGCCACTGCACTCCAGCCTGGGCAACAGAGTGGGACTCCGTCTCAAAAAAAAAAAAAAAAAAAAAAAAAAAAGGGCTATACTGTGTTGAAAGAGTCCTGTATAAAGGAGGATGTCTTAAATTTGCCATTTTGACTCTGTTTTGAACAGGTCACCAGGAAAATGAGACTTGGTAGCCTGGCGAGGTGGCTCAAAAAAAAAAAAAATTCACATGGAAAAGACTTGATCTTGGGATAAATAAATTTAATCAAAATTGAAAGTGAAAAAAATTGAAACTGGCTAATTGTGACATACAGAAAATCAAGGAATTAAAGTGGCTTAATGGATTCACAAAGGAAAATACTTTTGGCAAAAACTCATCTATATTACTTTAATATTTTTATGTAAATGCACGATACATCAGAATATCCTTGAGGGCTCAAATGGTGGAGCTAAGGACAGCTAAACTCTCCAGGGACCAGGCGTGGTGGCTCACGCCTGTAATCCCAGCACTTTGGGAGGCCAAGGCAGGCAGATCACCTGAGGTCAGGAGTTCGAGGCCAGCCTGGCCAACATGGTGAAACCCCGTCACTACTAAAAATACAAAAATTAACTGGACGTGGTGGTGGGCACCTGTAATCCTAGCTACTGAGGAAGCTGAGGTGAGAGAATCACTTGAACCCGGGAGGTGGAGGTTACAGTGAGCTGAGATCATCCCACTGCACTCCAGCCTGGGGGACAGAGCAAGACTCTGTCTCAAGAAAATAAGTAAATAAATAAACTCTTCAGGGTTCAGAATAGCACCAAATGGGATGGTTACTTGTGCTCAGTCCTCAACTTACCCAAGGCTAGAGGTGCCCTAATTTCAGTTCACAGGGATGCATCTTCTCTTGGAATCATGCTGTTAGGTTCAGGGACCGATCTCATCCTTCCAGCACTTTACCAGTGGATGAGGGGCAGTTCCTGCTTGACCAGGTAGAGTCCTTTGAGAAGGAGAAGGATCTGCAGAAGGAGATCCTTGGGGCTGGGTTTTTATCTATAGGACCAGAGATGATTATTTGGCTAGTGAGTAAGGAGATAGAGTTAGCAATGGGGGAAAGTAGGTAGTAGCTGAGGATGGGCTATGAGCCATAGACCAGATGGGTTAGGAGCCAGCTTTTAGTTTTGCTTAATGAGGTTGTAGGACTAGACACAAAGCCCACCTCTCTCCTCTATACTTACCACTGCCAAAGTGGCCTGGCTTTCAGAGGCAGAGGATGTGGAACCTGACTTGGGGGTGGGAGTGAGGAGATCCTTAAGAGGAATCCACACGTGGAAAAAGTATGACAGCAGGTCCAGATGGCGGTGTTGGGAAAGGCCATAATGGTAGCTGACAATAATGTATTCATTCCACATGTGTTCATTGACTATTACTTTGCAGCATGTAAATCTGGGGTATTGGGTGAGGACCTAGCAGTGGACAAGACAGGCAAGACCTTTCCTGAGAAACCAGGAGACAATAAACAAGCAAATAAGCACAATAACTTCAGGTGATAGTGAGGTGAAGACAAGGCCCTACTCAGATTTTAAAGATTTCCCGGACTACTATGTGAAGATGAAACTGGAGGGAGGAAGGAGGAAGCAAGAAATCCAGTTGGGCACTACTGCCTCATCAGGAGAGAGATTGTAGTGTCCTGGACCAAGATGGTACCCCTGGAGATGGAGAGAAGTGGATGGACTTGGGATACATGAAGGAGGCAGAGCTCAGAGACTGGATGTGAGGGAAAGGGGAATGAGGTCATCGGGCCCAAGCAACTGGGTGGATCATGGTGCTGTTGATTGAGACTGAGAAGGCTAAATGAGGAGCAGGTACTGGAGGTGTGGGCACGAGAGCATTGAAGTTGTATTTCGGCCATGCTGTATTTACAATGTCTACCAGGCACCCTTCTAGAGTCTGCAGCTCAGTAGACAGGTCAAGGTGGGATAAAATTTGGGAATCATTGGTATGTGTGTGGTATTCAGGGAACTGGATGAATCACTGTGACTCTAGGTCTTAGAGTGTTGGTCCTCAGCTACGGGTGATCTTGCCCCCTTCTTCCAGGGGACCCTTAGTGATGTCTGGAGATACTTTCTGTTACTGGTGATGGGAAGAGGTACAGTTTGCTTCCAGCATCCACTAGGCAGAGGCCAGGGATGCCACTCAACATAGCAGTGCACAGGCCAGCTCCCCACACATAGAGTTACCTGGCCCCGGACGTCAGTGGTGTCAAGGTTGAGAAACCCCCTACCCTAGAGTGAGTGTAGATAAAGCAGAAAAAAAGGAAAGTAAGCCTGGGGGCATTCTTCCATGCAGAGCTGGAGAGGAACAGTCTGCGAGGAAGAAGGGAAGCTTGGAGAGTGCGGTTTCTTGGGAGGGGAGAGTGTCTGGGGAAGAAACAATGCTCAGCCGTGTTACATGCTCCTAAGAGGCTGAGGCGTTTGAGCACAGAGGGAAGTGACCAATGGCTTAGGCAAGATGGACATTGTTGATGACTTTGATACAGAGCAGTCTTTGTGGTTTGGTAGGGTTGGAAGCTCCAGGGGAACCAGCCTGGGCAACATAGTGAGACCCCATCTCTTAAAAAAAATTAGCCGGCCATGGTGGCATGTGCCTGTAGTTCCAATTACGTAGGAGTCTGAGGTAGGAGGATCGCTTGAGCCCAGGAGGTTGAGGCTGCAAGCAAGCTATGATAGTGCCACTGCACTCCAACATGGGCAACAGAGCAAGACCTTGTCTCAAAAAAAGGCAGCAGCTCCAAGGAGTAGGTTATGCCCATGGCCAGTACTCACTGAGTATTTCCTCCCTGCTTAGAATGCCTGACAAATGTGACTTCATGAATCCACATACACCAGGCAGGTACTGTCACCCTCATTATATAGAAGTGGCAATATTATTCTCACCCCCATTTTACAGAGGTGGGGACTGAGGCACAGAGAAGCTAACCACTCCTTAGGGCCAGGCAGCTGATAGTAAATTGCAGAGCCAGGATTCAGACCTAAAAGAGTTTGACTCCAGGGACAGCATAATTGGAGGTGAAGAAGTGGAGGCGGTAAATGAAACACCACGCTTTTGAGAGATGGTGTTTCTCTTTCCACACTTCTGCTGGAAAGAAGAACAGATAGGTACAAGAGGATGTTTGCATGTCAACAGGAAGGACCCATGTGGAGGCTGAAACTGATGATGCTGTGGAGGGGATGCTGAGAACTGAAGTCTTTGAGGAGGTGAGAAGGATCTGAGGTTTAAGTTGAGGTGCTGGCATTTCCCAGGAGCATCGTCTGGTAACTCTGAAGTGGAGCCTAACCGTTTAGAGCAAGATTACCCCTGGATTCAACTTCTCCCCTTCGCCATCCCCCACCGGCCTCCAGAGGCTCCACTCTGCTCTCCTTCTAGCCCTCTTGCTAAAAGATAGCTGGCCAGGTGCAGTGGCTCACACCTGTCATGCCAGCACTTTGGGAGGCCGAGGCGGGAGGATCACTTGTGGACAGGAGTTTGAGACCAGACTGGGCAACATAGTGTGAGACCCCCATCTCCACAAAATTCAAAACTTAGCCGGGCATGATGGCATACGCTTGTAGTACCAGCTACTCAGGAGGCTGAGGCCAGAGGATTGCTTGAGCCTGGGAGTTTGTGGCCGCAGTCTGCCATGATCACACCACCGTACTCAAGCCTGGATGACAGAAAAAGATCCTGTCTCAAAAATAAATAAAATAAAAGCCTTCCTGCAGGAAGCTGCTGCACAGGCCTGACCCTTCCAGAAACAATTGGGCCCAGGAGCCAGTGTCCCAAGAGCAGCTCTGCCAACTGGAGCCCGAGCCTAGCTCTGGACACATCAGTGATTCTCCACCCAACAATGACTGTCGGGATCCTTAACATAGAGGCCATCTGTGTTGGCCTCTGCAGTGTCTTATCAAGCTTTTAGTGGAGCCACACCAGGCTCCTTTGAACTCTCAGGTACTGCACTTGCCCCTGCTCCAAGCAGAATGTTCTTATCCTTTGTTTCGTCCTCTCTCCCCCTCCCTCTTCCTCTTGCCCAACCTCCTGTCTCAGTTTAGCAGTCACATCCTCCGACAACCCTTTTCCCATTCCCGCAACTAGGTGAGAACCTCCTGTTAGGTACTCCTGTCACAATGGATCCTACTTGTTTTTGTTTGTTTGTTTGTTTTTTTGAGACAAAGTTACTCTGTCACCCAGGCTGGAGTACAGTAGTGCAGTCTCAGCTCACTGCAACCTCTGCCTCCCGGGTTCAAGAAATTCTCCTGCCTCAGCCTCCTGAGTAGCTGGGACTACAGGCATGCACCACCACACCCAGCTAATTTTTGTATTTTTAGTAGAGATGGAGTTTTGCCATGTTGGTCTTGAACTCCTGACCAAAGGTGATCTGCCTGCCTCAGCCTCGAAAAGTGCTGGGATTACAGATGTGAGCCACCACGCCCAGCTGATCCTCCTTCTTTTTTTTTTTTCAAGACAGGGTCTCACTCTGTTGCCCAGGCAGGATTGTGGTGGTGTGATCACGGCTTACTGCAGCCCCACCTCCCAGCCTCAAGTGATTCTCCCACCTCAGCCTCCTGAGTTGCTGGGGCCACAGGCATGTGCCACCACACCTGGCTAGTTTAAGAATTTTTTTTTTTTTTTTAAGAGATGGGTTCTCACTATGTTGTCCAGGCTGGTCTTGAACCCCCAGCCTCAAGCAATCCCCCCTGCCTTGGCCTCCTGAATAGCTGGGACTATAGGTGTATACCACCATGCCCAGCTAATTTGTATTACAGGGTCTTGCTATGTGGTCCAGGCTGGTCTTGAATTCCTGGGATCAAGTGATCCTCCTGCCTAGGCCTCCCCAAGTGCTGAGATTGCAGGCGTGAGTCACTATGCATGGCCCTGAGATCTTTTATAGTGCTCTTGCATCTTGCAATTCTTTCTGCAAGTGTCTGCATTCCATGCTAGACTATAACCTTCATGAAGGCAGGTTTTGTTTACCACAGTTATTTCCAGTGCCTGGGACATAGTAGGTGCTCAGTAATTATTTGCTAAATAAGTAAATGAACTGGCAGCTGTTTTACAGCCCATGTGGTATGTATATGGCT
This sequence comes from Pan paniscus, assembly GCF_029289425.2. Taxonomy (NCBI): domain Eukaryota; kingdom Metazoa; phylum Chordata; class Mammalia; order Primates; family Hominidae; genus Pan; species Pan paniscus. The sequence goes on from NC_073255.2 coordinate 93,923,041, forward strand.
CAGATAACGTTGTATTCAAGATTTTATTCTCTGCCCACATTTCACTACACATTTTTTTTTTTTTTTTGAGATGGAGTCTTATTCTGTAGCCCAGGCTGGAGTGCAGTGGTGCAATCTTGGCTCACTTCAACCTCCGCCTCCCGGGTTCAAGTGATTCTCCTGCCTCAGCCTCCCAAGTAGCTGGGATTACAGGTGCCTGCCACCATTCCCAGGTAATTTTTGTATTTTTAGTAGAGATGGGGTTTCACCATGTTGGCCAGGCTGGTCTCAAACTCCTGACCTCAGGTGATCCACCTACCTCGGCCTCCCAAAGTGTTGGGATTACAGGCGTGAGCTACTGCGCCCAGCCAACTACACATTTTTGAAGCCCTCCTGATCACTTCCTTGGTTACTCTCATCTTTGTTTGAAGTTCAATATATTACTTTTTTTTTTTTTTTTGGGGAGACAGAGTCTCACTCTGTCCCCCAGGCTGGAGTGCAGTGACATGATCCCGGCTACTGCAACCTCTGCCTCCCAGGTTCAAGTGATTCTTTTGCCTCAGTCTCCCGAGTAGCTGGGATTACAGGTGTGCACCACCATGCCTGGCTAATTATTATTATTATTATTTTTTTAGACGGAGTCTCGCTCTGTCACCCAGGCTGGAGTGCAATGGCATGATTTCAGCTCACTGCAGCCTCCGCCTCCTGGGTTCAAGCAACTCTCCTACCTCAGCCCCCTGAGTAGCTGGGACTATAGATGTGCACCACCATGCCTGACTAATTTTTGTATTTTTAGCAGAGACAGGGTTTCACCATGTTGGCCAGGCTTCTCTTGAACTCCTGACCTTAGGTGATCCACCTGCCTCAGCCTCCTAAAGTGCTGGGATTACAGGTGTGAGCCACCGCTCCTGGCCAATTTTTTTTTTTTTTTTTTTAGTAGAGATGGGGTCTTGCCATTGTTGGCCAGGCTGGTCTTGAACTCCTGGCCTCAAGTGATCCACCCGCCTCAGCCTCCCAAAGTCCTGGGGTTACAGGCATGAGCCACCACGCCTGGCTAGATATGTTGTATTTAAGATTTTATTCTCCTCTGCGCACTATATTTCACTATACAGTTTTGAAGCATTCCTGATCATTTACATGATTACTGTCATCTTTGCTTGAAGGTATGTTAAAAAACAGTTTAATTCATTATATTACTTTGTGGTCATTCATCTAAAATAGAGTTATGTTACCCTTGTGTGTTATTGATTCTTCCCAGCAGGATGCCTGGTTTGCTTTTATGTGAACCGACAGAGCTTTACAACATCCTGAATCAGGCCACAAAACTCTCCAGATTAACAGACCCCAACTATCTCTGTTTATTGGGTAAGTACTTGGAAAAAAGCGGAGGAGATCAAACACAGTGTCCTTCAAACATTATTTTTGATGAGTTAACAAACTTTTGGCGGGGTGGGGGGGATGAATGACTTTAGAACAGGGGTCCCTGGGCCAGGTGTGGTGGCACATGCCTGTAATCCCAGCACTTGGGAAGGCCAAGGTGGGCGAATCACTTGAAGCCAGGAGTTCAAGACCAGCCAGGCCAACAGGGCAAAACCCCATCTCTACTAAAAATACAAAAAAATTAGCTGCAGTGGTGCATGCCTGTAATCCCAGCTACTCAGGAGTCTGAGGCATGAGAATTGCTTGAACCTGGAAGGTGGAGGTTGGAGTGAGCCGAGATTTGGTCCACTGCATTCCAGCCTGGGTGACAGAGTGAGACCCTGTCTCAAAAAAGAAAAAAAAAAAGAAGTCCGCAACCCCCAACCCCCAGTACCAGTCTGCGGTCTGTTAGGAACCAGGCGGCACAGCAGGAGGTGAGCAGCAGGCAAGCTTCATCTGTGTTTACAGCCACTCCCCATCGCTTGCATTACCGCCTGAGCTCCACCTGCTGTCAGATCAGCAGCAGCATTAGATTCTCACAGGAGCGCAAACCCTACTGTGAACTGTGCATTCAAGGGATCTAAGTTGCGCTCTCCTTATGAGAATCTAATGCCTGATGATCTGTCACTATCTCCCGTCACCCCCAGAAGGGACCGTCTAGTCACAGGAAAACAAGTTCAGGGTTCCCACTGATTCTACATGATGGTAGAATTATTTCATTATATATTACAATGTAATAATAATAGAAATGCACAAAAAATGTAATGCGCTTGAGTCATCCCCAAACCATCCCCGCCCCGCAGCCCACTGCCCTGTTCCGTGGAAAAATTGTCTTCCATGAAACCAGTCCCTGGTGCCAAAAAGATTGGGGATCGCTGCTTTAGAAAGCTGTTAAGAGGCCAGTTGTGGTGGCTTGTGCCTGTAATCCCAGTGTTTTGGGTGGCCGAGGTGGGCGGATCAACTGAGGTCAGGAGTTTGAGACCAGCCTGGCCAACATGGTGAAACCCTGTCTCTACTAAAAATACAAAAATTAGCCGGGTGTGGTGGCATGTGCCTGTGGTCCCAGCTACTAGGGAGGCTGAGGCAGGAAAATCGCTTGAACCCAGGAGATGGAGATTGCAGTGAGCCGAGATCAGGCCACTGCACTCCAACCTGGATGGGGATTTAGTGTGAGCTCACTTCAAATTTGATTTCTTCCTTCCCCTTCCCATTTTTATTTATTTATGAGACAGAATCTTGTTCTGTTGCCCAGGCTGGAGTGCAGTGGTGTGATCTTGGCTTGCTGCAACCTCCGCCTCCAGATTTAAGTGATTCTCCTTCAGCCTTGTGAGTAGCTGGGACTACAGGCGCTGCCACCACGCCCGGCTAATTTTTGTATTTGTAGTAGAGATGGGATTTCGCCGTGTTGGCCAGGCTGGTCTTGAACTCCTGGCTCAAGTGATCCACCTGCCTCGGCCTTCCAAAGTGCTGGGGTTACAGGTGCATGCCACCGCGCCCAGCCCCACATCTCAAGTTTTAAACTGACAATGACTATCTCTTAACTGCCAAACAAATAGATGTTGATGACGACGTAGGTCCTCTGAGTAGTTTGGTCATATGTTCCTTTGCAAATTCGTTTCTTAAATACTTTTCCTTTCCAGATGTCCGTTCCAAATGGGAGTATGACGAAAGCCATGTGATCACTGCCCTTGGAGTGAAGAAGGTACATGGGCAGCGTCGGGATCTGGGGCAGGCTGGCTACCTTGCAGTGGGGTGGGGAAGAGTGGGAGGTTTCACCCTCAATCCAGCGGGCAGCAGAAGCAGGACTGTTTTCTATGTGCCCACCGTGGTGGTCTTCCACACCTCTCACCCTCACACATTTTCTCAGGTGTCCTCCCATCCCCCAAGAATGGTCAACAACTCCATTAGACAAATATTGATTTATTTTTTGAGACCGGGTCTCGCTCTGTCATCCAGGCTGGAGTGCAGTGGCACAATCATAGCTCACTGCGGCCTTAAACTCCTGGGCTTGGCTGGGCATGGTGGTTCATGCCTGCAGTCCCAGCACTTTGTGAGGCTGAGACGGGCAGATCACCTGAGGTCAGGAGTTCGAGACCAGACTGGCCAACATGGTGAAACCCCATCTCTATTAAAAATACAAAAATTAGCCAGCTGTGGTGGCTCACGCCTGAGTCCCAGCTACTTGGGAGGCTGAGACATGAGAATCGCTTGGACCTGGGAGGCGGAGTTTGCAGTGAGCTGAGATCATGCCACTGTACTCTAGCCTGGGCAACAGAGTGAGAGTTGGTCTAAAAAATATATATATATCTCCTGGGCTCGAGCAATCCTACCCCGCTCAGCCTCCAGAGTAGCTGAGACTACAATGGGGAATGCCACCAGGCCTGGCTAATTTTTGTATTTTTTATAGAAATGGGGTTGCACTGTGTTGCCCAGGCTGCTCTTGAACTCCTGGACTCAAGCCATCCTCCTGCCTTAGCCTCCCAAAGCGCTGAGATTACACATGTGAGCCGCCTAAGCCTGGCCAAATATTGATTTAATTCTTTGATATGCCAGGTATTGTTCCAGACCCTGGGGATACAACAGAATACAACAGCCTGAGTTCATTGTCCCTGCCGTTGTGGAGCTTTCTTTTTTTGTTGTTTTTAATTATTTTTTCTGTTTTTATGTGTTGTTTTTATATTTTTTTTTCATTTTTATCTTTATTTTTGGAGCTTTATGTTGTAAAGTTTTAGGGACAGGGTCTTGCTCTGTCACCCAGGCAGGGGTGCAGTGGCACAATCATGGCTTGAACTCCTGGGTTCAATCAACCCTCCTATCTCAGCCTCCTGAGTAGCTGGGACTGCAGACTTGTGCCAACATGCTAATTTTTTTTTTTTTTTTTTTAAGACAGGATCTTATTATGTTGCCCAGGCTGTCATGGACCTTCTCTTCTATTTAGCAAACAGACAATAAACCCTAGAGATAATTGGCTATAATCCAAAGATGGAAGCATCTCCCTTCTTTCCTTCCCATCCCCTCCCCTCTTCCATTCCCCTCCTGTCCCCTCTTCCCTTCCCCACCCTGAGGAGTGGACAGAGCCCTGCACACAGTCACCATGTCCCCTACTGCAGCGAAACCTTTTCCCCACGCCTCCAGGGTGTCTTCTCCCTCATCATTGTGAAGCCTGGCAGCCTTTGCCCAGGACCCATCTCTCCCCTCTGCAGTCCTGATCAAATTCTCTGCCCTGAACTTGGAGGTTCTCTTTGACTTTCCTGGTTTCTTTTCTTTCTTCTTTTTTTTTTTTTCTTTTGAGACAGAATCTCTCCCTGTCACCCAGGCTGGAGTGCAGTGGCACAATTTCGGCTCACTGCAACCTCTGCCTCCCAGGTTCAAATGATTCTCCTGCCTCAGCCTCCAGCCTGTAGCTGGGATTACAGGCATGCGCCACCACACCTGGCTAATTTTTTCTTTTCTTTTTTTGTATCTTTAGTAGAGACAGGGTTTCACCATGTTGGCCAGGCTGGTCTGGAACTCCTGACCTCATTATCTGCCTGTCTTAGCCACCCAAAGTGCCGGGATTGCAGGCGTGAGCCTGGCCTCCTGGTTTATTTTCTATCTCTTTGGTTCACCTTCATTTTCTCCTTCTGCCGCCTGAATGTAACTGCTGGTCTGTCCTTGATCTCCACATCTGTCAGGGTACTTTCTTGCCAGAGATTTCACTGGAGCTTACAGCTGCAATGACATATCCACATGCAATTAGCATTCCTGGCAAGTTTACATCTAAAATTTTGGGCGGGACATGGCGGCTTACTCCTGTAATCCTAGCACTTTGGGTGGCCGAAGCAGGAGGATTGCTTGAGTCCAGGAGTTCAAGACCAGCCTGGGCAACATAGCAAGACCCCTGTCTCTACAAAAAAATTGAAAAATTAACTCAGTGTGGTGGGGCACCTCTGTAGTACCAGCTACTTGGGAGGCCGAGGTGGGAGGATCACTTGAGTCCAGGAGGCCGATTGCACCACTGCACTCCAGCCTGGGCGACAGAGCAAGACCCTGTCTCAAAAGTAATAAAATAAAACTTTGTCTTCTAAAATTCCCCTTTCCTCCCCATTCCTGCTGTACTTTTCCACACCCCGTCTCTGCTGCTTTTTTTTTTTTTTTTTTTTTTTTTTTTTGAGACAGAGTCTTGCTCTGTCCTCCAGGCTGGAGTGCAGTGGCACAATCTCGGCTCACTGCACGCTCCACCTCCCGGGTTAACGCCATTATCCTGCCTCAGCCTCCCGAGTAGCTGGGACTATAGGCGCCCGCCACCATGCCTGGCTAATTTTTTGTATTCGTAGTAGAGACGGGGTTTCACCGTGTTAGCCAGGATGCTCTCGATCTTCTGATCTCATGATCCGCCCACCTCAGCCTCCCAAAGTGCTGGAATTACAGGCGTGAGCCACCGCGCCCGGCCTCTGTGCTTCTTTTTCTGCACATAACTCAATAACTCAGCAGGGAGCATGGGCAGGCTGTATTTTTCCAGGATATTTCCCCGTACAAATCCATCATTATTGTCTTTTTGTCTTTTTGTGTTTTTGAGACAGAATCTCGCTCTGTCTGTCTGCCCGGTGCAGTGGTGCAATCTCAGCTCACTGCAACCTCCATCTCCCAAGTTCAAGGGATTCTTCTGCCTCGGCCTCCCTTGTAGCTGGGGTTACAGGCACCCGCCACCACACCTGGCTAATTTTTGTATTTTTAGTAGAGATGGAGTTTCGCCATGTTGGCCAGGCTGGTCTTGAACTCCTGACCTCAGGCGATCCACCCGCCTTGACCTTCCAAAGTGCTGGGATTACAGGCATGAGCCACCACACCAGGCCCATAATCTTACTCTTAATCCCCATTGCAGGCCTTTTGCTGCAACCGATTCAGAGCCCCTCATGATGTATGGGCCTCTGTTCCCACTCAGCTCTCAAGTCTGTGCATTTCTTTGATTCTGGCAGCACCTCCTGCTCTGGGCCTCTGCCCCTCAGCGTCTCCAATTCAGACTGATAGCTTTTTTTTTTTTTAATTTTTTTTTTTTTTTTTTTGAGACAAAGTCTTGCTCTTGTCGCCCAGGCTGGAGTGCAGTGGCGCACTCTTGGCTCTTGCCTTCCCTCTCTAGCTTCCCAGTTAGCAGATTGAGGCCTTCAGGGCATTCCCAGCCCTAGCAGGACAGAAAGGCTCCCAGCCCCACCCCCCTCCCTCCCGTGTTCTCAGCCTTCTTAGATCTGACCACCTCTGTCTCCAGCCTCATTCCCAGTACACTTCCACTCTCACCTGACACCTTAGCAGCACTGTGCTGCCATGTTTCCTTCTATGATGCACATGTATCCCATACTGTAACCTTTTTTTGAAAACAGAATATGTCGTACTGTTGAAATTTTTTTTTTTTTTTGAGACAGAGTCTCACTCTGTCGCCCAGGCTGGAGTGCAGTGGTACGATCTTGGCTCACTGCAACCTCCGCTTCCCAGGTTCAGGCAATTCTTCTGCCTCGGTCTCCCAAGTAGCTGGGACTACAGGCGCGTACCACCATACCTGGCTAATTTTTGCATTTTTAGTAGAGATGGAGTTTCACCATATTGGTCAGGCTGGTCTCAAACTCCTGACCTCGTGATCCGCCTGCCTTGGCCTCCCAAAGTGCTGGGATTACAAGTGTGAGCCACCGCACCTGGCCAATTTGTATGGCTTTTTTTTGTTTTGTTTTGAGACAGGGTCTCACTCTATCGCTCAGGCTGGAGTGCAATGGCACCATCACAGCTCACTGCAGCCTTAAACTCCCAGGATCAAGCAGTCCTCCCACCTTACCCTTCCCAGTAGCTGGGACGATAGGTGTGCACCACCACACCCAGCTAACTTGTATTTTTTGTAGAGATGGGGTCTCGCTATGTTACCCAGGCTGGTCTTGAACGCCTGGGCTCAAGCAGTCCTCCCTCCTCAGCCTCCCATAGTGCTGGGATGACAGGCATGAGCCACCAGGCCTGGCCTGATTTGTACTTTTAATATGGTAGTGTCTTTTTCCCTAAAAGTGGGTGTGGTGAATATCGGTTGTTTTTCTGCCCAACACCTCCCCCTTTTTGAGGGGAACGTCTCCTCTCTCTGCTCAAACCATGGGTTTCTAGTGGTGCTCTCTAAAGTAATATTCTGGCCAGGCACGGTGGCTTAAGTCTGTAATCCCAACACTTTGGGAGGCCGAGGTGGGGAGTTTGCTTGAGCCCAAGAGTTTGAGACGAGCCTGGACAACACAGTGGGACCTGAGAAGGCATCTGTTTACTGCCTTCTTTTTGAGTGGTGGTGGTGTTCTTGTTGTTTTGAGACAGTTTCACTCTGTTGCCCAGGCTTCAGTGCAGTGACGCGATCTCGGCTCACTGCAACCTCTGCCTCCCGGGTTCAAGCCATTCTCCTGCCTCAGCCTCTTTGGTAGCTGGTACTATAGGCGTGTGCCACCACACCTGGCTAATTTTTGTATTTTTAGTAGAGATGGGGTTTCACCATGTTGGCCAGGCTGATCTCGAACTGACCTCAGGTGATCCGCCCACCTTGGCCTCCCAAAGTGCTGGGATTACAGACATGAGCCTCCGCGCCCGGCCTTGTTGTTTTGAGACAAGTCTTGCTCTGTCACCCAGGCTGGAGTGCAGTGATGCAATCATAGCTCACTGCAGCCTCCACCTCCCAGACTCAAGTGATCCTCTCACCTCAGACTCCCGAGTAGCTGGGACTACATGTGCACCCCCCCACACCCGGCTTTTTTTGTCTCTACAAATATATCTATATATATAGATATAAATATATAAATTAGCCAAGTATGGTGGTGCATGCCCGTGGTCCCAGCTACTCAGGAGGCTGAAGTGCGAAGATCATTTGAGCCCAGGAATTCAAGGCTGCAGTGAGCTGTGACTGCACCACTGCAGTCCAGCCTGGGCAACAGAGTGAGACCCTGTCTCTAAAATAAAATAATATCCAGAACGCTGGCCACAGTGATTGGTCATGGGTCTGGGATGAAAGCTGAGCCAATCAGAATTGGAATTAGAAGAAAGGTGTCTCTGTCCAGCCTGGTGGTGGAATTGGGAAGATGGAAGTCTGAGCATTGCTGGGGTTCGTGGCTTAAGCCTCTGGAGGAAGCTGTCTGAGAAGGGGAAGTCAGTGTGGAGGGGTGGAGTGGGAAGCAGAGAGGAAGAGAGCCCGAAGGAAGTCTGGGCTTTAGGGTCTCTGGGTCCTAAAGCCAGCTGCTTTAGGTTTGGAAACCAGCTGCATCTTTGCCTTACCCTGGAGTGTTACCTGCCAATAAGTCCCTCTTTTGTGCACACTCCTGGTTAAATTGTTAGTACATCTTATGATCCATGAGGTTTTTTGTTTGTTTTGTTTTGTTTTTGTTTTATTTTTGTTTTTTTGGGACATAGTCTCACTCTGTTACCCAGGCTGGAGTGCAGTGGTGCAATCATAGCTCACTGCAGCTTTGAACTCCAGGGCTCAAGCGATCCTCCCACCTCAGCCTCCCAGGTAGCTGGGATTATAGGCATGAGCCACCATGGCCAGCCACATTTGATCTTCTAGTCTATCTCATTCCTTCTGCTCACTCATGACTTCTGCTTCTACACACTGTCTACTTACTGTCCTTTTTTGGGGTGTTTTTTGTCTTGTTGTTGTTGTTGTTTTGGGACAGGGTCTTGCTCTGTCACCCAGACTGGAGTGCAGTGACACAATCGCAGCTCACTGCAGCCTCCGCCTCCTGGGCTCAAGTGATCCTTCCACTTCAGCCTCCTGAGTAGTTGGGACTACAGGCGCATGCCACTATGCCTGGCATTTTTGTATTTTTTTTTTTTTCATAGAGACGGGGATCTTGCTGTTGTCCAGGCTGGTCTGGAACTCCTGGCCTCAAGCAATCCTCCTGCCTTGGCCTCCTGAAGTGCTGGGATTACAGGTGCAAACCACTGCATCCAGTCTGGTATTTCTGGATTCAATCTCCACTGCCAAACACTCTCCCCATGAGAAAGGATATCACTAATTCAATTGACCATGGTTTCTCTGACACCAGGGTACCTAATAGGCTGTGGATCAGTCAGCAGACCAGCTGTTCTTTGGTCAGGCACTTCTCTCTGGTCCAGTCAGCTGTGGTCAGCTTTTCTCAGAAGGGAACACAGTTGTGGAGGATCCTTGGGATGTAACAGACTCTCCATCCACTGTCTCAGTGCTTCTGGGCCTGTGTGTATAGTCAGGGGAGAGAGTGTGGTCTTAGCTCCTCCCAGTGCTGCTATGCGGGGAGTCTCTGCTCAACCGAACCTGCCCACCAACAGGCCTCTCTTGTGTGTGTGTGTGTTTTTTTTTTTAAGAAAAATAATGAGTATCTTCTCCCGGAGTCTGTGGACCTGGAGTGTGTGAAGTACTGCGTGGTGTATGATAACAACAGCAGCACCCTGGAGATACTCTTAAAAGATGATGATGATGATTCAGACTCTGATGGTGATGGCAAAGGTGGGTTTTATGCAACAGCAGGAAGAATAATAGTTAATGGCTGTTGAACAAATTTGTTATAGGACCAACAGGTTCGTATGCCCATGGCACGGGAACAGGCCAATGACACTGAGACAGCAGGGTTTGCGTCAGAGAAAGAGCTTCATGATCACTGGATACCGAGCAAGGAGATGGGAGGAGGCCCTCAAATACATCTCCCCAAGGAGTTTGGAATGGGGTTTTTAAGGGGATTGGGGAGGGTGAGGGACTGGAAAGTTGGGGTCATTGATTGGTTGAGGAAAGGGGGATGAAATAATCAGGACGTGGAAACTGCGTTCTTTGGTGAGTCAGCTCCTGTGGGGCCCTTCAGACCAGCTGATGTCAGTGGTTTCATCAGTACGCGGGACCTGAAAGAACATCTCAAAGGGAAAACAGTGTTCCATGATGTTCAAGTTGTCACCTACAGAGCAGTTAAGGGGAACTATATTCTTGGCCGGGCGCGGTGGCTCATGCCTGTAATCCCAGCACTTTGGGAGGCTGAGGCGGGCGGATCACAAGGTCAGGAGATTGAGACCATCCTGGCTAACACGGTGAAACCCCGTCTCTACTAAAAATACAAAAAATTAGCCGGGCATGGTGGCAGGCGCCTGTAGTCCCTGCTACTTGGGAGGCTGAGGCAGGAGAATGGCGTGAAACCAGGAGGCAGAGCTTGCAGTGAGTGGAGATCACGCCACTGCACTCCAGCCTGGGCGACAGAGCGAGACTCCTTCTCAAAAAAAAAAAAAAAATTCTTGTAACAGGGTCTTATGTGATTCTAGGACAATACACATCAAACAGCTGTGAGCAAGCAGGTTGGAGAGCAAGCAAGGTGACTTAGTGATGAATGCTGAATGTGCTGCAAGCTTGCTTTATTTTCATTTGTTCCCCTCCCTTCTTTGCTGATTTCACAAAGTTTTTGGGGACAGTTCCATGTGTGCCATGCACCAGGAACCAAGGGCTTTACTTGGATCTGCAGAACAGCTTACAAGGACGCTAACTAACATCAAGAGCTGTGAGGAAGCCAGGCCCAGTGACTCATACCTGTAGTCCCAGCACTTGGGGAGGCTGAGGCAGGAGGATCACTTGAGCCCAGGAGTTCAAGACCAGCCTGGGTGATATGGCAAGATAAGGTACCCAGCTCATTTATTTACTTTTTATAAAGACTGGGTCTTGCTGTGTTGCCTGAGACTTAAGCTTTTAAAAGTGTTGTGGACATATTTTTAAACCACCACACCTATAAGTGGTGGGGCCAGGATTCAAACCCAGGCCTTTTTGGCTCTGTCCTGTCCCCCAGGGATTGGATAGTGGCATGAGAGCATGCAGCCCCTAGTCAGAACATTAAAGCGTGGTCAGTTCCAATGTGCTCCATCGAACCTCTGAGGCTCTGCTGTGTTCTTCATGAGCCTCTGGTTTTGGGCTGACCACCCTTTGCCATTGGCACTGGGAGCTCTGCTTCTAGGAATCAGAACTGCACCTGTGGGTGCCGTTCCAGAAGCTGGGGGCACTCACACCAACTGCCACGGGGTGGCGCTATGCTCCCACCTTTCATAAAACCAGCTGTCTGGACTTTCGTCCCAGGAGGTCCTTGGCCAGGAAATTGTCCCTTCTTCCCTAAGCTCATCCTGTTGGGCTCTGGTCTGCAATCCTAGGACTGTAGGCTAGGCCTTGAAACCCTAGGAGATGGTACTCAACACGGATAATCCCCTTTACATTCTATAACTGACCTTACTTTGCTATGGGGCCCCCATTCACAGGAAACCACAACCACACAACTTGTGCATTCAAGGCAACTTTTCTTGTTTCAAATGGCATCTTTCAGGTCAGTGAAAAGTCTTTGGGGGTACAAGACCATCTCAAGGCTTCTCTCAACACCCCCTTCTTTCTTTCTTTCTTTCTTTCTTTTTTTTTTTTTTGAGTCAGGGTCTCGCTTTGTTGCCCAGGCTGGTCTCGAACTCTTGGCTTCAAACAATTCTCTTGCATTGGCCTCTCAAAGTGCATGGATTACAGGCATGAGCCACCATGCCTGGCCTGAACTCTGACTTCTGAGCCAGGCCCTGTGGGGTGAGCTTTGGCTCCTGTCTTGAGAGCTGCAGATTCTCTCTCAGCCTGGCTGCAGATTCCAGATTCTTCCTGTCAATGCCATCTCTCAGATAGGTCCCAGCCACTTATATCCTCCACAGCCCCTTCTGGAAGTGTCTTTGTCTCCCTGAACAAAAATTCAATATGGAAGCAGAGTTATCCAGGCACGGTGCCTCACACTCGTAATCCCAGCACTTTGTGAGGCTGAGGCAGGAGGGTTGCTTGAAGCCAGGAGTTTGAGACCACCCTGGGTAACATAGCAAGGCCCCGTCTCTACCAAAAATACAAAAAAAAAAAAAAATTTAGCCAGGCATGGTGGTGCATGCCTGTAGCACCAGCTACTCAGGAGGCTGAGGCAGGAGGATCACTTGAGCCCAGGTGGTCAAGGCTGCAGTGAGCTATGACTGTACCACTGTATTCCAGCCTGGCTGACAGCATAAGACCCTGTCTCTTAAAAAAACTTCTTTTTAAAAAAAAAAAAAAAGAAAAAAAAAAGTTAGAGTTCATGCTGTTTTCTTTCTCCTTTTATCTGGCTCTCTGAAGTCTGCCACACACTATTTCTCTTTCTGGGCCAGAACCTGGCCTCAGGATATCTTGGTTTAAGGATGTCTTGGCTTAGCCTTAATTATGCAAACTTCCTGTCACATATATCTAATTTACATACAGTCTGATTGTGATTCTGCAGATCAATGAAGGTGTTTAAAATTAAATTGATGTCAAAACCACAATGAGATATTATTCACACCCACTGGGATGGTAATAATCAAAGAGACAGATGATAATAAGTGTTGGTGAGAACATGGAGAAATTGGAAGCCTCATACACTGCGAACCAGAAAGTAAAATGGTGCAGTCACTGGAAAACAGTGTGGTGTTTCTTTAGAAGGTTAAGATATAGACCCCAAAGTAATGAAAACACATCCACACCAAAGCTTTTACATGAATGTTCATAGCAGTGTTATTCATAATAGCCAAAAAGCACGAACAACCTAAGTGTCTATCAGCAGCTAAACAGGTAGAACAGAATGTGGTCTGTCCACACAATGGAATATTACTCAGCCATAAAAAGGAATGGGGCTGGGCACTGTGGCTAATAATGCCTGTAATCCCAGCACTTTGGAAGGCCAAGGCGGGAGGATCACCTGAGGTCAGGATTTCAAGACCAGCCTGGCCAATGTGGTGAAACCCCATCTCTATTAAAAATACAAAAATTAGTTCGGCATGGTGGCACATGCCTGTAATCCCAGCTACTAGGGAGGCTGAGGTAGGAGAATCACTTGAACCTGGGAGGCAGAGGTTGCAGTGAGCCAAGTTTGTGCTATTGTACTCTAGCCTGGACAACAGAGTGAAACTCGGTCTCAAAAAAAAAAAAAAATAAAAGTACTGACATGTGCTATAATGTAGATGAACACTAAAGAGATCATGGTAAGTGATAGAAGTCAGATGCAAAACATCACATATTATTCCATTTATATGAAAAGTCCAGAATAGGCAAATCCATAGAAATGAGTGGTTAAGTGGAGCTGGGAGTTTGGGGAAAAACGGGTGTGGCTGATTAGTGGTACAGGGTCCCTTGTAGGGGTGATGAAAATGTTCTAAAATTAGGCCGGGCACTGTCGCTCACACCTGTAGTCCCAGCACTTTGAGGGGCTGAGGTGGGAGGATTGCTTGAGCCCAGGAGTCGAGACCAGTCTGGGCAACATAGTGAGACTCTGTCTCAAATAAATACTAAAAATAGAAGAAAACATTCTAAAATTGATTGTGGGGGATGGTTGCATAACTCTGAATATACTAAAAGTCACTGAATTGTATATTGAACCCATCACCCAGGTAGAGAGCATAGAACCCAAAAGGTAGTTTTTCTTTTTTCTTCTGTCTTGCCTTTTTTTTTTTTTTTTTTTTTGAGATGGAGTTTTGCTCTTGTTGCCCAGGTTGGAGTGCAATGGTGTGATCTTGGCTCACTGCAGTCTCTGCTTCCCCTCAGCTTCCCAAGTACCTGGGAATACAGGTGCGCACCACCCCACCCGGCTATTTTTTTGTATTTTCAGTACAGACAGGGTTTTGCCATCTTGGCCAGGCTGGTCTCAAACTCCTGGCCTCAGATGATGCGCCCGCCTTGGCCTCCCAAAGTATTGGGATTACAGGTGTGAGCCATCACGCCTGGCCCCAGTAGGTAGTTTTTCAACCCCTGTCCCTCTCTCTCTGTCCTCCTCCTCGTATTCTTCAGGGTCTGTTGTTCCGCATCTTTATTTCTATATGCATCTGATGTTTAGCTTGCACTTATAAATGAGAACATGTGGTATCTGGTTTTCTATATCTGTGTTAGTTCATTTAGGATAATGGCCTCCAGCTCCATCCATGGTGCTGCAGAGGACATGATTTTGTTCTTTTTTTATAGCTGTGTAGTATTCTGTGGTATATGTTAACCACATTTAAAAAATCCAATCTGGGGCCGGGCACGGTGGCTCATGCCTGTAATCCTAGCACTTTGGGAGGCCAAGGCGGGTGGATCACTTGAGGTCAGCAGTTTGAGACCAGCCTGGCTAACATAGTGAGACCCCGTCTCTACTAAAAATACAAAAATTAGCCGGGCATGGTGGTGCGTGCCTGTAATCCTAGCTACTCGAGAGGCTGAGGCAGGAGAATTGATTGAACCCAGGGAGGTGGAGGTTGCAGTGCGCCGAGATCGTGCCATTGCACTCCAGCCTGGGCGACAAGAGCGAGACTCCATCTAAAAAAAATTAAATAAATAAATAAATAAATACAATCCATTGTTGATGGGCCCTTGAGTTGATTCTATGTCTTTGCTGTTGTGAATAGTGCTGCGGTGAACATATGGGTGCAGGTATCCTTTTGGTGTAACAATATATTTTCTTTTGGATGTGTACATAGTAATGGGATTGCTGGGTTGAATGGTAGTTCTATTTTTGGTTCTTTGACAAATCTTAAACTCCTTTCCACAGGGGCTGAACTACTTTACATTCCCACCAACAGTATGTAAGTGTTCCTTTTCTCCATAGCCCTGTCAACATCTATTATTTTTTGGCTTTCTAATAAAAGCCATTCTGACTGATGTGAGAAGGTTATCTCATTGTGGTTTTGATTTGCGTTTCTCTGATGATTAGTGATGTCAAGCATTTTTTCACGTTCGTTGGCTGCTTGTATGTCTTTTGAAAAGTGTCTGTTTATGTCCTTTGCCCACTTTTTAATAGAGTTGTGTATTAGAGTTCTCTAGAGGGACAGAACTAATAGGAGATATATATATGTGTGTGTGTTTTTATAGATATACGTGTATATATGTGCGTATATATGTGTATATATACGTATAGATATACGTATATATACACACATACGTAATACGTGTATATATGTGCGCACATACGTATAGATATACGTGTATACACGCACACGTATGTATAGATATACGTGTATACACGCACACGTATGTATAGATATACGTGTACGCACAGTATGTATAGATATACGTGTACGCACACGTATGTATAGATATACGTGTACGCACACGTATGTATAGATATACGTGTACGCACACGTATGTATAGATATACGTGTACGCACACGTATGTATAGATATACGTGTACGCACACGTATGTATAGATATACGTGTACGCACACGTATGTATAGATATACGTGTACGCACACGTATGTATAGATATACGTGTACGCACACGTATGTATAGATATATATACACACATAAGTATGTATCCCTATACATGTACATATGTATAGATATACATATATCTATAAATGTACATATGTATATATGTATATCTATACATGTACGTATGTATAGATATATGTGTGTATATATATGCGTGTATATGTAGATACATGTGTATCTATCTATATGGGAGTTTGTTAAGGAGTATTAACTCATGTGATCACAAGGTCCCGCAATAGGCTGTCTGCAAGCTGAGGAGCAAGGAAGCCAGTGTGAGTCCCAAAGCTGAAGAACTTGGAGTCCAATGTTTGAGGACAGGAAGCATCCAGCAAGGGAGAAAGATGTAGGCTGGGAGGCTAGGCCAGTCTAGTGTTTTCATGTATTTCTGCTTGCTTTATGTTGTAGCTATACTGGCAGCTGATTAGATGGTGCCCACTCAGATTGAGGGTGGGTCTGCCTCTCCCAGTCCACTGACTCAAATGTTAATCTCCTTTGGCAACACCCTCACAGACACGCCCAGGATCAGTACTTTGCATCCTTCAACCCAATCAAGTTGACACTCAGTATTAACCATCAGAGGTTGTTTGTTTTTTGCTTCTTGATTTCAGTTCCTTATAGATTTTGGATATTGGATCTTTGTTGGATGCATAGCTTGTGGATACTTTCTCCCATTCTGCAGGCTGTTTGTTTACTCTGGTAGTTTTTCTTGCTGTGCAGAAGCACTTTCGTGTCCTTAGGTCCCACTTGTCAATTTTTGTTTTGTTGCAATTGCTTTGGAGGACTTAGCCAAAAATTATTTGCCAAGGCCAATGTCAAGAAGGGTATTCCCTAGATTTTCTTCTAGGATTTCTATAGTTTTCAGGTGTTACATTTAAGTCTTTAATCTATCTTGAGTTGATTTTTGTATATGGTGATAGGGGTCCAGTTTCATTCTTCTGCATATGGATAGCCAGTTATCTTAGTACCATTTATTGACCAATAAATGGGAGTCCTTTCCCCTTTCCTGTTCTTTGAGACAAGGTCTTGCTCTGTCTCCAAGGCTGTAGTGCAGTGGCACGACCATTGCTCACTACAGCCTCAACCTCCCTGGCTCAGGTGATCCTCCTGCCTCAGCCTCTCTAGTAGCTGGAACTGCAGGTGCCCGCCACCACACTCAACTAATTTTTTGAATTTTATTTGTGGAGGCGGGGTCTTGCCATGTTGCCTAGGTTGGTCTCAAACTCCTGGGCTCAGGCAATTCTCCTGCCTCTGCCTCCCAAAGTTCTGGGATTATAGATGTAAGCCACCATCCCCAGCCTCCATTGCTTATTTTTGTCAACTTTGTTGAAGATCAGATGGTTATAGGTGTGTGGCTTTATTTCTGGGTTATCTATTTTGTTCCATTGGTCTATATGTTTTGAATTGTACACTTTAAATGGGTGAATTGTATGATACACAACATACAGTTGACATATATGTGGTATAAATATATACATGTATATAATATGTAAACCATATGTATACATATGAGTGGTTAACGAGCTGGCAGTTTCTGTAAACTCTGAGATATATGTATCGTATGATGTCATACGATACATATATCAGAGTTTGCAGAAAAGAAGATTAACTTAGGCTGAGCACACCTGTAATCTCAGCACTCTGGGAGGCTGAGGCAGGTAGATTGCTTGAGCTCAGGAGTTCAAGACCAGCCTGGGCAAAAAAGTGAGACCCTGTCTCTACAAAACAATACAAAATTTAGCCAGGTGTGGTGGTGCGCACCTATAGTCCCAGCTACTCGGGAGGCTGAGGTGGGAGGATGGTGTGAGCCCAGGAGGTGGAGGTTGCAGTGAGCCGAGATTGTACCACTGCACTCCAGCCAGATGGAGTGAAGCCCAGTCTCAAAAACAAAAACAAAAAAAACCCGGTGGTAAGCTACTTTTAAAATTTTAATATAATGCATCTCTATACTTGCTTCAGCTTCCTAAATAATTGCATTTCAGGCCGGGCATGGTGGCTCGCGCCTGTAATCTCAGCACTTTGGGAGGCTGAGGCTGAAGGATCACCTGAGCTCAGGAGTTCAAAACCAGGCTGGCAAACATGGTGAAACCCTGTCTATACTAAAAATAAAAAATTAGCCAGGCATGGTGGGTGCCTGTAGTCCCAGCTACTTGGGAGGCTGAGGCAGGAGAATTGCTTGAACCCAGGAGGCAGAGGTTGCAGTGAGCCGAGATTGCACCACTGCACTCCAGCCTGGGCGACAGAGTGAGACTCCGTCTCAAAAAATAAATAAAATAATTGCATTTCAGAAGAAAGTGGTCATCTATCCCAGCTCTAGACCAATGGCAGATACACAGGAGACATTCATGTCTTTGGTCTCCACTCTCAGATCTTGTGCCTCAAGCAGCCATTGAGTATGGCAGGATCCTGACCCGCCTCACCCACCACCCCGTCTACATCCTGAAAGGGGGCTATGAGCGCTTCTCAGGCACGTACCACTTTCTGCGGACCCAGAAGATCATCTGGATGCCTCAGGTAGGGCCAAATGCTGAGCACAGGCAGGCCCAGACGGGAAGGATGGGCCTAGAAACTGACTTGTGGGTGACTGAGTGGGAGAAACAGGAGGATGGGACAGAGGATATAGAGAAAGTGGAGGAGATTCTGTCTATACTAAAAACACAAAAATTAGCTGGGCATGGTGGTGCATGCCCATAGTCCTAGCTACTAGGGAAGTTGAGGCAGAAGAATTGCTTGAACCCAGGAGGCAGAGGTTGCAGTGAGCCAAGATCATGCCACTGTACTCCAGCCTGGATGACAGAGTAAGACTGTCTCAAAAAAAACAAAAAACAAAACAAAAAAAACACTGGACTCCTGGCAGCCCTAAGTTCATGTCTGCAGCCCAGTCTCCCCCATCTCCTCCACTTTCTCTTTTTTTTTTTTTTTTTGAGACGGAGTCTCGCTCTGTCGCCCAGGCTGGAGTGCAGTGGTGCCATCTCGGCTCACCACAAGCTCTGCCTCCCAGGTTCACGCCATTCTCCTGCCTCAGCCTCCCAAGTAGCTGGGACTACAGGCGCCCACCAGCACGCCCAGCTAATTTTTTGTATTTTTAGTAGAGACAGGGTTTCACCCTGTTAGCCAGGATGGTCTCGATCTCCTGACCTCAAGTGATCCACCTGCCTCGGCTTTCCAAAGTGCTGGGATCACAGGCGTGAGCCATCCTGCCCGGCCACAGTTCTTTATAAGGAACTGATGGCTGTCGGGTTGAAACAGTGAGCAAAGGTGGACCCATTCAGAGGGCAGGCTGGATGGTGGACCGATACCAAGGTCAGAAAGGCGGGCATGGCGGCTCGAGACCACCTCTTTTTTCTTGGCTGTCTGATTCCACAAATCCTAGCTGGATCCAGAGGATACAGAAATACACAAAAGTGGGAAGGATTGGTCAGGCACGGTGGCTCACGCCTATAAGCCTAGCACTTGGGGAGGCCAAGGCAGGAGGATTGCTTTAGCTCAGTACTTTGAGACCGGCCTGAGCAATATAGTGAGACCTTGTCTCTACAAAAAAATCAATAAATGGAGCTGGCTGTGGTGGCTCACGCCTATAATCCCAGCACTTTTGGAGGCCAAGCTGGATGGATCACTTGAGCTCAGGAGTTTGAGCCCAGCCTAAGCAACATGGCAAAACCCTGACTACCAAAAATACAGAAATTCACCGGGCATAGTGGCCCACCTGTCCTGTAGTCCCAGTTACTCAGGAGGGTGAGGCAGGAGAATTACTTGAACCCAGGAGGAGGAGGTTGCAGGGAGCTGAGATCACACCACTGCACTCCAGCCTGTGTGACAGAGTGAGACCCTGGCTCAAAAAAATAATTTAAAAAAGAGATGGGTGGATTGCTTGAGCCCAGGAGGTCGAGGCTGCAGTGAGCCGTTGCCATGCCACTGCACTCCAGCCTGGTTGACGAAGCAAGACCCTGTCTCCAAAAAAAACAAAATCAGCCAGGTGTGGCGACTCACACCTGTAGTTTTAGCACTCTGGGAGGCCAAGGCAGGAGGATTGCTTGATCTCAGGAGTTCAAGACCAGCCTGGGCAGTATAGTGAGACCCCCCATCTCTATTATAATTCTTTTTTAGTAGAGACAGGGTTTCACCATGTTGGTCAGGCTGGTCTCCAGCTCCTGACCTCAAGTGATCCACCTGCCTCAGCCTCCCAAAGTGCTGGGATTAGAGGCGTGAGCCACTGCACTCAGCCTATTACAATTTTTTTGAATACAAAAAGAGAATCAGATATTAAACCCCTTTGTCCATCACCTAGCTCCAAACATTGTCAACTCATGGTCAGTTTTGTCAAAACAAAACAATTTTGAGATTCCAGTTTCTGCTGATGACTGGTCCTGTCTGTAGGGGAGGCAGTGGCTGGAAGCTGGACTGTGTCAAGGGACGCCCCGGGTATCTGGAGCCCAGAGAAGGGGCACTTGAGCTTCCCAGAGCCAAATCTGACGGAGGAGGAGATTTCGAGGAAGAGAACTGGGTGGAGTTGTCTAAGGCTAGCACCAGACTATGCAGAGATTTGCAGGCAGGGCCTGGTCCCTGGAGAGTGCCGTGTACAGATGTCTGGCTTATTGAAACGTCTGAACACAATGGAATGTAAACAGAAAGTGGTTTTAACTTTTTCTAACAGTTGCCTTCAGCTGTGTTCCCCTTCCTGCCCTTAGCAACATCGTGAGCAGATTCCATACTTTCTGGCCACTTTTGGTTACAAAAACTTCAATAGAAATCATAGTATAGAATGATTGGGCAAATGTGACTATTCACAGGATGTTTGACTGCGTTTAGGAATTGTTGCTTTTCGAAGGTTGTAGTGACATTGTTATGGTTATTATAAAGTACAAGTCCTTATCTTTTAGAAATACAGAACAAAATATTTACGGGTGAAATGATGTGATGTCTGGAATTTCCTTTCAAATAATCTGGGGTGAGGTGAGAAGGCAGTGAGGGTATAGAGGAAACAAAATTGGCCAATGAGTTGTTAATGTTTCAAGTTGGGCGATATATACATTTTAGAGACAGGGTCTCACTCTGTTGCCCAGGCTGGAGTGCAGTGGTGCAATCATAGCTCACTGCAGCCTCCACCTCCTGGGCTTGGTATCCTCCAGCCTCAGCCTCTTAAGTAGGTGGGACTACAGATGCATGCCACCACAGTCAGCTAAGTTTTAAAATTTTTTGCAGATACAGGGTCTTGCTATGTTCCCCAGGCTGGTCCGAAACTCCTGACCTTAAGCAATCCTCCTGCCTTGGCCTCTCAAAAGTACTGGAATTATAGGCATGAACCACCACACCTGGCCAACTAGTGTATAGTTTTGAAATAATGTTAAAGGAAGTAAAAAGACAGTCTAGTAGAAGCTAGGGCGGTTTAATGTTCCAACCTCAAATCTGAAACAAGTCTCATCTCTTCCCATGCCCTAGAGCTGGGCAGCCTAGGGTTTGCTGGGGGCACTCAAAGTAGGGAGGGATGGGGGTTAGCTTTAAGGACAGCTGCTCTCTTCCCCTCTTCTGGGCAGAGTACCTTTGGCAGTAGGGCCCAGAGTGGACCTATCTGTGTGCCTGGCTGCGTGTTAGTGGTGGGAAAGTGCCTGCTCTCTGGCCCCGTCTGGCTGTGTGAGCTGCTGGTAGCCTCTGCTGCTGGGTTTCTCGGGACCCAGCTCAGCCTCACCCTGTCTCCTTCTGGGGCTGAGGATCTCCCAGAGAACGCAGCCAGTGGTGACTCCCTTCAACCCCTGCCAGGCATTTCCTCCAACTTCCTCCCCTTAACTTGGAAGCCCATGACCCGTCCCCTGCCCCGCATGCCCACATTCCTTCACCGGAATCGTAGAAGGCAGGGACTCATGCCTGAGGTCAGACATGTTCCCAGATCCAGGGTATGCATGCCTGGCTCCCAAAGACATCCCTTTCTTCCACTGAGATAACAGCACTGTGAATTTCAGCTCAACAGGTGTACAGTCAGTTAAATAAAGGAAGTAAAGACAATCAGTCTAGTATAAGCCAGGGCAGTTTAATGTTCCAGCCTGAAATCTGAATCAAGTCTTATCTTGATTGGAACTCCTCCTTGCTCTTGGAGGACCCCCTCCTGGCTTTGCAGGGTGCAGAGAGATTAATTTCTTCTCTGCAAACCCTACGCTGCTGATAACTCATCACCGCCACCCCCTCATTTCTGAAGCTTTAGTAAGGTGTAATTGACATGATGAACTGCACATATTTAAAAGGCCCAGTATGGTCCGTTTTGACAGATGCATATTCCTGAAACTTGCCTTTGCTCCTAGTCTAGTCACATTGGGAAGAAGGCGCAGGGTTGTGGCTAGGGTAGCTGTGAGGGTTGGATTGGGTTACTTGTTTGCAGCCGTCTTTAGAATGTAGGTGACTGGCCAGCTATGGTGGCTTAAGCTTGGAATCCTAGCACTTTGGGAGGTCAAAGAGGAGGTGGAAGGATCACTTGAGTCCAGGAGTTTGAGACTAGCCTGGGCAACATAGTAAGACCTTGTTTACACAAAAATTTTTTTAAAAGGCTGGGCTTGGAGGCTCACGCCTGTAATCCCAGCATTTTGGGAGGCCAAGGCGGGCGGATCACGAGGTCAAGAGATCAAGACCATTCTGGCCAACATGGTGAAACCCCATCTCTACTAAAAATACAAAAATTAGCTGGGTGTGGTGGCACATGCCTGTAATCCCAGTTACTCAGGAGGCTGAGGCAGGAAAATCAATTGAACCCAGGAGGCGGAGGTTGCAGTGAGCTGAGTCACACCACTGTACTCCAGCCTGGGCGACAGAGTGAGACTCCATCTCAAAAAAGAAAAAAGAAGAAAGAAAGATTTAGGAGGTAGCACTGATCAGACATGAGGGCATAGGAGAGAGAGGGGGCTGGGATGATGCCCTGGTTTTAGGCGTGGGTGACGGGGGCTGTGATGTGGTTCATTCTGGGGAACACTCGGGAGGGGGCGGGGTGGGGGAAGAAGGAGGTGGTTTTGGGGGAAGGCAGTGTGCCCAGTTTGGGCGTATTCATTTGAGATACTGGTTTTGTTTGCATTGTGTCACTGAGCATTTACACACATTTTACAGTACAGTGTGTTTTTATCCACGTCACACCCTCTTCCCAGCCAAACCCACACAACCACAGAAAAGGAAGCTGGTTTAAAAACAGCAGGAAGAGGGGTTGATAGATTTGCTATGGGATTTTTGTGAGGTTTTTTTTTTGTTTGTTTTGTTTTGTTTTTTTTTTTTTGAGATAGCATCTCTGTTGCCCAGGCTGGAGTGCAGTGGTACAATCTGGGCTTACTGCAACCTCCGCCTCCTGGGTTCAAGTGATTCTCCTGCCTCAGCCTCCAGAGTAGCTGGGATTACAGGCGTGTGCCACCACGCCTAATTTTTATATTTTTAGTAGAGATGGGGTTTCACTATGTTGGCCAGGCTGGTCTTGAACTCCTGACCTCAGGTGATCCACCTGCCTCAGCTTCCCAAAGTGCTGGGATTACAAGCATCAGCCACCATGCCTGGCCTTTTAGCGAGATTTTTAAGTGGAAATTGAAAGGGGAATTTCATTTTGCACCAGCAAGCTGAGCGTCCATCCGGGTTAGGGGCAGCCCACATGCTGGAGTAAATTGGGCCTGCCCGCAGGCAGTGGGGTGTCATGCATCTCCGTGTCACAGGCTGGAGAACTGGCTCAGCTTGGTGTCTGTTCTTTACTAATGGCTTTCGAAGCTGGTAGCTTGGGAAGGATGTGGGCTTGCAGAGGGTTCACTGCCGTGGGGAAGGGAGTGAGATGTGCTGAGTTCAGGTGGCTCTGAAGGACCCACACGCCTGAGGTCCTTAAAATGTTATTTCTGAGTCGGACTTAGAGCCAGGGGACTTTTGGAACTGATTTTGATCTTTGGCAAAGGTCAGCATTTTCTATGGTGTAATAATGGAGAAAGTGGTCTCTAATCAGAGCCTCATGGAAACATCAAGTTATCCAGTTGGAGTGGATTTCTCTACTGCAGAGGTTCTTTGAGAATTTTTTTTTTTTTTTTTTTTTTTTGAGATGGAGTTTTGCTCTTGTTGCCCGGGCTGGAGTGCAATGGCACGATCTTGGCTCACTGCAGCCTCCGCCTCCTGGGTTCAAGTGATTCTCCTGCCCCAGCCTCCCGAGTAGCTGGGATTACAGGCGTGCACTGCCACACCTGGCTAATTTTTGTAGTTTTAGTAGAGACAGGGTTTCACCATGTTGGTCAGGCTGGTCTCAAACTCCTGACCTCAAGTGATCCACCCACCTCGGCCTCCCAAAGTGCTGGGATTATAAGCATGAGGCACCGTGCCCGGCTATTTTTTTTTTTTTTTTTTTTGAGAGACAGGCTGGAGTGCAGTGATGCTGTCATAACTCACTGTAACCTCAAACTCCTGTGGGATCCTCCCACTTCAGCCTCCTGAGTAGCCGGGAGTACAGCCATGTGCCACCATGCCTGGCGAATTTTTTATTTTTTGTAGAGACAAGGGTCTTGCTGTGTTACCCAGGCTGGTCTTGAACTCCTGGGTTCAAGCGATCCTCCCACCTTGGCCTCCCAAAGTGCTGATATCACAGGCATGAGCAGCCACTGTGCCCAACTTCTTTGAACCTTTGATTGCTAATGTACGTGTTGTTTCCGAGAGAGGAATCATAGATACAGCTGTCCGTTTGTACAGTTGTCCAGTATCCATGGAGATTGGTTCCAGGGCCCCCAGTAGATACCAAATCCTTGGATCTTCAACTCCCTGATACAAGATGGTGTAGTATTTGCGTCTAACCTAAGCGTATCGTCTCGTATACTTTATTTATTTGAGACAGAGTCTCACTCTCTCACTCTGTTGCCAGGCTGGGGTGCAGTGGCATGATCTCGGCTCACTGCAACCTCCACGTCCCAGGATCAAGTGATTCTCCTGCCTCAGCCTCCCGAGTAGCTGGGACTACAGGCATGCACCATCATGCCTGGCTAATTTTTGTGTTTTTAGTGGAGATGGGGTTTCACTCGTTGGCCAGGTTGGTCTCAAGCTCCTCACCTCAGGTGATGCGCCTGCCTCGGCCTCCCAAAGTGATGGGGTTACAGATGTGAGCCACCTCACCTGGCCCCTCTTGTGTATACTTTAAATCATCTCTAGATTATTTATAATACCTAATACAATGTACATGCTATGTAAATAATTGTTATACTGTATCGTTTAGGGAATAATGACAAGAAAAAAGTCTGTACATGTTCTGTACAGATGTAACCATGAATTATTTTTCTGGATATTTTTCATCCAAGGTTGCTTGAATATATGGATGTGGAACACACAGATATGGGGGCAGATTGCATTTGGTTATCTGAACCCCTGAACCCTTTTCTCATAGTGCCTTATGGGGGACTAGTGTTTCTTAGAACACACTTTGGGAAATGTAGAGATAATCCTTGTCTGTGTTTCAAATAAACAAAAGTTTTTTGTTGTTGTTGTTGTTGTTTTTGTTTTTGTTTTTTTTTTGAGACGGAGTCTCATTCTGTCACCCAGGCTGGAGTGCAGTGGCACAATCTCGGCTCACTGCAAGCTCCGCCTCCCAGGTTCATGCCATTCTCCTGCCTCAGCCTCCCAAGTAGCTGGGATTACAGGTGCCCGCCACCATGCCCGGCTAATTTTTTGTATTTTTTAGTAGAGACGAGGTTTCACCGTGTTAGCCAGGATGGTCTCGATCTCCTGACCTCGTGATCCGCCCGCCTCAGCCTCCCAAAGTGCTGGGATTACAGGCTTGAGCCACTGCGCCCGGCAAACGAAAGTTTTAATGATAACTTTGGACCTGGAACTCAGGAAGCTCCCATTTAAGTAGGTGTCTTGTTCTCTCTACCCCTCTGCATATACACTGGCTTCATTTCTGGGCATGCAGGGTGGCTCACATGTGTATCCCAACACTTTGGGAGGCTGAGGCAGGAGGATCACTACAGGCCAGGAGTTCGAGGACAGCTTGGGCAACATAGCGAGACCCCATCTCTACAAAAGATAAAAGTATCAAAATTAGCTGAGTATGGTCGTGCGCACCTGTAGTCCCAGCTACCTGGGAGGCTGAGGTAGGAGAAGCATTTGAGCCCAGGAAGATAAGACTGCAGTGAGCTATGATTGAGCCACTTGCACTCCAGCCTGGGTGACAGAGTGAGAGACCCTGTATCTTTAAAAAAAGAAAAGAAAAGAAAAAGATGGGTTGAGCACAGTGGCTCATGCCTGTAATCCTAGCACTTTGGGCAGCCGAGGCAGGTGGATTACTTGAGGTCAGGAGTTCAAGACCAGCCTGGCCAACATGATGAAACCTCCTCTCTCCTCCTCCACCTCCTCCCTCCTCCTCCTCCTCCTCTCTCCTCCTCCTCCTCCTCCTCCTCCTCCTCCTCCTCCTCCTCCTCTCTCCTCCTCTCTCCTCCTCTCTCCTCCTCTCTCCTCCTCTCTCCTCCTCTCTTCCTCTCTCTCCCTCTCTCTCCCTCCTCCTCCTCCTTCTCTCTCTCTCTCGATGCTTAAATTCTGATGGTCTTAAGAGAGCTGTCCCTCTCCATCCTCCTGAGCCCCCAGTACATGCTGGGTTGTTACAGTTCTGGGCCACAGCATCCTCACTGCAACCTTTGTGCACCTGGCCAAGTGTAAACAGTTGCCACGGAGGGAATGGACACCAGTGCTGAGACCCAGCGCTCTGCACGATGAAGCTCAGTCCTTTCGTCATGACTCGCCCTGTGCCACCCCATGCAAGTTACCGTGCGCCAATCTCTTTCAAAGTCTGGATCTCCGTCACATTCACTGTCCTGGAACTGCCCTTTTACGCTCGTTTGCTGAGCTGTGTTTCAAGAGATAGACATCCCTCTTCCCTGAGGAATATGCTCATAGCTGCCTTTCTCCCTCCACACTTCAGGAACTGGATGCATTTCAGCCATACCCCATTGAAATCGTGCCAGGGAAGGTCTTCATCGGCAATTTCAGTCAAGCCTGTGACCCCAAGATTCAGAAGGACTTGAAAATCAAAGCCCATGTCAATGTCTCCATGGATACAGGGCCCTTGTAAGTAAAGAGAAACTACTGATTTATATTTCATTTTATTTTTTATATAATATTTAAATTTATTTTATTTTTTAAATTTTATTATTATTACACTTTACATTTTAGGGTACATGTGCACAATGGGCAGGTTTGTTACATATGTATACATGTGCCATGTTGGTGTGCTGCACCCATTAACTCGTCATTTAGCATTAGGTATATCTCCTAATGCTATCCCTCCCCTTTAGTTTTTATTTTATTATTATTATTTTTTGAGATGGAGTCTCACTCTGTCACCCAGACTGGAGTGCAGTGGCACAATCTCGGCTCACTGCAAGCTCCGCCTCCTGGGTTCACGCCATTCTCCTGCCTCAGCCTCCCCAGTAGCTGGGACTACAGGCGCCCGCCACCACGCCCGGCTAGTTTTTTGTATTTTTAGTAGAGATGGGGTTTCACCGTGTTAGCCAGGATGGTCTCGATCACCTGACCTTGTGATCCTCCTGCCTTGGCCTCCCAAAGTGCTGGGATTACAGGCATGAGCCACTGCGCCTGGCCTATTTTATTATTTTTTGAGATGGGGTCTTGCTCTGTCACCCAGGCTGGAGTGCAGTGGCACAATCTTGGCTCACTGCAACCTCCGCCTCCAGGGTTCAAGTGATTCTCCTGCCTCAGCCTCCCCAGTAGCTGGGACTAAAGGTGTGTGCCATCATACCCGGCTAATTTTTGTAGTTTTTAGTAGAGACAGGGTTTCAAAATGTTGCCTGGGCTGGTCTTGAACTCCTGACCTCAAGTGATCTGCCTGCCTTGGCCTCCCAAAGTGCTGGGTTTACAGGTGTGAGCCACCATGCTTGGCCAAGATAGGTACTTAAAAAATTTTTTTTGGCTGGGTGTGGTGGCTCACACCTGTAATCCCAGCACTTTGGGAGGCCAAGGCGGGTACATAAGCTGAGGTTGGGAGTTTGATGACCAGCCTGGCCAAAATGGTGAAACCCCATCTCTACTAAAAATATAAACATTAGCCGGTTGTGGTGGCACATGCCTGTAATCCCAGCTACTTGGGAGGCTGAGGCAGGAGAATCGCTTGAACCTGGGAGATAGAGGTTGCAGTGAGCCGAGATCGTGCCACTGCACTCCAGCCTGGGCAACAGAGCGAGAATCTGTCTCAAACAAACAAAAAAAAAGACAAGGGTCTCGCTATGTGATCCTCCCATCTCTATTTCCCAAATTACTGGGCTTATTCATGAGCCACCACACCCAGCCTGGATGTTTTTTTCCAGGAGAGGTTGGGTTACCTGTGCACATTCCCCTTTACACAAGCTCAGCGTCCTCCCTGTGGCCCTTCTGCTGTGATGAAAACCCCACAATGGGGCTTCCTGCATTCTGCGTTCCACCTGATGACCTGTGTGGTCCTTCCGTGTAGTTTTGCAGGCGATGCTGACAAGCTTCTGCACATCCGGATAAAAGATTCCCCGGAAGCCCAGATTCTTCCCTTCTTACGCCACATGTGTCACTTCATTGGTAAGGAGCGTTCCTTGGCTGGGTAGCAACTGGCCTGTGTCTGGGAAGCAGAGGGGCAGTGGAGCCTCCTTCACAGGCTTATTCTGGACCGTGATTCCCCATGCTCTAGAGAGAAAGGGCCCAGCTCAGCATATGCCCCATCTGGGTGGGACAAGCTCCAGGACACGTCCAACTTCTGGGGAGCCCTCAGTGAAACGAGCAACCGTGGTGTTTACCTCGGGGGCAGTGGGGCCCAAGGCTCTGGCCCTGGCTAGATGGCTGTGCCCTTCTGGGCTTGTTGTAAAATGAGGGCGATGGCTACCCACAAGTGCACATGCTCATGGAGGCTCTGGGCTGAGCTCTGGGGACCAGTAGTAAATCTCTCTCTCTCCATCCCCGCCTTCATCCTTGGTCTGTGGGATGTCGGTGGAATGGAAGGAAGACTACAAAGCTCTTTCAGTTCTGACTTCCAAGATTTTCTTTGTTTTTGTTTGTTGGTTGGTTGGTGAAGTTGGGGTCTTGCTATGTTGCCTAGGCAGGTCTTGAACTCCTGGCCTCAAGCGATCTTCCTACCTCAGCCTCTCAAGGTGCTGGGATTATAGGCATGAGCCACCACACCCAAGTGATGCCCACCAGTTACTTAACTCATCAAGAGTGGATTTTTTACTCATTCCTGGGGCTCCAGATTGCCAGAGGAGAGTAAGATCTGTAGAGAGAGCAGGGCTGAGTCAGGTCAGAGTCCCCACCCCATGCCTGCCTGTCTGGCACCAACAGCTCCTGGCCTGAGCCACTGTACCAGGGGCTGGAGCGTGGCATTTTGGCCCAACCATCCCTTATTTTAAATTTTATTTTTCGAGACGGGGTCTGGCTTGTTCACCCAGGCTGGAGTGTAGTGGCACAATCTTGGCTCACTGCAATCTCTACTTCCTGGGCTCAAGCAATCCTCCTACCTCAGCCTCCCAAGTAGCTGGGACTACAGGCATGCACCACCACGCCCAACTAATTTTTGCATTTTTAGTAGAGAAGGGGTTTTGCCATGTTGCCCAAACTGGTCTTGAACTCCTGAGCTCAAGCAATCCACCCACCTCAGCCTCCCAAAGTACTGGGATTACAGGCATGAGCCACCGCACCCAGCCCCAACCATCCTTTATTTGCCCAGCAGATGTCAAATGTTGCTCAACCAGGGCCTGAGGCTGAGACTTCCCATGTGTCCCACCTCGAGATGGCAGAGCCTTGTGGCCCAAGGAGGGCCCCCATCCAGCCTGCCTCCCTGGGTAGCACTGAGCCAGTCAATAAATTAAACTGCATGCTCAGTTCCTTTATTCAGATGGTGAGGAAGGTGGCCGTCGTCATCTCTGCGTCCTTCAGCCCTGGCAGTCTGTGATTTTGCACTTGGTATGCTTATCTTCAGTTCCTGAGGGTTGGCAGACCAGCCTCGGGTGCCAGCTTAGATTTCCTCTCCCTGGGCAGGACTCACAGCTTCAGGGGTGCTGTGATTAGAGCTGATATTTCTGTGCCAGGCACTGGGCTCAGCACAGAACAAAACCAAACTGTATGGAGTAGGTAGTATACTGTGATCCCGTTTTCCAGATGAGGACACCGTGGCCTCAAGTAACTTACCCTCCAGCCCGGGCAACATTGTGAGACCCCATCTGTACAAAAAAGTTAGCTGGATATGGTGGCACATGCCTGTGGTCCCAGCTACTCAGAAGGCTAAGGCGGAGGGTTACTTGAGCCCAGGAGTTCAAGGTTGCAGTGAGCTGTGATTACACCACTGCGTTCCAGCCTGGGCAACAGAGCAAGACCCAGTCTCTGAAATAAAATAAATAAAAATAGGCTGGGCACAGTGGTTCTTATCTGTAATTCCAGTACTTTGAGAAGCCAAGGTGGGCAGATCACCCGAGGTCAGGAGTTCAAGACCAGCCTGAACAACATAGTGAGACTGCATGTCTATATTGAAAAAAAAAAAAAAAAAAAAAAAAAATCAGGCGCAGTGGCTTATGCCTATAATCCCAGCACTTTGGGAGGCCAAGGCAGGCAGATCACCTGAGGTCTGGAGTTGGAGACCAGCCTGGCCAACATGGTGAAACCCCATCTCTATTAAAAATACAAAAAATTAGCTGGGCGTGGTGGCAGGTGCTTGTAATCCCAGGTACTCGGGAGGCTAAGCCAGGAGAATCACTTGAACCCAGGAGGCAGAGGTTGCAGTGAACTGAGATTGTGCCACTGCACTCCAGCCTGGGCAACAAGAGTGAAACTCTGTCTCAACAAAGAAAGAAGGAAAGGAGAGAGAGGAGTAGAGAAGAGAAGAAAGGGGAAAGAAGAGAGGAGACAGGGGAAGGAAAGGAAAGGAAGTAACTTGCCCAAGCCCCACGGCCAGTGAGTGGCAGTCAGGATTGGCACTCAGGCTACACTGGCTCTGTCAGCTCCTGACTGTTTTTGGGATGACGATGGTCCTGTCCGCCCCATACTGGGAGGCCAGTTGGTAGCAGAGCTTCCTGGGCTAGAAGCCTGGAGTTCAGGAGAAGGTCTTTGCCTGGTGATGCTGGTTGCCCAGGCATGATTCTCTGGAACTTCCAGCCAGGTCTGAGGGGTGCCCACTTGCTAGACAATGAAATGGGCTCCCAGAGAAATCATGGGACTTGCCGAGGTCACGTGGGCTGGTCTTGAACTCATGCTTGGACCACGGGCCCATGGAGGCCAGTGTCTGACAGCAACCCAGGCCCACAGGGAGGAGGGCCAGGCATGACCCAACCCCCCACTTCTTTTTGCAGAAATTCACCTTCACCTTGGCTCTGTCATTCTGATCTTTTCCACCCAAGGTATCAGCCGCAGTTGTGCCGCCATCATAGCCTACCTCATGCATAGTAATGAGCAGACCTTGCAGGTACGCGTTCCCCGGGCTAGGCTCGCACCACGGCCACCCCCTGGGAGGTGGGGTCAGAGCGCAACCTGGGAGGAGTGGGGCCCCAGCACTGCTTTGGGAGGAAGAATCCCAGATAACTCCAAGTCTAGGGTGCTCCCCAGTCCATGTCACCCAAGGGCAAGGCCCCAGTGTTGCAGGCTTGAGGCCTGAGGCTAGATATGCAGGGCTGGCCCAGGGACTCAGGCCAGGTCAGGCTGTCCTGCAGCCCCCACTGCTGTCAGGCCGTCCACCTGTGTTTGTTTGGTGTTGCCCAAGGGAGAACTGCATGGAGTCCCAGAGCTGCAGCACAGGCGCCCACCCACTCCCGTCTATCTCCCTGTACCTTGGGCGCAGGGTCCAGAGAAGAGAGGGAAGCAGGGACCCATCGCAGCAAACCCAGGCGGAACTCGGGGCTCCTAACTCACAGCACCTTTCTCGAGGGCCTGCCCTGCCTGTCACAGCCTGTTCGTGATCCCCAGAGGGCTTGATAGGACCTACAAAGCCCCAACATTTGCCCAGGGATGTTTTTGGGGGAAGGAGAGGGACAAAGAATAAAACTCATTGGCCAGTGGCTTCGGTTGTTGCCCCCATGTGCACTTTGGGGGTGAAGTCGTAGGCTAGAAAGTCCTTTTTTTTTTTTTTTTTTTTTTTGAGATGGAGTCTTGTTCTGTTGCCCAGGCTGGAGCGCAGTGGTGCAATCTCTACCTCCTGGGTTCAAGCGATTCTTGAACCTCCACTGCAACCTCTGCCTCCTGGGTTCAAGCGATTCTCCTGTCTCTGCTTCCCACGTAGCTGGGATTACAGGTCCGTGTCACCATGCCCGGCTAATTTTTGTATTTTTAGTAGAGACAGGGTTTCACCATCTTGGCCAGGGGATGTGTGGGGTGGCGGTGGGGGATGGGTGGTTTATGATTCTTCCTCCAGGGCCTGTTCTGACCCAGCGAGGACATAGTAAGCCTTTTGACTGCACAGCTCTGCCCCTCACACCACTTTAAAAAAAATTGTGGTTAAAATATACATAACAGGCCGGGCGCGGTGGCTCATGCCTGTAATCCCAGCATTGTGGGAGGCCGAGGCGGGCAGATCACCTGAGGTCAGGAGTTCAAGACCAGCCTGGCCAACATAGTGAAACCCCCTCTACTAAAAATACAAAAATTAGCTGGGCGTGGTGGTGCATGCCTGTAATCCCAGCTACTCTGGAGGCTGAGGCAGGAGAATCGCTAGAAGCTGGGAGGCAGAGGCAGCAGTGAGATGAGATTGCACCATTGTACTCCAGCCTGGGTGAAAAGAGCGAAACTCTGTCTCAAAAAAAAATACACACACACACACACACACACACACACACACACACAACAAAAAAATTACCATCTTAACTATTTTAAAATGTATAGCTTAGGAGCATTAAGTACATTCACATTATTGTACAACTAATCTCCCAAACTTTTCCATCTTGCAAACCTGAAACAGCAACTCTTTACTTTCCCCTCTTCATCGCCCCGTGGGAACCACCATTCTACTTTTTGTCTCTGTGAATTTTACTACTCTAGGTACCTTATATAAGTTCCTTCCTTTTAAGGCTGAATAATATTCCATTATATGTGTGGAATTCACCAATAAACCCATCTAGGCTGGGTGCTTTCTGTTTTGGAAGGTTACTAATTATTGATTCAATTTATTATGATTATTTTATTTATTTATTTATTTTTGAGACGGAGTCTTGCTCTGTCACCCAGGCTGGAGTACAGTGGCACAATCTCGACTCACTGCAAGCTCTGCCTCCCGGGCTCATGCCATTCTCCTGCCTCAGCCTCCCGAGTAACTGGGACTACAGGCATCTGCCACCACTCAATTTCTTTAATATATGTAGGCCTATTCACATTGTCTGTTTCTTCTTGTGTGAGTTTTGGCAGACTGTGTCTTTCAAGGAATCGATCAATCACATTTGTGGATATGAATATTCTTTTATTATCCTTTTAATGTCTGTGGGATCTGTAGCAATGTCTTCTCTTTCACTTCTGGTATTAGTAATTTGTGTCTTCTCTTTAAGTTAGCCTGGCTAGAGGTGTATCGATTTTATTGATCTCTTCAAAGAACTGGCTTTTGGTTTTTTTGATTTTCTCTATTGATTTCCTGTTTTCAATTTCATTCTTTTGCATGGTGTATCTAGTTTTCCTAGCACCATTTGTTGAAATGACTGTCCTTTTCCCCCATCGAATGGTCTTGGCATACTATCAAAAATTCCTTGACAGACCTGGTGCAGTGGCTCACACCTGTAATCCCAGCAGGTTGGGAGGCAGAGGTGGGCAGATCACCTGAGGTCAGGAGTTTGAGACCAGCCTGGCTGACATGGCAAAACCTCGTCTCTACTAAAAATACAAAAATGAGCCAGGCGTGGTGGCACATGCCTGTAATCCCAGCTACTTGGGAGGCTGAGGCACAAGGATCACTTGAACCCAGGAGGCGGAGGTTGCAGTAAGCTGAGATTGCACGATTGCACTCCAGACTGGGCAACAGAGTGAGACTCAGTCTCAAAAAAAAAAAAAAATTGCTTGACCATATATGTAAGGGTTTATTTCTAGGCTAGGCTGGCTATTCTATTCCACTAGTCTCTTTGTCTTCATGTCCGTACCATACTGTTTTGATTACTGTAGCTTTGTTAGACTAAGGTTTGAAATCAGGAAGTGTGAGACCTACAACTTTGTTCTTTTTAAATATTTTTTATGGGGTCCTTTGAGATTCCATATGAATTTTAGGATGGATTTTTCTATTTCTACAAAAAATGTTGTTGGGATTTTGATAGGGATTGCCTTAAACCTGTGGATTGCTTTGAGTTGTATTGGCATCTTAATAATATTAAGCTTTCCAACCCATGAACACAGGATGTCTTTTCATTTGTTTGTACCTTTAAATTCTTTCAGCACTGTTTTGGAGTTTTCAGTGTACAAGTCTTTTGCCTCCTTGGTTAAATATTTTATTCTTTTTGATGCTACTGTAAATGGAATTGTTTTCTTAATTTCCTTTTTGAATTGTTTATTGTTAGTATATAGACATGCAACTAATTTTTGCATGTTGGTTTTGTATCCTGCATCCTTGCTGAATTTATTAGCTGTGTGTGTGTGTTGTGTGTGTGTGTAATCTTTAGGGTTTTCTACATATGAAATCATGTCATCTTCAAACCAGAGGTAAGGTTACTTCTTCCTATCCAATGTAGATGCCTTTTATTTCTTTTTCTTGCCTCATTGTTCTGGCTAGGACTTCTAGGACTATGTTGAACAGAAGTGATGACAGCAAGCACCCTTGCCTTGTTCCCGATCTTAGAGGAAAAACTTTATCTTTCGCCATTGAGTGTGATGTTAGCTGTGGGCTTCTCATATATGGCCTTTATCAGGTTGACATCACTTCCTTCCTTTTTTGTTTTTGAGACAGAGTCTTGCTCTGTCACCCAGGCTGGAGTGCAGTGGTGCAATCTCGGCTCACTGCAACCTCCGCCTCCCAGGTTCAAGCAATTTTCCTGCCTCAGCCACCCAAGTAGCTGGGATTACAGGCATGTGCCACCATACTTGGCTAATTTTTGTATTTTTTTAGTAGAGACAGGGTTTCGCCACATTGGCCAGGCTAGTCTCGAACTCCTGACCTCAGGTGATCCACCTGTCTCGGCCCCCCAAAGTGCCAGGATTACAGGCATGAGCCACCGTGCCTGGCCATTTCCTTCTGTTCCTAGTTTCAGGCACCACTCTTGCCTTTCCCTTTTTCCTTTGTCCTCAATCCAGATGGAGACCAGGTGCTCACCCTCCTTCATGCAGCAACCCTTCCTGTACTTTAAGGTGGATGCCTGAAGGAGGGCAGCTTGAATTTTCCTTCTTCAGAGAATTTGCCCACAGTTCTCTTCCTCTTTCCATTAATTTGTCCAGTCACAATGCAAACCTTTGTTGAGACTGCACTAGGCTTGGCATAGTGTTTGCCATCCACAGGTGGTTTCATGTATATTGTCTTAATCTTCCCAGAAGATGTTTGAAATAGGAATTATTTCTGTCCAGATTTAGAAGCAGAGGGGCTTGCCCAAGGCAGAGTCAGCTCCCATGACTCCCAGCACTGATGCATTCATGCCAGGCTGCCCTGTTTCTGCATCCAGCCCTTAAGCCGTGTTGCTGGCACTGTGCAAGTGCCTCCTGTCTCTGAAAGCTGCCTCTGATCCAAGTGGAAAGGGCCCAGGACCAATCATGAAGTTCACTTTCTCTCTTTGTATTCATAGAGGTCCTGGGCCTATGTCAAGAAGTGCAAAAACAACATGTGTCCAAATCGGGGATTGGTGAGTCAGCTGCTGGAATGGGAGAAGACTATCCTTGGAGATTCCATCACAAACATCATGGATCCGCTCTACTGATCTTCTCCGCGGCCCACCGAAGGGTACTGAAGAGCCTCGACTGGGGGCATTTTGTGGGTGGAGGGCCAGAGTGTGTATACCCAGGCTTGTCTGGAAGGAGAAGGCCTTTGCTGCCTGAAAGTCTCATGTTAGCCTCCTGTACTGATTCTTCCCAAGTGCCTGTTCACATCACCTAGCTGATGCGCCCTGCTCAGGCTCACCAAGAACCCACATCCCTGAGGTGTCGCGGGCCATCCCAACTGCACCCCTGAGGCTGCCTCTGGAAGAGCATCTGGCTGCTAGAGCAGCTGCCCTGCATCCCCCTGGTGACTTAGACCCTTTGGAGGCTGCCTGGGGGTACCCAGAGGTTGCCTGTGTTGGTTCACAGAGGATGTCACAATAGCCACCAATAGGCAGTCCCCTAGTCCCAGAGATACCAAGCCCAGCCTTTTCTAGCCCCCAGGCTCCTAGAATGGGATCACACCCTTGCCTCATCCCCAGTGCTTCCTGCCATCCACCCCTTGAAACAGATTTTCTTTCCCTGCTCCCCACTCATTTCTGCCTGGCTGTGTTCACCAAGGAGAGATTCTCACCCCCTCCCCCATCTCCCTATCCACGTTTCTAGAAATTCCTAAGGTCTTAAAAGTTTTCCTTTTTTTTTTAACCCCCTTTCTTTTTTTTTGGAGGCACGGTCTTGCTGTGTCTCTCAGGCTGGAGTGCAGTGGCGCAATCATGGCTCACTGCAGCCTCAACTTCCCTGGGCTCAAGCGATCCTCCCACCTCAACCTCCTGAGTGAGTAGCTGGGAATGCAGGCATGCACCATCACACCTGGCTAATTTATTTTTATTTTTGTAGAAACAGGGTCTTGCTCTGTTGCCTAGGCTGGTCTCGAACTTCTGGGCTCAAGTGATCCTCCAGCCTCGGCCTCCCCAAAATGCTGGGATTACAGGTGTGGGCCACGGCACCCAGTTGGAAGTTGTTTTCCGAATGCGCTTCTCCAAAGCTGGCAGCACCCACAGAACAAACTGGGCATCAGGAGACGGCACAGACTAGGGGACTGGTAGGGGATTAGGATGTCCATCCATGCAGGACCTTCCCCAAGTCCATTCGGCAACCATTCCCTGCCACTGCGTGGGTGGGGCCGGGAACAGAGATGAATGCCGTCCCACCATTTAGCGCGCTCTGTGGAGGGATGGGGGTGGGACGGGGTGGGAGGGGATGGGGGATTCCCCTCAACAGAAGGGCAGGCCTTCAAGGAGGAGTGGGGTTTTGCCAGAGGGGGAACGGCTTTACACGCAGCCCTGGCTTTCCTCAGGGTGTGAGTTGGGACAGAGCCCGGAATGGCTGCAGAGCTCCGATTAGGGACCTCCTGGTAGGCAGGACACAGCCGCTGGAAAGTTTTAAGCATGAACATGATGGGGAATCAACCTTGTGTTTTGGGAAGGGCAGTCCGGTGGCCGCGAGAAGGGACAGTGGAGGTGAGGCAGGGAGAAAGGAGGCCGCTGTAAAAATCCAAGCGAGAGAAGCAGCTCTAACTGCCTTCCCCAAAGAGGCTCAGCTTCCCAAGGACGAAAATGTTGCAAGCAGGTGTCACCTCCCTGGACCTTGGTTTGCTCTCAGCATGACGGGCCAGAGCCCTGCTGGCTGCACCACGCGGCTGGCACAGTCAGTGCAGTCCAGGCCCGGGGGCTGCAGCCGTCCCAGTCCCGGTCCAGGCCGCGAGTCCCGGGGCTAGCAACCGCCCTTGCATACGGCCCCGCCCCTACCCCGCCCCTGTCCCGGATTGGCTGGGGTGGGGGGCGTGGCCTTTTCCCATTGGTGCCCGTGGCGGCGCGAGCCCGGAAGCGGACGGGGGCGGTGGCGGAGGAGCCTCGGGTGGGCCGGGGTTGCTGCGCCGTCCTCCACTACTGACTCCTGGCGCTGCAGCCATGCAGCCCCCGCCCCCGGGCCCGCTGGGCGACTGCCTGCGGGACTGGGAGGATCTACAGCAGGACTTCCAGAACATCCAGGTTAGCGCCGCTGCGGACGCCCGGTCGCCCCCGAGCCGCGTCTCGCTGGCTCAGGGTCAAGGGTCGGGCAGCCCTGGGTCAGGCAGTGGGGAGCTAAGGGTCAGGGGTCGGGGCCCTGGCGTCACTGCCAAGGGGGGCGAGGCCCCTGGTCCTGGTGTCCACTGCCACCACCTCCAGTGTCCGGGAACCCCGGCGGGACCCCATCGCGCTGGGCGACCTCGGCTTCCAATGAGGGCCTTGGAAAGGGGCCCAGACCCCGACCCCGTGCCTTCCCAGAAGAGAGCGGCCGCCTGAGTCACACACAGGCGAGCCCAGCCTTGGGTCAGCCACTCAGCAAACGCGCAGCGGGCAGCGCCCGAGAGGCAGCCCAGGTCGGGGGAGCAGCGTTTAGGGGGGTGTCCTCGGCCTGGATGGGGGGTGCCCCAGGCAGAGGGATACCGCGCGCCGCCGAGGCCTTTAGAAGGAAAGAGGGGACTTGACAGGCCCATGTGGCTGCATCAAGGAGAACCAGGGGAGGGGTGGGCGGGGCTAGGCCCTGCAGGGACGCCCTGGCCTGGCAGAGATCAGAGTCCCTCCGAGGCCAGTGGAAAGCTACGGGAGGAATTGTCTGGACTGAGCTCCCCAGGGCCACCGTGGCTGTTCTGTCCAGAGGCCAGGGAGGAGGAGGCTGTTGGCTTCATCCAGGCAGGGAAGAGGGCGGTGGCTGTGGGTGGGCAGAAGTGGCACGTGCTGGGGTCCGAGGGGGCGTGGTGACCCCTCCTGGGCATGAGAAACAAGATTCAGAGTAGAGCCCTGGCTAGCTGATGGCTTGGTTAGCCCTTGGCCTCTCCTGGACTGGTTCCAACTGCTTCCTGTGGGCATTGAAACCCAGCTGCCCCTGGCCCTGCCAAGGCCCCTGCCATTGGTGCTTCTCCCCAGAGACTGAGCAGACCCAGTCTCCCCGCCTGGCCGCCGCTGTCCTGGCCACAGCCCCTGCTTGGCTCTCCTCACACTGCCCCTTGCCCCATCTCTAGGCTGCGCCTTCTTGAGACTCACCTACCAGGGCAAAGTGCTTGGGGAAGCCTTGGGCCAGAGGTGCTGGGGGAAGGGAGTGGGGCTGGCCTTAGAGCAGGAGGGTCTAGGGTTGAAACCTGATGACCTTTAACCTGGGAAGAAGATGTCAGGGATTCCTGAGAACCTGAGCTCCTCCTGTACTGGAAGGCTAGATAGGCAGGAGGAGCTGAGAGGATAGAAGGGTGGCTCTGGGCTGCCTGCTTGGTCCAGGAGGTGGCCCTGGGGGCCTAAGCTCCAGACTCAAGGTAGGAGAAAGAGCCAGTCCTTGTAGGGTGGGGACAACTAGCAGATGGGCTGAGACTAAGAAAACCTTGGCTGGGCGCGGTGGCTTATGCCTGTAATCCCAGCACTTTGGGAGGCCGAGGCAGGCGGATGACCTGAGGTCAGGAGTTCAAGACCAGCCTGGCCAACATGGTGAAACCCTGTCTCTACAAAAATACAAAAATTAGCCAGGCATGATGGCGGGTGCCTGTAATCCTAGCTACTTGGGAGGCTGAGGCAGAAGAATGGTTTGAACCCGGGAGGCGGAGGTTGGAGTGAGCTGAGATCGTGCCGTTGCACTTCAGCCTGGGCAACAGAACAAGACTGTCTCAAAACAAAAACAAAAACAAAAAACAGTCTGTTTCTGGAGGAGGGGTGCTGTCGGGGTCTCTGGGCTCACAGGAGGACACCCAGGTCCTTGCCTGCCTTGGGGAGACAGCCACCTCATCCCTGGGCAGGCACAGTTCTGCCTCCTTTCCCGCTGAGCGAGACCCTCCCAGCAGCCCTGGGGGAGCCCAAGCTCCACGTCCTGCCTGCAGGCTCTGGCTCAGTGGCTCCCCAACTGGCCTGAGCCTCTCCCCTCCGGACCCCAGGAGACCCATCGGCTCTACCGCCTGAAGCTGGAGGAGCTGACCAAACTTCAGAACAATTGCACCAGCTCCATCACGCGGCAGAAGAAGCGGCTCCAGGAGCTGGCCCTCGCCCTGAAGAAGTTAGGATCCCCTACCCCACCCGCCATGGGCTGAGTGTGGGGTGGGAAGGCTGGCGCTGTGAGACCCTGGGCACCGCCCCTCCCCTCTCTGGGCCGTGTTTGCCCTTCTGCCCCTGTGGGAGTCAGGGAGGACACTTGGGAGTCCTCTTGCCCTGACTGTTTCTGGCCTTACCCGCAGATGCAAACCCTCCCTCCCAGCAGAGGCCGAGGGGGCCGCACAGGAGCTGGAGAACCAGATGAAAGAGCGCCAAGGCCTCTTCTTTGACATGGAGGCCTATTTGCCTAAGAAGAATGGGTGAGGGCCCCCACCGCCACCCCCAGCTCAGTTCACAGCCACTCCTGAAGCTGGGTGCTGCCTCCTCTTGGTCATTATAGTCGCAAATGTTCCCTGGGCCCAGTACAGGCTGAGCAATGAGGCCCAGTGCTGACTTCAGGGGAGACACCTGGCTGAGAGTGACATTTCACTGTGATAGGTGCTTCGTAGCATGGGGAATGAGGTGGCACAGTGAGGGACACCTGACCCAGTCCAGGAGGTTGCAGAAGGCTTCCTGGATTAGGGGATGGGTGGGCTGAGTCTTACAGAATAAAGAGAGTGGGCCGGGCACGGTGGCTCTCACCTGTAATCTCAGCACTCTGGGAGATGGAGGTGGGAGGATCACTTGAACTCAGGAGTTAAAGACCAGCCTGGGTGACATACTGAGACCCTATGTCTCTATTTATTTAAAAAGAACAAATAGGCTGGGCGCGGTGGCTCATGCCTGTAATCCCAGCACTTTTTTGGGAAGCCAAGGCAGATCGCTTGAGGTCGGGAGTTCAAGACCCGCCTGGGCAACATGGTAAAACCCATCTCTACTAAAAATACAAAAATTAGCCGGGCATTGTGGCATGCACCTGTAATCCCAGCTACTTGGGAGGCTGAGACAGGAGAATCACTTGAACCTGGGAGGCGGAGGCTGCAGTGAGCCGAGATCGCACCACCGGACTGTAGCCTGGGCAACAGAGTGAGACTCTGTCTTAAAAAATAAATAAGTAAATAAATAAAAAAAATGAGGCAGACACATGGGCTGAGGGCGAGAGGTAGCAGCAGGTGGACGGGCCATGAGCAGAACTTGTAGTGGCCAGAGCTCGGGGCGGGAGGTGAGAGGCAGCCAAGAGATCAGAGGCTTTGCTGGGCTGCAGCTCTTGCCTTGAGCCCAGTAGGCGGGCGGGGGCGGTGGAATGTGCACCTGGAAAGGCCAGCAGCTGTCACCCAGGAGGACGGACGGGGCAGTGCAAAACCCCCTGCTGAGCAAAAAATCCCAGCAGAGGCTGCAGGCAGGGAGATAGCTGGGAGAGGGCATGGCCCAGAAGGCAGGGAGAAGAAAGGAGTATCAGTAGCCTGGGGTCAGTCCTGTGATAAGGAAGGGGATGCGCTTCCTGGAAGTCGGGTCATCTTGGCAGAACCATTTGGTGGAACGGGATGGATGTTGATCTTGGGAATGACAGAAGAGCCAAGGAAGGGAGACAGCCAAGTCTAGGAGACTTTTTTTTTTTTTTTTTTTTTTTTTGAGACAGAGTCTCACTCTGTCGCCAGGCTGGAGTGCAGTTGCTTGATCTCGGCTCACTGCAACCTCTGTCTCCGTGGTTCAAGCGATTCTCCTGCCTCAGCCTCCGGAGTAGCTGGGATTACAGGTGCCCGCCACCACACCCGGCTAATTTTTGTATTTTTGTATTTTGTATTTTTAGTAGAGATGGGGTTTCACCATGTTGGTCAGGCTGGTCTCGATCTTCTGACCTCATGATCCACCCGCCTCAGCCTCCCAAAGTGCTGGGATTACAGGTGTGAGCCACCGCACCCAGCCCTCTGGGAGACTTTTTAGAGCTTGGCTGTGAGTGGAGGGAGAGAATTAGCAACTAGGAACTGGAAATTAGCACTGGGTTGAGGGGCAGCTACTGCCTGTTTGTGGGGTTACTTTGCCTCTGGGAAGACTCGAGCACATCCACCTGCTGAGAAGAGGGGCCGAGAGGGGAAAGACCCAGGAGAAGGGCAGGAGGTGATGGAGGGAAGCCCGGGGAGAGCGAGAAGGGCTAGTGGGGGATGGAGGGTGCAGAGGAGAGTGAGGAGTGCTCCCGGCATAGTGCTCCCGGCACAGTGCTCCCCATAGAGCAGGAGTTAGGCTGTC
Organism: Pan paniscus; assembly: GCF_029289425.2. Lineage (NCBI taxonomy): Eukaryota > Metazoa > Chordata > Mammalia > Primates > Hominidae > Pan > Pan paniscus. Next base: position 93,964,669 of record NC_073255.2, read on the forward strand.
TTCTCTGCAGTGTTGCAGGTGGGGCCCGAGGTGGGAGGAGACAGGGTAGAGGGTTTCCGGGAGAGGATGTGGAGAGGCCAGTGCTGGGAACCAGATGGCGAGCTGAGTGGGGACACATCCGCAGCCTGGTGGGTTGGCAGTGGAGGCTGGAGCTGGCCTGCTTGGGGAGCACTGTGCCGGGAGCATTCTGTAGAGGGAGAAGCATGGCTGTCCCAGAAGTTCTTTGTGGCCTTGGGGCAAATTGCCTAACCATGCTGAGCCTCTGTCTGTTTGGCTTGAGTGTGAACAAGAGCCCATGTGTCTGGGGCAGGTGCTGAGAAAGTGACCGTGACTTTGCTGTCACCTCTTGGAGTATCTCTGGCAGAGAAGGGCAAGATGATCTCAGTTGGTGGGTGTGGAGGCTGGACATGAAGGGGATTGGCAAAAAAGTGGTGTAATTGGCGGGTGGCCTGGGGACTCAGCCAGCTCCGATGAGATCTGGGACTGGAGAGCGTGGGGGCCTCGGTGAGGGACAAGGGGGGTCGTGGTGGGAAGAAACGCCCCGGGAGGCTGAGCACTTGGGGTCAGCCCACAGTCAGAGCTCTGAGTTTCTGTTCTGGTTTGGGAGGTCGTCCCAGATGTGGCCAGGTGTGTGGGTCTCTGAAGTGGAACCCAGTACTGCAGGTTCTGGGGGGGAGGTGGCAGGGAGCTGGGGGGGAGGTGGTGGCCATCGCACAGGGGAGCAATCGGGGACAGGGGGACGGCCCTCAGCAGGGAGGGAGAGCCGGGTTCTCTTGGTGCCCTGAGGTGGGGGAGTTTCTGGCAAGACTCTGGAGATGGGGGGGAACACTGTTTCCTCCGGGGGTCAGGATTCCGGAGCAGGCGGCGAGGAAGGCTGGGCATGGCAGGGAGTGGGTCTGCAGCCCCCAAGGTCAGAACCCGATGCCGAGGCCCTGCGGAAAGCAGTGGGTGAGGGGGTGGGGTGGTGGCCCAGGCTCTGGCCTGGCAGGCTTGGCTGAGTACCGGTGGCTTGTCTGTCACTCGGGCTTCTCCTCACCCCGCCACCCCCTTCCCTAGATTGTACCTGAGCCTGGTTCTGGGGAACGTCAACGTCACGCTCCTGAGCAAGCAGGCTAAGTAATCAGGCTGGGCCTCCACCCCCCAACCTCCACCCCTCCACCCAGCCTTCCCCCCGACCCGGCCTTCCCCTCCACCCCCCCACCCGGCCTTCCCCTCCACCCCCCCACCCGGCCTTCCCCTCCACCCCCCCACCCGGCCTTCCCCTCCACCCCCCCACCCGGCCTTCCCCTCCACCCCCCCACCCGGCCTTCCCCTCCACCCGGCCTTCCCCTCCACCCGGCCTTCCCCTCCACCCCCCCACCCGGCCTTCCCCTCCACCCCCCCACCCGGCCTTCCCCTCCACCCGGCCTTCCCCTCCACCCGGCCTTCCCCTCCACCCCACCTTCCCCTCCACCCCACCTTCCCCTCCACCCCCCAACCCGGCCTTCCCCTCCACCCCCCAACCCGGCCTTCCCCTCCACCCCCCAACCCGGCCTTCCCCTCCACCCCCCAACCCGGCCTTCCCCTCCACCCCCCAACTCGGCCTTCCCCTCCACCCGGCCTTCCCCTCCACCCGGCCTTCCCCTCCACCCCTCCACCCGGCCTTCCCCTCCACCCCTCCACCCCTCCACCTCTCCACCTCTCCACCCGGCCTTCCCCTCCACCCCTCCACCCCTCCACCCGGCCTTCCCCTCCACCCCCCACCCGGCCTTCCCCTCCACCCCCCACCCCACCCGACCCGGCCTTCCCCTCCACCCCCCACCCCACCCGGCCTTCCCCTCCACCCCCCACCCCACCCGGCCTTCCCCTCCACCCCCCACCCCACCCGGCCTTCCCCTCCACCCCCCACCCCACCCGGCCTTCCCCTCCACCCCCCACCCCACCCGGCCTTCCCCTCCACCCCCCACCCCACCCGGCCTTCCCCTCCACCCCCCACCCCACCCGGCCTTCCCCTCCACCCCCCACCCCACCCGGCCTTCCCCTCCACCCCCCACCCCACCCGGCCTTCCCCTCCACCCCCCACCCCACCCGGCCTTTCCCTCCACCCCCCACCCCACCCGGCCTTCCCCTCCACCCCCCACCCCACCCGGCCTTCCCCTCCAGCCCCCCACCCGGCCTTCCCCTCCAGCCCCCCACCCGGCCTTCCCCTCCAGCCCCCCACCCGGCCTTCCCCTCCACCCCCCTACCCGGCCTTCCCCTCCACCCCCCTACCCGGCCTTCCCGTCCACACCCCCCCCGCCTTCCCCTCCACCCCCCCACCCGGCCTTCCCCTCCACCCCCCCACCCGGCCTTCCCCTCCAGCCCCCCACCCGGCCTTCCCCTCCACCCGGCCTTCCCCTCTACCCCTCCACCCGGCTTTCCCCTCCACCCCCCACCCCACCTGGCCTTCCCCTCCACCCCCCACCCCACCTGGCCTTCCCCTCCACCCCCCAACCCGGCCTTCTCCTCCATCCGACTTCCCTTGGCTCAGCTGCCCTCCCGGAGTGGGGGCACACATGGGCCCCACCAGCACCCCACCCGTCTCACCGGCCTGCGCCCCCCAGGTTTGCCTACAAGGACGAGTATGAGAAGTTCAAGCTCTACCTCACCATCATCCTCATCCTCATCTCCTTCACTTGCCGCTTCCTGCTCAACTCCAGGTGGGCGTCCCACCCCGGCCGAGGACCCACCCCATCCCCAGTCGCTGCAGTACCAACCCTCGGTCCCCTCCCTCCGCAGGGTGACAGATGCTGCCTTCAACTTCCTGCTGGTCTGGTACTACTGCACCCTGACCATCCGGGAGAGCATCCTCATCAACAACGGCTCCCGGTGGGCAGGGTGGGCCCTGAGGGAGGGGAGCATGGAATGGGGTGCCAGGACCCTCCGGGAAGCAGGAACAGGCCCTGGGGGTGATGGTGGCTCTCTGCTCCAGGATCAAAGGTTGGTGGGTGTTCCATCACTACGTGTCCACCTTCCTGTCGGGAGTCATGCTGACGTGGTGAGTGGCTGGGCCCCGGCAGGGGCAGGAGCTGGGACAAGGAGGGGATACACGGCGTCCCCAAGGGTCCTCACACTGCCCTCCACTTTTTATCTTAGGCCCGATGGTCTCATGTACCAGAAATTCCGGAACCAATTCCTCTCCTTTTCCATGTACCAGAGTGAGTGTCCCAGATGTCTGTGCTGAGCCCTGGAGGCACCCGTGGTGGGGGGCAGGGGCAGGGAACCCCTCCCGGGGCTCAGCCCTGCTCCTCTGTCCTCCGCCCGGCCCAGGCTTCGTGCAGTTTCTCCAGTACTACTACCAGAGCGGCTGCCTCTACCGCCTGCGGGCGCTGGGCGAGCGGCACACCATGGACCTCACTGTGGGTGAGTCGAGAGTGGCCCTGGCATCTGGACATTCTCCTTTCCTCCCATCCCGGGTCTGAGTGGTGGCGTCCCCTCTGTCCCTGGCCGTCCCCTCTGTCCCTGGCCGTCCTGTGCCCTGACCTTCCTCCCCGCAGAGGGCTTCCAGTCCTGGATGTGGCGGGGCCTCACCTTCCTGCTGCCTTTTCTTTTCTTTGGACACGTAAGTCGTGCCTTTGTGTCCCTGCCTGTCTGTCCGTCCTCTGCGCCGGTTTCGGGCTGCAGCAGGGACTGGGTCTTCTGAGTAAAATGCCTCCTCCCTGCTCAGTTCTGGCAGCTTTTTAACGCGCTGACGTTGTTCAACCTGGCCCGGGACCCTCAGTGCAAGGAGTGGCAGGTGAGCCGGGGGTCCCTGGACAGGATGGATGGGGGGCCAGGCCCATGTCCAGCCCTCACCCTATTCCTCCGGCAGGTGCTTATGTGCGGCTTTCCCTTCCTCCTCCTTTTCCTCGGCAATTTCTTCACCACCCTGAGGGTTGTGCACCAGAAGTTTCACAGTCAGCGGCACGGGAGCAAGAAGGATTGAGGCTGGGCCTTCCCCTGCCGGCCCAGAGGGGCTTCTGTCCTGTGTGTTGTGGGAGGGGATGGGAGGCGCCCCTCGAGTGTGCGTGTATCAGGGGGTCTCTTCTGTTCTCCCTTGGGTTTTATGGGCTCTGTGGGCCCTGAAGGAAGACCTGGGCCCAGTGCCCTCAATAAAGAGAGGCCCAGAGGTGGCCTGAGCGTGTGTGTTCTCCTGGGGGAGGGGAGGGCTGGGTGGCCCCACCACATGGGTTCCTGGGGTCTGAGTTAAGTTGATCCAGGTGGAGGCCCCAGATCTACTCACACAATACCAGGCAAATACAGAAAACAGAACTTTATTCCAAGGGCCAGAGGTTATTTAAAATTATTTACACTCACTGGAAATCACGTGGAGGGGCTGGGCCCAGCTCAGCAGAGAGAAAGAGCCCTTCTGTGCAGCCACCGAGGGCCAGAGGCCTCCAGAGGCATGGAGCCCGGTGCCCCCGTGCAGGCCCTGGGCTGTGCTGCCAGGGGCCAGTGGACCTCACCTGGCCTGGGGGCTGAGGAGGATGCACCCCAGGCCCGGAGGAGTCTTTGTCACTGGGCCTGCGCCCATGCCAAGGCCAAGCCAAACACACCCAGGAGACTACGGGAGGGAGCCAGGAGAGCTGATTACAGGCCGGAGTCTGTGGGGTGGGTGGGGCAGGCAGGCAGGCCCCTAGCTCCACACGTCCAGGGAGTAGCGGCCCTTGGTCATCAGTTTCTTGATGTAGTCCACCGCCTGTGCGTGCTCCATGGCCCCGAGCTCAGCCACGATGTCGTAGAAGGTGTTCTGCACATCCCTGGCCATGTTCCGTGCATCCCTGGGCAGGAAGAGGGGGTGCTGGGGGCTGGGCCAACTGTGGCAGGCAGGGCCTTGTCCTCCCCGCCCCCTACTCCAGTGACCCCACTCACTCACCCACAGACGTAGATGTGGGCACCGCCTTCGATCAACTTCCACAGGTGCTCTCGGTCTCGCTTTAGCAGGTGCTGGACGTAGACCTGGGGCCCAGGGTGGTACTGTGAGGGGGGGGGGCCACTGTGGCTGTGGCCCTGCCAGCCTCATGCCCACCTTCGTGGGTGCCCACCCGTCTCACCTTGTGGGACTGCTCCCGGGAGAAGGCCACGTTGAGCTGGGTGAGCGCACCGTCCCTGTGGAACTGCGCCAGCTCCTCCCGGTACAGGTAGTCCTCATCCGAGCGGCGGCAGCCGTAGTACAACAGCGTCTCCCCCACCTCCTTTCCTGCGTGGCAGGGGCCGGGGTGAGCGCGGGGCTCCCAGTCATCACCCCCTCTCCCCCACGGGACCCCACTCACCCTGCTGTCGCAGCCAGGCCCGCTCCTGGATGAAGCCTATGAAGGGTGCCACCCCGGTGCCGGGGCCCACCATGATGACAGGCGTGGTGGCCTTGAAGGGCAGGCGGAACTGGGACTTGCGCACGAACATGGGCACCAGTGCACGGCCGCCGTTCTCCCCGGCAGGCTCCTTGGCCCGCAGCCAGTTGGTGGCCACGCCCTTGTTGATGCGGCCGGCCTTGGTCTCGTACTCCACAACCACCGCACAGATGTGCACAGAGTTGGGATGGACCTGTGGGGAGGGCCGTGTGAGCTCCGCCGCCAAGCCGAGGCCCTGCCCAGCCCCGGCCCCAAGTCCCGTTCTGCAGGCCAGCCCCACTCACCCAGGGCCTCTTCCAGCCCACCTGGCACCCAAACCTCAGAGGCCCCTTCCCCAGCGGCGTCCCGGACTGGTGCTGGGGACCGGGGCTGCACAGATGCTGAGAATCTCACAAGCCAGCCCGACTTGAGTCCACAGCCTGGGGAGGCATTTGGAGCTGCGCTGGGGCTGGAACTGGAGCTCAGGGCTCGGATCTCGGAGCTCCTGTGCCGCCTTGCACTCTGCCTGCTGTGAGCAGGGCTGGGCCTCCAGCGTGTGGCTGGCAGGGCAGTGCCGGCCCTCACCTTGGAGGATGAGGCGATAGAGTAGTAGCGGGCCTGCAGGCGCGGCAGCAGCTCACACAGGTGGTCGATGGGGGGCCGCAGGGACGGGCAGTCCTGCAGGATGGCCAGGATGTGCCTCCGGGCCTCCACCACCCAGCTCAGGTACAGCTCCTAAGAGACACGGGGGTGAGATGGGGCTGATTGGGGCCCACGGAGCTCGGAAAAGGGCGGGGTGATGGGGCGGAAGTTGCGGGGCTGAGGGGGCGCACCTTGCCCTCGCCGGAGGAGGAGGCCATCTTGCGCAGCAGCTCCTGCTCCGAGGGCTCCGAGGCGTACTGCGCCAGCTCGTACAGCACGTTGGTGCGCGGCGGGTTGGTGATGTCCAGGTAGTAGGTGAGGGCCGTGCGGTAGGACGTAGGGCACGGGAATGGGTGCTTCTTGTTGGACTCCTCTGCGGGGAAGAGACAGGCAGGACTTGGGGTAGGCGGCCGCCTCCTGGGGATGGGTGGCTGCGGCAGGAGGGGGTGACACCTTGGGCCGGCTCTGCGGCAACAGGTGCCCCAGCTGGTGCTGGAAACAAGGCCTATGCTCTCTGATGCCTCCCTGGCCCTGGGGCCAAGTCTGGGGCCTCCAACCAGACAGGAAGTCCTCATCAGAGGCAGGACCCTGCTAGGGGAGGTGCGGGGGAGCCCCTGCACACTAACGCACCCGCTGTGCTTTCACCGCACACTACACGGTCTGACACAGCCCCGCCCAGGCTTCCCTACAGGCGGGCTGCGGAAGCCGATAGTAAGGGCAGCCCTGGCATGGCAGCTGAGGACCGGCAAGCAGGGGTGGGGCGAGGTGGGCTCGGCCCAGGTTGGTGACCAGTGGGGTCCGAGGGCTTCACAGCGGGAGGCTCAGGCTAGGCAGCCCCACGCAATGGCTACTGCCACTCGGCACCACTGAGCACCCTTGGGGGCCTGGGAGGGCTGCTGACTCCTGACTTCAGTGAGGAGGTGGGGGCAGCCCCAGGCCGGCAGAGGTGGGTTGTGGAGCCAGGCCCTCCTTCCCAGCAGGACACAGTGGCCGTGGGGGAGCCAGGGCTGCCTCTGCCACCAGGCCTCAGCACCTCACTCCCTTAAAGGACTATGACAGTGACGGGGTAGGGGGAACCCCGACAGAGAGGGCTAGACCCCTAGGGCCACCCTGCCTCCCGTTTGCTTGGGATCCTGTAACCGTGAAGTCTCGGTGCAAGGGCCTCCCAGGCACCGGGGCTTCAGGCCTAAGCAGAAGCTCAACCCAGGGCCTTCCTACAGGCCCAATCCCGCGGCTGCTTGAGCCCGGCAGGGCGCCCTGACTGTGGCACTCACCATCCAGGTTGTTCAGGGACATGACAATGTCCAGGTCGGCACCCAGGATTTTGCCCAGCTGGTTGACGAGAGCAGAGTCGTTGGCTGGGTACACAGCCACGTGGTCCCCAGATTCATACCTGGAGGGAGATGTGAGGCTCGGGAGGGGCGGAAGGCTGGCCCTGCCCCAGGTCAGGAGGCCCAGAGTGAGGGTCCAGGGGGTGACAGTGGCAGCTGGTACCTGATTTTGGAGTCTGAGATGTCCAATTCCAGGTGCATGAGGTGGCGCTCGGTTCCCTGGTTCAGCTTCCGGTTGGTGGTGACTGCAGCCAGGAACGGATTCTTGGCATCAAAGGGGCTGGGTGGGGAGGAGAGAAGCACAGTGAGCGGCCGGGGCTTTGATCTGAGTCTCCGTCTCCAAGGACCCTGCCACCCAGGCTGGAGTGCAGCGGCGCGATCTTGGCTCACTGCAACCTCCGCCTCCCAGGTTCAAGCAATTCTCCTGCCTCAGCCTCCTGAGCAGCTGGAATTACAGGCATTCGCCACCATGCCTGGTTAACTTTTATATTTTTACTAGAGACGGGGTTTCACCATGTTGGCCAGGCTGGTCTTGAACTCCTGACCTCAGGTGATTCACCCACCTCGGCCTCCCAAAGTGCTGGGATTAGAGCTGTGAGCCACCTCGCCCAGCCCTAATGCAGTTCTCTCTATAGTCCCACCACGTGGGCAGAGCTGGGTCATCAGTGTCTGTTTACAGATGTGGAAACTGAGGCTGGCCCCTAAAAGAACTGTGAGGCCCAAGCTGACGGCGCCACAGGCTGGAAGGTAGCTGGTCCCCAAATGAGGAGCACAGCTCCCCCACCCCCACACGTCCTGGACTACACCGTGGACAAGAGAGAAACTTGCACTCCGGAAAGCCACGGACATGCAGGGCTTCTCGCTCCAGCCAGGCTGGGGCAGGCCTACAGAAAGCAGGGCAGCTGGTCTTGGATGCAGTGGCACGAGGACTTCCCTGGGTGGCTCGGGCAGGAATCTGGGCAGCAACCAGGGGCCATCAAGGGCACAGAGAGGAACGCCAGGTTTCTCCCCCAAGTCTATCTATGGAGATAGATTCTAAGAAAATGAGCCCTTCTGCCAAAGAGGATCCTAGCCACAGAGGCCAATGCACTGTCCTTGTCGAGAAGTGGGATGTGCCCTGCTGCCCCGGGCAGTGCAGAGTAAGGTGGCTAAGTGAGCTCAGTACAAACTGGGCGAGTGCCAGTCTCCTGGGGCCGGGCCGTGGACAGGCTGTGGACACTCACACCCACTCGGGGCACGGGGTCTGGTGAGAAGGGCCCTGTGGGGATATGGGGATACACGGCAGACTGAGCCTGGGGTGCACCAGTGGCCATAGAGCCGTCTGCCCCAAGCCACGCTCCCTCCACTCACGGCTTCTGGTTCTCGTAGCTCTTCAGCCGGCCCATCTCCCCCATGTACACCTTGGCCGCGTCTATGTCGGTGTGGACCACAAGCTCGTACTGGCGAATGCTGGAAAGGGGAGACCAAGGGTGAGGCCGGGAAGCGGCAGGGGTCAGTCCCAAGAGGGAGGGGTTGGACTACAGGGGAGACCGTGCATGGCCTTTGGGGCAAGGTCCCAGGTACATACGACAAGAAGCAGGGGAGCCCCTGCTGCAGATGCACAAGGAGGGCAGGCGAGGGAGCAAGGAGAGAGGCGGCGTGGAGCTGCCGGGGGCCAGACGCCCAGAAGCCAGGGCAGGGCTGGGCAGGCTTCCATCTGGGAGAAGGTAAGGAAGCCCGGGCAGCACCCAGGGGCCATCAAGGGCACAGAGAGGAACGTTATATTTTTGGCCAAGTCTGTGGAGGCAGATTTGAAGGAAATGAGCCCTTTTGCCAAAGTTGAACCTAGCCACAGAGCCCGACGCGCTGTGTCCTTGTCGAGAGGTGGGATGCACCCCGCTGCCCCAGGGCAGTGCAGAGCAACGTGGGAGTGAGTCCTTGGCTGGGACCAAGGTCCCTCCTCAACTCTATGACGGAGTGTCTTCTAACCTTGCTGCGATCCACTGCCAGCCCTCGTTCCAGGGTGGCTGCCCTCGGCACGGGACCCGCCCAGGCCACCCACCGCACCTGCGGGCACTTGCTCACCTGGACTCCTCGCCAGTGGCTTCCACCCCAAAGTGTTCACACACGGCCGGCCAGAACTGCTCTCGCCAGGTGATGAAGTCCTCCTCCAAGCTGGGCCGAGGAGAGGGGGAGCGGCTCAGGGGAGGCCCATGTGGCAACAGTACCTGGTGCCAGGCACGCCCCGACCCCACCCCATCCCCAAAGCTCAGGACTGTGCACCCTGGGGCACCCAGCGACATAAACCCAGAGCATCAGGAAGGCTCCAGGGAGTTGGGCAAGCTGAAAAGCAAAACTGGCAGGGGCAGGGCAGAGGCAGGAGAGCCCCTTCCCTCTGTGTTGGAGGTGCGTGTCGCTAAGTCTCAGCTGACACAATGGTGTGCGCGCCCCTCACGTTCCACGGCCCCTGCCTAAGCCCGCCGCGCTGATCATGGTGGCAGGGTGGGCACTCACTTCCCATCGTCGTCGCCCAACCCCAGCTCAAAGATGCGCTGGGCGCCGAGCTGCTCCAGCCGCTTGTCCACGTACTTGCCCATGGCATTGAAGTGCTCGTAGGTCTTGTTCCCAAGACCAAACACCTGCGTGGACACAGGGGCCGCTCTGAGGCCTGGCCCTCGACCTGACCAGTGGGAGGGGCCATGGGGGCGGGGCAGGAGGCCCCACAGCACTGGCTGAGCTGCTGGCAACACCTGCAGGCCTCCGTCCCACCAGGCGCCTTGCACTGCAAGGAACACTGGGCCACTGAAGAGGCTTCATCTGGGTGACCTGCAGCCCACAGCCTGCCCCGTCCACTGCCAGCCTCAACTCACAGGGAAGCGGGGGCAGCCCACCCTCCCCACCGGGCTGGGGCTCCAGCTCTCCTAGGCCAGGCAGGTCTCAGTCGTCCGGCCAGACCCTTCTTGCCTTTAGTCTCCAGCACCCAATGTCCCCTGGAGCCGACTGGGGCTGGGGACAGGGAGGGGACATTCTCGTAGTGCTGGGGTCCGGGGCAGAGGAGAGGGTCTCACAAGCGGCCTGCCCTGGCTGCTGAGGACAGGGTGGGGGTCTGGAGGGCTGCCTTTCAGACACATGGATCTGGAGTCCCCAGGGAGGCACTGCAGGCCACCGGGAGCCCATAGCAGTCTCTGGGTGACTCACCGCGAACTTGACCCCAGAGAGATCCACGTCTGTCTCCTGCAGCCAGTCGTAGAAGTCCTGGGCATTGTCGGTGGGGTCTCCCTCACCGTAGGTGGCCATGCAGAAAACCACCAGGGCGTTGTCGATCTCTGGCAGGCTGCTCAGGTCGGCCTGCAGAAACAGGGACAGGACCGCGCCCCGGCCATGACTGAGCCTGTTCAAGGTTCAACCCGCACCAGATGGGGAAGGCCAGGTCCTGCCCAGGGTGGCACCAGGCCAGGGATGTCTGAGTGTCGTGGGATCAGAGAGAAGGAACAACACGGAGGGGCTGGGGCATGGGCATTTGTGCCAGGTGGGCAGGACAAGGTCACCCGTGTTAGGCTGGAGCGGAGAGGATGTGTTTCTAGAGGAAAGTGAAGCTTGGCACAAAAGAGCCATCAGAATGCAGCCTCCTGAGCTGATGCAGGTCTGGGGCCACCCTGGGAACCTCATCATTCCAGAGCTCCCAGGCACCGCACAGCCCCGGTGCACACTGATATCTAACTAAACTGTTCATCAACTGCAAATGCAGCCTGGAGATGGCTGTGGGGTGGTGCCCATCACCAAGACCTCGGAGGAGAGGGGAGTGGAGCAGCTGGGGAGGGTGGGTTTGGTTTGGGAGATGTGGCGGCCGCCAGGAGGGCAGCCGGCACTCAGAGGAGGGCCAGTCCTGGGGAAAGGACGCCTGGCACATGGCTGCAACTGCAGGAATGGCCCTTCCATCAGTCAGCCCGGGCAGGGATGGCAATGACCCTCACGGGAAGGCAACTTCCGAGGACGTCTTCCCAGGACCCCACTCCCTGCCGGCCTCCCCCTGCTGAGGGGCGCCCTACAGACCTGCTCCCTGTCCTACCCACTGCCTCCATCTGGGGCCAGCGCGCGGTGGCAGCTTACCAGGTCATACTCCTCAGGGTCCGCTGACATGCCTCGCATCCCGTAGCGGTGGGCGTCCTTGGACAGGCGGTTGGCAAACTCCTCTGCAGTCCCCGTCTGGGAGCCGTAGAACACGATGATGTTCCTCCCCTAAGGAAGGCAGACACAGGGTTGGTGAGGGCCACAGACCTCAGCCATGGCTCTGGTGAACACCCACTGGGCAGGCCCGGCAGGCGGGGGCCCTCCAGGCTGCCCCCTTTCCTTCCTGGCTTTGAGTCCCTTCTAAGTTCCTCTGGGACTCGCTTCTCACTGTCACAGCCACTGTGGCAAAGGAGGGCAAAGGTCACCAAGGCAATCTCACACACGCGGCTGCTCAAGATCACACTTCTGACATTTTCATGACACGGGGAAAAAACAAAGTTAAAAAAAGTAACCAATGTATAGCCCCTATCCGTGGGGGAATGGTTCCAGGACCTCCCATAGATACTTACATCCAAGGATGCAGCCGGGCGTGGTGGCTCACACCTGTGATCCCAGCACTTTGGGAGGCCGAGGCTGGCAGATTACCTGAGGTCAGGAGTTCAAGACCAGCCTGACCAACATGGTGAAACTCCATCTCTACTAAAAATACAAAAATTAGCCGGGAATGGTGGCGTGCACCTGTAATCCCAGTTACTAGGGAGGCTGAGGCAGGAAAACAGCTTGAACCCAGGAGGTGGAGGTTGCAGTGAACTGAGATCACGCCACTGCACTCCAGCCTGGGTGACAGAGCAAGACTCCACCTCCAGTAGCTCACGCCTATAATCCCAGCACTTTGGGAGGCCAAGGCGGGTGGATGACTTGAGGTCGAGAGTTCAAGACCAGCCTGACCAATATGGAGAAAACCCTGTCTCTACTAAAAATACAAAATTAGCCGGGCATGGTGGCACATGCCTGTAATCCCAGCTACTTGGGAGGCTGAGACAGGAGAATCGCTTGGACCTGGGAGGCAGAGGTTGTGGTGAGCCGAGATCGCGCCATTGCACTCCAGACTGGGCTACAAGAGCAAAACTCCATCACAAAAAAAAACAAAAAACAAAAATCCAAGGATGCTCAAGTCCCCGCTATAAAATGATGTGGTATTTGTGTGTAGCCTACACACATCCTCCAACATACTTTAAATCATCTCTAGATTACTTATTAATATAATACTTAATGTAATGTAAATTCTCTGTAAATAGTTGCTATGCTGTATTGTTTAGGGAATAGTAAGATGACAGTATGTGTTCAGGACAGACACAACAATCCATTTTTTCTCCAAATATTTTCAATCTGCAGTTGAATTCATGAACTCCGAACTCACGGATATGCAGGGCTGGCTATACAATCCAATTGTGTTATATAAATAATAGATATGTATATCAAAACATACATATGTATTTTCTTTCTATACCCACAGGCACAAAGAAAACAGACTGGCAAGAAATATACCGAGAGTCCCTAAATGGGGCATTCTGGATGTGTTTTACTGGTTAAATACATATTCATTATAAAATTTTACAACAAGGAAAGGTCCTAGGGGCTGGCTCACATACTCGTCAGTTCACCCTCCTCCTCCAGCAGCTGTTGAAAAGCCTGAAATCCTATTCCCCAGAGCCCGTTGGGGCTGGAGTTGCAGCCAATTCGGTTCAGCCAACTGAACGTGCTTTGCAAGATCTGAAGGGTGGAAGGGAGGCAAAGGCTTTCTGGCCCCTCATGCACATGTGAGGTTCTCTGCAGTGCCTGGTCTTCAGTGCCTGAGGCATTTTTCTTTTTTTCTTTTCTTTTTTTATTTTTGTGTGTGAGACGGAGTCTTGCTCTGACGCCCAGATTGGAGTGTAATGGCACGATCTCAGCTCACTGCAACCTCTGCCTCCTGGGTTCAAGCAATTCTCGTGCCTCAGCCTCCTGAGTAGCTGGGATTACAGGCACCCACCACTATGCTAGGCTAATTTTTTTGAATTTTTAGTAGAGACTGGGTTTCAACACGTTGGCCAGGCTGGTCTCGAACTCCTGACCTCAGGTGATCTGCCCACCTTGGCCTCCCAAAGTGCTGGGATTACGGGCGTAAGCCACCGCGCCCAGCCACCTGAGGTATTTCTAATAGTTTTGGTAGCCAGACTGCAAGTTCCTAGCCCTGGCTACCGGCTTATGTGATGTTCAGAGGCAGCTGTAGAAGTAGCTTCTTATCCTGGATCGCAGCTACACGTGGTGTGTCCTGAACTCAACAGTTTCAGGCTGGATTCGAACAGAGCAGCTACCTTGCAGGTTGCTTCTGTGATATCTTAGAGACCAACCTGCTCCTTCAGCCCCTCCAGTAACCTGGAAGCGCCCCCTTCCCTGTGTGAAATCCCTTCCAGATTAAAATGCCTAAAGTAGTCTCTAGTTTTCACACTGAATCCCACCTCATACAAAATAAAACTTAGGCGGCCGGGTGCAGTGGCTCACTTCTGTAATCCTAGTACTTTGGGAGGCCGAGGTAAGAGGATGACTTGAGCCCAGGAGTTTGAGACCAGCCTGGGCAACATGGCAAAACCCTGTCTCTACTAAAAATACAAAAAATTTATCTGGGTGTGGTGGCGCATGCCTATGGTTCTAGCTACTTGGGAGGCTGAGGTGGGAGGATCACTTGAGCCTGGGAGGTTGAGGCTGAAGTGAGCTGTGATTGAGCCACTGCACTCCAGCCTGGGTGACAGGAGTGAGACTGAGTCTCAAAATAAAACCACCACCAAAAAAAACTTAGGGATTACAATAAATGTTCTTATACTTTTTAAAGTTCCTGAATTTTCTACAAATCATTGTTAAATCATTAAAAATTGTTTTTTTTTTTTTCTTGAGACAGAGTTTTGCTCTTGTCGCCTAGGTTGGAGTGCAGTGGTGCGATCTCGGCTCACTGAAACCTCTGCGTCCTGGGTTCAAGCGATTTTCCTGCCTCAGCCTCCTGAATAGCTGGGATTACAGGTGTCCGTCACCATGCCTGGCTAATTTTTTGTGTTTTTAGTAGAGACAGGGTTTCACCATGTTGGCCCAGCTGGTCTCAAAGCTCCTGACCTCAGGTGATCCGCCCGTCTCAGCCTCCCAAAGTGCTAGGGTTACAGACATGAGCCACTGCATCCGGCCAAAAGGATTTTTTTTTTTTTTAGATGGAATCTTGCTCTGTTGGCCAGGCTGGAGTGCAGTGGTGCGATCTTGGCTCAATGCAACCTCCGCCTCCCGGGTTCAAGTGATTCTCCTGCATCAGCCTCCCGAGTACCTGGGACTACAGGTGCATGCCACCACGCCTGGCTAATTTTTGTATTTTTAGTAGAGACAGGGTTTTCGCCCAAAAGGATATTTTAAAATAATCACTGTAAAAATACTTAATAGAAGAGAAAGTGCTCATGATTATCAGGTTAAGAGAACAAAAGATGACCTAAGATAGCAGCTAAATATTTACAGGAGCATCAAAATATATAAAATACCTAGAAATAAACTTTGTAAGAAATGTGTCAGAAGCTACTGAACTACACACAAAGGACTCACGCCAATGGAAAAGCACCCCGATTATGGACAGGGAGTCTCGACCCACAAAAATGGCAGCTCTATTTATGTCACTAGAGAAATGTGGCATGATGTAATAGAAATCTGAACCAGCTGGGTGCAGTGGCTCACATCTGTAATCCCAGTACCCTGGGAGGCCACACCAGGAGGACTGCTTAAGCCCAGGAGTTTGAGAACAGCCTGGGCAACAGAGTGAGACCCAGTCTCTACCAAAAAAAAAAAAATCTGAACAGCTCTTTTTTCCTCAACAAATTGATCCTAAAAGTCATGGAAAAATAAGTAAGAATCCATATATTAAAACATTATTTGGCAATAAAAAGGAAGTACTAACATATGCTACAGCGTGGGTGAACCTTGAACACGCTGTGCCCAGTGAAAAGAACCCAGAGACCCAGCTATTATTATTATTATTTGACACAGGGTGTAGCTGTTGCCCAGGTTTGAGTCCAGTGGTCACTGCAATCTGTGCCTCCCAAGCTCAAGCTATCCTCCCACTTCAGCCTCTCAGGTAGTGGGGACTATAGGCGCGCACCACTGTGTCTCGCTAATTTTTCTATTTTTTGTGGAGATGGGGTTTCGCCATGTTGCCCAGGCTGGTCTCAAACTCCTGGGCTCAAGCGACCTGCCCATCTCGGCCTCCCAAAGTGTTGGGATTACAGGCATGAGCCACTGCGCCCAGCCCAGGAATTAAGTATATGATAAAGGTGGCATTTCAAACCAGTGGGGGAAAGATGGACTCTAATACATGGTGTTTAGACAGCTATGTAAAATGTAGAGTTGGATTCATACCTCACATCTTACATCAGGATAAATTCCCAATAGATCAGATTTTAAATTTTGAATATGAAAAACAAAACCCTAAAAGTACTAGAAAAAAAAAATACAGGAATATCTTTATCTCTTTAGCATGGGGAAGACCTTCAAATTATGACTCTAAGACCAGAAGTCACGAAAAGAAAGAATCATATAGGTGACTCTGTAACTTTTACACAGCAAAACAAATAAAAATGCGATCAGCTAGGTTGAAAGACAAACTTTTTTTTAAGAGATGGAATCTCACTAAAAGACAAACTCTTTAACGGGCAAGATATTTTCAACTTATATCACAGACAAGAGATTCATCTCCCTAATAATTTCAAGGAGAAAGATCAATCCCAACAGAAAAGCAGGCAAAAGATGTGAAGAGAGAATCTATTAAAAAAAGAAAAAAGAGGCTGGGTGCGGTGGTTCAGGCCTGTAATTCCAGCACTTTGGGAGGCCAAGTTGGGTGGATGACCTGAGGTCAGGAGTTCGAGACCAGCCTGGCCAACATGGCAAAACCCTGTCTCTACTGAAAATACAAAAGTTAGCCAGGCATGGTAGCACGCACCTGTAATCCCAGCTACTCAGGAGAATGAGGCATGAGAATTGCTTGAACCCGGGAGGTGGAGATTGCAGTGAGCCGAGATCACACCACTGCACTCCAGCCTGGGCAACAAAGCGAGACCCTGTCTCAAAAAAAAAAAAAAAGAAAAGAAAAAAGAAAAAGAAACGAAGCCATCTAGACCTAGGTGGGTGAAAATCTACTGAATCTCATTCATAAAAATGTAAATTACAACTATACTGAGTTTTTTTTTTTAAGCCTAGAAAACTGACAAAAATCTAAACTTTAATAACGAACTGTTGGCAAGGCTGTGGGGAACAGTTTTCTCACACGTCGCTATTCTTGAGTGCGTGCCATGGTGTGACTCCTACGGGGACGATTTGTAGCTTCTATCATGATTGCAAACACATCTACCTTCCAATCCAGCAATTCCACTTCTGGGACTGCTTTGTATTTGAAATGTGCAAACCGAGCTACATATTCACAGTGACATTGTTGGTAAGAGCCAAAGAGTAGAAACAGCCCCAGTGCCCATCTTTAACAGGACAGGGTTAAGTGCGTTACAGTGAATCCAGATGGCCATATAATGGAATCATGGTACAGCTAAGATGATGGCAGTATCTTTGTATTGATATGGAAGGATCTTTGAGACATATTAAGTTGTTTTGTGTTCTTTTTTTTTTAAAGCAAGGTCAGCTGGGCGCAGTGGCTCACGCCTGTAATCCCAGCACTTTGGGAGACCGAGGCAGATGGATCACGAGGTCAGCAGTTTGAGACCAGCCTGGTCAACATGGTGAAACCCCGTCTCTACTAAAAATACAAAAATTAGCCAGGCACGGTGGTAGGCGTCTAACCCCAACTACTCCGGAGGCTGATGCGGGAGAATCACTTGAACCGAGGAGGTGAAGGTTGCAGTGAGCCAAGACCGTGCCATTGCACTCCAGCCTGGGCGACAGAGCGAGACTCTGTCTCAAAAAAAAAAAAAAAAAAAGGCAAGGTCTGGAACAGTGCACATAGTATGCCACGTTTTGTGTTTTAAGAAAAGTGTAGGCTGGATGCAATGGCTCGCACCTACAGTCCCAGCACTTTGGGAGGCGGAGGCAGAAGGATTGCTTGAGGCCAGGAGTTCAAGAGCAGCCTGGGCAACATAGCGAGAACCTGTTCCTATGAAGAATAAATTAAAAAATTAGCCAGGCATGGTGGTGTGCACCTGTAGTCCCAGTTACTTGGGAGGCTGTGGTAGAAGGATGGCTTGAGTCTAGGAGTTTGAGGCTGCAGTGAGCTATGATGGCGCCGCTGCACTCCAGCCTGGGCAACACAGTGAGACCCTGTCTCTAAAACAAAATAAAGGTTTTTTTAAATTAAAAATAAGAGTCTCTGTTTGTTTTACTTGTATGTTCATACAGGAACTCTAGAAGGATCCATAAATAATAAGAACAGTGGGGATGAGTGGGTGGCAGAGGGGAGCTTTCCACTCAATAGTGGATGTTTTTATTTTAACTATGTAAATGTAGTACTGATGCCTACAATTAAATAGTTAAATTGGCTGGGTGCGGTGGCTCATGCCTGTAATCCCAGCACTTTGGGACGCTCAGGCGGGCGGATCACCTGAGGTCAGGAGTTCAAGACCAGTCTGGCCAACATGGTAAAATCCCATCTCTATTAAAAATACAAAAATTAGCTGGGCGTGGTGGCACGCACCTGTAATCCCAGCTACTCGGGAGGCTGAGGCACGAGAATGGCTTGAACCCGGGAGGTGGAGCTTGCAGTGAACCGAGATTGCGCCACTGCACTCCAGCCTGGGTGACAGAGCGAGATTCCATCTCAAAAAAAAAAAAAGTAACAAAAACAAAGCAGAGAGAAAATGGCAGTGGTGCCACGACCGCAGCTCTGTGAGATTTACCTCTGCTCCTGGACAGGCCAGGGACAGACGGGAGAAGCTTCGTGAGTTAGAGGGAGGGTCTGTTCTTAGACTTTGGTTTGTTCAAAAAGTAAAGATTCAAGGAAACAAACTGTCCCAGCAACAGCAGAGCTGCTTCAGGGCTTTGGTTAGGCAAGAATGACTCCCAAGCGAGCCGGGATGCGTTCCCTCTCCTGGCCACCAGGACATCCTCTATGCGGTGACGCCAGCCGTCTGCTAGACTTGATTACATGCCCATCGGGGCCGAGGCTTCCTGAGAAGAGTAAAGACATGCAGGAAACTCACCGTTTTCTTCATCTTTTCCACAAAGCTGCTCTCTCTGACAGAGGAGGTCCTGCAAGACAAAAGTGTGCAATGAGCGTGGGAGGCAGGTGTCATGGGACACAGGTGTCACGGGACGTGGGTGTCCTTAGATGCAGGTTTCATGGGATGCTGTGGCAACACAGGGAGGGGACATTCCAGCTTTGTCCCGTGCCACTCCCCAGGGGCTAAGCCAGTAGCTGGCCTCTAATCCAACACCAGGGCTCCCAGGCCTCCCGCACCAGCTCACCCTTCCCATTTCCCCTACAGTAAAGCCTCTTGCGACACCAGTGCTTTGCAAAGCCAAGACCTCTCCTGCACCCAGATAGATATGGGCTTGTTTCCCTCAAGGAAGAGCCAAGGTTTCCACTTCCCTCTTCCTCCCCACCCACAGCCCAGGTCCCCACGGCCTGACCTCAGCCTGACCTTCCACCTCTTCACCTCTTCCTTCTCCAGCCCCTGCCTCTCACATCTGCCACTTCCCTGCTCCGCTCTTCAACAGCTCCCACGACCCATGGG
This sequence comes from Pan paniscus, assembly GCF_029289425.2. NCBI lineage: Eukaryota > Metazoa > Chordata > Mammalia > Primates > Hominidae > Pan > Pan paniscus. The sequence goes on from NC_073255.2 coordinate 93,983,698, forward strand.
ATCCGGGCACACGAGTCCCCTCAGAGTCTGTCTCCAGCGTCACCTGCCACTCCCCTCCACAAACCAAGCTTGATGCCTAATTCACACCCCCTCCCTGCATGGTGGCCTCAGAATCCTGTGTACGCCATCGCTTCCACCCAGAGCCTTCCTGCCACACTCCCCTCACCTGGCTGACCCCCGCTCTGCCCTCAAGGTCCTGCGCAAGGGTCAGCTCCCCTGGGATTCAAAGACCCCCTTCGCTTCCCCTGCACTGGGCCACATTTCATTTTTCCCTTCTCTGCGTTCCTGGGACTACAGCCCTCACCTGGGTCCATCCCCTCCAGAGGGCAGCCTGGTGCCCGCCAGCCTCAGGATCAGGCTGGGGTGACACAATCTTCTGTCCACTGTCGACTTCTGGCCTTCTACCCCCGCACCACCCCTCACCCCGCCCCATTTTCCGTTCTTCTGTTTCCTTCTGACCCTTGCCCCAAGCCTGCAGGGCCAGAGGAACAAGCCCAGTGCCCCTTGCCCAGGACTTTCAAGCTGAAGGAGGTGAAAAACGCTGGCTGAATACAGCAAGGTGGGAAACACCTTCCTCTGGGTGGTGGAGATTTGAAATATGGCCATTCTGAATCAAGTGACAAACCTGAAGATGAAAATACATTTTCGTATTTAAAATGACATTTTTGGTCGGGCATAGTGGCTCATGCACGTAATTCCAGCACTTTGGGAGGTTGAGGCGGGAGGATCACTTGAGTCAGGAGTTTGAGCCCAGCCTGACCAACATGGCAAAACCCCGTCTCTACTAAAAATACAAAAATTAGCCGGGCCTGGTGACACGCACCTGTAATCTCACCTACTCGGGAGGCTGAGGCAGGAGAATCACTTGAACTAGGGAGGCGGAGGTTGCAGTGAGCCGAGATCACGCCACTGTGCTCCAGCCTGGGCAACAGAGTGAGAATCTGTCTCAAAAAATAAAATAAAATAAAATAAAATTTAAAATAAAATAAAATAAATAAAATAAAATAAAATAAAATAAAAAAATAAAATAACGCCATTAAAGGAAGGAAAGGCAAGCTGCAGTGTGGGAGAGGATATTTGTAATGTACTTATATGTGGGCAAAAGACTTTGATCGAGAATGTAAGAAAGCCCTACAAATCAACAGGAAAAAGACAAATCCTCCATCAGAAAAACTATCAAAAGACTTGAAGAGGCATTTTCTTTTTCTTTTTTTTTTTTTGAGATGGAGTCTCGCTTTGTCGCCCAGGCTGGAGTGCAGTGGCACGATCTTGGCTCACTGCAACTTCTAAGAAGAGGCATTTTCTTAAAGAGAGTATCCAAGAACCTAGCTCAGTGGCCAACACTTGTAATGCCAGCACTTTGGGAAACCAAGGTGGGAGGATCACTTGAGGCCAGTTTGAGACCAGACTGGGTAAAACAGCAATACTCTACCTCTAAAAAATAAAAAAAAAATTTTTTTAAATTAGCCCGGTGTGGTGGTCTGTGCCTGTGGTCCCAGCTACTCAGGAGGCTGAGGTGGGAGGATCCCTTGAACCTGGGTGTTTGAAGCTGCAGTGGGCGATGATCTCACCACCGTGCGATCACATGACCGTGCGGTGCGATCATAGCTCACTGCAGCTTCAAACACCCGGGTTCCAGCCCGGGAGACAGAGGGAGACCCTGTAAATCAACCAACCAACCGATATAAATAAACAGAAGTGGTACATGTGGGGCCCGACTGATTGATTTTGAAGCCTCCAACAATAAGGATAATTAGAATAGCTACACCCTGAGTAAGGGGACCCCAGAAGAGCAGATATTTTAAACAAGAGAAAAGTGGCTGATTCTGAACACCCCTCCCACAGTGGCCCGGCCCCATTTCCCACCTCTCTGGGCTACGCTAAGCTACTCACATTTCCACGCGGCTCCCTGGGCCTACAAGGCCCTTCCTGTGACCCCTTCCCACCTTCTACTCATCCTTTACCACAGAACTTAACTTTCCTCTCCCAGAGGCCGTCCCTGCCCCTCACGCAGCAACGCTACTGTCGCCGTCTTCGCTGTGGCACACACACTGGTCGGCCAAGGCACTTTACTCTGCACATTCCCATGGCTTAACTGGAAGCCTGGGTTGAATAACCTTGGGGGCTGTCTGTGTATCCCTGCCATGAGCGCGACGCCTAGCACACGGCACAGGACGCCGTGTCTCCTCCTAGGGTGGCCAGCCCTGAGTTCTCTGTCCAGCACGAGGCTGGCAGGGGCGGACTAAGAGGCTGTTGAAGGCACTTCTCACTCCCTAGCCACCTCTGAGGTCTGATCTGGCATCAGCTGAAAAGCCAACCCCTATCTCTACTCAAAGGACAGATGCTTCCAGGGAAGTTCTATCTCCAACAAAGTGGATCTGAAGATTTGCTGAAGAAAAGGACAAGAGCAAACTCCAGTGCCCCGTGAGTGCCTGGCGGGTAACACAGGCCAGCCGGGTGGGGGCACGGGAGGCACTGCGCCAGGCACCGAGGGCATGAGACTAGAACGAGACAACCTGTGACTTCACAGGCCCAATCCTCCAGCCAGGGGAAGACAGCCTCCGAGGAGGATCCCAGCAAGATGGGAAGAGCCACATGGCAGGGCGGACCTGGCTTTAAATCCTGGCTCTGACACTAGACAGGCACGGGACTGCACAGGCCCCGCCCCTCTCGTGCCCACACTATTATTAAAGCGCTGCATCTGGTTATTGCAGCCTCCCCGGTGCCTGACTGGGGAACTTGGTTAACACCCAGTAGAAAAAAGGGCATTCCCTGGAAGGCGGTCAGCCTGTGATTTCAAAGACATCCATGGCACAAGCTGGCATGTGCTAAGACCACATAGATGGATGGCACAGTTCACGCCACAGGGACGGATGGGACAGGACAGGTTCACGCCACAGGGCTTCAAAGGGAGCAGATGCTTATGGCTGAAGAAACTGGGAAAGGCCTCTTGGACGAGCTGGGCTGTCTTCTCAGGAATAGAAAACGGCCCCCTGGAGAGACAGCCCCACGGGAAGCGGGCTGCCAAGGGATGGCAACTTCCAAGCTCGGCTCCCGTCCCGGAAGCCCAGCGAGTGGGTGGGGAGGAGGGCTTCCATGTGACCTCCTGACGCAGTTGGACAAAGCAGAATGCCAGGCTGGCTGGCCTTGGGAGTGGACAGGGGAGCCTCTGGGCTGGAACGTCAGAGCGGACAAGGTGTGCCAGCCTACTCAGCCCCAAGGCTAGGGTTCACCCAGGAAGTGTGAGTGGTCCAGGGGGGAAAAGGGAACCCAAGGAGCTGGAGGCGGACCTGTGACTCTAGGTCACTGGCGCAACACAGAACAATTCCTTCAAGTTCCTGCTGGTTAAACCCATCCTGCCGGGGAGGGTGCCAGGAAACTCCCTTCCCAACCCAAGGCCCTGCTGGGGGCTCCAAGAAGCAAAGTTCACGGGCTTAGCCCGAGAGGGCCCACGCTGGACTGCTCTGAATGGGCTCCATTCCATCGGAGGACCTCAGACCTGGATTTGCATGGGGGACCTGATTATTTATAGGCAGAGAAGAGGGTGCATGAGGCCTTCCTGGTCTCCAGTCCAAATTCCTTCCTTTGGAAGCAGGGAAATGCAGCATGCAAGTCCTGGACCACAGGGGCCACCAGTGCCTAGGCCTGGCTGAGTCCCTCACCAGAGACAGGGGCAGCAACCCTGGGAATGGCCGACCTTGCTGTTAACTCCAGGCAGCCACATCTTCAGGCCTCCAGCAGGCCCCCGCCAGGAGGAAGTCTCCCACACTCGAGTGAGGGTGCGGGCGTCCCCTGGCCAAGGGGCATGAGGGCAGTCTGCCGCCAGGGACAGTGTCAGGAACTGACCTTCTCAGAGCGGGCTCCTCGGGTGGAGACGAGTACGTGCACCCCATGGCTTCTCACTCTCAGCTCCAGGACTTAAGGAAAAAGGAGGGTCACAGCTCTCTCCTGGACACCAGCAGGGGCCAGCAGATGGAAAGTTCGGCCCTGTGCATCCCCTGTTCCGTACTGGTGGGGAAGTTGCCTGGGCCCGTGGCCTCAAAGTGCTCCTGGACACCCCAAAGTCCTCTCGGAATCTCCCTGAGCTCCTGCCTGTGTCTGCCCCCACGAGCCCAAGAACTCTGCAACATCTGGAGCCCCAGCAGGCAGGACTCAGGATTCCAGAGTGAAGCCTCCCATGAGTCCCTGCACCGGGCACACACCCCTCCTCCCTCTGTATGGACCGAGGGAAGGAGAAAACCTTTCCAACCCCGACTCGGGTCTCCTTGGTAACTGTTTATATCAGAGCCCTTCTCCCCACGCCCTCCCCGTTTCCCATTAAAAAAAAAAAAGGAAGTCATGTCTGCAGAACAAAGCTCTTCTAGGCTCTAGAAGACAGCCTGCAGGTTGCTATGGCAGGGCTGCACTCCATAAAGGAAGCCACACTGATCCCGCTGCCAGGGCGCCACACAATCACATTAAATTAAGTCTGGTCCCTGTCTTCCCCCACACAAAAGAACTGCGGGCAAACAGAGCCTAAGACACTGGGTCCATGTCAGCGGGGAGCATCCTGTGTGCCATGAAAGACACACCTTCCCCTCCCATCAGGGCAGCTGGGGAAATGCCTGGCAAGGTGGGCTCCGTTTGCAGTGGTGATGTTCTGTCTTGGGGAGCACCCTTCTGAGGTTCCCGAGTGCAAACAGCCCATCCGAAAGCCCAAGGCTCGGCGGAGTGTGGTGGCTCACACCAGTACAGCACTTTGGGAGGCCGAGGCGGGTGGACGCCATAGCTCAGGAGTCTGAGGCCAGCCTGGGCAACATGGCGAAACGGCCTGTCTCTACCAAAAATACAAAAATTAGCCGGGTGTAGAGGTATGCGTCTGTGGTCCCAGCTACTTGGGAGGCTGAGGTAGGAGGATCACTTGAGCCTGAAGGCTGAGGTGAAGGTTGCAGTGAGCCAAGATTGTGCCACTGCACTCCAACCTGGTTGACAGAGTCAGACCCTGTCTCAAGAAAAAACAAACAAAACCAGAAAGCCCAAGGCTCCAGCCGTACAGAGGTGGCAGCTGTCCCAGGCCTGGAGCACACAGACCACGTGGCTCCAGAACGGAGCATGAAAGGTTCCAATTAAGGCTCTCCACGCCTAAATTGGGAGCAGGAGTCTTTCTGGGTTCAGGATCAGAAGTCAGCTGTAGTCCACCGCGTGGGGAAGATGAGGGAGGGTGGGAAAAGCACTGAGTCACTTGGACCGAGATGAACCGAGATGTGTGGTTCATTTTGTTCCCGTCTCAGGCGACGCTGAGGAACATTTCTGGAAACTGCAAATCCGGTTGGATTTTCTGCAGTGGACTCGATTTCTCCTGAGACTGTCCCCTGCCCTTAGCGACACATGGGGAAGCTGCTTTGGACCAGCTCCCTTTCAGAACCTAGCGTCTACTGCCAAGTTCTCCAGGCTCCAGGGTCATGGGTGCCCACGGCGAGAGAAGGGGAGGCGGCTGAGGCACAGAGGCACGATGGCAGCAGAGCTGGGGGCAGCCTGCTCTGGCAGGACGGAGAGTGGGCTCTGCTAGGCGGACCCAGATTTCTTGACCTTCAGAGCCTTGTGGCATGGGGCTAATGGTTGGAAACGCCAGCCTTTGGTGAAAACAGAAAGTGGTTTGCTGGGGCTTAGATAGAAGCCAGCAGCTGTCTCTGCGGACAGGGACTCTGATGAACACGTGGGGAGGGCAGCTGCTGGAGACAGCTGGCTACAGGCAGGGGGAGGTGAAAGCAGGTGTGAGTGGCCACAGGTCAGAGACAAAACAGGCGAAGGGAATGACTTCTTACTGAGTGCCTACTGCATGCTGGCTAGCATTCAAGAAGCTTTCTATTTTATTTTGTTTAATCCTCACCACCCTGTGCACTGCGCAAGGGTTTCTATCCACCTTGACAAGGCAGTGAGGCTGGGGGTGGGTGAAGCGGTAATTCAACTCCAGGCCTGTGAAAGCTCCAGGGCCCAGCGGCCCAGCACCCGGGGTTCCTGTCTGCTCCCCAAGCAAGGTGCACCTCCCCCGGCTTTACCCTGTCTGCAGTGCGCCCCGGGCACGTTCAGACAGCACATCTCACAGCCCTTCCCAAGGATCCTGGGGCCGTGTCCTCAGGACGCTCTAAGGCTCTGGTGGGCTGCCGCTCCCTCATTCCCCCCGACCATGACCTCCAGCACGTGTTCACATCAGGACTCCGTGAGCAAGTCTGTGAAGCTCAGAAAGCCTGCTGTGCTGTTCCACACACGCAAAAGCCTTGATGCTCTTCTGACGACCTCAGCAGTGACCCTGAGCCAGGGGGTGGCCAGGACTAGGGCTAATTTTCCGGAGACAGAGAAGAGAAACTCAGGGTTATTCAGCCCATCGGTGACAGAAAGAAAAGGCCATACCCTCAGACAGTAAGATCATCTGATCTGGCACAAAGTGGCTCTGCTATTGTGTGCAATCAAAGGGGATGGAAAGGAGGGGTGGGCTGGGGTGGCCACGACAAGAGCCAGGGGTCCGAGGGAGCAAAAGCGTGGTGCAGGAAGCCCCAGGCTGGAATTCCAGCTCTCATGTGTTAACGTCAGCCTTGACCAGGTCACTCACCCTCTCCTGGGATCAGCACTGCCATTTGTAAAATGGGGATAAGAACATCACCTCTGGTGGGTGATGAGGGTCCCAGAATTATGTTTTCAAAAGCCCTGGCTTGGAGCCCTTTCTCTGATCCACTGACACCTGCATTTGCACTCGGCTCTCCATCTGTGCCGAGCAGCCCTGGTCAATTTCTGCTAGGCTGAGGCCAGCAGCCTCCTGGCCCATCTTCCTGCTTCCAAGTCAGCTCCCTCCACTCCAGCTCCAAATGGCGCTTCATGGGGCCACCACTCTCCAGACACCGCCCTCCTACACAGGCTTCCCCAGCTCCCTGTTAGCGTCATCCACACATGTCATTTTTTTAAATTGATTTTTTAGTTTTTCTAGAGACGGGGTTCGCTCCGTTGCCCAGGCTGGAGTGCAGTGGCGTGACCATAGCTCACTGCAGCCTCCAACTCCTGGGCTCAGGCAGTCCTCCTGCCTCAGCCTCCCAAAGTGCTGCGATGACAGGTCCACACCACCATGCCCAGCTAATTTTTAAATTTATTTTTAAGTTTTTGTAGAGTCGAGGTCTTGCTATGTTGCCCAAGCTGGCCTTGACCTCCTGGCTTCAAGTGATCCTCTCACCTCAGCCTCCCAAGTAGCTGGTATTACAGGTGTAAGCCACCATGCTCAGCTAAGATACGTATATCAGAACATCACACTGTATACTTTGAACTTACATAATTTTAAATATATGTATAAAATTTTTATTTGTCAATTATGTCATTTTAAAGCTGGGAAAAATAAAATTTACAAAGAAAGAAAAATGCTGGCCTGGTGCGGTGGCTCACACCTGTAATCCCAACACTTTGGGAGGTGAGGCAGGCGGATCACCTGAGGTCAGGAGTTCGAGATCAGCCTGGCCAATATGGTGAAACCCCGTCTCTACTAAAAATACAAAAATTAGCTGGGTGTGGTGGCAGGCGCCTGTAATCCCAGCTACTCGGGAGGCTGAGGCAGGAGAATCGCCTGAAGCCAGGAGGCGGAGGTGGCAGTGAGCCGAGATTGCACCATTGCACTTCAGCCTGGGGGACAAGAGCGAGACTTAGTCTCAAAAAGAAAAAAAGAAAAATGCTTAGGCTGGGCATGGTGGCTCACGCCTGTAATCCCAACACTTTCGGAGGCTGAGGTGGGTGGATCACTTGAGGTCAGGAGTTCAAGACCAGCCTGGTCAACATGGTGAAACCTCATCTCTACTCAAAATACAAAAATTAGCTGGGCGTGGTGGCAGGCACCTGTAGTCCCAGCTACTCAGGAAGCTGAGGCAGGAGAATCACTTGGACCCAGGAGGCAGAGGTTGCAGTGAGCCAAGATTGTGCCACTGAACTCCAGCCTGGGCCACAGAGTAAGACTCCATCTCAAAAAAAAAAGAAAGAAAGAAAAAGAAAAAAACTTAGATGCTCTGATAAATATATATAATTTTTGTCATTTATACCTCAATAAATCTGGGGAAAAAAATCCATACCCCTTGGAAGGTCCCAAGGCCCTCTAAGATGCTCTCCTGTGTCAGCTCCCTCCATGACCTGACTTCCTTGGTGACCCCAACTCCTTTTATGACCTCTGACCCCCCACGACCCCTGACTCCCTTGGTGACCTGTGCCTGGGCTCTACCAGCATGTGGCTCCCTTGGAACAGCCCCGCGTGTCCTCACCTCCCAGCCTCCACACTTGGCCTCCTAGGCTCCTGTGGGGGCATCTCATCCCTGACACACCCCCAATAGGGGATACCCCTCCTCTGCATTCCCACCACCCCCAGGCCGGTAGAGCACGTGTCCCACTGTGCCATCCACAGGTCCCTCTCCTGCACCCGACAGGGCCCAGTGAAGTCAGGAGGTCAGACAACATGCGCTCTGCACGGCAGTACCCGACAGTTCCCGACAGCCCATGTCTGGAGTTTCAAGCACTTGTCAGAGTGACAGAAACCTCCCCCATCTCATCAGGGACCAGGAAAGGAAGGAGAGGAGGCGAGGTCCCTTTGGAGGTCAGATGGCAGCAGAAAACCCAGAGCTGTGCTTGCAGAAGTGGCAGAAACACCCTGGCCCATGTCCTCGCCGTTCCCACAGCAGCGGGAGGCAGTGGGCCCCCTGCACCGTCTACTCTCGTGGCCACAGGCTTCCCCTAATGCTTTCCTCTTTGTCAGTCTCATTTGTATTTCTCTTTTCATGCTCGATGGAGCCAAGGACCTCACTACAGAGAAAGTGACCCTGAACTGGATGTGGCAAGACCCCCAGATCCACTTCCCATCTGTTGGCACTCAGGAGATAAAAAACAGACACATGATGCTGGCAGCCCTGACCCCTGGCCTCCCGGGCTTTCTGTCAAGAACAGGCCCCAAAAGGAAGGTCACTCAGGAAAATGAGATCTTTTGTGGCTTTTCAAAAGCAATCTCCAGGGCGACGTAATCAGGAAAATCCAGACTGTGGGAAACTGTGATACAAATGATGTTTCAAGGAAGAAACGGGATGGAAGGGAAGCTTAGGAATGGAAAGGGAGCTGACGTGTCGCTAAGGAAAAACCGCTGGCACAGCAGCCCATGGTGCTATCATTCCATTTATGTGACGCTTTGGAAAATGTTAAACTACCGGGACAGAAATAAGATTGGCAGTTGCCAGAGGCTGATTACCCGATGGAGGAGGATGATTGCAAAGAGGTAGGACAGGACTGTTTCGGAGTGATGAAATGTTCTAGATTTTGATTATGATACTGATTACAGAATCACATACATCTGTCAAGACTCATGAACTGGTGCACTTAAAGAGGAAAATGTTGGCCCAGCGCAGTGGCTCATGCCTGTAATCCTAATCCTAGCACTTTGGGAGGCTGAGGCAAGAGGATCACTTGAACTCAGACGTTCGAACAAGACCAGCCTGGGCAACATAGTGAGACTTTGTCTCTACTAAAATTAAAAATAAAAATTAGCCGAGTATGGTGGCACATGCCCGTAGCCCCAGCTACTCAGGGGGCTGAGATGGGACGATCCCCTTAAGCCTGGGAGGTAGAGGCTGTAGTGAGCCCTGATCACACCCCTGCACTCCAGCGTGGGTGACAGAGCAAGACCCTGTCTCAAAAAAAAGGGAGGAGGGGGGCATTTTACTGTATGCAAATTATACCTTAATATACCTGACCTCTCCCAAACGAAAGATTTATTAATCAACTGCAGTGTATGGGTCTTGTTTAGATCCTGAATTAAACAAACAAAAACTGTTAAACAAAATCAAACATCAGTCAATCAGGGAACTATGAATAAATGTTGTCTGGGTATCTAACGATGCTGAAGAATTACTGTTGACTTTCAAGGTGTGAAGATGGCGTTGTGTTATGTTCAGAAAGGAGAATACTTGAAGTTTACTTTTTTTTTTTTTTTTGAGACAGGGTCTCGTTCTGTCACCCAGGTTGGAGTGCAGTGGCACAACCATGGCTCACTGCAGCCTCAACCTCCTGGGCTCAAGTGATCCTCCCACCTCAGCCTTCTGAGTAACTGGGACCACAGGCATGTGCCACCACACTTGGCTAATGTTTGTGTTTTTTGTAGAGACGGGGTCTTGCTATGCTACCCAGGCTGATCTCGAACACTTGGCTTCAAGTGATTCTCCTGCCTCAGCCTCCCGAAGTGCTGGGATTACAGGCATGAGCCGCCATGCCTGGCGAGTCCTTGAATTTTAGAGGACTGAAACATTTCCTGATGAAATATGACATCTGGGGATTGCATTAAAATAATCCAGGACTGGTGCGGTGGTGGGGGGCAGCGGAAAGAAATAAGACCGGCGAGGAGTGAGTAGTTATGAAAACTGGGGGCTGGAGGCGTATGGGGTCCACTCTCCTGTGCCCTACACTCTGGTGTTTGAAATGTTCCATAAGAAGCTTTATTTTTCTTTAAAGCACTCTAGCGTTCCAGGAGCAAAGCACAGGTGCAGGGGGCACTGCAGAGCTTCTCAGGGCCAGTAGAGGCAACATGAGCACAGCAGCCTGAGCTGGCTGGAGGGTCAGAGTGAATGCAGCACACAGGCCTCGTGCAGAATGGGGCTGCTGCTCAGCTGCCCCACAGCTGGTGGGCATCACTGCGGGTCCAGTATGACCAGATCCTCTATTTTTTTTTTTTTTTTAAAGAAGCTATAAGTCTAAGTTTTTATTTGATACTGCCTTTTTTTTTTTTGGTCTCACTCCGTCGCCCAGGCTGGAATGCAGTAGCGTGATCTCAGCTCACTGCAACTTCCACCTCCTGGATTCAAGCGATTCTCCTGCCTCAGCCTCCCGAGTAGCTGGGATTACAGGCACGCACCACCATGCCCAGCTATTTTTTGTACTTTTTGTAGAGACAGGGTTTTGCCATGTTGGCCAGGCTGGTTTCCAACTCCTGGCCTCATGTGATCCACCTGCCTTGGCCTCCCAGAGTGCTGGGATTACAGGTGTCAGCCACCACGCTGGGCCTGATACTGCCACACTTTTTAATGTTCTAATTAAAATATTTTTTAAAAAAATACGTGTAAGCCAAACCCAGCCTGGAGGCCACGTGTTTCCCTAGAGGCAGCCACACATACAGATTTAGCCTTGGTTAATTCAACGGCCATTCTCTGAGAAGCTTCCCTCCGACAGGCGGCCCCGCACTAAGGTAGGGACCCAGATGGAAATGGGACGCTCTCTGCACCATGGGAGGCAAAAATACAAATTCCATCACCAAGAGGGCACACCATGCGGTGTTGTTCCATAAGGGTGAGCAAAGCTGCCGGGCCCACAGGAGAGCCCACAGGAGCCCTGGATCCTGTGGGACTTTGGATCCTACACAGTGAGTGATCTCAGAACTTTGCAAGGCTGAGGCAGGGAGACTGCTTGAGGCCAGGAGGTTAAGACCCAGCCTGGGCAACAGAGCGAGACCATGTCTTTAAAAAAAAAAAATAAGCCAGGCATGGTGGCATGTGCCCGTCACCCCAGCTACTCAAGAGGCTGAGCATTCCCTGGGGCTCCCTTAGGGCACGAGCTGCCCCAGTGCGAAATGCTCTGTTCAGAGGTGCAACCTGAGTGAGTGGGAGTGGACGTGAAAGAGTCATTATTATATATTATTATTATTATTTTGAGACGGGGTCTTGCTCTGTCGCCCAGGCTGGAGTGCAGCGGTGTAAGCTCGGCGCTCGGCAGCCTTGGCATCCCAGGCTCAGGTGATCCTCTCACCTCAGCCTCCTGAGTAGCTGGGACTACAAGCGTATGCTACCGTGCCTGGCTAATTTTTGTATTTTTTCCGTAGAGACAGGGTTTCGTCATGTTGCCAGGCTGATCTTGAACTCCTGGACTCAAAGCAATCCACCTGCCTCGGCCTCCTGAAGTGTGGGATTCCAGGCGTGAGCCACCACACCTGGCAGGAAGAGCCATTTATTATCATTACTGCTACTATTATTATGAAAAAGAACTTGTTGCTCATTACCACTCCTCTCTAACAAGTCATTAATTGCTATTACAAACAGTCCAAAAGACCTCCCCGGGAGGGATAAAACAATGTTCATGGAATAGAAAGCTCAATATTGTAGGATGTCAACTCTTCCCATATTAATATACAGATTCAATCCAATTCCAACAAAAATCCCACTGGGTTTTTTGTTTTAAAAATGTGTTTGGCCCGGTACAGTGGCTCACACCTGTAATCCCAGTATTTTGGGACGCCCAGGCGGATGGATCACTTGGGGTCAGGAGTTTAAGACTAGCCTGGCCAACGTGGTGAAACTCCATCTCTACTAAAAATACAAAAATTCGCTGGGCATCATGGTGGGTGCCTGTAATCCCGGCAACTTGGGAGGCTGAAGCAAGAGAATCGCTTGAGCCCCAGAGGCAGAGGTTGCAGTGAACTGATATCGCGCCATAGCACTCCAGCCTGGGTGACAGGGCGAGACCCTGTCTCTAAAACAAAATAAATAAATGCCAATTCTAGAAGCCACCAGAAATCATGGTGAGAATTCCTGATACAGCCCTGGGCCACATACCTTCCCCACACTAAGCCCTATTACTCCCTACTGCTCTGTGGCTATAACAGAAATCACCTGTGCTCACTGAAATACCGGTAGCCAGGGACACTGATGTGGGATTTAGAATAGGAGATCTAGGCTTGAGGCCTGGTTGTATCAGCTAGGTGACCTTTCTGAGCCTCAGTTTTCTCCTATTTTTTATAGAGACAGGGTCTTGCTACGTTGCCCAGGCTGGTCTCCAACTCCTGGGCTTAAGCAATCCTCCTGCCTTGGCCTCCCAAAGAGCTGGGATCACAAGTGTGAACCACTACACCCAACTTCCTGCTTTGTAAAATAACATCTACAGGCTGAATGTCCCTAATCTAAAATCTGAAATCTGAAACTTTTTGAGCGTCAACATGATCCTCAAAGGGAAGAATCATTGGAGCATTTCAGATTTTCAGATAAGAAATGCTCATCTGGTGAGTATAATGCAAACATTCCAAAGTCCAAGATCTGAAACACTTCTGGCCCCAAGCACTTCAGATAAGGAATACTCTCCTTGTAGGTAAATTAACAAATTAACACCACCCTTTTTTGTTTATTGTAGAGATGGGGGGGGGGGGTCTCCCTATGTTGCTCAGGCTGGTCTTGAACTCCTGGCTCAAGCAATCTTTGTGCCTCAGCCTCCCTAAGCACTGGGATTACAGGCGTGAACCACCATGCCAGGCCTATTAACACTATTTTAGGAGACTAACACTATCGTAGGAGGCCTATTAACACTAAATTAGGAGCAGCATGGCAAAGTAGAGAAAACATGGCTTGTGGAGCTTGCAGACTTCATTCAAAAGCCAACTCTGCTGCTATTTAGAAGTTAGGTGGCCTTGGGCAAACTCTGCAATCCCTGGCACCTCGGTTTCTTCATCCGCAAAATGGGCTGCTCATGTCTTCGTGGAAGGGCTCTTGTAAGACTGGAGACGGTATTAATAAAAAGGATAAAAATAATAACACACTCCAGGCATGGTGGCTCACGCCTGTAATCCCAGCACTTTGGGAGGCCGAGGCAGGCAGACTGCTTGAGCCCAGGAGTTTCAGACCAGCCTGGGCAACATTGTTAGATGTCCATTTGTACAAAAAATATAAAAATTAGCCAAGGGTGGTGGTGCACGCCTGTAGTCCCAGCTACTTGGGAGGCCAAAGTGGGAGGATCTCTTGAGCCTGGGAGGCGGAGGTTGCAGTGAGCCGAGATCGTGCCAGCGTATTCCAGCCTGAACGACAGAGTGAGACCCTGCCTCAAAATAAATAAATAAACAGTAACAATCCATAACACCTGAGAGCCCACTATGCACCAGGAACTGAGCAAAGAGCTCTATGATGGATTAACTCAGTTTTCACAGCCTTATGAGGTAAGTACTACTACTACCTCCAGCTTACAGTTGGGTTCACAGACTTGGAAAGATCAAGTCACCTGGCTGATGTCAGATGGCTAATGTGGGAGGGTCAGTACTCAACCTTGCGCACCCAACTTCAGGGTCCAGAATGTAGCCATGGTACTAGAAATATTTGTCTTGTACAGCGTACAGGTAAAAGCCCTGGCTGCAGCAGGCATCCAGCGTGATTTAATGAGGGAAGAGACAAGACTCTGGAAACTGCATATCTCCACACACATAAGGTTAGAAGATCATGATTAGGTGGAGGGAACAGAGTTTCAGCATCCTGGCAAAGAGGAACAGTGAGAATCAACAAAAAAATACAAGTGCTTTGGGACCCCACAGCTCCCACAGTCTACAGGTTTTATGTCAACTTCCTCTTGTAAGGCCAGGGAGGTGACAGCGAGAACAGATGAGCTATGTGAGGAATGCTGCCTCCCTTGGTGGCAGCTGCGCAGGCTCCCAGGGCCAACCCACGTCCTCACTCAGGGCGGGGGGCGGAACTTCCATTTTACAGATGAGGGAACGAGGGCCAGTTCAGGAGCTGGGTCCTGGACCCTGGTCTCTTTATCTTGAGTACTACTACGCTTTTTTATCAAAAGTACTATTCCACACCAGGAATGCCCCGTGTACCAGCCCTGGACAGGATGGGCTGGATTCCAGCTGATCTGCCCTTCCTATATCGGGCCCTCTGCTCTAAAGTCCTTTCAGCTTCAGGGTGTGGCTCTACCTTTAAGAACCTGCCCAACACCCCTCCTGCAGGACTTGGTCTGATCCCCGCACCAATTCCTTCTCTCTTAGAGCTGGCGGAGCCTGTCTCTCCAGCCTGTGCCCTGGGCACATCCCATAACCTCTCTGAGAGCAGAAATGAGGCAACCCACGCTGCCTAACGCACGGCGCTGTTGCAAGGAGGCCCTGATTAGACAATGTAGGTTAAAGCAGTTCACAAAGCATTTCTAAAAAGTACGCTGTGGCCGGGTGCGGTGGCTCACGCCTATAATCCCAGCACTTTGGGAGGCAGAGGCAGGCAGCTCACCTGAGGTCGGGAGTTTGAGACCAGCCTGGCCAACATGGTGAAACCCCGTCTCTACTAAAAATACAAAAATTAGCCAGGCGTGGTGGCATGTGCCTGTAGTCCCAGGCACTCGGGAGACTGAGGCACGAGAATCGCCTGAACCCGGGAGGCGGAGGTTGCAGTGAGCCAAGATTGCACCACTGCACTCCAGCCTGAGTGACAAGAGCAAAAGTCTGTCTCAAAAAAAAAAAAAAAACTATGTTGCAACACCGTCATTTTCCAGCTTAACATAAATGCTGGCTCTGTGGTCCTGATCGTGCCCGTCATAGTGCCTGGCACGAAATACGATCAACGCAAACACTACACAGCTCCTATCCCTCAGGGGCAGTGCTAGGTGAGTTTATAGACTCTTCCTCATTTAAGACAAAAGCCCCACAAGATTGGGAATACTGCCTCCATTTAGCAGGTGAGGAAACTGAGGCAGAATGAGGTTAAGGTCTCGCCCAGGGTTCACTCACCACTACAGCGTAAGCTTGATGAAGACAGCATTCATCTATTTTCTTCACAGGTGCAGCCACACACCTTAGCATAGTGTCTGGGACACTGTACGTAGGGCCTCAGGAAATGTTTGCTCAGTGAGTCAATGATGGAGATAAGATTGAACCCAGTTTTGTTTTGTTTTGTTTTGTTTTTGAGACGGACTCTGTCTCCCAGGCTGGAATGCAGTGGCACATTCTTGGCTCACTGCAACCTCTGCCTCCTGGGTTCAAGTGATTCTTCTGCCTCAGCTTCCCTAGTAGCTGAAATTACAGGCATGCACCACCACGCCCAGCTAGTTTTTGTATTTTCGGTAGAGACGGGGTTTCGCCATGTTGGCCAGGCTGGTCTCGAACTCCTGACCTCAAGTGATTTCTCCCGCCTCGGCCTCCCAAAGTGGTGGAATTACAGACGTGAGCCACTGTGCCTGGCCCTGAACTCAGTTTTTAAAAATGTAAAACTAATTCCCTGTCCATGGTATAAGAACTGTGTTGTGTGAATATCTGCTTTACGGTGTGAAGGCTGTAAGTGTTCTGGCGGGGAAGGCTGATACCCAGATTGGAATAGGGAATCGGGATTTGATGTGAGCTGCATGCTTCACCATGCCCAGCCTTGGAGAATGACTTTTCTGTGTGGCTTGTTCCTGCCAAGACAGCCACAGCCTTGGACTGGAACTGACATGACAGATGGCCCCCACTGGTGTCAGCAGCAGCCCAGGGTGGCCCTGGGATGCAAACTAAGGCTGCAGCTGGGACTGGGTCCCCTGAAGACAGACAGAATGAAAGGGGTTCTGGTCTGAGAATGGCTCCCAATCCTGCCCCTGAGAACTGCCCCTTGCCAAATCCAGGGAGTCCCTGAAGGCAGCAGGCCTGTGCCCCTGGAGTTCCCTCGGCCCAGACCTGACCTGGCAGGTCCCCACTCAAACCTGGCTGCGGGCCCCTGGAGTCTGAGACTGGTGTTAAACACAGCCAAGCGTAACCGCAGGAAGTAATTCTGGCCGCAGGACCCTAAAATCTGGAGAATGACTTTTCCGTGTGGCTTATGGAAATCAATCTTGGAGAGACAGGGATGCAGTCACTTAGGCAGACCTTCGGTATCATTTTTTTCTGTCTACATACCATCTGTACTATTATTTCCTTAACATTTTTCTTTTAACTAATCCATCTTTTTCACTTATTCTTAAAAGGAAGCTTCATGAAAAGTTTAAAAGAGCAACAAAATAAGGCCTGTCCAAAGATTTTGTGCTCATTAGCACACAGCCTTCCAGGTGGTTACAGCCTTAAAAAGACTTTAAAATGCCATTTCTAGGCTGGGTACAGTGGCTCACGCCTGTAATCCTGACACTTTGGGAGACCAAGGTGTGTGGATTGCTTGAGTCCAGGAGTTCGAGACCAGCCCGGGACATGGCAAATCCCTGTCTCTATAAAAAAATACAAAAATTGACTGGGCGCAACGGCTCACACCTGTAATCCCAGCACTTTGGGAGGCCGAGGTGGGCGGATCACTTGAGGTCAGGAGTTTGAGACCAGCCTGGCCAACGTGGTGAGACCCCGTCTCTACTAAAAATACAAAAAATAGCCGGGCGTGGTGGCGGGCACCTGTAATCCAAGCTACTCAGGAGGCTGAGGCAGAAGAATTGCTTGAGCCTGGGAGGCAGAGGTTGCAGTGAGCCGAGATCGCACCACTGTACTCCAGACTGGATGAAAGAACAAGATTCTGCTTCAAAAAAAAAAAAAAAAAAAAATTAGCTGGGCATAGTGGTGCACACCTTTACTCCCAGCTACTCGGGAGGCTGAGGTGGGAAGATTGCCTGAGCCTGGGAGGTGGAGATTGCAGTGAACCTTGATCGTGCCACCGCCATTGCACTCCAGCCTGGGCAATACAGTGAGACCATGTCTCCAAATAAATAAATAAATAAATAAATGGAAAAAAGGGTTCCAGCTCTAGCGCGGCTATTGCTGGCTAATGACCCTGGCAGACCCGTTAACATTCTTGAGCCCCCGGTTCTTAATCTGTAAACTGGTGTCATTTTCGCAGTGCTTCCTGTGAAGGTCATATAAACAGCAGATAGGAAAGGGCCTTATAAACCCCACATAAGAGATGATTAAGGGAGAGCTCAAGCACAATCTAGCAAGAAGGCAAAACCCAAGAGTCGCCCCAAAATGCTACAAGGAGCCTTGCTTCTTTCAGCCTGAGGCCCGCATGCAGGACACTGCTTGGAGTGGTGACAGAAGAGGAGGCTGAGAGGCGGCACTTACAATGTCTGAATTTTGGTGAACTCGGGGACTTCTTCTTTTTTCTTTCTGAAGAGGAACCAGTAGGTTAGGAGACCCACGATGAGCGAAAACAGAATCATGTCCGTCATGCTGAAAAGAGATACTTCTTCGGCCACCGCCTCGGACACAGTGGAGCTGGTGTCCACGTGGGAGTCCCCCATGTTGATCATGAAACTGTTAGGAGACAGAAACAGCAGACGTCAGCAGAGGGTAGCAGGGTGCCCCTGAGACTGGCTGGGGTGCCCACCTAAATGCTGGGCCTCATGCCCCTGGGGCTGCAGGAAATGGTCACTGCACTGGGTAGGAGAAGGGGCTCACTCAGCCAGGTTCCTGCCAAGACAGCCACAGTCTTGGACTGGGGCTGACATAACAGACAGCCCCCAGTGGTGTCAGCACCAGCCCAGGGTGGTCCTGGGGTGCAAGCTAAGGCAGCAGCTGGGACTGGGTCCCTGGAAGACAGAGAAAATGACAGCCACTGACTCTCAGTGCGCTGGAACATCCTGTAATCCCAGAAGGACACTGCACGGGGGGCGGGCGGGAGGAAGTCCACGCAAGAGTGGACCATTTTGCAGCAAACCCTTTCCCCAGCTGTGTGGCTGGCAGGGGTTGCCCTAAACCCTGCATGTTCCAAAAGTCTCCAGGCCTGGCCCTTGAGTGGCTCCTGATATTCACGAGCCTTGGACTATCCTGACTGGCAAGAGTGTCTATGTATTCCTAAGACCTTGGGCTATGAAGGTAGTTCCTGTTAACAATGAGATTTATGGTGAATGCCTGCTTTCCTATGCCTGGGCGTCTTTTTTTTTTTTTTTTTTTTTAAGAGACAAAGTCTGGCTCTGTCACCCAGGCTGGAGTGCCGTGGTGCGACCACAGCTCACTGTAGCCTCAAACTCCTGGGCTCAAGTGATCCTCTCAGCCTTCCAAGTAGAACTTCTATGATTACTGGGGTGCACCACTGCACTAATTTTTAAATTTTTTTTCTACTGACAGGGCCTCACTATATTGCCCAGGCTGGTCTCAAACTCCTGGGCTCAAGTGGTTCTCCTGGCTTAGCCTCCCAAAGCACTGGGATTACAGGCGTGAGCCCATGTGTCTGGGGTTTTGAATCACGCTCTATCAGTCTGACGTCTGTGGGTACTAGAGATGGAGTAGGTAAGCCTTGAGACCCAGACGCTCCACGCCTACACAACTGACCCACCCATAAACACCCTGACACCTTGGCTTAGGTGACCTTCCCTGGATGTCAGTTCTTCATATGTGCTCTCACACATCATGGCTGGGAGAATTAAGTGTGACCAGCAATGATGGAAACTCGTGTGTGACCACCTGGACACTCATGTCTGGCCTCTCCTGGACTCCTCCCTATGTGTCTTTGACCTTTGCTGGTATTAATTTCCACAATTTTGCTGTAATAAACTGTCACTGTAAGCAAAAAGCTTTTCTGAGTTCTGTGAGTCCTGGTGAATCACTGAATCAGAGGCGGTCTTGGGGAACCCCCATGTCACCAGCCTAGTTCCCTCATAAGATGCTCAACTGGTCCTTCCACCAACGACACCTGGTAGGCAGACGTGACATGAGTCAACAAAGGTCCAAGTGAGAGTCCCTGAAACAGCAGCTTCTGCTGCTTACCAAGGAGGCTGGGCTCAGCCCTGAAATTCACACTATTCCATTTTGCAATCATGGATATGACCGACTGGGTTTTTCACCACAACCAGAGCACCCAGACTCAATCAGGAAAGCCTTAGTCATGTGTCAGCAATTAGGCAATGAGAGACTATGTTCTAGCTGACTGCCGATGGCTGTCACTGTCACCAGGAAACCATGGGGCTGGTCTGGGAAGCCAGGGCATCCGAGGGTTGTGGGCAACGGTCTACTGCTACACAACCTGCTGGGAACAGGCCATTCAGAACAGGCCCGCAAGCTTGGGTCTTTGCTTTCTCATTAATCTGAGATGCTTTTCCAATGGCTTGAGTTCATTTCAATTTAGCTTTTTTCTTTCTTTTTTATTTTATTTTTTTGAGATAGAGTCTCTCTCTGTCACCCTGGCTAGAGTGCAATGGCACCATCTCGACTCACTGCAACCTCCGCCTCCTGGGTTCAAGCGATTCTCTTGCCTCAGCCTCCAGGGTACCTGGGACTATGGGTGCCCGCCACCACACCTGGCTAATTTTGTATTTTTAGTAGAGACGGGGTTTCACCATGTCAGCCAGGCTGGTCTCGAACTCCTGACCTCAGGTGATCTGCCTGCTTCGGCCTCCCAAAGTGCTGGGATTACAGGCGTGAGCCACTGTGCCTGGCCTCAACTTGGCTTTTTTGATATGACTTTTTTTTGGGGGGGGGGCGCGGGGGACAGAGCCTCGCTCTGTCACCCAGGCTGGAGTGCAGTGGTGCGATCTCGGCTCACTGCAACCTCTGCCTCCCGGGTTCAAGCAATTCTCCTGCCTCAGCCTCCTGAGCAGCTGGGATTACAGGCATGCGCCACCACACCCGGCTAATTTTTTGTATTTTTAGTAGAGATGGAGTTTCACCATGTTGGTCAGGCTGGTCTCAAACTCCTGACCTTGTGATCCTGCCTCGGCCTCCCAAAGTGCTGGGATGACAGGCGTGAGCCACTGCACCTGGCCAGCTTTTTTGATATGACATTAAAGGACAAAGTGAATTCTATTGTCCCCAGAGAAAACTATTTATATTTAATCTTATAAACACGTTTAATATTTACTTAATGCTAGTCATATCAGGATCTCTATCAAGCTTATGAGCCACCTGTCACATTTTCATAGAACCAGAGAGGCATTTAGGATCTGCTCTGACAGATTCTGGAAGGACTTGTCCCACAGAGTCATGAGGCAGCAGACACTCAGGGCCCCACTGGAACCAGTCAGGAGTGCCATGGTGACACAGGAGCTCCCCTAGCTGTCTAGCTGTTATCCATCACAAGGCAGCAGCCAAGAAACTCGCGCTCCCTGTCCCTCACCCTCCTCCCTTCTAACTCCCCAAGTGACCGGTCCCCTCATTTTCCAGAAGAGATCTAATGCCCATGATGTGAAGTCCTTCTCAACGCAGACTCAAGCTGATTGCATAACTCATGGCAGTTTCTATTAATAAATCGACGATGCTGGGAGTGAGGTTAGCGGTACATCTGCACCTACGTAATCACCGCAAGAGAATCCTGATGGACGGGCCATTCCCCACACAGCAGACAGGGGTGCTTTAAAAAGTAAGTCAGGTCGTCCGGGCACGGTGGCCCATGCCTGTAATCCCAGCACTTTGGGAGGCCAAGGCGGGTGGATCACGAGGTCAGGAGATCGAGACCATCCTGGCTAACACAGTGAAACCCCGTCTCTACTTAAAAAAAAAAAAATACAAGGAATTAGCCAGGCGTGGTGGCAGGCACCTGTAGTCCCAGCTACAGGAGGAGGGAGGTGAGGTGGGAGAATGGTGTGAACCCGGAAGGCGGAGCTTGCAGTGAGCCGACATTGTGCCACTGCACTCCAGCCTGGGCGACAGAGCGAGATTCCATCTCAAAAAAAAAAAAAAAAGTAAGTCAGGTTATGTCCCCTCCCTGATCAAAACCCTGAGATGGGCTGGGCACGGTGGCTCACACCTGTAATCCCAGCATTTTGGGAGGCCGAGGCAGGTGGATCACCTGAGGTCAGGAGTTTGAGACCAGCCTGGCCAACATGGTGAAACCCTGTCTCTACTAAAAATACAAAAATCAGCCGGATGCAGTGGCGCATGCCTGTAATCCCAGCTACTCAGGAGGCTGAGGCTGGAGAATCATTTGAACCCAGGAAGCGGAGGTTGCAGTGAGCTGAGATCACACCACTGCACTCCAGACTCCAGCCTGGGGAACAGAGTGAGACTCCATCTCAAACAACAACAACAACAACAAAAAACCCTGAGATGTCTTCACATCATACTTCGTACAAAAACCTAAAGTGGCCAGGCACAGTGGCTCACGCCTGTAATCCCAGCACTTTGGGAGGCCGAGGCGGGCGGATCACGAGGTCAGGAGTTCAAGACCAGCCTGGCCAACACAGTGAAACTCCATCTCTACTAAAAATACAGAAATTAGCCAGGCATGGTGACGCGTGCCTGTAGTCCCAGCTACTTGGGGAGGCTGAGGCAGGAGAATCGCTTGAACCTGGGAGGCAGAGGTTGTAGTGAGCTGAGATCACGCCACTGCACTCCAGCCTGGGTGACAGAGTGAGACTCCGTCTCAAAAACAACAACAACAACAACAAAGCCCTGAAGTCCTTACACAGCTCATAAGGCCCATTACGATCCAGCCCTCAGAATCCACTCCCACCACCCACATTTCTTACTACGCTCCCCTTCCTCACACCTTGCAGGTCACGCTGGCCTCCTTCTGTTTCAGGGCCTTTGCACATGGCCATCTCATTATTTGCAAAATTCACTCCCTCATTTAAGTTTCTGCTCAGATGTCACCATCTCAGAGAAACTTTGCCTGAGAACAGAATCTACAACTGCCCCCTGGCCACAATCCCCACCCTCTGACCCCTCACAACTGAGCTTATCCCCACCTCACATTATATTATACATTACCCCACCACTGGCTCTCTCCCTGACTAGAGGGTCAGCCCCACAAGGGCAGGGACTTGGCTTAGTTCACAGACTGGCATATAATGAGCATTTATGTCGATTTGTTGAATAAATAAACATGTGAATAGAAGGCAAGAACCTTCCGATTTTCGGGTACCTGGATTGGCAGTGCCTGGCATACAGACTATGGAATGCCTTTATAATCTGAAAACCACACTGCAACTCCATCAGGACAGTCTGTGAGGCTGACTCTATTCCCTCCTCTTCATGCTGCCTGTCTCTAACACCTGCACTCACAGCTTCTTTCAGCCTCTTCCCGGAGTTCAGAGTCAGGACCACACAGTCTCACGCCTGTAAGGAAACTAACACGCAACACGAAGGAAAGGAACAGGAGCTGCTCCTTGAGGCTGTGACTGACTCCCTGCAGCCAACAGGGGTGGGGCTTGGCCCTGAGTGCCCCCCAGCCCCGACCAGCACACGGGGCACTCCCAGCGCTCAGCCTGGAGGCTCCACAGAACGAGAATGTTCCCAGCAGCTTTGACTCTGAAATATCAAACTACCTCTGAGAGAAGACAGGTGCGGTGGGAAGGACCCAGCCATCACTTTATCCAAGGCCCTGAGCTACAGATGAGGCCACACAGGGTAAGCACCTCACTCGGGCAAAACGAGAAACAGGCCCAGCTTCCCACCGGGCTGTGCTCACCGCCCTCTACTTAGGACATGGGTCTCTCTCTCACTCGGTGTGAGCTCCTTGAGGGAAGAACAGCATCTCAGGTACCTCTGTGTCTGGCATGCGGTGTGAAAGGAAGGCCTCTCAAGAAGGTTAAGCTTGGAGGAATCCCAGGATCCAAGCAGTGCGCCTGGGGGCTGAGGCCACAAATGAGCCTCTGTGTTAAGAAACTTAACCATTTTCCCCTTGACGCGCACACAGACACACACCCATCTCTCCAGCCCCACCCTGAGCCACTCTCCAGCTTGCACCTCTGCGGTCCTGCCCCAGAGCCTGACAGGTGTCTGAGATGCTCCTCCTCTCGAAGCTTCGTACTCATTCTTCAGACCTCAGCTCCACCATCCCCTCCCCAGCACACACTTCCTTGGCGCAGAATCCAGGGCGCAATAACTACTCAAGGGAATGAAGGGAATCGGTGAATGTATTATGACACGTGCAACATAAAATGTGCAGAAATCAAAAACATTTAAGTGCAAAGATTTGAAACACACGTTGGGGCCGGCCGTGGTGGCTAACGCCTGTAATCACAGCACTTTGGGAGGCTGAGGCAGGCATATCACTTGAGGTCAGGAGTTTTGAGGCCAGCCTGGCCAACATGGTGAAACCCCGTCTCTACTAAAAATACAAAAATTAGCTGGGCGTGGTGCTGCGTGCAGGTCATGGTGGCAGACACCTGTAATCCCAGCTATTTGGGAGGCTGAGGCAGGAGAATCGCTTGAACCCGGGAGGCGGAGGTTGCAGTGAGCCAAGATCGTGCCACTTGCACTCCAGCCTGGGCAACAGAGCAAGACTGTCTCAATCAATCAATCAATCAACAAATAAAACACACATTGGGCTTCCAGTGTACCTGTCTGGACAGATCCCAAATGTCCTTCGTTTTTGGAGCCCCTGGTATCTCAGCAAATTTTTAATGGTATCCATAGGCCAAAAAAAAATGCCTAACAGTTCCACGTATAGTTAGGTCTGAACAACCACTGCAAACCCAGCTTCGCAAAGATGTAAAATCCTAAGAAGGAATGCAGCAAGGATCTCACGTTGGAACCGTGAACTGTCCCAAGCTAGCACTTCGCATGGAGTTCAACAGACTTGAGCGTCCGCCGCATTGAGAATGATCACTTGTGAGTTTGCTGCAGTGCCCTGGCACAGTTTGGGAGCCACCTCTGCTATGCCAAATACTCTGATGGGAAAACTCTGGCTGTCTTGACTGACAACTCTCTTCTGGGTCAGGTAGTCCCTACAGTCGCTCCGAGGAGGTTCTGGAAGCCTGTGTGAGCCTTCTGCCCTGAAAGAGTCTTTAATCTCTGAGTTTCTTCTTTATACCTTCAGCAAAAGGAACAAGAGACAAGGCAGAGCTCATGGGGCCAAACACAGTATCAATCCAAACAGCAAACAAGAACTAGACCAGGCTCTTGCCACAGCCCCGCCACACCAGCTGTGGCCAGACACACCCCTTACCAACAGAAGGCTTTCATGTTCTCATCTGTAAAATTAGGTACAGAGCTGGGTGCAGTGGCTCATGCCTTTAATCTCAGCACTTTGGGAGGCCAAGGCGGGCAGATTACTTGAGCTCAGGAGTTTGAGACCAACCTGGGTAACATGGCAAAACCCCACTTCTACCACAAAATACAAAAGTTAGCCAGGTGTGACGGTGCGCACCTGTAGTCCCAGCTATGTGGCAGGCTGAGGTAGGAGGATCACCTGAGCCCAGGAGGTTGAGGTTGCAGTGAGCCATAATCACACCACTACACTGTAGTCTAGGCAACAGAGTGAGATCCTGTCTCAAGAAAAAATTAGGCACAGAAAAAGGCACATGTCAGAATACCAGCCAAATAGATCTCCCCAACTCTAAATAGAGCAGACCTGACTTTTATTATAAATTAGGTCTCTACATGTTTTCATTATTATAAAATACAACATACAGACAGAGAAGGGTAAAAACTATGCATGTATAGCTTGACCACGATTCCCTGTCAATTTTGGTAGCTGGCTGGTTCCCACCAAGGTAGCAATCAAGGGCAACAGCTCCAGTCCCTCCCGCACACCACTGAGCAAGACGGACAAATAAATCAGGGAGCACACAGGCTGGGGGGGCACTGGCAGGAGCCTCACCAGCTTCTGAAAGGAAGAATGACGCAAGAACACAAGGGCTCTCTGAGGCCAACCATTTGCAACACTGGAACAGGTTATCTTCCAGGAAGTATTTGCAGTTTTGCATTTACTGTTTGCAACTTCTGGTCAGTAAAAAAGATTGAGCAACCAACTCAGCACTGGTATTGGGGTGAGTCAGACACCCCAATCAAAGCAGTAACAAGAAAGGAAAGAATAAAACATGTAATTTAGTCAACCCTTTAGCTGTCACTGTCACGTCAGGGCCACCTAGACAAGGCTCTGGCACCAGGGGCTGCACCTTCTGGCTGCAGGGGGAGCAGGGTCATTCAGGTTCACAAGCCCCTCTGCCAAGGTTTAGTGGCTTCAAGATGAGGGAAAACCCTCATGGAACCACACCCTACTGTTGCCTGATAGCGCAACCCCCAGGGACTGAGAGGTACTCGGGGAACACTACACTCTCCAAGGTGAACTGTTAAAAAGCAGTGTCCAAGAGTGACTCAGACAGATCGCTCCACAGCCACAATAGCCAGAGTGCCCAGGAAGTTTATTATCCGTACTGAGATGTTGGTGCAGATTTCTTTGTGTTTACCTTCTGTGGGGTTCACTCAGTTTCTTGAATCTGTAGATTTATGTCTTTTGCAAAATATAGCAACTTTTCTTTTCTTTTCTTTTTTGTTTTAGGAGACAAGGTCTTGCTCTATCACCCAGGCTGGAGGCGTAGTGGTGCAATCACTGTTCACTGCAGCCTCAACTTTCTGGGCTCGAGGGATCCTCCGGGCTCAAGGGATCCTCCTGCCTCAGCCTCCTGAGTAGGTGGGACTACAGGTGTGCCTCACCACACCTGGCTAATTTTTGTATTTTTAGTAGAGACAGGGTTTTGCCACATTGCCCAGTCTGGTAACGAACTCCTGAGATTCTGCCCACCTCTGTCTCCCAAAGTGGTGGGATTATAGGAGTGAGCCACCGTGCCCGGCCGCCATTATTTTTTAAATAACTTTTCAGCCTCATTCTCTTTCTCTTCTTCTCCTGGGACTTGGGTGACATGAAAGTCAGATCTTTTGTTATTAGTCCCACAAAATCCTGAGGCTCTGTTCATTTGTTTTGTTTTGGTTTTCAGTCTATTTTCTGTTGTTTAGGTTAGGTGATTTCTACTGCTCTAACTTCAAGTTCATGGATTCTCTCTTCTGTCTCCTCCATTTTGCTGTGGAGTCATCCATTCAGTTTCCTATTTTGACTATTGTATATTTCAGTTCTAAGACATCTGTTTCATTCTTCTTTATATCTTAATTCCAACATCTGTGTCATCCTGATGCTGGTGTCTGTTGACTCTCTTTTCTCATTCAAGTTGAGAGTTTTGTGGTTCTTGGTATAGTGATTGATTTTTATTGTATTCTGGGCATTCTGGGTACTTTAAGATCCTGAATCTTATTTAAGCCTATTTTATTTTTGAGACAGAGTCTGTCTCTATTGCCCAGGCTGGAGTGCAATTGTGTGATCTCAGTGCACTGCAACCTCTGCCTCCCAGGTTCAACTGATTCTCATGCCTCAGCCACCAGAGTAGCTGTGATTACAGGCGTGTGCCACCACACCTGGCTAATTTATTTTTTTGTATTTATAGTAAAGACAGGGTCTCACCATGTTGCTGGGGCTGGTCTCAAACTCCTGGCCTCAAGTGATCCACCCACCTTGGCCTCCCAAAGTGTTGGGATTACAGGTGTAAGCCATTGCACCCAGCCTCTTTTGATTTTATTAAATATTGTCTGTCACCTGCTTATAGGGAAGGAAGGTATCAGTTCATTGCTGTCAGGCGAGATTCAGTCTCCCTCCTGGGCCTCTGCTGACAAACCCTAGCTTGGAGAGGGAAGACCGCACATGATCTCCACTGACACATGGGGTGGGGCTCCCTGGTTCCGCCAGGTGGTGGTGAAGTCCTGACTCACACTGGGCCTCCTCTGATGTCACTCCCAAGGAGAGCACGTTTCCTTGCTTCCTTGAAGAGTCGAGGTTTCCTTGGCTATTTTTTTTTTAAAGTTGATAATTCTCCCTTTTGCAAATTTCCCTTAAAAGATGTTGCAGGTATGAAATAAGACTGAGCCACAGGAGACACGCAGCCCTTTGGACTTTCCTGCAATTTCTATAGCATTCGCTCATATCTTGGAAGCATTTACAGGGAAGCCACCAAGAGGGTTTAAGAATGCAATTCCTTGGCTCTTGATGAATCTAAAGACGTTACCAGTACTTTTCAGTTGTTGTTTACTTGGGGAGTCAATACCAAGTTTGAAGAATTAGCATGAAACAACTACAAATAAGAGCATTTTCAAAGAAGTTGAGAAAAGTTTAGTACAATCTGAAGTGGAATCCACTAAGATGTGTTATAATGAATGTGGGGGGCAGAAAAAGGCTTAGTTGGAGCCTATGGTTGTTCACTATATTATTCACCAGCAGATATTATGCAAAAAATTTGAATCTATTATATGTGATCGAACAAGGGAATGTCAACAGTATCTGCTCTCATGGACTTAACCTAAGTTGGTCTTAAGGATTTTTGTCAAAAATAGAAGCTGAATATCCTAACTGGCCTACCATACAGCAGTTCAGCAGCTTAGCAGTGGTAAAGTCTGGTGTGACTATTTTGAGCTCAGAGTGAATATTAAATCTTTTCTGAACAAGAATAACTGAAAAGTACTGCCCTCTTAGTCTAAAAATAAAAATAAAAAATAAAAAAAGAGAGGGCCGGGCACGGTGGCTCATGCCTGTAAACCCAGCATTTTGGGAAGCCAAGCCAGGTGGATCACAAGGTGAGGAGATCGAGACCATCCTGGCTAACACGGTGAAACCCCATCTCTACTAAAAATACAAAAAATTAGCTGGGTGTGGTGCCACGTGCCTGTAGTCCCAGCTACTCAGGAGGCTGAGGCAGAAGAATCGCTTGAACCTGGGAGGTGGAGGTTGTGATGAGCCGAGATCATGCCACTGCACTCCAGCCTGGGTGACAGAGCAAGACTCCATCTCAATAAAAAAAAAAAAAAGAAAA
This sequence comes from Pan paniscus, assembly GCF_029289425.2. Taxonomy (NCBI): domain Eukaryota; kingdom Metazoa; phylum Chordata; class Mammalia; order Primates; family Hominidae; genus Pan; species Pan paniscus. The sequence goes on from NC_073255.2 coordinate 94,011,934, forward strand.
AGAAAAAAGAAAGAACTGCCCTCAACCACTATTACCTAATACTAAATCGCTTTGGAAATTAGCTTTTGCTGCAGACTTGATGTTTCTTAATGAGGCCAATCTAAAATTATAAGGCAAAACAGCAGTTATATGCAAAACTTATATTGCGGTAAAGTCATTGCAATGAAATTAACATTGTATGAATCACAAGTAATGTCAACCTGCGTCATACAATTCCTAGACTGTCAAGGTTAGAACAAGTGAGAAACCTTTGCACATTTTTTTGAGCTCAAACCTTGAGCTCAAAAAAAAACAAAAACTTTGAGCTGCTAGTTCTAGCCCTAGCAGCGTTTTTCAGATCTTGATCTAAGTATGAAGGAAATTCCCATATTTTAAAATCCATTTAACTGTACAATTGAGCAGCTCTCATCTAACCTTCAATTGGAAGTGGCTGATCTGCAATGCAATAATGCAAAAAGGCAAATATCAAGAGGGGAATCTAAAAAAAAAATCTATAAATGCTGTCTTCCAATGATTAAAATGCTCCATCAAAATTTATGCTCCCTGACCAATATAACTTGGCAGTACCTATTTGTGTGAAAAGATATTTTCAAAGATGTCACCTATACAATCTCATTACAGATGAGCACTGACACGGGGATATTTGCAACAGATTTTGATGTTTGGGAACACTAATTCAGAACCCCAATGAAACAAAATTGTTTTCTGTTTTTTGTTTTTTTGAGACTGGGTCTTGCTTTGTCACCCAGACTGCAGTGCAGTGGCACAATCGCAGCTCACTCCAGCCTCAACCTTCTGGGCTCAAGTGATCCTCCCACCTCAGTCTCCACAGTAGTTGGGACTACAGGTGTATACTACCCACCATGCCCAGCTAACTTTTTAAATATTTTTTTGTAGAGATAGGGGTTAGCCATGTTGCCCAGGCTGGTCTCAAACTCCTGGACTCAAGCGATCCTCCCACCTCAGCCTCCAAGAGTGCTGGGATTAGAGGCGTGAGTCATGGCACCTGGCCCAAAATTGTTATCCCTACAAAAATCATTCCATTCTTCTTATTAACAAACCTGTATTAAAAATTTGCACTCAACTGTTATTAGTTATTACTCGATTTTAAAAATATATATTTCAAAATATAGAGACAGGGTCTGGCTAAGTTGCCCAGGCTGGTCTCAAACACCTGGGCTCAAGCAATTCTCCCGCCTTGGCCTCCCAAAGTGCTGGGATTACAGGTGTGAACCACCGCAACCAGCCTTATTTGAATTTCATCAACAAAAAATATGGAAACTTGTTGCCTCTCATTATATATAACATCCTAGATTTTACTTCTTGGCATGCAAAGCCTAAAAAATATTTATTACCTGGCCTCTGCCAAGAAATAAGTTATTAGCGCCTACTCTAGATAACTGAAGTGCACCTAGTTACTGGAGCTCTGTACTGACTGGGCAGTACAGATGCCACAGGCTCTGGTTGTGGGAGTCTGAACGGGTTACTTGACCTCCCAGGACTCAGGTTTCTTCTCCATAAAGCAATATGGAGCTGGTCACCAAGGATCATCCTCAGCTCTAAAATTCTACACAGCTAGAGAAATACTTCCAGAATACGTGAACCATGTCCATGCTGTCTCGAGTCCATGCACGGTTCCTTTTGTAGACTACTCGGCCATCGTGTCATTGTACAACATACTTAGGGCCTAAAGAGGCAGGAGAGGTTGCTTGCACACAGAGGGAACCCAGGCTGTGGGATCTCAGGTTCCTGCATCTTTTTGGTCTGTTTGCTTGTTTTGAGAGACACAGTCTCACTCTGTTACCCAGGGTGGAAAGCAGTAGAATAGTTCACTGCACCCTCATACTCCTGGCCTCAAGCCATCCTCCCACCTTAGCCTCTCTGAGACTATAGGTATGCACCACCTCACAGAGCTAATTTTTAAAAAACTTTTATTTCTGTAGAGATGGGGTCTCGCTTGGTTGCCCAGGCTGGTCTCAAACTCCTGGGCTCAAGCAATCCTCGCACCTTGGTCTCCCAAAGTCCTGGGATTCCAGGTGTGAGCCAGCACACCCGGCCCCTGCATCTTTGTTGTTGATAGTGTTTGTCTTTTCTTGAGGCAGGATGACCCTCACCATTATGAGAGTGCCTACGTTTTTGCTTTTTTCTTTTTTGAGATGGAGTCTTGCTCTGTCGTCCAGGCTGGAGTACAGTGGCGCAATCTCAGCTGACAGCAAGCTCCGCCTCCTGGGTTCACGCCATTCTCCTTCCTCAGCCTCCTGAGTAGCTGGGACTACAGGCGCCTGCCACCACACCCGGCTAATTTTTTGTGTTTTTAGTAGAGATGGGGTTTCACCATATTAGCCAGGATGGTCTCGATCTCCTGACTTCGTGATCCACCTGCCTCAGCCTCCCAAAGTGCTGGGATTACAGGTGTGAGCCACTGCACCCAGCCATGAGAGTGCCTACGTTTTTTTTCAAAAGTCTCTCACCCATTTCTAATTGGCTGCTTTGAATCTGCGTAAATTGGGAAATCAGCTGCTTGTTAGCGTGATATCTAAGATAAGAGTAAGCCAGGCACAGCGGCTCACGCCTGGAATCCCAGCACTTTGGGAGGCTGAGGCAGGTGGATCACCTGAGGTCAGGAGTTTGAGACCAGCCTGGCCAACATGGCGAAACCCCGTCTCTACTAAAAATACAAAAATAACTAGCCAGGCGTGGTGGTGCGTGCCTGTAATCCCAGGTACTTGGGAGGCTGAGGCAGGAGAATCACTTGAACTCAGGAGGCGGAGGCTGCAGTGAGCCAAGATGACACCATTGCACTCCAGCCTGGGCAACACAGTGAGACTCCGTCTCAATAAATAAATAAATATAAAATAAAATAAGAGTAAAGAGGTGGGGAGCGTTGGCTCAGGTCTGTAGTCCCAGCTATTTGGGAGGTAAGGCAGGAGATCACTTGAGCCCTGCAGGTTGAGGCTGCAGTGAGTATCACTGCACTCCAGCCTGGGCAACAAAGCAAGACCCCATCACTATATAATAAGAGTAAAGAGGGCCAGGTGCAGTGGCTCACGCCTGTAATCCCAACACTTGGGAGGCTGAGGCGGGTGGATCACTTGAGGTCAGGAGCTCGAGACCAGCCTGGCCAACATTGGGAAACCCAGTCTCTAGTAAAAATACAAAAATTAGCCAAGTATGGTGGCGCACCCCTGTAATTCCAGCTACTCTGGAGGCTGCTGAGGCAGGAGAATCACTTGCACCTAGGAGGTGAAGGTTGCAGTGAGCCAAGATCATGCCACTGCACTCCAGCCTGGGCGACAGAATGAGACTCTGTCTCGAAAAAAAAAGAAAAAGAGTAAAAGAGTAAAGAGGTTCTTTGAAGACTAGCATCTTCTGTATTTAAAAACTAGCATCTTCTGTATTTAAAAAAAAAAAAAAAAAAAAGGCTGTTGAGTAGGGCCTGTGGGGCCCTCTTATTCACAGACTTTGTGAAATCCATTCCAGAAACTCTGAGTTGCTTCCGGATTCTCAGATGTGCTGGAGATGTACTCCGAAAGCCTTGCAGGCCACAGCTCTGTGTGGCTAAAAGCACTGAGCACTCCCACCAAAGCAGGCCTGGAACCCGCACGAGAGCTCCGCTGGCCTGTGAGGCCCAAAGCACTAAGGATGCCAGGGAGTGCGAGGCAGGCAGGCTCCTAATCCCACAGAGCTTACAGTCTGGAAAGCCTCTAGACAATGTTCAGGCACAAAAACGTCATGTTGAAGGACATGCTTCTGTCACTCTTACGTCCACGCGTGCAGCAAACAGCTGAGGAGCACCTGCTGCACTCCAGGAACTGTGTGGGTTCAGGCAGGAGCAGACATGCCAACCTTGCCCTAAGGTGTCCTCCTGCTATGAGAAAGGGCAGACCTATCCCAACAGTCACGGCTGCATGGGGAGGCCAGGCGCAGGGGAAATAGAGCTGGAAGGAAAAAGCAGGCATGACAGTCTGAAACAGTCAAGGAAGGGGCTCCCAGAGGCCAACATCTGGGCTGGATTGTGAAGAATGATCAGGGTCCACCAGTCAGATTAGGGGGATGAGTGAAGCTACCGATAGAGGAAGCGTGTACCAGAGCCTAGAACACGAGAAACTCGGGGTCTGGGGTAACTCAAGTGTGGTGCAATGGGATGTGTTTATATGTGGGGATGCATAGATGGCACATAAGAGATAAGCATTCATTCATTCACTGAACAGGCTGGAGTCACCAAGGCTGCAGTGCAGTGGTGTGATCATAGCTCACTGCAGCCTCTAACTCCTGGGCTCAAGCAATCCTCCTCCCTCAGCCTCCTGCGTAGCTGAGACCATAGGCATGCACCACCATACCAGCTGATTTTTTAAATTTTTTTGTAGAGATGGGGTCTCACTAAGTTGCCCAGGCTGGTCTCAAACTCCTAGGCTCAAGCAGTCCTCCCACCTTGCCCTCCCAAAGTGCTGGGATAACAGGTAAGAGCCACCACACTCAGCCGAGATAAACTTTTAAAAGAGACACCCAGATGAGTGCGTAAGGGCCTAGGGGCCTGTACGCCAGTCTAAGGTGTTTGGCCCTGGGGAAGCTGGTGAGGACAGGGCAAGGGGGTGGTGTGATCAGAATGCTGCTACAGGAAGGTACTACTGTACAACGATGCCTGCACCCCTAATATCAATGCAGTCACGGGGCCTTCACCAAGGTATCCTGGAGAACATTCTCCACTGAAGATGGCCATGGCCAAATGCTGCCAGCTGATGGCCTTTTCCCCACACAACAGGACTTAATTTAGAAACACATGACCAGCATGTGCCCGATGCAATGACGTGAAAGAGGAAGGCAGCTGCTGAGTCAGATCTGTGCAAGCATGACTGGGGTGCGGGAGGGACAGCAGGCGAACAGTGGGCATGACTCAGCACAAATCGAACTGACCAGGCCCACAGGGGCTGATGCTGCAGCTGCAGCTCCCCGTGCCTGCTTCTAGCAACATCTCTGCGGCCTCGGCTCCTTGGCTTGAATGCCAAGGGGACGAGACCACAGCTCCCCTAAGCTCCAGGGCATTGCATGGATATAATCCAGCGTCAACATTAAAAGGTGGCACAAGGTGATTTACAGGCACAAAACTCTCCATAGGAGTTCATGCTGGTTCATCCTCCTGACCATCCCCACTTTTGCCTCAATTGTTTTTTTTTTTTAGATGGAGTTTTGCTCTTGTCGCCCAGGCTGGAGTGCAATAGCACGATCTCGGCTCACTGCAACCTCTGCCTCCCAGGTTCAAGCGATTCTCCTGCCTCAGCCTCCCGAGTAGCTGGGATTACAGGTGCCTGCCACCACGCCTGGCTAATTTTTGTATTTTTAGTAGAGATGGGGTTTCGCCATGCTGGCCAGGCTGGTCTCAAACTCCTGACCTCAGGTGATCCACCCTCTCAGCCTTCCAAAGTGCTGGGATTACAGACGTGAGCCACCAAACACGGCCTTTTTTTTTTTTTTTTTTTTTTTTTGAGACAGGGTCTGGCTCTTGTCCCCAGGCTGGAGTACAGTGGCACAATCTAGGCTCACTGCAACCTCCACCTCCCGGGTTCAAGCAATTCTCCTGCCTCAGCCTCCCAGGTAGCTGGAATTACAGGCACCCGCCAACATGCCTGGCTAATTTTTGTTTTTGTTTTTTTTTTTTTTTTTTGTAGAGACGGGGTTTCACCATGTTGTCCAGGCTGATGTCAAACTCCCAATCTCAACTGATCCACCTGCCTTGGCCTCCCAAGTGCTGGGATTGCAGGCATGAGCCACCAAGCCTAGCTGATTGCCTCAATTAATTTTGAATAAAAATATAGAAAAGAGAAACAGAGGCCGGATGCGGTGGCTCACGCCTGTAATCCCAGCACTTTGGGAGTCCGAGGCAGGCGGATCACGAGTCAGGATATCGAGACCATCCTGGCTAACACAGTGAAACCCCGTCTCTACTAAAAATACAAAAAAATTAGCCGGGTGTGGTGGCAGGCACCTGTAGTCCCAGCTACTTGGGAGGCTGAGGCAGGAGAATGGCATGAACCCGGGAGGTGGAGCTTGCAGTGAGCCAAGATCGCGCCACTGCACTCCAGCCTGGGCGACAGAGCAGGACTCGGTCTCAAAAAAAAAAAAAAAAATTAATAATAATAATAATAAGAGAAATAGAGAGAGCCAGGGGTCTTGCTTTACTTTTCTCAAATCTGGGCAGATCAGTTCTGAAGTCGGCTTCTGCCTCCAGCGCAGGGGCAACAGTCTGGAGAGATCACCTGGAGGCAATCAGAATGCCACCTGCCCCCCAAGCCCCTGCCCACACACGCATGTGTTACAACTCCTACAGCAAGTCCACGGCAGCAAGCCCACAGCATGGGCAGTGCTACTCCCTCCTCCTTTACCGAAATGAGAATGGGATGGGCTGAAGTCAACATGGCTTCCCCAAAAGGGAAGGCACACTAAGGATTCTTTTAATAGAATTCCAAATGAGCTCCACATTGAACATCAAAGACAAACTGCAACACTCAGAAAGTGGCTCTAGGGCACAGTAGTCCCCAACACCTGTCACAAGAGAAACAGGCATAGTGGCTCACGCCTATAATCTCAGCACTTTGGGAGGCCGAGGCTGGAGAAGTGCTGAGGCCAGAGGTTCGAGACCAGCCTGGGCAACAAAGTGAGACCACCCGCTCCATCTCAAAAAAAAAAAAAAATTATCCAGGTGTCGTAGCGTGCACCTGTAGTCCCAACTACTCAGGAGGCTGAGGCAAAAGGATTACTTAAGCCTGGGAGTTAGAGGTTGCAGAGGCTGCAGTGAGCCATGATGATTGTGTCATTGCACTCTAGCCTGGGTGACAGAGCGAGACCATCTCTCAAAAAAAAAAAAGAAAAAAAAGAAAGAAACAGTAAAGACACTGGAAAAGTTAATCCTAAGAAAAGAAGATTCAGAGGTACTTGATCCCTTCTTTAGGTGATCAGAAAACTGCCAAAGGGAGAGGCCTGGCATTCAGAAATAGGAGTGGTCATAGAGGAGAGAGGTTTACAACCCCTCCAAGCAAAAACGTTCTAATAAAGGAGTCTGAACATAGAATGCGCTATTGGGGGAGTGGCTCCCCATCATGGGAGATGTGTCACACGAGGCTGGGTCACAAGGACTTAATGACAGAAAGTGCCTGCACCCCAAGGGCCTGGGAACAGACCAACCAAATTAATATTAATTAATCTGAGCTGGCTGATTGGTGACGATGCCTGGTGAAAAATCCCAAGTGTCTGACCTGAGTTAATAAATACAGATCTCTGTCTTTGAAACACACACACACACACACACACACACACACACACAAGCCCCGAGCAGCCCTTGGAAAAAGGCAGGAAGGGAGAAGTACCAACCCTCTCAATTAAAAAACCGGTCCCTCCAGCCAGGCGCAGTGGCTCAAGCCTATAATCCCAGCACTTTGGGAGGCCGAGGGGGGCAGATCGCCTGAGGTCAGGAGTTCGAGACCAACCTGGCCAACATGATGAAACCCTGTCCCTACTAAAAATACAAAAATTACCTGGGCATGGTGGTGGGTGCCTGTAGTCCCAGTTACTTGGGAGGCTAAGGCAGGAGAATCGCTTGAACCCAAGAAGTGGAGGTTGCAGTGAACTGAGACAGCACCAATGCACTCCCACCTCGGCCTCCCATAGTGCTGGGATTACAGGTGTGAGCCACCGCACCTGGCAGACAGTCATTAAATCTTAAAGCTCCCAAATAATCTCCTTTGACTCCATGTCTCACATCCAGGGCGTGCTGGTGCGAAGGGTGGGCTCCCAAGGTCCTGGGCAGCTCTGTCCTGGTGGCTTTGCAGGGTTCAATCCGAGGCTGCTCTCACAGCCTGTGGCTTTTCCAGGGACAGGTTGTAAGATGCTGGTGGATCTACCATTCCGGGGTCTGGAGGACAGTGGCCCCCTTCCCACAGCTCCACTAGGCAGTGCCCCAGTGAGAACTCTGTATGGGGCCTCCAGTCCCACATTCCTCTCCTACCAGAGGTTCTCGGTAAGGGGTCTGCCCCTTTCCCAGGCTTTCCCATACATTCTCTGAAATCTAGGTGGAGGCTGCCAAGCCTCCCTCACTCTTGCATTCTGTCCACCCACAGGCTCACCACCACATTGAAGCGGCCAAGGCTCATGGCTTTCACCCTCTAGTGCGGCAGCCTGAGCTGTATCTGGGCCCCTTTGAGCCAAGGCTGGAAGCTGAATGGCCAGGGATGTGAGGAGCAGTGTCCTGAGGCTGTCCCTGGCACTGGGCCTGAACCACAAAGCATTCTTCCCTCCGAGGCCTCCACAACTGTAATGGGAGGGGCTGCCGGGAAGGTCTCTGAAATGCCTTCAAGGCCTTTTTTTCCCACAGTCTTGGCTATCAGCACTTGGCTCCTTTTTAAATCTGCAAATCGCTCTAGCAAGCGGTTGCTCCACAGCCTGCTTGAGTTCTCTTGAAAAAGTTTTTTCTTTCTGTCACATGGCCAGCCTGCAAATTTTCCAAACTTACACTCTGCTTCCCTTTTAAATATAAACTCCAACTTTAAGTCATTTCTTTGCTCCCACATCTGAATGTAGGGTAGTAAAAGCACCCAGGTCACCTCTTTTTTTGTTGTTGTTGTTCACTCTGTTGCCTCGGGTGGAAGCTGGATCTTGTTATAAGGGAACATTATACAAACCCGAACCAAACTGTGAGACGTTGACAAAGACACGGCCTCACTTTTTCAAAAATGTTAAGGCCATGAAAGATAAAGACTGAGTGATCTAAGACACACACACACACACACACTCTCTCTCTCTCTCTCTCTCTCTGAGGTCTTGGACCAGGAAAAAAACATATTTTTTCTGATGTAAAAGATATTAACGGCAAAATGTAAAGAAACTCTATGATTAGACAACACAGGATATCAATGTTAATTTCCTGCTATTGATCACTGTATTTTGCTTACCAAAAAAAAAAAAAACTGTCCTTGCCTTGAAGAAAATACACACTGAAGTACTTAGGGGTAACCAAGTACCTTGGTTATATCTGCAACTCATTCTCAAATAGTTCAAGAAAAAATATATCTACACACACACACACATTGATAAAGCAAATATGGTAAAATATTAACAATGGGGAAATCTGGGTAAAGGGCGCTCAAGAATTGTTAGCACTGCTGTTGCAACTTTTTTGCAAATCTGAAACTATTTCAAAACAAAAAGTTAAAATTAAATACAGTTCAAGAGACCTACTGAGGCTGGGTGCGGTGGCTCACGCCTGTAATCCCAGCACTTTGGGAGGCCCAGGCAGGTGGATCACCTGAGGTCAGGAGTTAGAGACCAGCCTGGGCAACATGGTGAAACCCCCATCTCTACTAAAAATACAAAAAATTAGCCAGGCGTGGTGGCAGGTGCCTGTAATCCTGGCTGCTCCAGAGGCTGAAGCAGGAGAATTGCTTGAACCTGGGAGGCAGAGGTTGCAGTGAGCCGAGATCGCGCCATTGCACTCCAGCCTGGGCAACAAGAGCGAAACTCCGCTCAAAAACAAACAAACAAACAAAAAAAAAAACAAAGAGAGACCTATTGTATAACATGGTGACTACAGTTAGTAGCAATGTGTTGTACTCTTGAAGACTGCTAAGAGTAGATTTTAAGTGTTCTCACCACAAAAAAAGGTGTGAGGTAATGCATATGTTAATTAACTCAATTTAGCCATTCTACCAGACTTCAAAACAATATGCCATACACTATAAATATATACAACTTTGTCAATTAAAAAATTTAAAAGCATGTTTAGTGAAGAAAATGTGCTATATTTTAAAACATAAAATTAAGGAAAACATAATCCAAACTCTTATTTGGTTTCATTCTACCAGTTTTTTACATGCATATTACAGGACATACTTTTCCTTTTTTTTTTTTTTTTTCAGATGGAGTCTCGCTCTGTTGTTGCCCAGGCTGGAATGCAGTGGTGCCACCTCGCTCAGCTCACTGCAACCTCCGCCTCCCGAGTTCAAGGGATTCTCCTGCCTCAGCCTCTGGAGTAGCTGGGATTACAGGTGCCTGCCACCATGCTCGGCTAATCTTTGTATTTGTAGTAGAGATGGGGTTTCACTATGTTGGCCAGGCTGGTCTCAAACTCCTGACCTCGCGATCCACCCACCTCGGCCTCCCAAAGTGCTGGGATTACAGGTGTGAGCCACCGTGCCCGCCCATGTTTTTAACATGATCGGTTTTATACTACATATAATTTTGTTCTACTTCTTTTCATATATTAAATTGTGAACATTTTCTCATTATAAATTCTCAAATGTCATTATATTTTCACTATTACAATGTCAAGTTACAGTGCATTTTCTAGTACAGAAAAAAAAACTGTTTTTAAAAAAGTCATGAAAAACAGGATTGATATATTTTCAACATAAGTCTTTGTAAGCCACTGATAAGTTCCTTAAAATAGAAATTCTGGCCAGGCGCAGTGGTACATGCCTGTAGTCCCAGCACTTTGGGAGGCCGAGGCAGGCAGATTGCTTAAGCTCAGGAGTTCAAGACTAGCCTGGGCAACACAACAAATCCCTGTTTCTATAAAACAATACAACAATTAGCTGGGCGTGTTGGTGCACACCTGCAGTTCCAGCTACTCGGGGGGCTGAGGCATGAGAATCACTTGAACCTGGGAGGCGGAGGTTGCAGTGAGCCAAGACTGCACCACTGCACTCCAGCCTGGGCAGACAGAGACAGAATTTGTCTCAAAAAAAAAAAAAAAGAATTTCTGAATTTGTCTTAGAAATATTTCTGAATCAAAGGGAACAAATATTTTTAAGGTCCCTGACTTACTGTCAAATTATTTTTCAAAAAGCAATTTATTTTCAAAATTTCTCTGCAGCTCTTCCTCTTCAAGGCACGCTGCTAAGCTGAAGAGACAGGAGCAATTCCACAAAGCACTGTGTGCACAGAGGCCTAGCAGCAGGTGGAAGGATGAAAGCTGAAACACAGGAATTAATAAGCACTTAAGGGAGGCCATGGCACCTGTGCCCCAGCAGGGAGGGCAAACTGAATTGAGTAGTGGCCTCAGCTTTTCTGGTGGAAGACACGTCTTTATTTCCTTGCCAAAATAAACAGAACAGATGGGAGCCGGTTCATGTGTGGGTGAGTCTGGTAGTGGTTAAGGAGGGCTTCCTGATGGAAAGGACTCAAAAGGGAAGGAGACAGAGTGGGGAAGAGCACACACCAAGGCCAGAAGGGAAAATAGAGTCACGGCTTTAAAAGGAAAAACAGGCCAGGTGTGGAGGCTCACACCTGTAATCCCAGCACTTTGGGAGACCAAGGCGGGAGGATCACTTGAGGACAGGAGTTCGAGACCAACCTGTCCAACGTGGTGAAACCCCGTCTCTACTAAAAATACAAAAAAATTAGTTGGGTGTGATGACAGGCGCCTGTAATCCCAGCTACTCGGGAGGCTAAGGCAGGAGAATCGCTTGAACCTGGGAGGTGGAGGTTGCAGTGAGCCAAGACTGCACCACTGCATTATAGCCTGGGTGAGAGAGGGAGACTGTGTCTCAAATAAATAAATAAATAAATAGATAAATAAATAAATAAAATCACACAATAAGTGGCCCTTTGTAACTGGCTTCTTTCACTTAGAATAATGTCTTCAAGGTCCATCCACGTTGTGGCATGCATAAAAGCCCTTCATTCCTCTTCATGCCTGAGTAACATTTCATCGTATGGATATACCACATTTTGTTTATCCATTCAATGGGTGATGGATACTTGGATTGTTTCCTTTTGGGGGCTGTTATAAATATTGTTGCTGGACAGGCACAGTGGCTCATGCCTGTAATCCCAGCACATTGAGAGGCTGAGGCGGGAGGATGGATTGAGGCCAGGAGTTTGAGACCAGCCTGGGTAACATAGTGAAACCCCATCTCTACAGAAAATTAAAAAATTAGTGAGGTGTGGTGGTGCACACCTGTAGTCCCCGCTACTCAGGAGGCTGAGGTTAGAGGATCACTTGAGCCCAGGAATTGGGGGTTACAGTGAGATATGATCCCAACACTGCACTCCAGCCTGGGTGACAGAGCAAGACCCTGTCTTTAAAAAATAAATACATAAGGGCCGGGCAAGGTGGCTCATGCCTGTAATCCCAGCACTCTGGGAGGTCGAGGTGGGCAGATCACCTGAGGTCGGGAGTTGGAGACCAGCCTGACCAACATGGAGAAACCCTGTCTTTACTAAAAATACAAAATTAGACGGGCGTGGTGGCACATGCCTGTAATTCCAGCTACTTGGGAGGCTGAGGCAGGAGAATCACTTGAACCCGGGAGGTGGAGGCTGCAGTGAGCCAAGATCGTGCCACTGCACTCCAGCCTGGGCGACACAGCGAGACTCCGTCAGTATAAACGTTTTCTATTTCCTTGTTTACATTTATTTATTTATTTTATTTTATTTATTTTTAGACAGGGTCTTGCTCTGTTGTCCAGGCTGGAGTGCAGTGGTGCAATCATAGGTCACCACAACCTCTACCTCCCAGGATCAAGTGATCCTCCCACCTCAGCCTCACGAGGAGCTGGGACTACAGGTGCACACCACTACACCTGGCTAGTTTCTGAATGTCTCTAAAACAAGGGTTAGTACCCCTTGGTTCTTAAGAAAAAGCACTCAGAATTGCAGAAGAGAGAAAGGCCTGCCTAGTCTACACAGCACTGTGTTTACTACAGGCTCACTAAGGAGGAGCCAAGCAATGCAACCAACGTTCACTCAACACCTACTATGTGCCAAGCACCCTGGCTAGGCACCTTCTACAATTTCTTTTGATGCATATGATAAACCTGTTTAGAGAAATATTATTTCACCCATTTTATAGACTCAGATTCAAAGCCCTAAGGACCAAGCAAGTTACTGAAATTCCCACAACTTACAGAGGGAGATTTAAAGACCTTGTGGGACCCTCTCTGTCACTTCTTGTTGCAACCCTAGACAAGGAAGGGGTGACCCAACTCCTGGCCCACAATGGTCTTGATGGTTCTCATGCTGGCTACTGTCACCCCACATTCAGCTAGTAGTGGGCTGTGCCATTCAGCAAAAACAGAGTTTCTACTAGTGCATAGAGGACCACAGAGTCACAGGGGGTGCTCTGGGCGACAGCTTCACCCACAGAACAGGTATTGGTCAGTGGGTGGCTTCCTTCGGTCCAACAAGTGGTTTCAAATCAGCTCTTCCACAAGCTGACAGGGAACAATGGTACTAATGAGACAGACAAGCCAGATGGCCCCTGGGCTGAGGCCTCAGAGGGCACCGTATTGGTCATTCCTTCCCCAGCGTTGCTTGCGTTTCACCTTGACGTTCGGTCATTGCTATGCATTCAAGGCTGGTGTCAATCACATGTGTATTGAGGCCGGGCGCGGTGGCTCACACCTGTTATCCCAGCACTTTGGGAGGCCAAAGTGGGAAGATCACCTGAGGTCAGGAGTTCAAGACCAGCCTGGCCAACATGGTGAAACTAAAAATACAAAAAGTAGCTGGGCATGGTGGTGCATGCTCTGTAATCCCAGCTACTCAGGAGGCTGAGGCAGGAAAATCACTTGAACCCGGGAGGCGGAGGTTGCGCTGAGCTGAAATCGCACCACTGCACTCCAGCCTGGGCGATAGAGCCAGACTCGGTCTCAAAAAAACAAAAAAAGTGTACTGAGCACCAACTCTAGGTCATCTCTGTGACCTGTGCTTGGATATTCACAGCATGTGTTTAAATTCTAGAATGTGGGCAGTAGGGTTACTAAAAACCCACAACATGAACAAGTCAGTAATAATTAGATCCCATCGCTATGGTGACTAAGGACGGTCATGCGGTGTCTATAAAAGCATCATAATTATCATACCATTTACAAGATTGCCCATACAGAGCTTTCTATTGCCCCATGTTGTCTTACAAGGAAGACAAAATCCTTTGGTGCTGGCCTGACATTGTACTATGCCTGCTGCTCGAGACAGGTACACTAGGTTACCCAAGATGCTCCTTTAGACTGAGGGCTTAATGCTCCATTTCTCAGACACCACCAAGAGAGCTGCGTACTTGCCGGCAGCTAGCTGTGGAGATGTGCTTGAGTTGGGAGAGCCACGGCTCTGCTGCACCCACTGGGGCTTCCTGTTAGAAAAGAGACCCACGACATCACACAGTACACCTGCATGAGAGGCTAGAGGGAAAGTCCTCCAGGCCACAGCACTAGAAAAAAGTCCTCCTGGGCAGTGACCCACATCACATGGCTTCAAGCTGAACTCTAAGCAACGTCTAGTGTGGGCAGGGTGACTCCGCTAGGCCCTTGGCCTCCATAAGGTGACTCAGTGGTTCAAGCAGCTTTTTCTCTTGTCATTCCACCATCTCAATGTTCAACTTCCGGGGCCGTCCCGATGGGAAGAAGATTGTTGGAGGGCCCGGCCCTGGCTCTTAAATGCTTCCATCCAGAAGTGACATACGTGACTTCCTCTCACAGGCCATTACCCGAAGTTAACTTCAAGAGGGCTTAGAAATGTGTGGGAGCCCAGAAACACGCAGTGAACATACGTCTGCTGCAGGTGTCCACGACTAGCTCAAGGTGACAGGGAACTGGAGGCACAACTGGTGGGAGTCTAGTTGCTCAAGAACTCATGACCTATAAACCTGATTTTTAAAAACTGAGATAGAAGCCGGGTGCGGTGGCTCACACCTGTAATCCCAGTACTTTGAGAGGCCGAGGTGGGTGGATCACAAGGTCAGGAGTTCGAGACCAGCCTGGCCAACATAGTGAAACCCCATCTCTACTAAAAATACAAAAATTAGCTGGGTATGGCAGTGTGTGCCTGTAATCCCAGCTACTTGGGAGGCTGAGGCAGGAGAATCACTTGAACCTAGGAGGTGGAGGTTGTGGTAAGTGGAGATTGTTCCACTGTACTCCAGCCTGGGCAACAGAGCAAGACTCTGTCTCAAAAAAAAAAAAAGAAACCTGAGAGACTGGGAGCAGTGGCTCATGCCTCAGGCCGAGGAGGGCAAGATCACTTGAGGTCAGGAGTTCGAGACCAGTCTGGCCAACATGGTGAAACCCCGTCTCTACTAAAAATACAAAAATTAGCTGGGCGTGGTGGTGGGCACCTGTAATCCCAGCTACTCAGGAGGCTGAGGCAAGAGAATCACTGGAACCCGGGAGGCAGAGGTTTCAGTGGGCTGAGATTGGGCCACTGCACTCCAGCCTGGACCACAGAGCGAAAGTCAGTCTCAAAAAAAAAAAAAAAAAAAAAAAACTGAGACAGAATTCACACACCATAAAATTCATCATTTTAAAGTATAAAATTCAGTGGTTTTCACTATATTCACCCATTGTGCAAGCATCACCACTACCAGATTCCAGAGCATCTTCATACCCTCAAAAGGAAATCCCACACTCATCAGCAGTCACTCCCCACTCCTGACCTGGTTTTTGTTTTTTGGGGTTTTTTTTTTTTGTTTTTTTTTTTGAGACAGGGTCTCACTCTGTCAGCCAGGCTGCTGTACAGTGGCGTGATGACAACCCAGCCTCCTGCGTTGCTGGGACTACAGGTGCCCACCACCAAGCCCCATTAATTTTTTGTTAAGATACGGGGTTTCGCCATGTTGCCCAGGTTGGTCTCGAACTCCTGGGCTCAAGCCATTAGCCCACCTCAATCTCCCAAAGTGCTGGGATTACAGGTGTGAGCCACCAAGCCCGGCCCTGATTTGTTTTTAACTAATGAACAGTGTTTTAACACTGCTCTGACATACAGGAGCTGTAATTATCACAAAGGTTAAAGGACCTTGTCCAACATCAGGGAATCGATAAATGGTGGAACCAGGATTCAAACCCAGACCAACTGTCTCCAGAGCTATTCTATCAACCATCTGTCTGCCCTTCAAGACCTTTTTAGGATACGGCAAAGTTACAGGTAGACGCAGCCTCACTGAATGACCTGTGGTTCATTTTGCAGCTGACATCCTGGCCACATCATCAGATGACAGCATTGCCCAAGATGAAATAATCCCTGCAGAAGGACACAGGATTAGTCTCGTGTCTGGGTGGAGCTATCCTGCACCTCTGTAACCCTGGTGCTCATCAGACTTTGCATAACATGAGTGCTCAATATTTGTTTTTGTTTTTTGTTTTTTTGAGACGGAGTTTCGCTCTTGTTGCCCAGGCTGGATGGAATGCAATGGCGCAACCTCAGCTCACTGCAACCTCTGCCCCCCGGGTTCAAGCGATTCTCCTGCCTCAGCCTCCCAAGTAGCTGGGATTACAGGCATGCACCACCATGCCTGGCTAATTTTGTATTTTTAGTAGAGACAGGTTTCTCCATGTTGGTCAGGCCGGTCTCGAACTCGCGACCTCAGGTGATCTGCCCGCCTCGGCCTCCCAAAGTGCTGGGATTACAGGTGTGAGCCACCACGCCTGGCCAGCACTCAATATTTGTTTGCTGAATGACTAAATGAACAGAATCTCCCAGACCAGAGTCAATGCTTCTCCCTCAATGGCACAGCACACTGGCCCTTCAGCCAGGAGCATCGGAACAGAGCCGTGCTGCTTTCTAAGACCTCGTGGCTCTGCCTGAAATCACCTACTAAAGGGCAAGAAACCAAGCCAAGCTTTTCAAATATCACAGGAAAAATAGCAGGGGTCCAGGTACAGTGGCTCATGCCTGTAATTCCAGCACTTTGGGAGGTCAACAGGAGGATCGTTTGAGCCCAGGAGTTTGAGATCGGCCTGGGCAACATAGCAAGACCCCATCTCTGCAAAAAGAAAGAAAAACTAGCCAAGCATGGTGGTGTGTGCCTGTAGTCCCAGCTACTTGGAAGGGCTTAAGGAGTTTGAGACTGCAGTGAGCAATGATCCTGGGTGACAGAGCAAGTGTCCTGCCTTAAAAAAAAAAAAAAAAAAGAGAGAGAAAAGAGAAAGAAAAAAAAAGCAGGGCACTGTACGTGGGAGGTACCAAGAGCTTCAGAACCTTCACTTTGGACTGGCTGCCTCTCACTCTGGCACAAGATCGCTCCTCACTCTGCCAGATTCTCAAGCTTCACTCCTGCCTGCTAAAATAATCGCTCTGATTCCATTCTCTTGCTCACACCTCCCAAAGAACTGCCCTTACAGAATTTACAACCGAGCCTGAACCTCTCAGCCTCTTACCTAGATGGGACCCAGAAAGGGTCACCTGTGGGAACACTCCTGTTCTTGAAAACAGTGCCTCCACCCTGGCCTAGGCCAACATCATCTTTCATCTTGTTGGTCTTTTCCACACACAAAAGTAGTCCCAGCACCTCGAAGAGAGCTTGGCACGTACGTGGTGCTCTACAAATACTTGCTGAGTACATGGGCTGCTGACCACTGCTTTATTCAATGATCCTCGTGTAAAGGCCCAGGGAAAAGCACTTTTTAAAAAAAATTTAAGAGATGGGGTCTTGCTCCATCACCCAGGCTGCAGTGTCGTGGTGCAATCATAGCTTACTACAGCCTTGAACTCTCAGGCTCAAGCGATCGTCCTGCTTCAGCCTCTTGAGTAGCTGGGACTACAGGTGCACACCACCATGCCTGGCTAATATTTTAAATGTGTATTTTCTTGTTGAAGGGACAGGGTCTCTCTCTCTCTCTTGCCCAGGCTGGTCTCAAACTCCTGGCCACAAGTGATCCTCCTGCCTCAGCCTCCCAGAGTGCTGGGACTACAGATATGAGCCATCGCGCCCAGCTGAAAAATACTAATGAGAAACTGGTCGGCTTCCTTTTTCCAATAACGCTTGCTATGTAACCCCATCCTTCTTTGCCTTGGCATCTAGGAAGCTCTGGGCAGAGCTGTGTGCTCAACCACAAGAGCTTCCCTGGACTGCTTTTTGACACCATCACCTCCCAGAGTCCTTTTCTCAATTACTAGGCTCTCAGCTTTCAGTTCCCCCTCTGGTTTTTGGTTAGGTTGGGGAAAGCATGGAAAGTGAAATTCAACAAACTCACAACCCAGTTGAGCTATAAAAGGCCAACAGACCTTGGTTCAAAACCTAGATATGCCACCTACGCACTCTGGGATCCTGGGCACACGATTTATCACAGTCCGTCTCTGGGATGACCATGCTCACAGTGCTACATTGGTTACATGAGACATAAACACCCAGCGCAGACACTCAACGGTTACACTCAACTCCTTTTATTTTCATTAGAATTTTCTATTATTTATTTATTTGGGGAATTTTCTATTTTTCATTTATTACTGTATATTTTGAGATGGGGGTCTCACTCTATCACCCAGGTTGGTGTGCAGTGGTCTGATCATGGCTCACTGCAGCCTCAACCTCCCTGGGCCCAGGTGATCCTCCCACCTCAGCCTCCCAAGTAGCTGGGATGACAGGTACACACCACCACACCCAGCTAATTTTTAAACACTGATGTTTAAAAACACTAATTTTTAAATAGAGATGGTGTTTTGCCATGTGGCCCAGGATGGTCTTGAATTCCTGGGCTCTAGTGATCCGTCCACCTCGGCCTCCCACAGTGCTAAGATTATAAGCATGAGCCACTGTGCCAGGCCCTAGGATTTTTAAAATAAACAAATTTATTCATGTCTTCAGCATCCAGGTAACTGATCTAGAAAGATTTAGAAAGAGTCAGAATATTCTTCTTCAATTATAAAATGATTACTGAATAAATTATCAACTACAGAAGGAACTTGAGACACAATTTTTCTTTTCTTTTTTTTTGTAGAGACAAGTGAGCATTTATTTTTGTGCCTTTCTTCCTATGTATATTTCAAGCCTTTTTCAAGGCCCCAGGAATCTCCGGATTCAATTATGTCCCCGGGCTTGGTCGACTGCTGCAGGACTCTTAGGGAGCCTTGTACAAATGCTAGAGTTACTCATTCACCAACATTAAACCCTAGGATAGAAGATGCAACAAAGCAAGACTCCTTTCTCCACAAAATGTGATTTCAGACGAGGCAGCAGCCAATGTAGAAAACGCTGGAATTTTTCCTTGGAACTGGACTGTGATGAGAGGTGCTGCCATGAACGTAAGCTACTGTCTTTTCTTTTCTTTTTTTTTTTTTGAGATGGAGTTTCGCTCTTGTTGCCCAGGCTGGAGGACAAAGGTCCGATCTTGGCTCACCACAACCTCCGCCTCCCGGGTTCAAGTGATTCTCCTGCCTCAGCCTCCCCAGTAGCTGGGATTACAGGCGTGTGCCACCACGCTCAGCTAATTTTTGTATTTTTAGTAGAGACGGGGTTTCTCCATGTTGGTCAGGCTGGTTTCGAACTCCCGACCTCAGGTGATCTGCCCGCCTCAGCCTCCCAAAGTGCTAGGATTATAGGCGTGAGCCACCGGGCCCGGCCAGCCACTGTCTTTCCTTTGACCCTTCCTTTCCAGTTTTTGAAGATAAAGCAGGAAATAATCTTCTCTGAAGATACTTGATAAAAATTCCACCCCGCCCCCAAAAATAACACAAGCTTCCAGTTCATTGATAAAAATTTACTGTAGTTTGGCACCTGGCTCTAGTTCAGCTGGCAGATGAGCTGATTGATGCACACACCCCCAAGAAGATGGAGGTGTGCCAATCTCCTTCAGAAAGTCCACTATTTTTGGTAGCATGACAGTCCACTGAGAGGTGGAAAGGGGACAAGAACCATGAGATCTCCTGGAAATGCTTCCTTGGGAAGGCAATTTCATGAATGAGGTCTTCCAAGCAAATGACACCAAGCTTTCCCAGGTGCTCCTCAATCACTGTGTTGTCAGAGGGATGGTCTTATTCTTGACCTTGGCTTGTCTACGTTTCAAAATGAGTTCCTGGACAGACTTCAGATTTGGAAATCCCCAGGTCACATAAGGTTACATACTATACGCTGCATTTTTAGGTTCTGGGGGGTGACTTTTACAAAGACACCACTAAAAATTTTCTTTAGGCGAAGTCTTGCAATGGCTCTCCGCACCAGTAAACTCACACCATCAATCCTTTCGACGCGTACAGCAAAGGCCAAGGAATGTTTATCTGGCGATTCCAAGGTGTGAGGTTTTACTTCTAGTCGTCTGAGACACACCTTGTCATGTTTCTGCCACCAGGAATCATGTAGGAATGATTCCAGTCGTTTAAACCTGAGCTCTTTTCCTTCCCTCTGCTCCTCCTTTGCCAAAAGTGCCTACTTTGACTGGGTGGCTTTGAGGCCTTGGTAAGCCTTCTGCTTTCAGATTTTCTGGAGCCAAAGGGATTTTTCTTTGCTCCTGCTTTGCCATCTTTCTAGTGTTGCAGCTACTGAACATGCACAACCCCACCACTGACACAAAATTTTATACCTGGATGGAAAACTAAAGTCCTACCAAAAGTTCCTACTGTACTTTGGAATAATCTTCAGAAGTACAGACCAGGCCAGGCGCAGTGGCTCACGCCTGTAATCCCAGCACTTCGGAAGGCCGAGGCGGGCAGACTGCTTCAGGTCAGGCATTCGAGACCAGCTGGGCAACATGGTGAAACCCCATCTGTACTAAAATTACAAAAAATTAGCCAGGCGTGATGGCACACACCTATAATTCCAGCTACTCAGGAGGTTGAGGCACGAGAATTGCTTGAACCCAGGAGGCAGAGGTTGCAGTGAGCCAAGATTGCGCCACTGCACTCCAGCCTGGGCGACAGAGTGACAGGCTCTGTCTCAAAAAAAAAAAAAAAAAAAAAAAAAAAAAAACTACAGATCAGACCCAATTTTGACATCTGAGCTCAGTCAATATGCAGGAGAAAGCTCAGCAGTAAACTTGGGGGACAGAAGCCATATTTATTCATTCATCCATTCATCCAAGTGCCTACCTTATGCCTGGCATTGTTCTATGCCCCAGCTTACACTCGCAGAAATGATAGGTTCCCTGTTCTCAACTGAATTCACCTTCTAGTCCAACCGTATTGCCACTAGGGAGGGGAGAATTAGACACCTTTTATTAAGTCACTATTTATCCTTTATGAAAGCAGATGAAGAAGAAAACATGCAATAAGACAGTGACAGTGACCGGGCACAGTGGCTCCTGCCTATTATCCCAGCACTTTGGGAGGCTGAGCTGGGTGGACCACTTAAGGCCAGGAGTTCGAGACTGGCCTGGCCAACATGATGAAACCCTGTCTCTACTAGAAATACAAAAATTAGCTAGGTGTGGAGGCACGTGCCTGTAGTGCCAGCTACTCGGGAGGCTGAGGCAGGAGAATCACTTGAACCTGACAGGTGGAGGTTGCAGTGAGCCAAATCTTGCCACTGCACTCCAGTCTGGGCGAAGAGAAAGGAGGGGTGACCGAAGCAGGGTTCCAAGATCAACCAGCAATGGTACCATGGACAGATCTTGGAACGTGGTGGGGAGGGGAAGAGAGGGAGAATTATGGGTCAATTACGGGTCAGCGCAGCAGGAAGTGACGAGGGGCTACAGTAAGACCACAGCAGTGGAAAGAGATTTAAAGGGCCGGGCGTGGTGGCTCACGCCTGCTGTAATCCCAGCACTTTGGGAGGCCGAGGCAGGCAGAGCGCCTGAGGTCAGGAGTTCGAGACCAGCCTGGCCAACACAGTGA
The DNA here is from genome assembly GCF_029289425.2 of Pan paniscus. Taxonomy (NCBI): domain Eukaryota; kingdom Metazoa; phylum Chordata; class Mammalia; order Primates; family Hominidae; genus Pan; species Pan paniscus. Next base: position 94,033,459 of record NC_073255.2, read on the forward strand.
AACCCTGTCTCTACTAAAAATACAAAAATTAGCTGGGCGCGGTGCCGCGCACCTATAATCCCAGCTACTCGGGAAGCTGAGGCAGGAGAATCACTTGAACCTGGGAGGCAGAGGTTGCAGTGAGCTGAGATTGTGTCACTGCACTCTGAACAACAGAGCGAGAATCTGTCTCAAAAAAAAAAAAAAAAAAAAGACTAAAAACTTACAGGACTTGGTGGTGATGGGAGACCCAGAATGGAGAGGATGGGAAAAGGGACAGGAGTCTTTTGTCCTTGGAGCTTCAGGGCCCAGGAAGTCGGTGAGGCCACTGACAGAGCTCTTGTTGTGGAGGTTTCGGGTAGATGGGCTGGGAGCTTTTGATCACTGCTGTGACGCTGAATGACTCCTGAGTTTGCAAATCACGTTACGTAAGGAACGCGTCCAACGTGTCCATGTTAAGACTGTGTGGTTTCATGAGCAGTCAAAGGGTCTGAAGCCCTTCACCAAAACCAACAGTGGCTTTTCTCCACAAGACCACAAATACCTGACGGAACATTTCTGATGCCAAACTGCACTCTGAATGATGCCGGGCACCACTGGCTAATGCACTCTCCTGTGTATTCAAGAACTGCCATCTCTGTTTGCAGTGTTGAAAACTCAACCCAGGTGACCTATGGTCACTACACATGAGTTCAGAAAGTTCAGAAAGGTGACCGTAGTTCACGTGTTCCTAACCAAACCTGCAAACCTTTGTACAGGCCCAGCCTACCCAATGCACTGATGATGCATGCCCACGAAGATCAAAGTATCACTAGGACACAGTGCTCTAAGAACACTGGCATCACCACCGCAGAGGTGATGTGACGCTGAGCTCAGAAACAGGGCTGTAGGAAAAAGTGCCGAAGATAAAAGGAGGGTAGATAAATAGAATGAGTAAGCACTGTTCTTAACTGTCACCTAGAAATAAATTACATCTGTTCCAAGTTAGAGGACACGCCCCACAATGCCCCATCTTCCTCCTCATTACTACATCCAAGTAGACAAAAGGCAACTTTTCCCCTTCTATTCTCCTACCAAATGTCTCCTAAAGAATTCAATTCTTATAAGCTGGACATGGTGGCTCACGCCTGGTAATCCTAGCACTTTGGGAGGCTGAGGCGGGTGGATCACTTGAGGTCAGGAGTTTGAAACCAGCCTGGCCAACACAGTGAAACCTCATCTCTACTAAAAATACAAAAAAAAATTAGCCGGGCGTGATGGCACGCGCCTGTAATCCCAGCTACTTGGGAGGCTGAGGCAGGAGAATTGCTTGAACCTGGAAGGCAGAGGTTGCAGTGAGCCAAGATCACACCACTGCACTCCAGCCTAGGCGAGAGAGTCAGACTCTGTCTCAAAAAAAAAAAAAAAAAAAAGAAATTCAACTCTTGGAGAACAGTCCACAGCTGACAGCACCACAGTCTGGCCACCAACATATTCTAAGTTAGCCTTGAAACTGACGCATTTCGGGAAATTATGTGTACAATTCTCTCAGCTATGTACAGATGCTGCACAAAGGAGATCCGAATGCCACACCCTCCAGCACTCCAATTAAAGGACAATTCTTAGATATCCCCCTATCCAAGTCACCTCTTTAACAAGTGAAATAAATAAGCTTCCCACATCAACAGTTTGCTGCACAAGCCACCAGAAGGATCAGGTTCCCCGGGGCTTTGTTCACAACACGTCCAAGCATCAACTGAGTTGCCACACCGACCAGCGTCAGGAGTAACAGTTACTGGGCTGGGCGCAGTGGCTCATGCCTGTAATCCCAGCGTTTTGGGAGGCTGAGATAGGAGGCTCACTTGAGGCCAGGAGTTTGAAACTAGCCTGGGCAACATAGCCAGACCCCACTTCTACAAATAATAAATAAATAAATAAATAAATAAATAAATATATATAGAGAGAGAGAGAGAGAAAAGGAAAGAAAGAAACAAACTGATGAACGTGGCTCCAGTGAACCCAACCAACTGGAGCCACCAATCTGCAAAGAACCATGGTCTGCCCCCATGGAATTCCTCCATCTTCTCTCCCTCTTATATGTATATACACACACACACACACACACACGCACACGCACGCACAGACGCAGACAGGCGTGTGCACACTAATCCCAACAAGAACACAACTGACGTAAACATCTCGCTTGGGGAGGAAAAACTTTTAAGATGTAGAGCTCTAAAACAGTATGATTACAAATTTAGACACAGTAAAAATTTCCCAAATGGTTGTTCATTCACCCAGAGAGGATATTAGGCAGTAAGAGAATATTCAGTACAAGAAAACACTGTCCTGAGCCGGACCTGGTGGCGGGTGCCTGTAATCCCAGCTACTCGGGAGGCTGAGGCACAAGAATTGCTTGAACCCAGGAGACAGAGGTTGCAGTGAGCCAAGATCGCACCACTGCACTCCAGCCTGGGTGACAGAGTGAGACTCTGTCTAAAAAAAAAAAAAAAAAAAAAACACAACACTGATCTGAGCTAGTCACATAGCCCTGACCTTTTAAAACACCTCCCCATCTCTTCCCATGGTTCCTAGGACCATTTCAGACAAGTGCCACCACGCGACCTCAGCCCCATGCAATCTACACCCTACATGCCCCCAGAGCTGGTGTGCCTGGGTGGGCTCAGAGAACTCCTAGCAATCCTCCGAGACCCAACTCAAACATCACCTCTCCCCTGGAGCCCTGCTGTGAAAACAAACAGCAGGCTCAGCACTAATAAAAGCCTCACCCCATCATCTTGAGAATGAATGCAACACACCGTGCCATTCTTGTTGAATTGTATGCTTGCTTCCCTCCCTGTGAGAGTTCTCAAGTGCCCGAACCAGAGCCTACACATATCCTAAGGCCGGATGTGTGCTTTTTTATGTGTCACACTACAGGGATCCAAACAGCGCCAAGAAGATGAAGAAGGACCCACTGTTGAAAGGGTAACACATTCTGAGCTGTCCCAGAGGCAGGTGGAGTGGGTTCTTTCTCTGACTTTAGTGATGAAGAAACTAAGGCTTGGTATAGGTCAGCGGCCTATGCAAGCAGGTAAGTGACCTCTGACTCAGATGCTTCTCCCACCTGCCCGGCAGGTCCAAATTTCTGCCCAATGCCAGATGACAAAACTGCACAGCAAAACAAGTTGTTGTTTTTTGGGTTTTTTTTTTTTTCTGAGACAGAGTCTCACTCTGTCACCCAGCCTGGAGTGCAGCGGCACGATCTCGGCTCACTGCAACCTCCGCTTCCCAGGTTCAAGTGATTCTTCTACCTCAGGCTCCTGAGTAGTTGGGATTACAGGTGCACACCACCACACCGGCTAATTTTTGTATTTTTAGTAGAGACGGGGTTTCACCACGTTGGCCAGGCTGGTCTCGAACTTCTGACCTCAAGTGATCTGCCTGCCTCGGCCTCCCAAAGTGCTGGGATTACAGGCGTGAGCCACCATGCCCAGTCAATTTTTGTATTTGTATTTTTTTATAGAGACAGAGATTTGCCGTGTTGCCCAGGCTGGTCTCAAACTCCTGGACTCAAGCAATTCACCCACCTTGGTCTCCCAAAGTGCCGGAATTACAGGCGTGAGCCACTGTTCCCAGCCTAGAATTGGCATTTGAAAGTCTTTTAAGGCTGTAGCCACCTGGGAGGCTGTGTGCTAATGAGCACAGAATCTTTGGCCAGGTGGTGGGTACTCGAAATTCCAGCTACTCAGGAGGCTGAGGCAGAATTCAAGCAAGGAAAATTGCTTGAACCTGGGGGAGGTGGAGGCTGCACTGAGCCCACTGCGCTCCAGCCTGGGCGACAGAGTGAGACTCCATCTCAAAAAAAGAAAAGAAAAGAAAATTGTCATTTCTCCATTTCACCTTTTTCTAACTTTAATTTTTAAGTGAGTCTGACATATAATAGAAAGTTAAATCCCTACATGCTCAATTGAGGCCACACACGGTGCTAGTGCCAGAGCCTGACCTCTGTTTCTCTGGCTCCTCCCTGAAGCACAAGGACATCGAAGCTCTTGTAGGGGCGGCCAGCCTCTCTGGAACCATGAAAGGTCCTATAACTTCAAGAACTTCCATCAGAAAAAAAAAAAAAAAGAAAGAAGAAATAAGAAAGCCAGGAACGGTGGCTCACACCTGTAATCTCAGCACTTTAGGAGGTCAAAGCAGGAGGACCACTTGAACCCCAGAATTCGAGACCAGCCTGGGCAACATGGCAAACCAAATCTCTAAAAAAAATTTAAAAAATTAGCTGGGTGTGGTGGTGCGTGCCTGTACTCCCAACTACTTGGGAGGCTGAGGAGGGAGGATTGCTTGAATCCTGGAGGTTGAGGCTGCAGTGAGCTATGATTGCGCCACTGCACTCCAGCCTGCACGACAGAGACCTGTCTCACAAAAAAAAAAAGTTACTTAAGAGCTAAATTATTTTTAACTTGAAATGTTCCATGGACTTCACGAGTAAATGTTCTGGATTTGCCAAGCAGTTTTGATTTCAATTGGCCTGTCTCCTAATTATACACAGACTTACCTAACACAGATCCTGATTTTCAAGGGGTTAAGGGTGGATCAACCCAGAGTCAACCAACAGCAGGTCCTAAAATTCAGGTATGTCTGGCAGCAAACATCCTCTGTGGCATTTATAAACTCCTACTACCCAGGACGATCCGCACCTGATTTACATTGGCTGCGGTCAATGCTGCTGTTTTCTGGAATATCCCTGGGTTGTTTCATTTCAAATCTACCTATTATTTCTTCAAGTGCTAGACCTGAAGAATTTTGGAAAATTAAGATCACTCCTAAGTTTCCACACCACCACGCAACTGGCAGCTAGCATCCCATTCTCTGAAATGCGGATGTTGTACAAATACTTTTTATAATAAGCTATCTGCTCAGCGAAAGTTTCCAACATTAGATGGCATGAAGGTCATAAGTAGCTCAAAAACCACTCTCTTAAAAGGAAAATAAGAACTCCTAAAACAGCCCTCCTCCCAAAAAAAAGGAAGTGGACCTTTCTGGGTTCCCTGGTTTACTAACTGGGCCTTTGGAGCTGTTCTCCTGACCAAGCCAACCCCATAACCACTCAAAAGGGATTTCCGTAGGTAGAACTTGCAAATGGTTAATGAATCAATGCCTTCTCCATAAAGCAAGGCCCGAAGAATTACAGCAGTGAACAACGGTGGGGATACTGGATCCCAGAGGGTTCCATAAACGTTCTGCTTACAAGGAGGATTAAAGTTCTCGATGCCACTCTCTGGGACCCTGTCTTGATCCTCAGAATCTCAACCCTGTGGGGAGAGCAGGGTGGCTGTCTTACTACCAGACCCACTGATCAGAAAACGGAGGCTCCAGGAGGTATCTTGCTATTGTGCCAAGAATCAAACCAGGGCCACCCAGTCCAGTCCTGTCTCCTTTTGTGCTGGCATCATTATCCAGCTTGGCCAAGCTCAGAGGCAAGGCAAGGCAAGGCTGCAGCTTTAAGGGTTTAAGAGAGGAGACAGCCACTTTCATTGAAACAGCCCCAAACTCCTTATTAGTGGTCACCAGTTTACACAAGGGTAACTCGCTTTGAAAAACAATACGCAGAAAGTCGAAGTCAAGCTCACTGAAACCTCCACTCTCCTCCCCCTGGCGCCCAAGAGACCTTGAACTCTTACCCAATTTCTCCCCCGATCTAAGGGTGTCCCGGCTCCCCCAGGAGATCCGGGTACCTGTGTTGTGGGGGCCGCCGAGACACCTGACTGCGAGGGGCACTGCCCTCAGGGATGCAGGCCGGGCTGGGGGGCTCCCGTGATCCATCGACTCAGCCCACCTGATGCTGCAGGGTTAGATTCGAGTCCCATGAGCATGCATCGAGCGCCTCTCACGTTAAGTACCCCCAGAATTCGCTGCCTCCCGAGGCCCATTCATCGTACAGATGGGGAAACTGAGGCTCGGAGAGTTAAAGTGGCTTAGCCCGTGGGGGGCGGCGGCGCGGGGACTGGACCCCGAGCCCTGAGATACCGAGCCCTAATCCTCAGCCGAGGGCCTGCCGGGCTCTCTCGGCCCAAGCTGTGGAAAAGTCGACCCTCAGGCCGCCGCGGGAGGTGAGCTCTAGGGGAAGGGCGACGCGGAGGAGGGCCGGGGTGGGAGCCATGCCTTCCGCCCGAGCGTCGGGCCAGACGCGCAGTGCTCCGGCCCGAGGGCCCACCCCGACGCAGAGAGCCAGGCGGCCGCGGTGAACTGAGGCGCCCGGCAAACCCCGAGTCCCGGGGCCCGACCTCACCCACCCCGCCGTCGCCGCGAAAGCTAGCACTCACCGCTGGCAGCCCGGCTGCTCTCTGCGGGCACCTGGGCAGGGCGCAGGCCCGCACCACTGAGGCGCTACCACCGCCTTCGCCGGCCGCGGGGGTGGGGGCGTGGCCATTGGGCCGCCGCCCCGCCCACTCGAGCCGCGCGTGCATTCCCGGAGCCCCGCGCTTCCCCCTGCAAATTTGCGCTCTTGGTACGGCCCGGCCCGGCCACGCCCCCTCGCGGCTCGGCTGGGTCGCCCCGCGGAGAAATGAAAGTGCGTGGTTCCGGGGGTGGCGGAGTCGCCTGGCGACGGCGGCTGCGGCTTCTACAGCTTGGACCCTGCAGTTCACCGGGCCGGCTGCCCACCTTCCCGGGGATCACTGCAGAACTGTGGCCGTGCGCCCGCCGGTCTAGCCTCCTCCTTCGGGCCGCCGCTTGCTTGTGATCGCCACATTGTCTCCTCCACGGCCCTGTTTCCTCACCTGAAATTGGCGAGGCTTCAGGCCCAGGTCGTCTCCCTGGGTTCCCTCCATCCAGCCTGACGGCGGAGGGCGCGCGTTTGTTTTTAGAGACAGGGTCTCGTTCTGTCGCCCAGGCTGGATTGCAGTGGTGCAGTCACAGCTCACTGCAGCCTTCAACTCCTGTGCTCAGGCGATTCTCCCACTTCAGCCTCCCAGTAGCTGGGACTACAGGCGCGCCACCACACCTAGCTAATTTTATTTTATTTTATTTGCAGAGATGCGGTCTCGCTATGATGCCCAGGTTGGTCTCGAACTGGTCTCAAGTGATCCTCCCTCCTCGGCCTCTCAAAGCGCTGCGATTACAGGCGTGAGGCCCCCCACGCTGCCTAAAGCTCGCTTTTGAAGGCCGGCCTGTTGGGGGTGGGAAGTGACCAAGCAGGAGGCAAGCCCTGGATATCCGGAAGAGGAGTGGGGGGATACAGAGAGCTTCTGGGGTTTGAAAAGTCTGGCAACCTCGGTCGGGGTGTGAAGCCCACCTCTGCCTCCTGCTATGGTTTCTACTTTACAGGGTCATGAAGATTAAGTGGTATAACCTTTGTTCCTAAAGGATTTAGAGCACGGCATTACTAAGTGTTCTCATCGCCATTGTTATTATTACTACTACTACTATTATTACTAGCTGTGCTGTGAATTCCTTTTGCAACACTGTGCAACTCACTTCTCTCAGAGCCCCTTCTCCATCTTTTAAAAATAGCCCAGGCACGGTGGCTCACGCCTGTAATCCCAGCACTTTGGTAGGCTGAGGTGGGCGGATCACCTGAGGTCAGGAGTTCGAGACCAGCCTGACCAACATGGCAAAACCCCGTCTCTACTAAAAATACAAAAATTAGCTGGGCATGGTGGCGGGTGCCTGTAATCCCAGCTACTGGGGAGACTGAGGCAGGAGACCCACTTGAACCCGGGAGGCAGAGGTTGCAGTGAGCCCAGTTCACACCACTGCACTCCAGTGTGGCCAACAGAGTGACACTCCGTCTCACACAAAAAAAAGTTAATTTATAAAATAATACATAAATATAACATTTATATATTATATAAATGTTGTATTTGTTATATTTATATATTATATAAATAATATATATTATATAATAACATATGTTACTTATTTTTTGAAACAGGGTCTCCCTTTGTTGCTGAGGCTGGGATGCAGCCTCGACCTCCTGGGCTCAGGTGATCCTCCTGCCTCAGCCTCCCTAGTAGCTGGAATTACAGGCATGCGCCACCACAACTGGCTAATTTTTGTATTTTTATTTTTCATTTTAAAGAAAGTTGATTGAAATTTTTTTGTAGAGATGGTGTTTTGCCATGTTTCCCAGGCTGGTCTCAAACTCCAGACCTCAAGCAGTCCTCCCACCTTGGCCTCCCAAAGTGCTGAGATTACAGGTGTGAGCACTGCACCTAGCCTAATTTTTAAATTTTTTGTAGAGACAGAGTCTCGCTATGTTGCCCAAGCTGGTCTTGAACTCCTGGCCTCAAGGGATCCCTTGCCTCGGCCTCCCAAAGTGCAGGAATTACAGATGTGAGCCACCATTCCCATCCACTCTTCATCTTTAAAATATTGTGAAAATAGCAAAATCCTATATAAAGAGATTATTACCATGGCACAGGTGCCAGGTTTCCTATGTCCAGGAACCAGTCCCTCCAACAAGTTGGATGAATGCAGTAGCCCTCAGGGTGGGGCATAATCCCTGTCCAATGAAGGGACTGAACTCCACACTCACCCGGAGAGAGAGCTGTGGAGAAATTCAACCAGATATCTGATACTCTGTGCCATCTTTTCAACACCCTGTTGGACATCTCCCCAGGATGTCCCAGTGAGGCTTCAAATTTGGACTTTGACTCCATGCCCCCTGCTTTTTTTGAAACCAGAACTCCTAAAACACTGAGTCTTCTCTGTCTGCTAATAATATAGCATCACTAAGGAAACATCAGGAAACAGGCATTTTACCTCTTTGGCCTTTTCCCATTGAACCAATAACTGGGTCCTATGGATTCTATCTCCAGAACCTCCTCTTGTCATCTTTTCTGGTGTCCCTGTTCCAGTTGGGGCCACGTGGGTTCACCGTTCACCTGGATGATCTCAGCAGCTTCCTGACTTTTTGGGGGGGGATGGAGTCTCACTGTGTCACCCAGGCTGCAGTGCAGGGGCACCATCTCAGCTCACTGCAACCTCTGCCTCCTGAGTTCAAGCGATTCTCCTGCCTCAGCTGCCTGAGTAGCTGGGATTACAGACTTGTGCCACCACACCCGGCTAATTTTTGTATTTCTAGTAGAGATGGGGTTTCACCATATTGGCCAGGCTGCTCTCGAACTCCTGACTTCAGGTGATCCATCTGCCTTGGCCTCCCAAAGTGCTGGGATTACAGGTGTGAGCCACCGCACCTAGCCAGCTTCCTGACTGTTTATGTCACTTCTGGTTTCTGCTACACCCACTGGCAAGGAAGCCTCTTTTTTTTTTTTTTTTTTTTGAGACAGGGTCTCACTCTGTCACCCAGGCTGAAGTGTAGTGGTGAGATCTAGGCTCACTGCAACCTCCACCTCCTGGGTTCAAGTGATTCTCCTGCCTCAGCCTCCTGAGTAGCTGGGATTACAGGCATGGACCACCACATTTGGCTAATTTTTGTATTTTTAGTAGAGACGGAGTTTTGCCATGTTGGCCAAGCTGATCTCAAACTCCTGACCTCAGGTGATTCGTCCGCCTCAGACTCCCAAAGTGCTGGGATTACAGGTGTGAGCCACCACACCGAGCTGAAAGCTTCTCTTCTTCAGTTACTGTCCTCCTCATTGTCCTACCTTCCTCTCCTTCCCTCCCCACCCCCACCCCAAAAAAACACTCTCGCTGGCCAGCTGGGGGGAAAAAAGTAGGTTGCATCCACATCTCACATATTACACTAATATAAATTCCAGATAGATAAAATATTTAAATGATTTTTTAAGGGAGAAGGAAAAAAAAAGCCCCCAAAAGTCCATGGGAGAATTGGTGTTAATAATCCCCAAGAGGCATTTCTAAATTATGAAATTATGACGTAAACTCCAGAAGCCATAAATGAAAACATTGAGAAATAATCTGGGCTGGGTACAGTGTCTCACGCCTGTCATCCCAGCACTTTGGGAGGCTGAGGTGGGAGGATCGCTAGAGCCCAGGAGTTCGAGACCAGCCTGGCCAACATGACGAAACCCCGTCTCTACTAAAAATACAAAAATTAGCTGAGCATGGTGGCACATGCCTGTAGTCCCAGGGGTGGCTGAGACAGGAGAATGGCTTGAACCCGGGAGGCAGAGGTTGCAGTGAGCTGAGATTGCGCCACTGCACTCCAGCCTGAGTAACAGACTGAGACTCTGTCTCAAAAAAACAAAAACAAACAAACAAGGGGCCGGCAGGGCACGGTGGCTCACACCTGTAATCCCAACACTTTGGGAGGCTGAGGCAGGCAGATTACTTGAGGTCAGGAGTTTGAGACCAGCCTGGCCAACATGGTGAAACCTCGTCTCTTAAAAATACAAAACGTTAGCTGGGCGTGGTGGGTGCCTGTAATCCCAGCTAGTCGGGAGGCTGAGGCAGGAGAATCGCTTGAACCTGGGAGGCGGAGTTTGCAGTGAGCCAAGGGTGCACCACTGCACTCCAGCCTGGGTGACAGAGTGAGACTCTTGTCTCAAACAAACAAACAAACAAGGAAGGAAGCTCATTGCTTAAACAGAAAAATCTCTGAGACAAATTGATAAATATGTAAGGTACAGAACAGTAGGTATAGAATGTTACCGTTTGTATGTTCTCAAACAATTGTGGTGGGAAATGAGGGAAGAACATAGATACTAGGTATACATATTTGCCTGTATGTGCATGAAATACCTCCTGAAACAAAAACAAAAACAAAAAAAAAAGGGAGGGGGGTAAGGTTGGTTGTCTCTGGAGAACTGGGAGAAGGGAGACCAGGGGCAAAGGAATATATTTCACTATATACTACTCTGTATCATTCAAATTTTGTACCTTATGAATGTATTACTTATTCTAAGTCAAATACATAAATACTTTTTTTTGTTTTAAATTAGAGACTGGGTTTTGCTCTGTCGCCCAGGATGGAGTACAGTGGCATGATCATGGCTCACTACAACCTCTGCCTCCTGGGCTCAGGCAATCCTCCCACCTCAGCCTCCGAGTAGCTGGAACTACAGGTGAGCACCACCACACCTGGCTAATTTATTTTTTATTTTTTATTTGTTGTTGAGAGAGGGTCTCGCTATGTGGCTGGTCTTGAACTCCTGGGCTCAAGTGATCCTCCCACCTTGGCCTCTCAAAGCGCTGGGATTCCAGGTGTCAGCCTCTACACCCAGCTCATAAATACTTTTTAAATACCCAGATAATCTTGCTGCTGGCCAAAGAACAAACTTTTACTTGCTCCCCAAATCTAAAGAATAGCGACTATAGACTTGATTTTCTTTTTTTTTAAGGTGGAGTATTGTTCTGTCGCCTAGGCTTGAGTGCAGTGGTGTGATCTTGACTCGCTGCAACCTCCTCCTTCTGGGTTCAAGCGATTCTCCTGCCTCAGCCTCCAGAGTAGCTGGGACTGCAGGTGCGCTCCACCACGCCCAGCTAATTTTTTATATTTTTAGTAGAGATGGGGTTTCACCACTTTGGCCAGGCTGGTCTCGAACTCCTGACCTCAAGTGATCCACCTACCTCGACCTCCCAAAGCGCTGGGATTATAGGCATGAGCCAATGCATCCGGCTGAAAGGATAAATTCTTCTCTTTTTTAGCATTTTCTTCTGGTCATTACAGCCATGCTGGTACATACATGTTTTTCTGACTGATTTTGACCTGTGACTTTCTTTTCTTCTTCTTCTTTCTTCTTCTCTCTTCTCCTTCTTCCTCCTCCTTCTTCTTCTCTTCCTCTTCCTCCTCTTCCTTCTTCTTTTCTTCTTTCTTCTTTTCTTTTCTCCTTCTTCTCCTCCTTCCTCTTCTCCTCTCCTTCCTCTTTTCCTTCCTCTCCTTCCTCTCTTTCCTCTCCCACCTCTCCCTCCTCTCCCTCTTCCTCTTCTTCCTCTTCCTCCTCCTCTTCTTCCTTCCTCTTCCTCTTCTTCTATTTCTTCTTTCTCCTCCTCCTCCTTGTTCTTCTTTCCTTTTCTTTTTTAAATATAGAGACAGGCCAGGTGCGGTGGCTGACGCCTGTAATCCCAACACTTTGGGAGGCCAAGGCGGGCGGATCACTTGAGGTCAGCAGTTCAAGACCAGCCTGGCCAACATGGTGAAACTCGGTCTCTACTAAAAATATAAAAATTAGCTGGGTGTGGTGGTGGGTGCCTGTAATCCCAGCTACTTGGGAGGCTGAGGCAGGAGAATCCCTTGAACCCAGGAGGCGGAGGTTGCAGTGAGCCGAGATCACGCCACTGCACTCCAGCCTGGGATATATATAGAGAATCCATCTCAAATAAATAAATAAAGAGACAGGTTCTCACTATGATGCCCAGGCTGGTCTCAAACTCCTGGGCTCAAGCAGTCCTCCTGCCTCAGCCTCCCATAGCACTGGGATTACAGGCATGAGCCACCATGTCCAGCCCTCTGCCTGATATTTTAGATGTTACCTCTGGAGTCCCACTGATGTGAGTTAGGCCATTTAAACCACAGCTCACCTCTGCTGCCCACACCCTTCCAATATTATTTATATACCTAATTTAATTCCTCTGTTAATCACTTTTATAATTTAAGTAGTAGCCTGGGGCCTTTGTTTTTTGATCCATGAACAGTATCTCTTAATATTGTACGATGAAGCTTCCCTTTCCCTTTGCTCTGTCCCTCTAAAACTTTAGCCGTCTGAACCTCTACATTTTCATTATTGAGCTTGATAACATCTATATTCTAAATATGTTTTCTGGCCAGGTAAGGTGGCTCCCAACACTTTGGGAGACCGAGGTGGGAGGATGGCTTGAGGCCAGGAGTTCAAGACCAGTCTGGGCAACACAGCAAGACCCTATCTCTACAAAAAAATTTTTTAAAAATTAGCCAGGCTGGGCCAGGCACGGTGGTTCATGCCTGTAATCCCAGCACTTTGGGAGGCCGAGGCGGGAGGATCACTTGAGGTCAGGAGATTGAGACCATCCTGGCTAACACAGTGAAACCCTGTCTCTACTAAAAATACAAAAAAATTAGCCGGGCTTGGTGTCAGGCACTTGTAGTCCCAGCTACTCGGGAGGCTGAGGCAAGAGAATGGCATGAACCCAGGAGGCAGAGCTTGCAGTGAGCCAAGATTGCCACTGCACTCCAGCCTGGGCAACAGAGCTCTTGGCCAACCTCATCTTTATGTTTTAAAAAAATAAAAATAAAAGATAAAATGAGAGCAGAGAAACAGGAGGGGGGGGTGGCGGTTGCTGTCAAGTGCAAAGCACAGAGAATTGTTGACCCACCTGGCTCTCTTCATTGTCCAAATAACTTCCCCAGACCTTCTTCCGGTCTCCTTGCTGCCCCACACCCCTAGGTCCTCCTAACATGGCCGAAGTTTAACCGTGTTACACAACAGAGCCAAACTCTGTCTCTGAAAAAAAAAAAAAAAAAGAAAAGAAAAAAAGAAAAAGTGGATCCCAGATTAGCTTGGCACTGAGAGAAGCTGGATTGGCTTCCCCCATAGATGCTAGAGGGGTGTGGTTGATCCTTAGAGGAGGTGCTCCCACTTCCCCAGAACTCCAAATGTCACAGCGGCCTCTGACACCGTGTCTCATGTGTCTCCAGTATCACACCATGACCTTTGGACAGGACGGTTTATTCCCCTTGAGAGGCGTCCATGAGGGTGCAAGGCAAGTGAGTTTGCAGATTTCCTGGGTTGAGATAACCCTACAGGGTCAGGGATGAGAACATCACCAAAGTGTAGAAGCGCAGAATCTCTCTCTGGAGAACAGGGGACAAATTCCAATTAGACGGAACCAACTGCATGGCCTTGGCCAAGTATCTTTTTTTTTTTTTTTCTTTGAGACCGAGTCTTGCTCTGTTGCCCAGGCTGGAGTACAGTGGTGCGACCTTGGCTCACTGCAACCTCTGCCTCCTGGGTTCAAGCGATTCTCCTGCCTGCCTCAGCCTCCAAAGTAGCTAGGATTACAGGTGCGTGCCACCATGCCCGGCTAATTTTTTTGTATTTTTAGTAGAGACGGGGTTTCACCATGTTGGCCAGGCTGGTCTTGAACTCCTGACCTTGTGATCCACCCACCTCGGCCTCCCAAAGTGCTGAGATTACAGGCGTGAGCCACCATGCCCAGCCCAGCCAAGTATCTTTATTATTTTTCCTGGATAAGAAGTCAGTGGTAGCCAGGCATGGTGGCTCATGCCTGTAATCCCAGCATCGGGGAAGCCGAGGCAGGAGGATCACTTGAGCCTGAGAGTTCAAGACCAGCCTGGAGAACACAGTGAGACCCCCCCATCTCTCTCTCTCTTTTTTTTTTTTTTTTTTTTTTTTTTAGTGAGACCGCATCTCTCTCTCTCCTTTTTATTTATTTATTTTTTAGTGGTGTGATCTCGGCTCACTGCAACCTCCATCTCCTGGGTTCAATTGATTCTCCTGTCTCATCTTCCCAAGTAGCTGGGATTACAGGTGCACGCCACTCCACCTGGCTAATTTTTGAATTTTGAGTAGAGCTAGTGTTTCGCCATGTTGACCAGGCTGGTCTCGAACTCCTGACCTCAGGTGATCCACCCACCTCGGCCTCCCAAAGTGTTAGGATTACAGGCATGAGCCACTGTGCTCGGCCAACCCCATCTCTATGTTTAAAAAACAATAATAATAAAAGAAAATTAGAGCATTTAATAATAAAAGAAAATGAGAAACAGGAGGGAGGCGGTTGCTGTAAAGTGCAAAGCCAAGAGGATGGTTGACCCGCCTGGCTCTCTTCATTGTCCAAATAACTCCCCCAGACCTTCTTCCTGCCTCCTTGCTGCCCCACACCCCTGGGTCTTCCTAACACGGCCAAAGAGGCATTTCAAAGAGGTGGCCCTGAACTGAGAAAGCAAACATGGCCTTTAGCTACAGCAGATCAGGTTTCCGGCTAGCCGTGTGGCCATGGATGGGTCCTGGGCACACGGACCCAGGCAGTTGCGTGAGGATTAAATGAGTTGCTGTGTGTGTGACGTGGCCTGGTGCACGCAGCGGTTCTCAGAGCCCAGGATGGCTTCTTTCTCCTTCCTACTTCCCGCATACCCCCCCAGTTTCACTCCATCCTTTGTTCCCCTCTGTTACGCAATCAAAGTTTCAGCTCTTCTGGGTTTGCATGCGGGAGCCAGAGCAAGCTTCTGGGGAAATGAGAGGGTGTTCGGGTGAGAGGGGGCCTCGGAAGCCACGCCCTTTCTCCCCCTCTTCCTCCCCATTCGCGTTCACATGCCAATGGGCCAGAACCTTTGCCCTGTCTCCCCAGTATGACACAAGCCCCAGGATTCCGTGCTCAAAATTGCTTGGCTGCTGCTGGCTGTTGCCAAAGCAACCAGCACCATTGTGCAAGGGCCGATGAAGACAAGCCTGCCTGGCTTCCACGAACTGTTCAAACAGTGCTGTGGAGGACACCTGCCTGTGCCTCTGAGCAGTCACTTAGCAGAAATGGAAGTTGATGAGAGCTGATCCCTGGCCTCCAGGGGCTGGGAGTCTCCAGGCTGACTCACATCCCAGCCGGTACTGGTCTAGTTCAGTGATTCTCAAACCAGGAGCAGCAGCCTCACCTGGGAACTTGTTAGAAATGTCAAATTAGGCCAGGCATGGTGGCTCAAGCCGGTAATCCCAGCACTTTGGGAAGCTGAGGCAGGTGGATCACTTGAGGTCAGGAGTTCGAGACCAGCCTGGCCAATATGGTGAAACCCCCCCCCCATCTCTACTAAAAATACAAAAATTGTCTGGCATCGTGGAGCATGCCTGTAGTCCCAGTTAACTCGGGAGGCTCAGGCAGGAGAATCGCTTGAACCCAGGAGGCAGAGGTTGCAGTGAGCTGAGATCATGCCACTGCACTCCAGCCTGGGCAACAGAACGAGACTCTGTCTCAAAAAAAAAAAAAGAAAAACAAAAGAAATGTCAAATTAAGGCCTGGTGCAGTGGCTCAAGCCTGTAATCCCAGCACTTTGTGAGGCAGGAGTTTGAGACCAGCCTGGAGAACACAGCGAGACCCCATCTCTATAAAAAATTGGCCAGGCAAGATGGCACGCGCCTGTGGTCCCAGCTACTCAGGAGCTTGAGATGAAAGGATTGCTTGAGCCTGGAAGGTTGAAGCTGCAGTGAACTATGACTGTGTCACTGTACTCCAGCCTGGGTGACAGAGCAAGACCCTGTCTCAAAAAAAGAAAGAAATAAACAAAAACAGGGGTTGTGGCTCATGCCTATAGTCCCAGCACTTTAGGAGGCCAAGGCGGGTGGATCACGAGGTCAGTAGATTGAGACCATCCTGGCTAACATGGTGAAACCTCATCTCTACTAAAAATACAAAAGAATTAATTGGGTGTGGTGGCAGGCACCTGTAATCCCAGCTACTTGGGAGGCAGAGGCAGGAGAATCGCTTGAACCTGGGAAGCAGAGGTTGTAGCGAGCGGAGATCACGCCACTGTACTTCAGCCTGGGCGACAGAGAAAGAAAAAAAAAAGGAAAGGAGAGAGGGCGGGAAGGAGAGAGAAAAAGGAATGCCAAATTTCAGGCCACTTCCCAAATTGATTGAATCAGAAACTCTGGGGGTGGGGCCCTGCCATCTGTGGCTGAACAAGCCCTCCAGGTGATGCTGATACAGGCTGAAGATTGAGAACCACAAATCTGTTCTTTTCTTTTCCTTCTTTTTTTTTTTTTTTTTGAGACGGAGTCTCGCTCTGTTGCCCAGGCTGCAGTGCAGTGGCGTGATCTCCGCTCACTGCAAGCTCTGCCTCCTGGGTTCACGCCATTCTCCTGCCTCAGCCTCCTGAGTAGCTGGGACTACAGGCGCCTGCCACCACGCTCAGCTAATTTATTTTTAGTAGAGACGGGGTTTCACCGTATTAGCCAGGATGGGCCTGATCTCCTGACTTCGTGATCCTCCCGCCTTGGCTTCCCAAAGTGCTGGGATTACAGGCGCAAGCCACCGCGCCCAGCCTCTTTTCCTTCTTTTTTTTCCCTCCTCAAGACAGGCTCTTGCACTGTCACCCAGGCTGAAGTGCAGTGGTGCAATCATAGCTCACTGCAGCCTCGATCTCCTGGGCTTAAGCAAACCCTCCCACTTCAGCCTCCTGAGTAGCTGGGACTACAGGCTCACATCACCTTGGTCAGCTAATTTTTTTGTAAAGACAGCATCTCACTATGTTGCCCAGGCTGGTCTTGAACTCCTGGGCTCAAGTGATCCTCCTGCCTCAGCCTTACGAGTGGCTGGGACTACAGGTGCACACTACCACACCTGGCTAAGTTTTTTATTTTCTGTAGAGACTAGGTCTTGCTCTGTTGCTGAGGCTGGTATCGAAGTCCGAAGTCCGGGGCTTAAGTGATCCTCCTGTCTCGTCCTCCCAAAGTGCTGTGATTACAGGCATAAGCCACCGTGCCTGGCCTAAATCCTAGTCTTGAGATCTCACTGACACGCCAGGTTAATCTCTTTCCATACTTCCTCCCCCACAGACTCTCAGGGTCCCATCTCTCTTTTTTTTTTTTTTTTTGAGGAGTCTTGCTCTGTTGCCCAGGCTGGAGTGCAGTGGCGCTGTCTCGGCTCACTGCAAGCTCCACCTCCTGGGTTCACGCCATTCTCCTGCCTCAGCCTCCCGAGTTGCTGGGACTACAGGCGCCCGCCACCACGCCTGGCTAATTTTTTGTATTTTTTAGTAGGGACGGGGTTTCACCGTGTTGGCCAGGATGGTCTCGATCTCCTGACCTCGTGATCCACCTGCCTCGGCCTCCCAAAGTGCTGGGATTACAGGCTTGAGCCACCGCGCCCGGCCCTCAGGGTCCCATCTCATACAACATATGCCTGAACTCCCCACTCCTTCCCACAATTTTTTTTTTTTTTTGAGACAGAGTTTTGCTCTGTTGCCCAGGCTGGAGTGCAGTGGCGCAATCTCAGATCACGGCAACCTCTGCCTCCCAGGATAAAGTAATTCTCCTGCCTCAGTCTTCTGAGTAGCTGGGATTATAGGCGCATGCCACTGTGCCCGGCTAATTTTTATATTTTTAGTAGAGACGGAGTTTTGCCATGTTAGCCAGGTTGGTCTTGAAATCCTGACCTCAGGTGATCCGCCCACCTCAGCTTCCCAAAGTGCTGGGATTACAGGTGTGAGCCACCGTGCCCAGCCCCTTTCCACAGTTTGGAATCTCCTCTTCAGCAACTAATAACTTCCAGACTGTTTTTGCACACGCCCCGTGACTAGGAGCTGCGGACCTATTCAGGCAGCGCATCAGCTTATGAAATCTCCAACTGGTTTAGGTTTCCCTTTGAGTGAGCTGAAATATATCCTCAGGTAAATCCACATTTTATAACACGTGTCTAATCCCCTGTAACAGAGATTACAGGATTATTTTATTTATTTTTGAGATGGAGTCTCACTCTGTTGCCCAGGCTAGAGTGTAGTGGCGAGATCTCAGCTTGCTGCAACCTCTGCCTCCCAGGTTCAAGCGATTCTCCTGCCTCAGCCTCCTGAGTAGCTACGTTACAGGCGTGTGCCATCATAGCTGGCTAATTTTTATATTTTTAGGAGAGATGGGGTTTCTGCATGTTGGCCAAACCAGTCTCGAACTCCTGACCTCAGGTGATCTGCCCACCTTGGCCTCCCAAAGTGCTGGGATTACAGGAGTGAGCCACAGCGCCTGGCCACAGGATTTTTAAAGTAAGAGAGAAAGGAGGGATATCTATGGATTTTTAAAGTATGAGAGGAAGGAGGAATATCTATGCTATTCATTTCCCCTGAATCTACCACCTCTCCTCTGCAGGTAGACAAAGCAGGTAGGCCAGGTGCAATGGCTGTGCCTGTAATCCTAGCACTTTGGGAGGATGACGAGGGAGGATCGCTTGAGGCCAGGAGTTCGAGACCAGCTTGGGCAACAAGGCAGATTCCCATCTCTACAGATAATTAAAAAAAAAAAAATTTAAAGGCCAGGCACAGTGGCTCATGCCTGCAATCCCAACACTTTGGGAGGCAGAGGTGGGAGGATCACTTGAGGTCAGGAGTTCAAGACCAGCCTGGGCAACATAGCGAGACCCCGTGTGTACAAAACTTTTTTTTTTTTTTTAATTAGCTGGGCTTGGTGGCACATGCCTGTAGTCCCAGCTATTCAGGAGGCTGAGGTGGGAGGATTGCTTGAGACCAGGAGGTTGAAGCTGCAGTGGGCTATGATAACACCACTGCACTCCAGCCTGGGTGACAGAGCAAGGCCCTATTTCTTAAAAAAATAAAAAAGATGAATTTTTGGAGTCTGGGTATAGGAGGAAAGGGTAGGTTGATGGACAGTAACTAAGACAAGGGGAGAGAGATGGGCATTCCAGCTTAACACTGCATGTGGACGATCTCCAAAAAAGCCTGCTGGGAGAATCAGTGAGCCCAGCTGGCCAGAGGATGTGCTCTCTATCAAAAGATAATGCAGTGAGCTAGATGTGGTGGTTCACGCCTGTAATCCCAGAACTTTGGGAGGCCAAGGTGGGCAGATGACCTGAGGTCAGGAGTTCGAGACCAGCCTGGCCAATATGGTGAAACCTCGTCTCTACCAAAAATACAAAAGATTAGCTGGGTGTGGTGGTGGGTGCCTGTAATCCCAACTACTAAGGAGGCTGAGGCAGGAGAATCGCTTGAACCATGAGGCGGAGGTTATAATGAGCCAAGATCGCACCACTGCACTCCAGCCTGGGCGACAGAGCAAGACTCTGTCTCAAAAAATAAAAAATTAATAATTAATTTAAAAATGCTATCTACAGTGCATGCTTTTTGCAAGCAGTTGCAGGGTTGCAGTCCCCTGTCCAGCCCACTGCCATTGGACTCTGTTGCCACATGGAAGCCCCCAGTAAAACCCCATGTCTCATCTGCTGGCTCTGGGGCTGTTCTTCAGCCTCTTGAACCTGGTGCCATCCCCACTGGAGCTAATATAGGTTCAGCACAACATAATATGGATTCAGAGAGACTATTTGTTTTTTTTTTTTTGAAATAGAGTCTTGCTCTTTCACCCAGGCTGAAGTGCAGTGGCAGGATCTCAGCTCACTGCAACCTCTGCCCCCACAGTTCAAGCGTTTCTCCTGCCTCAGCCTCCCAAGTAGCTGGGATTACAGGTGCCCACCACCACGCCTGGCTAATTTTTTGGGTTTTTTTTTCTTTTCTTTTCTTTTCTTTTTAGTAGAGACAGGGTTTCACCATGTTTGCCAGGCTGGCCTTGAACTCCTGACCTCAGGTGATCCACCTGCCTCAGCCTCCCGAGATGTCATCCCGAGATGGCACCCAGCCAGAAGAGACTTTTTATCCCAGAGGCAGCTCTCAAGCTCTTGGGGCCTAAGAGAATCACTTTGCTTCTGCTGTTGGGGGTGTGTAGCTAGTGTCCCACAAAAGAAACCTGATCTGATCAGGGCCCTTATGTAGATCCTTGGGGACAATGACAGGATTATTTTAATTGTTTTGGCAATGTTGGTTCTGTCAAGTGTGGCAAGAGAAAAAGATGATGCCGTAGCTCAGAAAAGAAAAAAACAACCATCCTGGCCTCATTCCCCAGAACATGTTTTTTCAGAGGGATTAGTGTTTTGCATGAGAAGGAAGGAGCCCCAGAAACTACCCATCTTTGCCTTGGGCTTCCAGAGGGCATGTGGCTGTCCGAACCCTCGGTTTGAAGAGGATGTCTCCATTTTTTGTTGATTGTCTTCTCCCTTCTCCCTTTTTATTTAAATTTTTTGTTTTTATTTTTATTTATATTTTCTGTTTTATTTTATTTGAGACAGAGTCTCGCTCTGTCACCCAGGCCGGAGTGCAGTGGTGCAGTCTCAGCTCACTGCAACCTCCGCCTCCTGGATTCAAGCCATTCTCCTGCCTCAGCCTCTGTAGTACCTGGGGTTATAGGCCGCGTGCCACCATGCCCGGCTAAGTTTTGTATTTTTAGTAGAGACAGCGTTTCACCATGTCGGCCAGGCTGGTCTCGAACTCCTGACCTCAGGTGATCCTCTCACCTCAGCCTCCCAAAGTGTTAGGATTACAGGTGTGAGCCACCGCGCCCAGCCTATTTTTAATTTTTTTAGAGACAGGGTCTCCATCATCCAGGCTGGAGTGCAGTGGCGCGATCATAGATAGCTCACTGCAGCCTCAACCTCCTGGGCTCAAGCGATCCTCCTGCCTCAGCCTCCCAAAGTGCTGGGATTACAGGTGTGAGCCACCCAAAATTTTTTACAAGCATTTCCACCCTGCAGGCCGTCCTGGAAGCATGGAACTGGAGAAATAATTACAGGTGGTTCCCCAGGGACTCAGTGCCAGTCCCTGCAGCTAGGTGAATATTCCGAGACCCCTCACTGGAATCATGTAGGAAGGACAGGCCTCAATGGGCCAGCTGTGTGCTCCTCCAGCTCTGTGGCCTTGTCCCCTCCATTGCACTTCCTTCAGCTGATAATAGCCACCTGGCTGCCTCTCTGTGCTCCACAAGGCCCTGGAAAATCCCCAAAGTCACCAGCCCTTGGCCCAGGGGCTCAGGGCTAGAAATCAGAAATGGCTGCAGGGTGGGATGAGGGTGGGAGCAGGTAGGATGCAAGGTGGACGAGAAAGGGGCGCCAATGTCCATTCCCCCACAGACTTAAAGCAGAGGTGGTCAGCATGGAGGAACCTTCCAGATCATCACACCAGCATCCTCATTTTACAGATGTGAACACTCAGTCCAGAGAGGTTGAAGCACTTGCTCAAAGTCAACAGGAAAACAACAGCAATGCTGGGACTGGGGCCCTTGGTTCAGATCCCTATTCAGGGCCTGTCCCTGTGACACCATCCAGGCCTCAGCACAGCTGTGGAGGCAGGACCTGCACCAGCTCCAGCCCCTTCCCCACTTCCAGGCTGGGACAGGAAGGAGGGCATGGCCATGCCTGGTCCATGCCGGGCCCTATCACCAAGGCTCGGAGCTGGTGCCATCTTCCCCCAGCTGCACCTCAGGGCTGGGCTCCAGCTGACCTGTAGGTATACAGCCAGGCTCCTCTCTGCCCTCCTTCCCTGGAGCCATTTGGAGGGACAAGGAGGGTGGGGCAGCAGGACCGCCACTTCCTAGGGCTCCACTTTGGCCCCCATACCCCCATCCTGCTCTGTCCCCATGCTAAGGAGGCACCCACCTGGACAGCTGGGGCTGTGGGTGCCCCAGGCAGGGCTGACCAGCCAGGGCAGGTCCTGTGCTGAGGGCGGTCTTGGCTTCCCCGGGCTTGAGCCTCTTTATGAACAAGAGAGGCGTGGTGTGAGGGATTAGGGGTGTAGGTCATGATATCTGCACCTGAGAAATGCTCCACCCTCAGTGCCCCTGCTAGGCACGGAAAGCAGCAGCTGAGGCCACGTCTGGCTCCGGAACAGCCTCTGCCCTGTCCAAGGCCCTTCCCTCCTCACAAAAACAAAGAGAAGCCATGGGGCTGGGCAGGGCCCCAGGAGTGAGGCTCATTAGGTACCAATGGCCTCTCCAGCTCCCTTTAGTCCTCTCTGTAAGACTTGGGCCCCTACATGAGGAACAGGGACCTCTGCAGCCAGCCAGACCTGACAATTGCCACTTACCCTGAAGCCTCAAACAAGTGAGGCTCCTTGGAGCCTCGGTTTTTTCATCCCTAAAATACAAATAATAAGAATAGGCCTGGTGTGGTGGCTCAGACCTGTAACCCCGGCACTTTGGGAGGTCGAGGCGGGAAGATCGCTTGAGCCCAGGAGTTCGAGACCGGCCTGGGCAACATAGTGAGGCCCTATCTCTTCAAAAAATAAAAAATTAGCTGGGCATGGTGGTGCACACCTGTGATCCCAGCTACTTGGGAGATAGAGGTGGGAGGATTGCTTGAGCATGGGAGTCAGAGGCTACAGTGAGCTATGACGACACCTCTGCACTTTGGCCTGGGCTACAGAGTGAGACCCTGTCTCAAAAAAGAATCTATCTATCCATCTATCTATCTATCTAGCTAGCTAGCTATCACTATATATAATTATATATAACTATAAATTTATAACTACATTATATATATACATAGTCATTTTAACTGCTGGGTCTAGGAATAATTTATTATGCAGCAATAGATAAGTAATACAGTTACTTGAACCATCAAGATCTTACTCTCCTCACTGTCCTTTCTAGGATAAGGGAGGTTTATTTATAGCAGCACTGGGAGTAAGCTCACCAGCCATTCAGCCCACCACTCTTTACCGCTTGCAGGCCATTTTATTTTATATTTATTTATTTATCCATTCATTTTTGAGACAGAGTCTCACTCTGTCACCCAGGCTGGAGTACAGTGGCAAGATCTTGGCTCACTGCAACCCCTGCCTCCCAGGTTCAAGCAATTCTCCTGTCTCAGCCTCCCCAGCAGCTGGGACTATAGGCACACACCACCACACCCGGCTAATTTTTGTATTTTTAGTAGAGACAAGGTTTCACCATATTGGTCAGGCTGGTCTTGAAATCCTGACCTCAGGCCTCGGCCTCCCACACTGCTGGGATTATAGGCATGAGCCACCATGCCTGGCCTACTATTTTTGTTATTTATTATTATTATTATTATTATTATTTTTTAGCAGAGTCTCACTCTGTCACCCAGGCTGGAGTTCAGGAGCACAATCTTGGCTCACTGCAACCTCTGCCTCCCACGTTCAAGCCACTCTTGTGGCTCAGCCTCCCAAGTAGCTGGGATTACAGGCATGCACCACGATGCCTGGCTAATGTTTCTATTTTTAGTAGAGATGAGGTTTTGCCATGTTGGCCAGGCTGGTCTCGAACTCCTGACCTCAAGTGATCCACTCCCCTCGGCCTCCCAAAGTGCTGGGATTACAGGCATGAGCCACTGCTCCTGGCCTATTATTTTTTTTGAGACAGGGTCTTGCTCTGTCGCCCAGGCTGGAGTGCAGGGGCACAATCTGGGTTCACTTCAGTCTCTACCTCCTGGGCTCAGGCAATCCTCCCATCTCACCCCCCTGAGTAGCTGGGACCACAGGCACACTAATTGGGCATTTTCACATAAGCAAGCTTTTCACTGTTACAACCAACTACAGATGGGGAAACTGAGGCTCAGAGAGGCAGAGTGACTTGCTTAAGACTATGCATTTTGTCCCTGATGGGGCCTGAATCACAACATTGCAACCAGGCTGTGGGTGGACCCCACACAGTGGGCCTTCAACACAACTGGATGTCTGGGGAGCAAAGGTTGGAACTGCTGACAGAGGCCCTGCTGACGGAGCCGCTCTGGCCTCCAAGACAGCTGCCAGCGGAAGCCCCTATGTGGACCTCTCCTGGGGGGGTGGAGGGGAGGCAGCTGTAGGCTGTGACCTTCTGAGGATGACCTTCACTGCCAGGCAGGTTCAGGATGAAAGGTGGCCCTGGCATTTGCAGTGATTTTGACCAGCCTGGGTCAGATAGCACCCGCGTGTCCTACATTCTAGATTTAGTGAACAAAAACACAGGACTCAGCTTTCTCTCCTTCCCTGGGACTCATGTCAAGGCCTAGGAGTCCTTGAGGGCAGAAATCCAGGGCCTGGTCCCATCCTTTGAAAATGTATGAAATGCAGGGGTGAGGGGAGGGAGCCATGCAGGCAGCCTCCTTAGCTGGTGCTGGAGGAAACTGACCATTCCCTGCTTCCTGGCTTCAAACTCATGTTCATTCACAGAGCACGGGGCTGCGGGCTGCAAAGAAAGAGCCCCAAAGAACTTGGAGGACAGCAAGGAAGGCACACAGATACCCGCCAGCTTACTGAGCAGGACAGGTGCTCTGTGGGGTATTGGAGATGCCCTGGGTTAGCGGGGACAGAGTGGAGCAGACACTAACCTGTCATTTCATCCATGCCACAGCTGGTTGGGGGAGGTCTCCATGCTTGTCCCTGCCGTGGGACATAAAGGGCCTGGTCTTAGCACTGCCCTGTGCAACGTCTGATCTACTGTCCTCAAAGCCTCCGTACATCCCGACGGTCCTCCTGGCACTGGCTTCCGTTCCCAGTGCACAGCGCGGCTTCTCACCAATCTCACTCTTTCTCATTCTGCAGCCAGAAAGCCTGCAAGGCCCCCCAAGTCATCCCAAGCATTGGCCCTGGGAATAGCACCTCCATCTTGACTTTTTTTAATGAGCCAGAGTCTCATCTTCTTGCCCAGGCTGGAGCACAGTGGTGCGATCATAGCTCACTGCAGCCTCAACCTCCTGGGCTCAAGTGATCCTCCTGCCTCAGCCTCCCTAGTAGCTGGAACTACAGGTATGCCGCCACACCTGGCTAATTAAAAAATTTTGGGGGCTGGGTGAAGTGGCTTACGCTTGTAATCTCAGCACTTTGGAAGGCCGAGATGAGTGGGATCACAAGGTCAGGAGTTCAAGACCAGCCTGGCCAACATGGTGAAACCCCGTCTCTACTAAAAAAACAAAAAAAGTACCTGAGTGTGGTGGCACACGCCTGTACTCCCAGCTACTCAGGAGGCTGAGGCAGGAGAATCGCTTGAACCTGGGAGGCGGAGGTTGTAGTGAACTGAGATTGCGCCACTGCACCCCAGCCTGGGTGACAGAGTAAGACTCTGTCTCAAAAAAATAATAATAAAAAAATAAAAAAAAATTTTGGCCAGGCACAGTGGCTCACACCTGTAATCCCAGAACTTTGGGAGGCCAAGGTGGGTGGATCACCTGAGGTCAGGAGTTTGAGATCAGCATGGCAAACATTGTGAAACCCCATCTCTACTAAAAACGCAAAAAAAAAAAAAAAAAATTAGCCGGGCGTGGTGGTGTGCACCTGTAATTCCAGCTAGTTAGGAGGCTGAGGCAGGAGAATCACTTGAACCCAGAGGTGGAGGTTGAGTAAGTTGATATCATGTCACTGCACTCCAGCCTGGGCAACAGAGCAAGACTACTAAAAAAAAAAAAAAAAATTTTTTTTTTTGGCTGAGCGTGGTGGCTCATGCCTGTAACGCCAACACTTTGGGAGGCCTAGGCGGGAGGATTGCTTGAGCCCAGGAGTTCAAGACCAGCCTGGGTCATATAGAAAGATCCAACCTCTACAAAAATTAGCCAGGTGTGGTGGTGTGCACCTGAAGTTTCAGCAACTTGGGGGGCTCAGGTGAGGTGAGAGGATCGCTTGAGCCTGGGAATTCTGGGCTGTGGGGAGCCATGTTTGTGCCACTGTCACTCCAGCCTGGGTGACAAAGGGAGACCTCCATCTCACATAATTTTTTTTTTTTTTTTGTAGAGTTGGGGGTCTCACAATGTCGTGCAGGCTGTTCTCAAACTCCTGGTCTCAAGAGATTTTCCCAACTCCACCTCACAAACTGCTGGGATTACAGGCATCGGCCACCGTGCCCAGCCTGTAACAAATTGTTAAACAGACAACTATAATTTCATGACAAGGCTGGGCATGGTGGCTCACTTCTGTAGTCCCAGCACTTTGGGAGGCTGAGGTGGGCAGATTGCTTGAGGTCAGGAGTTCAAGACCAACCTGGCCAACATGGTGAAACCCCATCTATATTAAAAATACAAAAATTAGGCCAGGCGCAGTGGCTCACGCTTGTAATCCCAGCACTTTGGGAAGCTGAGGCGGGCAGATCACGAGATCAGGAGTTCAAGACCAGCCTGGTCAATATGGTGAAACTCTGCCTCTACTAAAAATACAAAAATTAGCCGGGCGTGGTGGCGCACACCTGTAATCCCTGCTACTTTGGAGGCTTGAACTCAGGAGGCAGAGGTTGCAGTGAGCCGAGATCATGCCACTGCACTCCAGCCTGGGCGACAGAGCGAGCCTCCGTCACAAAAAAACAAAAAACAAAAACAAACAAACAACAAAAAACCAAAATTTAGCCGGCCATGGTGGCAGGTGCCTGTAGTCCCAGCTGCTCAGGATGCTAAGGCAGGAGAGTTGCTTGAACCCAGGAGGTGGAGGTTGCAGTGAGCCAAGATCGTACCACTGCACTCTAGCTGGGCAACAGAGCGAGACTCTGTCTCGAAATAATAATAATAATAATAATAATAATAATAATAATTTCATGAGAAACCATAAGGCTGACTTCACATTCCTAGTCCTCAGAGTTCCACGCTTGGGGATGTGGTGTCACTTGTCCCCACTCCCCGGCCCCATGGGCCACTGGCTGCCTTTCTCTTCCCACCGCTGCTCAGTCTGCACCATTTGGGGCCTCCTGCACCCTCCCCGCTTAGATGTCCCGGCCCACACACTCACATTTGGGACACACCCTCTGCCAACAGCGGCCCCTGGGCCTGGGATGGGCACACTGCTGGGGGATTTGTCCTCAGGAGGATGGACTCGGGTTGAGGTCCACAACACCCCTAGAGCCAGGCAGGGGGCCCTAAGAGCAGAGAATTCCAGGATCCCAGGGCGTGCTCCAGAAGCCAGGAGCATGGGTTTCAGGCTAGCATGGCCCTGAGAAGCACAGGAACCAGGCAGGGGCCCCTTTGCTCAGGCCCAAAGACCGTAGTGTGCAAAGGCATGCATGCGTATGCACACACGTACACACACTCACATACACTTCCCATGTCAAGGTTTGTCTGCAGAGGGAGCTTCACCCACCCATCTTCCTAGCTCATCTTTCCAGCTCTCCCTGTCCTGTCCTGGACCTCTGGGCCTTTCCCCAGGACCTTCTCCCCTACCTTTTGTGTTTGAGAGAGTCTCGCTCTGTCACCCAGGCTGGAGTACAGTGTCACGATCTTGGCTCACTGCAACCTCTGCTTCCCAGGTTCAAGTGATTCTCCCACCTCAGCCTCCCGAGTAGCTGGGACTGTAGGCGCCTGCCACTACACCTGGCTAATTTCTTTTGTATTGTTTGGTAAAGATGGGGTTTCGCCATCTTGGCCAGGTGCAGGTCTCCAACTCCTGATCTCAAGTGACCCACCGAACTGGGCCTCCCAAAGTGCTGGGATAACAGGCGTGAGCCACCACACCTGGCCTAAATTAGCCAGGCATGGTGGCGCATGACTGTAATCCCAGCTACTCGGGTGGTTGAGGCACGAGGATTGCTTGAACCTGGGAGGCGGAGGTTGCAGTGAGAAAGCAAACATCCTTCTCTTTGCTGGCTTCCTCGGGAGGGCAGAGAGGGGAAGAGTGTGGGGCACTCAGGTCGTGGGACATCTGGGCTCCCTCCTTTCAGTGGGGAGTCTGGCTCTGTCCTCCCCCACCTCTACCGGTAGGTAAACTTTCTGTGCACCTGGAGCCCTGTGAGTGAACAAAATATGGACCACACCTGGGAGCAACAAAGGACTCACAGGAGCCTCAAGGGTTTTAAATTGCCTTTCCTGCCAACCGCAGGAATGCGCCCTGGCCAGGCGTAGAGAGGAGGAGTGGGCCTGTCACATGGCACTGAGAAAGCGCAGCTCACCTTTCTGCCGAGATGCCAGCCATGTGAAAGAGCCAGTCCCCCGGGGTGAGGCCTGGGGCTCAGGCACTGGGCTCAGACTCCCTGGCCCCAGTTCTGTGCACAGTAAAATGATCAGAGAAACCTTATCGTGGTCACTACCACCCACAGCGTCAAGTTGAAACCCTCAGGCTGGCCTTCCAAGCCCTTCCCACCCCGGCCTGGGTGGCCTCTCCACGTCCTCTGAGCCAGCCCTGTGTAATCTCCCACACTCCACTTTCTTGTCCTAACAGGCGGGACACAGCTGTTTTTGGTGCACACCGCCCTCTTCCCCTGGAACGTCTTTTTCTTTTCTTTTTCTTTCTTTTTTTTCTGAGACAGTATTTGTCACCCAGGCTGGACTGCAGTTGCACAATCTCGGCTCACTGTAACCTCTCGTGTTCAAGCAATTATCCTGCCTCAGCCTCCTGAGTAGCTGGGATTACAGGTGTGCACCAGCACACCCAGCTAATTTTTGTATTTTGAGCAGAGATGGGGTTTCGCCATGTTGGCCAGGCTGGTCTCGAACGCCTGAACTCGTGATCCAGCAGCCCCGGCCTCCCAAAGTGCTGGGGTTACAGTCGTGAGCCACCACGCCCAGCCTGGAACATCTTTTTCTACGTTCCATAGGTCTGGCCAGCCCTTGAGGCCAGCAGAGACCTTGCCTGGGTCCTACAGGACTGGCTGCTTCTCCCAGAACTGGTGCCTCCTGGCATTACCATGGGTTTCTGTCTCCCTTAGAGACTGTGCTGGGACCAGGTCTTAGTCACCTCTGTGTCCCCAGCCCCTGGGATAAGGCCAGAATGTAGTACATGCTCAGTAATTATTTGATGAGAGAATGAATGAGTGAGCGAATGAATGAATGCGTGAAAGGGTGAGGGAGGGGGTGACCAGGACTCAGGCTCCTGGGATCTGTGGCCTTTGGCCGTGAGTTCCCCATTAGGCCAGGCAGACAGGTCATCAGGACGCAGAGCACCAAGCAATAAGCATGGGTGGGGCCTCCCAAGCCCACGCTGTCCTTGTGCAGATGTCCAGGGCAACAAACATTTATTGAGCACCTGCTGTTTGCATCACCCGTGCCATGCTCCTGCAGCCACTTTGTCATGTTGGGTGGGCGTGCTTGGCCCATTCCCTCCTGGCTCTCTGTTCTCCCTGTCCACCTGGAAGCTCTTCACCTGCTTCTCTTCTTGGATTCCTTCAGGTCTCAGCAGAAATGTCACCTTCCCAGGGAGGCCATCCTTGACCACTGGATTTACAGTTGCTGCTCTTTTTTTTTTTTGTGACGGAGTCTCACTCTGTTGCCCAGGCTGGAGTGCAGTGGTGCGATCTCAGCTCACTGCAACCTCCACCTCCTGGATTCGAGTGATTCTCCCACCTTAGCCTCGCAGGTAGCTGGGACTAGAGGCGCCCGCCACCACGCCCGGCTAATTTTTTTTTTTTTTTTAGTAGAGATGGTTTTTCACCATGTTGACCAGACTGGTCTTGAACTCCTGACCTCAAGTGATCTGCCCGCCTCAGCCTCCCAAAGTGTGGGATTACAGGCGTGAGCCACTGTGCCCGGCATGTTCTTTAAATGAAAGAATGATTCAGTAAACAGATGGGCATGTGAAGGAATGACATAGCTCAACCCATGGCTCCCACAGCCTTATCTTGCCTTGTAATTACCTGCAAATCGACTTCCTACACGGTACTCAGTTCCTTAGAGCAGGGGTTCGCAACCTCAGGGACCACCAACTGGCACCAGTCTACCCATCTCTCACTGTCTCCCATCACCCCCAGATGGGACCCTCTAGTTGCAGGAAAACAAGCTCAGGGCTCCCACTGATTCTGCATTATGGTGAGTTGTATAATTATTTCATTGTATATTAACAATGTAATAATAAAGTGCACAATAAATGGAATGCACTTGAATCATCCTGAAACCATCCCCATCCCTGTCTGTGGAAAAATTATCTTCCATGAAACCGGTCCCTGGTGCCAAAAAAGTTGGGGACCACTGCCTTAGAGTATAAGGGCAAGCCTTTCTTCTGATGTCCGCGCTGAGGAGCAGAGCCTACCTGAGGTTTGCAGAGCGAGCAGGGCATGAATCTGCTTCTCTGCTGCCCTCCGCCAACCGAGCAGGGAAACTGATAATGTCTGGAAGCTTCTCTGGCCGCTGTGGGTCCTGCCCTGTCTGGGGATGGGAGGGGAGGGGTTTCCAGCATGTTGGGGGTAATGCTTTCACTTATGCTTAATGAGCTGTGCTCTCCATCCTCCTAACAGCCAGAGGACATGGTTAGTACCCTCCCACCCTCCCTCCACAGCCCCCCTCTCTTTCCATGGAAGGGTCGGTCCTCAGGATCCTGCTGATCCCCAGCTTGTCAGGCCATGCTGGGCTGGGGGCCTCCTCTGCGCCCCTGAAGTGCTGCTTCGCCCCATCACAGCTTTGCAGGGCACTGAATGACAAATGTTTTTTTTTGAGAGGGAGTCTTGCTCTGTCACCCAGGCTGGAGTGCAGTGGTGTGACCTCAGTTTGCTGCAACCTCTGCCTCCTGGGTTCAAGCAATTCTCTTGCCTTGGCCTCCCGAGTAGCTGGGACTACAGGCGTGTGCCACCATGCTCAGCTAATTTTTTTTTTTTTTGAGATGGAGTCTCACTCTGTCACTCAGGCTGGAGTGCAGTGGCGTGATCTCGGCTCACTGCAACCTCCGCCTCCCTGCCTCAGCCTCCCGGGTAGCTGTGATTACAGGCGCCCACCACCATGCCCGGCTAATTTTTGTAAATAGAGACAGGGTTTCACCATCTTAGCCAGGCTGGTCTTGAATTCCTGACCTCGTAATCCACCAGCCTTGGCCTCCCAAAGTGCTAGGATTACAGACGTGAGCCACTGCGCCCGGCCAATTTTTGCATTTTTGGTAGAGATGGGATTTCACCATGTTGGCCAGGCTGGTCTTGAACTCCTGACCTCAAGAGATCCGCCCACCCGGACCTCCCAAAGTGCTGGGATTACAGGCTGAGTCACTGAGCCCGGCCTGAATGATAATTATTTATTTTCCATTTCTTCTGCTCCAATGAGCTCCCCAAGGGCGGGCATCACCTATTCATCTGTTCATTCCACTCATATTTATTGAGTGCCAGGCCCCATGCTAGGGGCTCCCTGCGCACATGGGGCTCATCATCATCGAGCCTCCGGCTTGGCACAGAATCAGTGAATGGTTTCCGGACATGGGCATATTAGTGGATGATTTGACAGGCAAATGGGAGAAGGGGTTGGGATGGCCTCCAGAGCTTCCAAAATGCACGTGAGGGTGAGAAAGGGTCCCACTGTGAGCTGACTCCAGGCTGTGTTGTGCCTTGTGGCCAGACTAAGGAAAAGTCCCAAGGAACAAAGAGATTTAAAAACCAGGGCCACACACAGTGGCACACCCTCTCACCCCAGCGCAGGCCCCTTCTTGCTCATGTCTGAGGCCCCCCAGGCGTGGGCCCGTCACGGCCCCACCCTCACCAGGCTGGATGGGCTTGGGGTTCTGTCTTATACATGTCCAAAGACCTAAAACCTATCAGAAAGCCAGTCTAGAATGGGCCATCCAGCTCCTGGGATAAATGAAGGCCATGTGTTACTAGGTCCACAAACACCAGGCAGCTGGCATGCCTTCTCAACACAGCCTGCCGTGAGGAGCCCCAGCTGTCCTCAAGGGCTGGCCAGGTGAGTGACAGCTCAGCCACACTCATCAGTGCCCTGCACTGTCTCATAGAGGCCCCCCGCCCCTCACTCCTGGTTCCTGGTCAACATGGCCAACAGGAGACACTGGTGGTAAAGCCAGCGTCTTCTCCCGTCTTGCTTCAGGGACATCGCCAGCAGTGCCCATGTCCTTCTTGGCACAGCCCTGCCAGCAGCCCTCCTAACTGTAGTCCCAGCTTCTGGGCTCTGGCAACACCCCTCTCTCTCAGGGCAGCAGTGGCTCCTGCTGGTACCCATCTCAGTTGCCTGCTCCCCACGAGACCCCCATTCCTGACCCACTGGGCCCTGGTCACCTGCCCGACCTGGCCCTGGTGCATCTCTCCTCTCTGCCGCCACACCACACATTGCCACTGCCCAGATCTCAGCGCACTCCCTCTTCCCCAGCCAGACCACAAAGGAAGCACACGCCAGCATGGCAGGTCAGAGGCTGTTTCTTTATACAAAGGCAGACAACATGGACACCTCAGCATGCTGCTGCAGTTCATGGGGGCCCATCCCACCGCTTCTGGGGAAAGGAATCGGGGTGGGGGCGCCCGCAGCAGGGGAGAGACACTACACAGGCCTAGGACCACCAACCACACCAGCTGCGAGCTCCTGAAGGGCAGACGCATGGACACACGGACACTGTAACCACGAGCACGGCACAGCCACAGGGAGGAATGGTGGAGCTGGGGACAGACATCGGCAGCTACTGCCAACTGCTGCCCTCTTCTGCCACAAGTTCCTTGGCGAGGAGCCTTGTCTGTGTTACTAAAGAGCCACGTGACTTTATCTGATGGCAGAACGTCTCGCTTTCTGCATCTGTAAGCTGGGTCAGTACACCGTACTCCACAGGGCTGCCGTGAGTACAGATGAGACTGAAACAGGGACATTGATCAAAGTACCCAACACAGAGCCTGGCACATAGAGGTGTTCAATAAGTAACTTTTGTCAGGAGAATCTTAGGGAGGACCTTCAGAAGGCCAAGTGAGATGACTTCCCTAGAAATTCTCTCAGGGCATGGGGACCCTGGAGGACTCCTTGGAGCCTGCAGCCCCTGGTGTGCCCAAGGCCCCAGAATACACCGTGCCAGGGCTGTTCACAGGCGTGGGGGGCTGGATGCCCAGGGAGGTGCCCGCAGAAGCTGGGTAGACACTGGAGGAGGTGGGGTTTGGACCAAAGTGGTTCTGCACATAGCACAGGCCGGAGGCAGGCTGGTACGGAGGCAAGGTGGGCATGTGCCCGGGGGTGCAGGAGGGCCAGGAGGCCAGCTTCTGACCACTGGCATGCTGCGTCTGGGACACAGGGTGGCTTGGGGACAGGTGAGGGTGGCAGCTCTGTGTGGGGTAGGAGCCAGGCACCGGGTTCAGTCTGGAATGGAACAAGAGAGAAAATGGTCCTTCAACGAGTCTTGGCAAGGTCATGGCATCTTGTTGTGCTTGAGGTTGCCCCCGCTTTCTAGTACAACATGCCTTGGATGTTTTCTGTGACTTGCTCTAAGTACCAAGTGGGAGAAAGGTTAACCTCAACCAATCAGACCACAGATGCCCACGGTGGGTGGGGCCAGTTGCAGTCCTGCAGCAAGGGAGTTGTATGAAAGGACACTGGACCTGCCACTGAGACCACCGGAGGGGTGACCTGCTCACAGCAGCTTCTAAACCAGATGGAGCGTCGGGACCAGGTCACAGCTGCCAGTGCCTGTGTGGCTGGCCCGACAATTCTGCCCAAAGAGAACGGATTCAGGCTGGGCATGGTGGCTCACACCTGCAATCCCAGCACTTTGGGAGGCCAAGGCGGGTGGATCATCTGAGGTCAGGAGTTCGAGACTAGCCTGGCCAACATGATGAAACCCGGTATCTACTAAAAATTAAAAAAAAAAAATTAGCCAGGTGTGGTGGCAGGCGCCTGTAGTCCCAGCTACTCAGAAGGCTGAGGCAGGAGAATCGCTTGAACCTGGGAGGCAGAGGTTGCAGTGAGCCAAGATTGTGCCACTGCACTCCAGCCTGGGTGACAGAGCAAGACTCCGTCTCAAAAAAAAAATTGTTTTTTTTTTTTTTTAATTAGCCAGGTCTGGTGGCATATGCTTCTAGTCCCAGGTACTTAAGAGGCTGAGGTAGGACTGCTTAAGCCCAGAAGTTTGAGGCTGCAGTGAGTTATGACTGTGCCACTGCACTCCAGCCTAGGCAACAGAGCAAGACCCTGTGTAAAAAAAAAAAAACAAAAAATTTATCTATCAAGAAGAGCCTCTGAGGAGACAAGCTGTCCAAACGGCCATCTTGCTGACAAAATAAACATGCGTGTCGTGACATGGCCCTGGAACCACTGTCAGGCTGCCTGAAACACAATATTCTGAGTGTCTGCAGCAGGCACCAGACCTGAGGGACTGGACTCCATGTCACGTGGGGAACACAGAAGGAACACCATCTTCCTCTTAAACCCTAAGATCTGCCTGTCACAGTGAGGCAGGATCAGACCTGGCACTGGGTGTGGCAGTGTCTGCGAGGCTGATTGCAATTCAGCATGGAAGAACTTTTTTTTTTTTTTTTTGGAGACGGGAGTCTCGCTCTTTTGCCCAGGCTGGAGTGCAGTGGCGTGATCTCGGCTCACTGCAAGCTCCGCCTCCCAGGTTCACACCATTCTCCTGGCTCAGCCTCCCAAGTAGCTGGGACTACAGGTGCCCACCACCGCACATGGCCAATTTTTTGTATTTTTAGTAGAGATGGGGTTTCACCGTGTTAGCCAGGATGGTCTCGATCTCCTGATCTCGTGATCCACCCGCCTCAGCCTCCCAAAGTGCTGGGATTACAGGTGTGAGCCACTGCGCCCGGCCCTTCAGCATGGAAGAACTTTCTCATCAGGGCCAGTCTTGGAGAGTGAGCTCTTGTATGTGAGATACAGCTGGAGACCACCATCAGCTATTACAGAGGGGATTCCTTGGTGACAGACAGTTCTCCAGATTCAATGAGAACAACTAAAACCCACAAAACACCTAGTCCTAAATGTACAGTCTCCCCCACATTGAGACCCCAGGAATTACTTGCCTGAAGCAATAATGCGGTGAGTCCGCATTTCTGTTTTCCCAGCAGCCCTCCTGGCCTTTTAGAAAAATAGTCCAAGGGCTCTGAGCTGTTGACAGCTGGGAGCACCTCTTGGAAGAAGCTCTAAGGGGCAGCTTCCTATTCAACAAAAACCCCACATCCAGGCCAGCGTGCAGGGGAAAATTTACTCCACAGCTGGTGGCGGGCCAAAAAGGGCCAAGGACCAAGCACCTTGCCTTCCGATACACTTTGGACGTTTCCTCTGCTCCAAATCATGTGCTGAAATGGATCTTTAGCCGGGTGTAGTGGCACGCGCCTCTAATTCCAAGTACTTGGGAGGCTGAGACAGGAGAATCGCTTGAACCCAGGAGGTGGAGGTTGCAGTGAGCTGAGATCACGCCACTGCACTCCAGCCTGGGCCACAGAGTGAGACTCCGTTTCAAAAAAAAAGAAACGTGATTCCCAGTGTTCCAGCACTAGAGGTGGAGCTCAGTGGGAGGCGTCTGGGTCACGGGGGCAGACCTTGCGTGAGTGGTTTGGCTTCTTCCCCATAGTAATGAGTTCTCCCTCTGAGTTTAGGTAAGAGCTGGGTGTTTAAGAGCCCAGCACCTCCCTCCCTCTCTCAATGTGTGGTGCCGCCTCCCCTTGCCCTATGATTGGAAGCTGCCTGAGGCCGGTGCCATGATTCTAGTGTAGCCTACGAAGCCATGAGCCAAATAAACCTCTTTTCTTATAAATGACCCAGGCTCAGGTATTTCTTTATAGCAATACAAAATGGATGAACACGCCTTTCCCAGCGAGCTCCTTTTTTTGGGGGAGGACCACTGAAGGAAAGAAAAAATCCTACACTGTGAGGTCTCAGCATGGACAGAAACCAGCGGAGAACTCAGAGGCAGGAGGCACTGGGAACAGGGGAGAGGGAGGGAGGTGGCCTCCTAAGCAGGGGACGTGCTTCCAGATGGCCCCTCTCCTGACTCTGTTACCTGGAAACAGAGTGGGTGAGAAAGACCCTTGTCTTCTTTGGGCCTCCTTTATAAAATGAAGCAGCCAGGCCACACAAGCTCTGGCGGCTTACCAGCACTTTCCATCTGTGAGTTAATCAGCCAACTGGAAAACAGTAAACCTCACCAGAAAACCTGGGCTGGGCCACCTCCTAAGCAGCCTAGTTGGCTGTGTGGACTGTCTGCACCTTTTTTTTTTTTTTTTTTTTTTTCTTGGGAGACAGTGTCTCGCTCTGTCGACCAGGCTGGAGTGCTGTGGTGTGATCTCGGTGCACTGCAACCTCCACCTCCCAGGTTCGAGTGATTCTCCTGCCTCAGCCTCCTGAGTAGCTGGGATTACAGGCAACCACCACCACGCTTGGATAATTTTTGTATTTTTAGCAGAGATGGGGTTTCATCACGTTGGCCAGGCTCGTCTCAAATTCCTGACCTCATATGATCTGCCCACCTTGGCCTCCCAAAGTGTTGGGATTACAGGCGTGAGCCATCGCACCCAGCCCCATCTGCACTTATCAAGGCTACTGTGTGTCACAGCCCAGGCTGACCTGCAGCGGGTATGTGTCTAATGTCAATTAGATGGGGGCCTTCCTGCCCAGCCTATCTACAAGTCACTCAGGATCACATGTTAAGTGTCCTCAAATGCCTTCCCTTTCCTGCTGTTGCTACTTCAGAAGCAGTTGTGCAGAATCCAGAATGCTCAGAAGACATCTGTGCACGATTTTCCAATCTGCCGCACCTCATTTCTTTATCACTTATGGCAATAAACCAGCCACACCCTCTACATGCCCTGGAGTTGCTTTAATAATAAGGTTAGGCCAGGCTCAGTGGCTCACACCTGTAATCCCAGTACTTTGAGAAATCAAGGAAGGATTGATTGAGACCAGGAGTTTGAGACCAGCCTTGGTAACACAGTGAGACCCTGTCCCTACAAAAAATTTAAGTTAGCTAGGTATGATGGTATGTGCCTGTAGTCTCAGTTACTTGGGAGGCTGAGGTGGGAGGATCACTTGAGTCCACGAGTGTGAGGCTGTAGCGGGCTATGATCATACCACTGCAATCCAGCCTGGGCAACAGGGCAAGACCCTGTCCTCAAATAAAAAAAAGAATAAAAAAACAGAATAAGATTTGACAGCATTTGGCCGGGGGCAGTGGCTCACGCCTGTAATCCCAGCACTTTGGGAGGCCGAGGCAGGTCAATCACAAGGTCAGGAGTTCGAGACCAGCCTGGCCAACATGGTGAAACCCCATCTCTACTAAAAATACAAAAAAATTAGCTGGATGTAGTGGTGGGCACCTGTAATCCCAGACACTGAGGAGACTGAGGCAGAAGAATCACTTGAACCTGAAGCAGAGGTTGCAGTGAGCCGAGATTGCGCCACTGCACTACAGCCTGGGTGACAAAGTGAGACTCCGTCTCAAAAAAAATAATAATAATTTTTTTTAAAAAAAGATTTAACAGCACTTAAGAGTTCTGTCACTTACTTCCGGCTCTGGGCTGCCCTCCTCTCGGCTGAAGACCCTGAGACGTACTTGAACACGGATATCCTCCTCATCAGGCTGAAGGGGAAGGTCTGATCGAGCTTCAGCGCCACTCGCTCTGAGAGGTCGATGGAATAGCAGTAGGTGAGGCCATCTGAGGTTGGCGTGTTAAGTGAAACTGGAGGCAGCAAAGGGAGGAGGGCCGAACACTCCCCGGGGAAAACACAGGTTCCCACTCACTCTACAGAAGCCTTCATGCTTAGCACGCTGCACACTCTGGCTGGAGTTTGCAGCTCAGGGGAAACCCAGAGCCAAAGGTTTGTTTTTTTTTTTGAGATGGAGTCTCACTCTAGTAGCCCAGGCTGGAGTGCAGTGGTGTGATCTTGGCTCACTGCAAGCTCTGCCTCCCAGATCACACCATTCTCCTGCCTCAGCCTCCAGAGTAGCTGGGACTACAGGTGCCCATCACCACACCCAGCTAATTTTTGTATTTTCAGTAGAGACGGTGTTTCACCATATTGGCTAGGCTGGTCTCAAACTCCTGACCTCGTGATCTGCCTGCCTCAGCCTCCCAAAGTGCTAGCATTACAGGCATGAGCCACTGCGCCTGACCCCAGAGCCAAAGGTTTCTACTCACTGTGCCTCACCGGGAATGAATGCGCCCAGCAGCAGGGGGTATTAATGCTGTCCCTTCTCCTACACCCATGTGTGTCATCACTTGCACCCTTCTAGCCACTGCAGTCAGTCAGAAGCCAGGACATGCCTCTGCTGGTGTAGCAGGATGAGGCAGGAAGCTGTACCAGTATCATCCCGAGGGACTAACACCTCTTGTCCTTTTATCCCAAATAGAGGGCACCTGCCTCAGTGCGACCATGTGAGCTTCATGTGGGCCTCTCTGGCTGTGCTTCCTCCATACCCTGTCACCATCCCCAGCAACTTGGTGGTATCCTGGTCGTCTGACCTAAGTCACCCACCACTGATGAGGCAGCCACAAAGATTCAGCCTTTGAATAAAGGCTATGCTAGACTCTCCCGAAAAGAGCTTAGAAACAAACCTCAAGTTTCAAGCCAATCTTCAAGTAAGTTAACCGCCTATCAGAACAAAAGTCAACATTTTTTAAAGGAAAACAACAAAATCTAGAGCCCCTAATACAGCATTCAGTGTCTAGCATAAAATAAAAAATTACCAGATATGAAAAAAAAGTAAAAAAAAATTATGATCAGATATGACTCGGCCACGGTGGCTCACACCTGTAATCCCAGCACTTTGGGAGGCCAAGGTGGGTAGATCACCTGAGACCAGGAGTTCAAGACCAGCCTGGGCAACATGGTGAAACCCTGTCTCTACTAAAAAGAAAATATAAAAATTAGCCGGGTGTAGTGGTGCACACCCGTAGTCCCAGCTACTCAGGGGGTTGAGGCAGGATTGCTTGAGCCCAGGAGGCAGAGGTTGCAGTGAGTTGAGATCATGCCACTGCACTCCAGCCTGGGTGACAGAGACTCTGTTTCGAAAAAATACAAAATAAGCCCGATTTTATCTACTTGACACCCCAGACCCTCCAGCCTGGTTCACCCTTTGACATGCGTTGTTCTATAGCTCTCTGCTAGGAAGGATACAGGCCAGCCCGATGGACAGCCCACAGACATTACTGAGGAAAGAGGTCTGGGGAATGAGCCATGAGGCACCCAGCAGGAGCCACGGAACCAGGACTGAGGGCACAACCATGCCAAACACCAGGGCCCGCCTCATCCGAGAACGGACGGTGGTGACTCCCAGCATGGCAAAGGCCACTGGGGTGAAACCTCTGGCATCCTCCACTTCCCCCAGCTTTGACAGTGATGACACAGCCTCGAATGACAGGAAGATGATAGCGGAGAAGATGGCGAAGATCACGGTGAAGAAGCAGTGGCGGACGGTGCCCACGGTTCTCTCGAAATTGCCAGCAAAGCGCCAGATGATGATAGCGCCGCAGAGCAGGGAGATGGGATTCTCGTAGACAAAGATGTAGGTTACCAGCCTGTAAACTGCAGAGGGAGCCGGGTTAGAGGCCTGGCGGCGGGTTGCTCCCAGGAGGGAAGCCAGGTTATAAGCCGCCTAGGAAAGGCAGAGAGCCCCCCTCCGTGACAGAGAAGTGAGAGCCAGCGAGTCGCAGGAGGAGGCAATACAAGCAGTGCGTTCAACAATGAAGGACCCAGAGCCTCAAAGGAGAGGCATGAATATCTAATACCTACACTTCCCCAGGCCTGGTGCAACTCTTAGCGGTAACTGACTTCCAGAGGGAAAAAAATAATACTTTTCGGTAGAGGGCAGTCTCTGAATTTGTAAAGTGCTTTATAATCCTTTTTCAGGTTTTCATACTGACCTACCTCACTGGGCAGTTTGAGGGTTAATTAAGTGTAACAGCTTCGGGGTGGATTGAGTGGGTGTCACTTAACACTCTGTGTGCCAGTCTCCTCTGCTGTAATCCTGACCCCTCCTTCCATAGTGGCTGTTCAGAGGAAGAAAAAAGGGACCATGAATTATTTTGCAGCTGTAAGAATTATAACACTATCATTAACAATAAAGATTATAGAAATTATAAGTCTCCTCAGAAAGTGCTTATCCGATCTTACAGGTAGACTGATGCTTTATATGTAATAAGACATCAAAGAATCCTCCTTTTCCTTTTTTTAAATTTTTATTTGTAGAGATGAAGTCTTGCTATGTTGCCCAGGCTAGCCTTGAACTCCTGGCCTCCAGTGATCCTCCTGCCTTGAATTCCCAAAGTGCTGAAACTACACATATGAACCATCATTCCTGGCCTTTTATTTTTCTAAAAGCAGTTATCGCCAGGCATGGTGGCTCACACCTGTAATCCCAGCATTTTGGGAGGCTTAGGTGGAAGGATCACTTGAGCCCAGGAGTTCAAGACCAGCCTAGGTAACATAGTGAGACCCCCGTCTTTAAAAAAAAATTAAAAATTAGTCAGGTGTGATGATGTGTACTTGTAGTCCCAGCTACTTGGGAGGCTGAGGCAGGAGGCTCGCTTGAGTCCAGGAGTTGAACGCTGCAGTGAGCTATGATTGCATCTCTGCACTCCAGCCTGGGTAAGACGAAGACCCTATCTCTAAAAAAATTTTAGAAGTGGTTATCTCTTAAGTATTTTTATGTCCCTGAAGGCCCAAACACGACTAAACTCAAGGAGAGAGACCAAAGAACTGATGGTAATATTGGACTTGGGAGTCTAAAGACTTGGAGTGGAATCTCGGCTCTATTACATCCAGGCTGGCTGAGTTTAATCATGTCACAGGTCCTCTAGGCGTCAGTTTCCTCACTGTAAAGTAACAAGAGTTAGATTGAGGACTTCAAAGGTCCCTTACGTCTCTAACGCTCACATATCCACGAAACCCACACCCAGGGAAGCAGTGAACCCCAGAAAGTGGGAGGTTAAGGTTAGGTTGGCATTTTGCTTCTGTCTGTGAGGTGGTGCTATGTATACCTAGGGTGGGGGGAACAGTTTTAGATTGGAGTGGGGAAACAGGCTATGGAACCATATACCTCAGTCTGGCCATCACCAGAGGCTTCATTATCTGAAGAGTACTTCATTATTTGTTGAGTATTTCCAAAACTGAAATTCCAAGTATAAACATGAAAAGATTCTAGAAGCAACTCTACATGATTTGGAGATTATCTACCCGAAGGCTCTAGTTCCAAAACATCACAGAATAAAAAAAAAATCTAGATTCCTATCTCAATTGCATGACGCAACAGCTCTGCGATTCTCTGCATGAAACCTCAATCTTATCTAGATAACGGGCCAATAACAGGTCCTACATTATGGGATCCTTGTGAGGGTTAAACGAAATTAATACATATCAGTGTGTGTGCTTTGCAAAACAGCAGGAGATATGCAAATTTCCTGTGTTCCTCTCGAGAAAATGAGGAAGACACGGAGACTAGGAATGTCTTTTAGGAATGGATGTTTATACTTAATTGGTCTGCAAAATTTCTCTCCCCTAGAGAAAAACAAACACTTCTCTCCAAAGGCAGAAGACACCCTGGTACCCCCATGAGCTGGGAATGGCAGTCAAGATTAAGATACAGATGAAAAAGCAGAAGAAATTCCAAATCTCAAGAGGGCAGGACGTTTATAGAGCTTATAGGGGTTTGTGGATAAAGTCCAATTGTCGTGATGTAGGTGAGAGAAAAACGTTTTTCAGTGGGGCTTAGGCCTAAAGCAGACGTAGGTGTGTATGTGAAATGGGAGGGGGAGACGAAAAATCTTTACCCTTGGAGAGCGAGCATGGATTTGCTAGCGAATGGATTTGGGGCCTTGACCAGTCTGGTGGCGACAGGGAAGGGAACAAATTCGGGTAGGGAAGGGATTACAGTGATGACGAAGATGGGGTCTGCAGACAAAGGTGTGGAACATGGAGAGCAAGAGACGGTGCTGGAGGTCGGTCCTCCGGGGGGCGGGCATGGTGATGAGGACCGAGACAGGGGGAGACTGGCGGTGAGGCCTGAAGGGGCGAGTCCCGGAGGCTAGAGCCCAGGAACCGGCAAAGTCGGAGGACAAGGACTCGCCCCGCGATCCCGGCCCGCCCCTGCTCACCTTGCCAGTTGCGAAGGGCCTCGGACTTCAGCGTGAGGCCCGAGGGCGCCAGGGGCTGCTGCAGCAGGAACAGGCGAGGCCCGGAAACCAGCAGCGAGAGCAGCGCAGTGAAGAAGGTGGCGGATGGCACCTCGGGACACAAGCACCAGCTGCGACACCCGGGCCCCGAGGCCGCCATGGCCGCCGTCGTTCCCGCGCTCCGCCTCGACGCCGGCTGCCGGTCCTCTGCTCCTTCCGCCTCCTCGCGGCAGTTTCCCTTGGCAACAGCAGAGGAGCCGGCCGGAGGCCACGCCTCCCAGAGGCCCCGCCCCATGCCAAGTTGCCCAATCCGGTCGCGCCGATCAGCCCGCCCCCGTGCGTGGGAGGCCGGGACGAGGGGGCGGGGGGTCGGGGCCACTTCCGGGTAGGAATGTTCCAGCACCGTGTTTGATTCCATCCCACTCGGGCTGGTACTGAAACTGCTCCTATAAACTTTAGGAAATTAATCAGGGAAGAAAGGAGGGGGAAAAACGAAAATAAACGAAGCTTGCAGCACACTCTGCGTTCATCACTAGGTCACCTTGCTCTCCGACCTGCTTGCTCATAGCTCTGTGTATCAGCTATGATAGGTGCCCATCGTCTGTCCTAGAATCACGTAGACCCTGTCACAAGATTACAATTCCCTTTAACTCCATAGGTAACAACTTGAACATTATGAAACGTTTTCCCTTGGAGATATTCTTTCAGGTCCCACATACCAGCATAATTACTGACACCAGTTGTTCTGAAGGAGCCCACAGAAGCAAGACTCAATGGGGACTGCAGTTTCCATATCCTGAGGATTTCAACCCCCTTACCCTGACCAGTCGATGACCCCAATTTTCCAGCCTCTCACCCTTCACAATGCCCTTTAAAATCCCAGCCCGGAACTCCTTGGGGAAGATGGATTTGATGGTCTCCCCGCGTTTCTTCCTAGGCACCCTGCCATCGTTAAACCCTTTTTCTGCTGATAACCCTGCTTCCTCAGTGTAACTGGTCTGTTATTGCACAGCAGGCCTAGGCACCTGTTGGTCCTGTAATAATACCTCATGATTATTATGCCTTACAGCTCACAGAACTCTTTCATATCACGATCTTCCCATCTGTATTCATCCCTATTACACCAAAGAGGAAACAGGACTAGGGAGGGCCCTGGGTAATTCAGTTACATGGCAAAGACAGAATTAGAACTCAGTTCCTCCTGCTATGGCCCGGAATTGGCCTCCAGTACAGCCAGGGGCAGCTTTATCTTCAGATTGAAGAAAAGGGGCAGGAGGCTGGGCACGGTGGCTCACGCCTGCAATCCCAGCACTTTGGGAGGCCGAGGCGGGCGGATCACGCGGTCAAGAATTAGAGACCAGCCTGGCCAACATAGTGAAACCCCGTCTCTAATAAAACTACAAAAATTAGCCCGGCATGGTGGCGCGTGCCTGTAATCCCAGCTACTCCGGAAGCTGAGGCAGGAGAATCGCTTGAACCCAGGAGGCGGAGGTTGCAGCAAGCCGAGATCGCACCACTGCGCTCCAGCCTGGGTGACAGAGCAAGACTGTATCTCGGAAAAAAAAAAAAGGAAAAGGGACAGGAAACGGGAGAGGGATTCAATGGAAGGGACTCAAAAGTTAGGGATGTAATAGAACACTCATAACCGAGATCTATTTCAGCACTTTACATTTTGAAAAGTGCTTTTGCTGGAGAACAGCTGTTTAAGGTAGACCTTCCTTTTTTTTTGACAAGAGTCTCACTCTGTCACCCAGGCTGGAGTGCAGCGGCGTGATCTCTGCTCACTGCCACCTCTGCCACCCAGATTCAAGTGATTCTTGTGCCTCAGCCTCCCGAGTCCCGAGTAGCTGGGACTACAGGTGTGCATCACCACGCCCAGCTAATTTTTGCATTTTTAGTAGATATGGGATTTCACCACGTTGGCCAGGCTGGTCTCGAACTCCTGACCTCAGGTGATAAGACTGCCTTGACCTCTCAAAGTGCTGGAATTACAGACATGAGCCACTGTGCCCAGCAGTACCTTCAAGGGTACTACCTTTTTCGCTTTCTCCAGTGACCCTGCCCAGTACTCCCTCCCCTCACATGGTAGAAGTATTTGGCTCCTTCCCCACACACCCACCCTAGTGTTATCAGCTCCTTGCCCTTGGCTGCAGGCTTTGGTTTGACTCAGCTGTAACTGCTGCCCCCCATAGCTTAGAAGCTCCTGCTGGCTCTGAAGGAAGGAGGCTAAATTTTGGGGCTTGTGTGTCCTGCTTCAGTAGCACAATCATAGCTCACTGCAGCCTTGACCTCCCGGGCTCATGGTATGCTCCTGCCTCAGCCTCCCAAGTAGCTGGAACCATAGGTGCGTGCTACCGCACCTAGCTAGTTGCTTCTTTTTTGTAGAGATGGGATCTTGCTCTGTTGCCCAGGCTGGTCTTGAACTCCTGGGCTTGGG
The DNA here is from genome assembly GCF_029289425.2 of Pan paniscus. Lineage (NCBI taxonomy): Eukaryota > Metazoa > Chordata > Mammalia > Primates > Hominidae > Pan > Pan paniscus. Next base: position 94,077,955 of record NC_073255.2, read on the forward strand.
CAATCGTCCCGCCTTGGCCTCCCAAAGTGCTGGGATGACAGGTGTGAGCCACCATGCCTAGCCTGTTGTGTGCTTTTTATGTAGTTACTCATTACATTTTCACAACCCTTGTGAGGCTGGTTCTGTAATTATGCCCGTTTTACAGATGAAGCAATGGAGATACAGAGAAGTTAAGTAACTTAAAATTAGGCAACAAGTCTTCCAGGAATTTTTTTTTTTGTTGTTTGAGATGAAGTCTTGCTCTGTCACCCAGGCTGGAGTGCAGTGGTGTAATGTCTGTTCACTGTAACCTCCTCCTCCCTGGTTCAAGCAGTTCGCTGCCTCAGCCTCCCGAGTAGCTGGGATTACAAGCGTGCCACCACGCCCAGCTGATTTTTGTATTTTTGTAGAGACCGTGTTTCACCATCTTGGCCAGGCTGGTCTTGAACTCCTGACCTCATGATCCACCTGCCTTGGCCTCCCAAAGTGCTGAGATTACAGGCGTGAGCCACCATGCCCGGGCTCTTGCAGGAATCTTTTCAGACTTCTTCCCACTCCCGATCTTCCCTGAGTTTCCATCATGTGTTCTGTGACATTGTAGCTGTGGTAGCACTTCCCATATTATACTATCATTGCATATTTGTGCCCGTAATTGTGAGCTTACCAAGGGCAGAAGCCATGTCTGATTTATACCTGTGTCTGTATCCACAGCCCTGGCACCTAGCACACAGTGGGGCCACAGAAAATGTTCAATGCAAAGTTATTAGCCCTGATGCCTTTGGGATGTGACCTACTTCCCTTCCTTGTCTCTTGTCCAGAAGCCGAGGGTTCTCACGTAATTGAGACCCCTGGGGACTGTTATAACAACAGCCACCATCCCGAATGCATTTCACACTGAATTTCTGGCAAGAATTTCAAGATATTTTTTGAAGAGGAGACCTGAGGTACACCAGTCTAGGATGGCATGGCCAGTCAGCCCACCTAGCTCTCTGTAGAAAGAGTTTCCTGCATTTGCTGTGCAGAGGGTTTAGGCTCGGAGAGGGCAGGTGCAGGAGATATTCACGTTTCCCTTAAGGGAAACCTAGGATTGCAGGTGTGAGACACTGCACTTTTTTTTTTTTTTTGAGACGGAGTTTCGCTTTTGTTCCCCAGGTTGGAGTGCAATGGTGTGATCTTGGCTCACCGCAACCTCCGCCTCCCCGGTTCAAGCGATTCTCCTGACTCAGCGTCCCGAGTAGCTAGGATTACAGGCATGCGCTAGCATGCCCGGTTAATTTTGCATTTTTAGTAGAAACGGGGTTTCACCATATTGGTCAGGCTGGTCTCGAACTCCCGATCTCAGGTGATCCGCCCACCTCAGCCTCCCAAAATGCTGGGATTACAGGCTTGAGCCACCACGCCCAGCCCACTGGGCCTTTTTGTTGTTGTTGTTTGTACAGACAGAGGTCTCACTATGTTGCCCAGGCTGGTCTCAAACTCTTGGGCTCAAGTGATCCTCGTGCCTGGGCCTCCCAAAGTGTTGGGATTCCAGGCATGAGCCAAGCCAAAAACCAGGAGATAAATACCATGTTATACTGGCCATTTCCTTTAATGTTCCCTTAAAGGAGACATTAATGGCTCCTACATTAGCATTTGAGAAGCAGCCAGTGTGGAGCTGGTGGAGCTCAGGCTGGAAGTCAGGAGGAAGCAGGACCTCACCCTGGCTCTTTCACTCGCTGCCTGAGTGATCTTGGGTAAGGGAGCCTCAGTTTCCTCATCTATAAGATGGGAACTAAGTCTTATCTTGCAGGGTTTTGATGAAGAAAACAGATAAGATTGACCGAGGGACGAATAGGATGTGAGGAGGTCACACTGTGAGTTAGTGGAAGAGCTAGGATTTGAACTTGGGTCATTAGATCTCTAAAGTTGTTCTATTTCTTTTTATTTTTTTGAGACAGAGTCTCACTCTGTCGCCCAGGCTGGAGTGCAGTGGCGTGATCTTGGCTCACTGCAACCTCCACCTCCCAGGTTCAAGTGATTCTCCTGCCTTAGCCTCCCCAGTAGCTGGGATTACAGGCACATGCCACCACGCCCTGCTAATTTTTGTATTTTTAGTAGAGACAGGGTTTCGCCATGTTGGCCAGGCTGCTCTCAAACTCCTGGCCTCAAGTGATCCATCTGCCTTGGCCTCCCAAAGTGCTGGGATTATAGGCGTGCGCCACTGCACCTGGCCAAGTTGTTCTATTTCTTTTTTTTTTTGAGACGGAGTCTCGCTCTGTCACCCAGGCTGGAGTGCAGTGGTGCGACCTTGGCTCACTACAAGCTCTACCTTCCGAGTTCACGCCATTCTCCTGCCTCAGCCTCCCGAGTAGCTGGGACTACACGTGCCCGCCACCACGCCCGGCTAATTTTTTTGTATTTTCAGTAAAGACGGGGTTTCACCATGTTAGCCAGGATGGTCTCGATCTCCTGACCTCATGATCCACCTGCCTTGGCCTCCCAAAGTGCTGGGATTACAGGCGTGAGCCCCTGTGCCCAGCCAGGTTGTTCTATTTCTACCACTACACACATCTCTACCATGGCAAGTATAACATGGTATTTACTTTCTGGTTTTTGGCCAGTCACAGCAGCTCACGCCTGTCATCCCAGCACTTTGGGAGGCCCAGGCAGGAGGATCACTTGAGCCCAAGAGTTTGCGACCAGCCTGGGCAACATAGTGAGACCCCTGTCTGTACAAACAAACAAACAAACAAACAAACAAAAAAGAAAGGCTGGGTGCAGTGGCTCACACCTGTCATCCCAGCACTTTGGGAGGCCAAAGCAGGAGGATTGCTTGAGCCCACGAGTTAGAGACTAGCCCTTGGGCAACATAGTGAGACCCCCATTTCTATTATATTTAAAAAAAATTTTTTTTAAAGTCCTGTTTGTTGTGTCTGTCTCTCTTCCCAGACTGTGAGCTTCTTGAGGGACAGCACCATGTAGAGTCCTGCACAGAGTAGGCCTTCAGGAAATGTCTGGAAGGAAGGAAGGAAAGAAGGAAGGAAGGAAGGGAGGCAGGCAGGCAGGCTCTTTGAATTTTTTGGCTTTTGGCCGAAGTTCTTACTCCTTTTTGTCATATCTGACATATCTGATGAAACCTAGGGACTCCTCATGTAAATGATGCTTTTTTTTTTTTTTTTTTGAGACAGGGTCTCATTCTGTTGCCCAGGCTGGAGTGCACTGGTACAATCATAGCTCACTGCAGCCTCCAACTCCTGGGCTCAGGCGATCCTCCTGCTTCAGCATCCCGAGTACCTAGGACTACAGACACGTGCCACCACACCTGGCTAATTTTTGTATTTTTTTTTTTTTTGTAGAGACAGGGGCTCACTATGTTGTCTAGGCTGGTCTCCAACTCCTGGCCTCAAGCAATCCTCTTGCCTGGGTCTCTCAAAGTGTTGGAATTAAAGGAGTGAGCCACCACACCTGGCCAAGAATGAAGAATGTTGCTTTTTAAATGGATAAAATAAAATACACTGAATTACCAAGGAAGCCTGTAGTTATCAAAATATTAATAAAAACAAAATTGTGCCTGTAATCCCAGCACTTTGGGAGGCTGAGGCAGGTGGATCACCTGAGGTTGGGAGTTCAAGACCAGTCTGACCAACATGAAGAAACTCCTGTCTCTACTAAAAATACAAAAAAAGTAGCTGGGTGTGGTGGTGGGCAACTGTAATCCCAGCTACTTGGGAGGCTGAGGCAGGAGAATCACTTGAACCCAGGAGGTGGAGGTTGCGGTGAGCCAAGATTGCACCATTGCACTCCAGCCTGGGCAACAAGAGCAAACCTCTATCTCAAAAAAAAAAAAAACAAAAACCATACTCTATGTGCTGCTTTATGGATGCATTAAATAACAAGATCTAACAGCAGGCCTGATAGCTACCATAATTTTGAAGCATAAATGATTTTTTTTGAGTTTTCTATAAGTGGAACATGGTATGAACATACCTGTGACTTCTACTGGTGACAAAGTTACTGGTACTGGTAATAAGACTGTGTTTCATTGCCTATATCCATAACTGATAAAATTGCTAAAGTTCAGTTAAAGATTAAGTTAACATCGCTGATGACGCAGCAGTGGGCATGAAAAATAAAGTTTTTTTTTTTTTGGAGACGGAGTCTTCCTCTGTGCCCAGGCTGGAGTGCAATGGCGTGATCTCGGCTCACTGCAACCTCTGCCTCTCGGGTTCAAGTGATTCTCCTGCCTCAGCCTCCCGAGTAGCTGGGGCTACAAGCACGTGCCGCCACGCCTGCCTAATTTTTTGTATTTTTAGTAGAGACGGGGTTTTGCCATGCTGGCCAGGCTGGTCTTGAACTCCTGACCTCAAGTGATCCACCCACCCCAGCTTCCCAAACTGCTGGGATTATAGGTGTGAGCCACTGAGCCCAGCCAAAAGAATAATTAAGGTTTTACCCAGCAGGAAGCAGAATATGAATCAGGAGTGGGCTAAAAATAGCATCTTGAGAACTTGGGATCCTGAGCTGTTGTCACTGAGGTCTGGGGCTTGGAAAAAGGAAGAGATGGGGTGGTCCCTTCCTCTCTGTGCCTGTCAGGTCACCCTAAGAGTTCTGGTTCTTCTTCTAGACATATACTCTGAAAAAAGATGTAGGCAAATCGGAACTTGTGCTATAAAAAGTGACCAGGACTGGGACAGAGGGGAACCTTCCAAAGACGTCTGATGAGGAACAGTTGCAGGGACCAGGAGGCCTCCCTGGAGAAGCTTCAGGGGTCCTGGCCACTGGCTGAACTATCTGAAGGGCTTACTGGGAGGAGAGGAAGATGACTGATTCTGTGTCACTCCAGAGGGGAGAGCTAAGGCAGAAGGCTAGAAATGATGCGGAGACACACTTGACTTAAGAGATAACTTTCTTCCTATTTTTTTTTTTTTTGGAGACAGAGTCTCGCACGTCGCCCAGGCTGGAGCGCAGTAGTGTGATCTTGGCTCACTGCAACCTCCGCCTCCCGGGTTCAAGCGATTCTCCTGCCTCAGCTTTCTGAGTAGCTGGAATTACAGGCATGCACCACCAGGCTCAGCTAATTTTTGTATTTTTAATAGATATGGGGTGTTCACCATGTTGGCCAGGCGGGTCTCAAGCTCCTGACCTTAAGGGATCTGCTCGCCTCGGCCTCCCAAAGTGCTGGGATTACAGGCATGAGCTACCACACCTGGCCACTGATTATTAATTTGGTAAGTATTTATTTAGTGCCTCCTGTGTGCCAGGCCTTGTGCTGAGCACTTTGGGTTTACAAAAGGAGGACAACAGAAGAGTCTTTGTAGAGGACTCTGTAGTTTACAAAGCACTTTCCAAAAGCACCACTTACCACTTTTTTTTTTTTTTTTTTTTTTTTGAGACAGTTTCACTCTTGTTGCCCAGGCTGTAGTACCGTGGCGAGATCTCGGCTCACTGCAACCTCTGCTTCCCGGGTTCAAGCGATTCACGTGCCTAAGCCTCCCAAGTAGCTGGGATTACAGGCGTGCACCACCATGCCTGGCTAATTTTTTGTATATTTTTTTAATTTTAATTTTTTAAAATTTATTTTATTCTTTTATTATTTTTATTTTTATTTTTTTTTGAGACGGAGTCTTGCTCAGTTGCCCAGGGTGGAGTGCAGTGGCACGATCTCGGCTCACTGCAACCTCCGACTCCCGGGTTCACGCCATTCTCCTGCCTCAGCCTCCCGAGCAGCTAGGACTACAGATGCCCCCTACAACGCCCGGCTAATTTTTTTTTTTGTATTTTTAGTAGAGATGGGGTTTCACCATGTTAGCCAGGATGGTCTCGATCTCCTGACCTCGTGATCTGCCCGCCTCGGCCTCCCAAAGTGCTGGGATTACAGGCGTGAGCCACCGCGCCCGGCCATGTATTTTTAGTAGAGACGGGGTTTCACCGGGTTGGCCAGGCTGGTCTCCAACTCCTGACCTCAGGTGATGCACCCACCTCAGCCTCCCAAGGTGCTGGGACCGCAGTCATGTGCCATCACACCCAGCTATTTTTTTTTTTTAAATTTTTTCCTAGAGAAGCAGTCTCACTATGTTGCCCACGCTGGTCTCAAACTTCTGGGCTCAAGCCATCCTCCCACCTCAGCCTCCCAAACTGCTGGGATTACAGTCATGAGTCACCACGCCTAACCCATGTTTAATTTTTACAACAAATCTGGAAATTGGATATAACAGCTCCATTTTTAGAAGAATCTAAAGGCTCAGAGAGGTAAAGTGACTTGGCAAGCTCACACAGCCATAGAGCAGCAGAATCCACATCAGCTCACCTGACGGTAGGTTCGTGGTTTTTCTTGCTACACCAGGGGCTCCTAAACTTTGTGGATTGATAGGCCCCCCGCAACCTGCCTACGCTATATGTTTTCACTTTGTAACTTGGGGAGGAAGAGGAGGAACTTGGCATTTGCAATTGAGTCACTGCACAAGGGAAAAAATATGGGTGGGAGGGTGGGGCTGTGATATATCTTTTTTTTTTTTTAATCGAGAGAGTCTCTCTCTGTCCCCCAGGCTGGAGTGCAGTGGTGCGATCTAGGCTCACTGTAACCTCCGCCTCCCGGGTTCAAGAGATTCTCCTGCCTCAGCCTCCTGAGTAGCTGGAATTACAGGTGAATGCCACGACACTGGCTAATTTTTGTATTTTTAGTAGAGACGGGGTTTTGCCATGTTGGCCAGGCTCGTCTTGAACTCCTGACCTCAAGTGATCCATAGGAGTATAGGCAGTTCATATTTGAATTGTGACATGGCTTCAAGTTTACTTCCTGGAATGTTATAGACTAAAACTATTTTTTTGTTTTGAAACAGGGTCTCACTCTGTTGCCCAGGCTGGAGTGCAGTGGCATGATCATAGCTCACTGCAACCTCCACCTCCTGGGCTCAAGTGTTCCTCTTGCCTCGGCCTCCCAAGTGGCTGGTACTACAAGCACATGCCACCATGCACAGCTAATTTTTAAAATTTGTTTTTTTTGTAGAGATGGGGCTTCGCCAATCTGGTCTCAGACTCCTGGGCTCAAGCCATCCTCTTGCCTCAGCCTCCCAAAGTGTTGTGGTTATAGGTGTGAGTCACCGTACCTGGCTCCAAACCACTTTTGAAGCAAATAGATCTTACTACACATTCTACAGCAGGACAAGCAACCCACCACAAACGAATCAATCATGACGAAGCTAAATGAACTGCAGTCTATAATATAAAAACAAGAGCAGCTCAAGTGTAGAGTATAACCCAGGCGGCAAAGGCATTGGTCCTGTATTTGTGGGCACATGTGCTGAAATTCCTGCAAGGCAGCCAGCCTTCTTGGAAAGATGTTGAGGAAACATTCTAAATACTAGAAATGTGCTGGTTTCTATTTATTTTATTTTTATTTTTATTTTTGAGATGGAGTCTTACTTTATCCCCCCGGCTGGAGTGCAGTGGCGTGATCTTGGCTCACTGCACCCTCCACCTACAAGGTTCAAGCGATTCTCCTGCCTCAGCCTCCTGAGTAGCTGGGATTATAGGCACCCGTCACCACGCCTGGCTAATGTTTTTGTATTTTTAGTAGAGACAGGGTTTCACCATGTTGGTCGGGCTGATCTCAAACTCCTGACCTCAGGTGATCCACCTGCCTTGGCCTCCCAAAGTGTTGGGATTATAGGTGTGAGTCACCATGCCTGGCCACAGCCAGCCTTCTTGGAAAGGTGTTGAGGAAGCATTCTAAATGCCAGAAATCTGCTGGTTTCAATTTATCAATTTAAACCTATATGACCCTCTATAATCCAGAAATTTATCAATAAGTAGCTCACGTCTGTAATCCCAGTGCTTTAGGAGGCTGAGGCAGGATCGCTTGAGGCCAAGCGTTTGAGACCAATCTGGGCAACATAGTGAGACTCCATCTCTACAAAAAATTTTAAAAATAAGCCTGGCATGATAGCGCATGCCTGTAGTCCTGGCTACTCGGGAGGCTGGTGGGAGGATTGCTTGAGCCCAAAAGTTGGAGGCTGCAATGGGCTGATATCGCACCACCTCACTCCAGCTTGGGCAATAGACTGAAGAAAAAAAAAAAAAGGTAACTTTAGCGTATAGAGAAATGAAAGTAATGTAAATGGAATTGGTTGTAATTCACCCATAAAGACCAAAGTTCTGTCTCTAAGATCTGAGTGCTATGGGGGATTTAAAGCTGACAAACACCAAGCATCACAGAACAGAGTAATTAATTTCTCCATTCACTCAAAAACATTTATAAAAATGTTATAGGCTGGGCATTGTGGCTCACGCCTGTCATCCCAGCATTTTGGGAGGCCGAGGCAGGTGGATCACGAGGTCAGGACTTCGAGACCAGCCTGGCCAATATGGTGAAACCCCGTCTCTACTAAAGATACAAAAAGTTAGGCGGACGTGGTGGCACGCGCCTGTAATCCCAGCTACTCAGGAGGCTGAGGTAGGAGAATTGCTTGAACCTGGGAGGCAGAGAGGTTGCAGTGAGCCGAGATCACGGCATTGCACTCCAGCCTGGGCGACACGGCGAGACCCCGTCTCAACCTTGTTCTGACATTGCTGTAATAAGCATGCATGGTTAAGGCAATGAAAGCAATATATTGTAGAATTGACACTGAGCCTTGATCATCTTTACTTTCCCTAATTATTCCATTCTCCCATTCCCCACCTCATGCAGTATACATGGCAAAGGAAGATATTAAAATTTGAGCCAGTGATGAAAAATATTTATTTTTGACACATCAGCATTTTTTTGGTAAACAGAAGTTCTAGCTATATTGCCCAGGCTGGTCTCGAACTCCTGGCCTCAAGCAATCCTCCTGCCTTGGCCTTCCAAAGCACTGGGATTACAGACATGACTATATTGGCATTAAAAAAAAAAAGTTTTATTAAAATTTTATTTACTGAGGCCGGGTGTGGTGGCTCACTCCTGTAATCCCAGCACTTTGGGAGGCCAAGGCAGGAGGATTGCTTGAGGTCAGGAATTCAAGACCAGCCTGGTCAACATGCCAAAACCTTGTCTCTACTAAAAATACAAAAATTAGCCAGGCGTGGTGGCAGGCACCTGTGGTCCCAGCTACTCGGGAAGCTGAGGCAAGAGAATCGCTTGAACCCAGAAGGTGGAGGTTGCAGTGAGCCAAGATTGTGCCACTGCACTCCAGCCTGGGCAACAGAATGAAACTCCGTCTCGAAAAAACGAAAAAGGTTTGATTTACTTACAATAAACTACATATAATTACAGTATAGATTTTGATACATTTTGACATATATATATACACACACATATATACACACATATATACATACATATATACACATATATACATATACATATATATACACACACCCATGAAACTATCACAATTTAGATAATGACATACCCACCACCCCCAAAAATTATATCTCACCCCTCTATAATCCCTTCTACTCTATAATCCCTGCCTTCTTTATCCCCAGGCAACCAATGGCTGCTTTGTGTCACTGTAGATTCGTTTAGATTTTCTAAAATGTTATATGAATGGAATCGTATAATATGCACTTGTGGTTTTGGCCTAGTTTCGTTCACTCAGCCAGATGATCTGACATTCATCATGTTGTTGCTTGTATCAATACTTCTTCCCGGCTGGGTGCAGTGGCTCATGCCTGTAATCCCAGCACTTTGGGAGGTTGAGGAGGGAGGATTGTTTGAGCCCAGGAGGTCCAGGCTGCAACAGTGAGCCATGATCGCGTCACTGCACTCCAGCCTGGGTGACAGAGCAAGACCCTGTCTAACATACACACACACAGAGAGAGAGAGAGAGAGAGAGAGACAGACAGACAGACAGACACAGAGAGTGTGTTGCGTGACTCAGCCTTTAAGCTTAGCTTTCCCTTTGGCATAAGTTTCGGGGGTCTTGAGATTTCACATTTTCCCTTTACAGGTGCATCGTAGGGTTTAGAAGGTGATATCTCACTTTGCACAGCTGAGACAGCTCTGGGACCAATGCCAGGCACCCCACTTAGCCAGTTCTCGGGTGGTTCCTGGATTGACCCCCAACCTCCACTGCACATCTGCAGACACCTTGGGAAGGCACGGAATGACTGCAGGGATGGAATGGTTGAGGGTTGGGTGGGACCTGGACCTCATCCACCACCTGGGCATCCCAGGGGAGCAGGACATCAGGTCCCTCCAGCCCCCCACCCCGGGTGGTCCCAGCTTCTCAGGCCCGTGCCCCAGGGAGCAGTGCGGCTCCTTGTTCAACAGGAGGCTGTCATCGGTAGAACGCAGGGGTTGGTTGCCAGCTGCGGACTCCGGCTCATTTAACTGCTCTGCAGCCCCCACGCCGGGTCCTCACTGCCCTGTGGTAGATGGACAGCTGGGTTTGGCTTCCTCTGGTCTGATGGAGAAATGGCCTCATCCCAAAGCAGAATACTGTCCTCTGCTGGCTGGCCTGTGACATGGCTCACTTACAGACGATGGCTTTAAACAGGCACCCCAATGCCCCAATTTCCCCAGGTCCATCGTACCTTCGGGCAATCCCCCAAAGTTATGAAACTGCAGCCTGCCTTCCCTAGCATTCATGTGCCATGCTCTCTTTCCCCACATTCATAGGATGGGCACAGTCTGCAGGTCCACTGCTCAAGCACACATCCCCTTGGGAAGAAATGCCAGCTCCCTCCCAACCCTGCTGGCTGGCATCCCTTAGATGTCTCTAACACTTGCCTTCAGCAGGGCACAGGAAGCGAGACAGGCGGGAGTCAAATAGTGTAGGCAAGCCCTTGGAGGCCGTGGCGAGGAAATTAGATGCTGTTTCCAAGGATAGTGGGAAGTTGCTTAGAGAGGTTAAGCTGAGAGGGTAATGACTAATGACCCATTCATGTTTTCGAAGGAATGGGAAACAAGCACTCAAAAACATTGCTGATGAGATCGAAAATGGGTGCAATTTTTTTTTTTTTTGAGACCGACTCTCGCTCTGTCACCCAGGCTGGAGTGCAGTGGTGCAATCTCGGCTCACTGCAGCTTCCATCTCCCAGGTTCAAGTGATTCTCCTGCCTCAGCCTCCTGAGTAGCTAGGATTACAGGTGCACGCCAGCACGGCTGGCTAATTTTTGTTTGTTTGTTTTTTGAGATGGAGTCTCCCTCTGTCACCCAGGCTGGAGTGCAGTGGCGCGATCTCGGCTCACTGCAACCTCTGCCTCCTGGGTTCAAGCAATTCTCCTGTCTCAGCCGCCCAAGTAGCTGGGACCACAGGCACCCACAACCACACCTGGGTAATATTTGTATTTTTAGTGGAGACGAGCTTTTACCATATTGGTCAGGTTAGTCTCGAACTCCTGACCTCAGGTGATCCACCTGCCTTGGCCTCCCAAAAGGCTGGGATTACAGTCATAAGCCACCGCACCCGGCTGGGTGCAATTTCTATAGAAGGGAATCTGACAATATCTATCAAAATGACAAATGTACATATATTTGATCAGTTTCACTTCTAGGATTCTAACTTGTAGATATCCTTGCTTAAGTGTAAAGTGGTTTAAGAAGTTATTCATTGCAGCATTGACTGCAAGAATAAATGATTAGAGATGACCCAGATGTTGATCAATGTGGGAATGATTAATAAATTATGGCGCGTCCTTTTTTTTTTTTTTTTGAGACATATTGCTGTGGTGGGATCTCAGCTCACTGCAACCTTCACCTCCCAGATTCAAGCGATTCTCCTGCCTCAGCCTCCCAAATAGCTGGGATTACAGGTGTGTGCCACCATGACCTGCTATTTTTTTGTATTTAGTAGAGACGGGGTTTCACCACGTTGGCCAGGCTGGTCTCAAACTCCTGACCTCAGGTAATCCACCCACCTCAGCCTCCCAAAGTGCTGGGATTACAGGCATGAGCCACCATGCCTGGCCAATAAATTATGGTGTGTCCTTTTGAAGTAATCCTCTGCAGTCATAAAACCAAAAAAAAAAAAAAAACCCAAACTAAGGAAGCTAGTATCCATACAGAATGCTACCTAAAATATTTTATTGAGAGAGGCAAGGTTCCTAACAGTGATTATAGTATGTTACACAAATAACAAAAGGCTTTAAAAGGTATAGGAGAGGCTAGGCACAGTGGCTCATGTCTGTAATCCCAGCACTTTGGGAGGCTGAGGTGGGAGGATCACTTGAGCCTGGGAGTTTGAGGCTACAGTGAGCTATGTTCGCAACACTACACTCCAGCCTGGGTGACAGAGAGAGACCCTGTCTCAAATATATATATATTTTGAAACAGGCCAGGCACAGTGGTTCATGCCTGTAATCACATTGCTTTGGGAGGCTGATGCAGGAGGATCTCTTGAGTCCAGGAGTACAAGACCAGCCTTGGCAACATAGTGAGATACTGTCTTTACAAAAATATTTTTTATGTTAGCCATGCATGGTGATGTGTGCCTGTAGTCCCAACTACTTAGGGGGCTGAGGCAGGAGGATCGCTTGAGCCAAGGAGGTCAAGGCTACAGTGAGCTATGATCATGCCACTGCCCTCTAGCCTGAGTGAGACACAGTAGGACCTTGACTCAAAAAAAAAAAATTAATTAATTTAAAAAGAAACAAAAAAGATTACTCTGGCTGTTGTGTGGAAGGAGGCAAGAGTGAAAATGGTTCATTTCACCATTTTTTTTCTTCCCTTTTTTTTTTTTTGAAACTAGAGTCTTGCTCTGTCACCCTGGCTGGAGTGCAGTCGTGTGATCTTGGCTCACTGCATCCTCTGCCTCCCAGGTTCAAACAATTCTCCTGCCTCAGCCTCCCAGTAGCTGGGACTACAGGTGCCCACCAGCATGCCTGGCGAGTTTTTTGTATTTTTAATAGAGACGGGGTTTCACCATGTTGGCCAGGCTGGTCTCGAACTCCTGACCTCCAGTGATCCACCCACCTCAGCCTCCTAAAGTGCTGGGATTACAGGCATGAGCTACCTCTCTGGCTCATCTCACCATTTTCTGTAGGTGGTGCAGGAATCCTGGAAAGAGATGACCATGGTTGAATGAGGGGAGTAGCAGCTGAGGAGGGGAGAAGCAGGTGGATTTCAAATATATCTGGAAGTGGAGCCTATGAGGTGGCTGATGGAATGGGTATGGGGGTAAGAGAAAGAGAGAAATCAGGCCGAGCGCGATGGCTCATGCCTGTAATCCCAGCACCTTGGAAGGCCGAAGTGGGTGGATCACTTGAGCTCAGGAGTTTGAGACCAGCCTGGGAAACATAGAAGACCTCATCTCTACAAAAAGTACAAAAATTAGCAGGGCATTGTGGCATGAACCTGTAGTCCCAGCTACTTGGGAGAGTGAGGTGGGAGGATTGCTTGAGCTCGGGAGGTCGAGGCTGCAGTGAGCCCTGATTGTGCCACTGCACTCCAGCCTGGGTGACAGAGTAAGACACTGTCTCAAAAAAAAAAAAAAAAGAAAGAAATCAAGGAGCACTCCTACATGAATAGTCGTGCCCTTGAGTTTGGGGGAAGCTAGAGGGAGAAGAAGATTGGCATTGGGGTAGGGGTAGGAAAGGTACCATTGCATTTTGGAGAGGACAGATTGAGGGAAGCTGGGAGGGCAGGGAAGGCATGGGGGCAGAGAAGCAGGATAATTGAGAATTAATCTATTTAGGCCAAGTGTGGCGGCTCACACCTGTAATCCCAGCACTTTGGGAGGCCGAGGCAGGCAGATCACCAGAGGCCAGGAGTTCGAGACCAGCCTGGCCAACATGGTGAAACCCCGTTACCATTAAAAATACAAAAATTAGCTGGGTGAGGTGGTATGCACCTGGATCCCAGCTACTTGGGAGGCTGAGGCAGCAGAATAGCTTGAACCTGGGAGTCAGAGGTTACAGTGAGCTGAGATAGTGCCAATGCACTCCAGCCTGGGTGACAGGGCGAGACTCTGTCTTAAAAAAAAAAAAAAAAAGAGCAATGAGTCTATTCAAAGTGATTCAAGGTGACAAAATGGTGCAGAACTGGTGCAAGGACAGAAATGTGGACCAATGGAATAGAAGAAAGAACACAGAAATAAACCCTCATATTTACAGTCAATTGCTTTTTGACATGAGGACCAAGACCATTCAATGGGGAAAAGGCAACATTTTCAACAAACGGTGCTGAGAAAAGTGGGATATCCATATGCCAAAAAAAAAAAAAAAAAAAAAAAAAAAATGCCATTTGACCCTTCCCTCACACCATATACAGAAATTAACTCCAAATGAGTCAAAGACCTAAATATAAGAGGTAAAACTTATAAGACTCTTAGAAGAAAACACATTGGCTTTGGCAATGATTTCTTGGATGTGTCACCAAAAGTCATGAAAAGGCAATAAAAGAAAAAATAGATAAGTTGAACTTCATCAAAATTTAAAACTTAAAAAAAAATTTTTTTTTTTAAATAGAGACAAGGTCTCACTATTTTGCCCAGGCTGGTCTCAAAGTCCTGGGCTCAAGCGGTCCTCCTGCCTTGGCCTCCCAAAGTGCTGGGATTACAGGTGTAAGACACTGTGCCCGACCACCAAATTTTCAACCTTTGTGCATCAAAAGAAACTATCAAGAGAGTAAAAAGACAACCCACAGAAAGGGAGGGAATATTTACAAATCAAATCCAAAATATATAAAGAATTCCTACAACTCAACCACAAACAAACCAACTGAAAACTGGTGCTGGGTATGGTGGCTCACGCCTGTAATCCCAGCACTTAGGGAGGCCAAGGCGGATGGATCGCTTGAGGTCACGAGTTTGAGACCAGCCTGGCCAACGTGGTGAAACCCTGTCTCTACTAAAATACAAAAATAGCCGACCCCGTCTCTACTAAAAATACAAAAATAGCCGGGCGTGGTGGCACAAGCCTGTAATCCCAGCTACTTGGGAAGCTAAGATAGGAGAATCGCTTGAACCCTAGAGGCAGAGGTTGCAGTGAGCTGAGATCATGCCACTGCACTCCAGCCTGGGCAACAGGAGCGAAACTCCGTCTCAAAAAAAAGAAAGAAAGAAATAAAGAAAATTGGGCAAAGAACTTGAATAGATATTTCTCCAAAGAAAATAGACAAGTGCCAATAAGCACATAAAAAGACGCTCAACATCACTAATCATTAAGGAGATTCAAACTGAAAAGACAATGAGATACCACTTCACACCTTATTAGGATAGCTATGACATATTTTTAAAAAAACAGAAAATAACAAGCGCTGGCAAGGATGTGGCAAGACTGGAATCCTTTTGCACTGCTGATGGAAACGTAAAATGATGCAGCTGCTACAGAAGACAGTTTGGCAGTTCCTCAAAAAGCTAAGACATAGAATTACCATATGACCTAGTAATTCCACTACTGTGGGTAATTCCACTAGTGTGTGTACTTCCACTTGCAATAATGGATAGGACAGCTAGACAGAAAATCAGCATGGTTATGGAAGACTGGAACAATGCTATCAACCAACTAAACCTGACAGGCACAGATAGAACATTCAACAACAGCAGACTATATAGTCTTCTCCAGTATACGTGGAACATTCTCCAGGATAAACAGAACACACATTAGGCCATAAAGTGAATCTCAATAAATGTAAGAGGATTGAAATGATGTGGCTCGTGCCTATAATCCCAGCACTTTGGGAGGCCAAGATGGGAAGATTGCTTGGGCCCAGGAGTTTGAGAGCAGCCTGGGCAACATGGCAAAACCCTGTCTCTGCTAAAAATACAAACAGTTGGCCGGACGCGGTGGCTCATTCCTATAATCCCAGCACTTTGGAAGGCCGAGGCAGGCGGATCATGAGGTCAGGAGTTGGAGACCAGCCTGGCCAACATAGTGAAACCCCGTCTCTACTAAAAACACAAAAATTAGCCGGGTGTGGTGGTACGTGCCTGTAGTCCCAGCTACTCGGCAGGCTGAGGCAGAAGAATTGATTGAACCAGGGAGGCGGAGGTTGCAGTGAGCCGAGATCACACCACTGCACTCCAGCCTGGGCAACAGAGCGAGACTGCGTCTCAAAAAAAAAAGAAAAAAAAAAGCAAACAGTTAGCCAGCTGTGGTGGCACATGGCTGTAGTCCCAGCTACTAGGGAGGCTGAGGTGGGAGAATCTCTTGAGCCTGGGAGGCAGAGGTTGCAGTGAGCCGAGATCCCCACCACTGCACTCCAGCCTGGACGACAAAGTGAGACCTTGCCTCAAAAAGAAAAAGAAAATTGGCCGGGTGCGGAGGTTCATCCCTGTAATCCCAGCACTTTGGGAGGCTGAGGCGGGTGGATCACAAGATCAGGAGATCAAGACCATCCTGGCTAACATGGTGAAACCCTGTCTCTACTAAAAATACAAAAAATTAGCCGGGCTTGGTGGCGGGCACCTGTAGTCCCAGCTACTTGGGAGGCTGGGGCAGGAGAATGGCATGAACCCGGGAGGCAGAGGTTGCAGTGAGCCGAGATGGCGCCACTGCACTCCAGCCTGGGTGACAGAGCGAGACTCCGTCTCAAAAAAAAAAAGAGAGAAAGAAAATCATGCCAAGTATGTTCTCCCTATTACAGTGAAATGAAATTAGAATTCAATAACAGAAAAAAAATGTGGAAATTAAACAACACACTTCTCAATATCCAATGGATCCAAGGAGAAATCACCAAGGCAATTAGAAAATAGAGCTGGGCGCGGTGGCTCACACCTTTTACCAGCACTTTCGGAGGCCAAGGTGGGAGGATTGTTTGAGCCCAGGAGTTTGAGACCAGCCTGGGCAACATAGTGAGACATTGTCTCCACACACACATAAAAAAAGCAATTATAAAATACTTCCAGATGCTTAAAAATAAAAATATACTAAAATTTGTAAAATGTATTAAAAACAGTGCTCAGAGGCTGGGTGCAGTGGCTCATGCCTGTAATCCCAGCACTTTGGGAGGCTGAGGTGGGTGGATCACTCGAGGTCAGGAGTTCAAGACCAGACTGGACAACATGGTGAAACTCCATCTCTACTAAAAATACAAAAATTAGCTGGGGGTTCTGGCATGCCCCTATAATCCCAGCTACTCAGGAGGCTGAGGCACGAGAATCGCTTGAACCTGGGAGGTAGAGGTTGCAGTGAGCTGAGTTCACGCTGCTGCACTCCAGCCTGGGCCACAGAGTGAGACTCCATCTGAAAAAAAAAAAAAAGATTAGAGTGGAAATAAATGAAGTAGAGAATAGGAAATCAAGACACAAGATGAATGAAACCAATATTGGCATATTAGTTTTCTAGGGCGCTGCTGTAAAAAAAAAATTTACTACCAACCAGGCGGCTTAAAACAACAGAAATTTAGGTTTCTCACAGTTATATAGATATCTGTAATCTAGGTGTCAGCTAGGTTGGTTCCTTGGAGAGGTTCAGAGGGAGAAATTGTTCCATGCCCCTCTCCTAGATTTGGCGTTTGCTAACAATTCTTGGCATTCCACGGCTTGTAGACGCATCACTCCGTTCTCTGTTTCCATCTTCACACAGCATTCTCCACTGTGTGTCTGTGTCCACATTTCTTTTTTTGTTGTTGTTGAGATGGAGTCTTGCTCTGTCACCCAGGCTGGAGTACAGTGGCGGGATCTCGGCTCACTGCAAGCTCTACCTCCCGGGTTCACGCCATTCTCCTGCCTGAGACTCCCGAGTAGCTGGGACTACAGGCGCCCGCCACTGTGCCCAGCTAATTTTTTGTATTTTTAGTAGAGATGGGGTTTCACCATGTTAGCCAGGATGGTCTTGATCTCCTAACGTTGTGATCCGCCCACCTTGGCCTCCCAAAGTGCTGGGATTACAGGTGTGAGCCACTGTGCACGGCCTCTTTCTTCTTATAAGGACATCAGTCACTGGATTAAGGCCCACTCCACTCCACTATGACCTCATCTTCACTTGGTTGTATCTACAAAGACCCTACTTCCAAATAAGATCACATTTGCATATTCTGGGGGCTAGAATTCAAACACATCTTTTTGGAGGACACAGTTTAACCCATAACATTGATTCTCTGAAAAGATAAACATAATTGACAAACCTTTAGCCAGACCGAAGAGAGAGAGAGAGAGAGAGGATTCAAATAAGAAAATCAGGAATGAAAGAGGAGATATTACTACGTACCTTACAGAAATAAAAAGTATTGGAAGGGGGTCAGGCACAGTAGCTCATGCCTGTAATCCCAGCACTTTGGGAGGCTGAGGTGGGAGGATCACTTCAGGCCAGAAGTTCAAGACCAGCCTGGGCAACATAGGGAGGCCCTGCCTCTACAAAAATAAAAAAATTAGCCAGGCATGGTGGTGCACACCTGTGGTCCCAGCTGCTTGGGAGGCTGAGATGGAAGGATTGCTTGGGCCTGGGAGGTTGAGCCTGCAGTGAGCTATGATCATGCCACTGCACCCCAGCCTGGGCAACAGAGTAAGATCCTGGAAAAGAAAAGAAAGAAAGAGAAAGAGAGAAAGAAAGAGAAAAAGAAAGAGAAAGAAAAAGAAAGAGAAAAAGAAAAAGAGAAAGAAAGAAAAAGAAAAAGAAAGAGAAAGAAAAATGAAAGAAAAAGAAAGAGAAAAGGAAAGAGAAAAAAGAGAAAAAGAAAGAGAAAGAAAAATGAAAGAAAGAGAAAGAAAGAAAGAAAAAAGAAAGAAAAATGAAAGAAAGAAAGAAAGGAACTACCAAAACTAACTCAAGAAGAAATAGAACAGACACATAACCAGCAGAGTTATCAAAAAACCTCCAGCAAATAAAGGTCCAGGACCAGATGGTTTTATTGGTGAACTGATTTTGACAACAGTGCTAAGACCATTCTAGGGGAAAGAGTCTTTTCAACAGATGGTGTTGGGACAACTGGATATCTACATGCAAAATAATAAAGTTGAACTCATCTCATGTGCAAAATCCATTCAAAATAGAAGGAAGAGCTAGATATAAGTGCTAAAACTATAAACTCTTTTTTTTTTTTGAGATGGAGTCTCGCTCTGTTGCCCAGGCTGGAGTGCAGTGGCACGATCTTGGCTCACTGCAATCTCCGCCTCCCAGGTTCAAGCAATTCTCCTGCCTCAGTCTCCTGAGTAGCTGGGATTACAGGGCATGCACCACCACGCTCAGCTAATTTTTGTATTTTTAGTTTCACCATGTTGGCCAGGCTGGTCTTGAACTCCTGACCTCAAGTGATCTTCCCACTTTGGCCTCCCAAAGTGCTGGGATAACAGGCGTAAGCCACCACGCCTGGCCTAAAACTATAAACTCTTAGAAGAAAATTCTCTGTGCCCTTTGATCAGGCAGTGGTTTCTTTCTTTTGACCCCCAAAGCACAAGCAACTAAAGAAAATATTGATAAGTTGGACTTCATGAAAATTAAGAATTTTTGTGTGTCAAAGGACACTATCGAGGCTGGGCGCAGTGGCTCATGCCTGTAATCCCAGCACTTGGGGAGGCCGAGGCGGGTGGATCACTTGAGTTCAGGAGTTCAAGACCAGACTGGCCAACGTGGCAAAAACCCATCTCTACTAAAAGTACAAAAATTACCCAGAAGTGTTGGCGTGCACCTGTAATCCCAGGTACTCAGGAGGCTGAGGCACGAGAATCGCTTGAACTTGGGAGGCGGAGGTTGCAGCGAGCCGAGATTATACCACCGCACTCTAGCCTAGACAACAGAGCAAGACTCTGTTTCAAAAAAAAAAAAAGAACCCTATCAAGAAAATTAAAAGACAACTCACCAAATGGGAGAAGTGTGTGTAAATCACCTATCTGATAAAGGCTTAGTATCCACAATATAAAGAATGATGCCTACAACTCAACAATAACAAGACAACTCAATTAAAAATTGGTCAAAGTGCTGGGCAGTCTGTCTTACATCTGTTATAATCCCAGCATTTTGGGAGGCTGAGGTAAAAGGATCGCTTGACCCCAGGAGTTCAAGATCAGCCTGGACAACACAGCCAGATCCTATCTCATTAAAAAAAAAAGAAGAAGAAAACGAAAACTCAGATAGAATTGTACACCAAAAGGAATAAATTTCCCTGTATGTGGATATTCAAGTAAAATTTAAATATGAAGATATTTCCAGTTTCTTGAGAGTAGACCCTAAACCTGGATCAATTTCATTCCTCTCAGGGAACCTAGTACACTGCCTGATGTTTAGTAGTTTCTTATTAAAGTAAATGATAATTAAATGGACATTATTTTCTATGGGTAAGCATTAGCAGCTTTAGGGCAATTACTTTTTTCATTCCCAGAGCCCATGGGGCTAGGAAGAGGTTCCTATTTCTTAGCAATTTTGACAACCGTTTAATGACAATAGAACATAATAACTTATCGAATCATTTTCTGAAATGTTGCCAGTGGCTGACGTAGGTCAGTGTATCCTACGCTTTTGAGAGAAACCTCAATCGGACTAGACAGTCTTTCCTCTACCCACAACTTCTTCTTCTTCTTTCTTCTTCTTCTTTTTCTTGAGGTGGAGTCTTGCTCTGTTGCCCAGGCTGAAGTGTAGTGGTGCAATTTTGGCTCACTTCAACCTCCGCCTCCTGGGCTCAAGCGATCCTCCCACCTCAGTCTCCTGAGTAGCTGGGACTACAGGCTCACACCACCATGCCCAGCTAATTTTTTATAGAGATGAGGTTTCGCCATGTTGCCCAGGCTAGTCTTGAATGAACTCCTGGACTCAAGTGATCCTCTCTCCTCAGCCTCCCAAAGTGCTAGGATTACAGGCGTAAGCCACCACGCCTGGCAAACCTTTGCTTTTATAAGCTTGCTGAGGTTTGAAGTTGTTATTGTAGCATAATAGTGAACACTGATCTATACAAAAATTGATACCTGAGTACAAAAATCTAGAGGCAGCATTAGCTTTGGGGCCAGGTGGTGACTGTCATTGGAGGTTGGAAAAATGGCAGCCCACGTCATGCGGTGGTACAACCTTTGTCAAAATCCTCACTTGAAATAATACGGAAAGAAGATAACTTAGCAAATGAATGTTTTGGCTTTGGGTAAAGAAATGGGAAAAGGAATTTTGGTAACATGAGTTGGTTTCTACTGGTTACATTTGACAAACTGCAATAAGAAAGAATGGGCCAGTTTGCAAGCAGGTTTTTTTTTTTTTTTTTTTTTTTGAGATGGAGTTTTGCTCTTGTTGCCCAGGCTGGCGTGCAATGGTGCGATCTCAGCTCACTGCAACCTCCGCCTCCTGGGTTCAAGCGATTCTCATGTCTCAGCCTCCCACGTAGCTGGGATTACAGGTGCCCGCTACCACACCCAGCTAATTTTTGTATTTTTAGTAGAGACGGGGTTTCACCATGTTGGCCAGGCTGGTCTTGAACTCCTGACCTTAAATGATCTGCCTACCTTGGCCTCCCAAAGTGCTGGGATTACAGGGGTGAGCCACCGCACCTGGCTGTAAGCGGAATTTAAAGGCAATATAGAAAGTCCAGAAATTCCAGGGCTTATAAAGTTGAAAGATGATTCTAATTCCCAAAAGGTGAATGATAAAACTGAGAAGTCTTTGTGAGAGAAAGCCTTATAATACTCGGCCTTGTGGTTATGACCAAATCAAGGATAAACAGGTTGAACTCTGTTAAAACTTCTGAATCCATTAATAGGGTACCAAGTAAATACTTTTTTTGTGTGTGTGTGACGGAGTCTCACTCTATCGCCTAGGCTGGAGTGCAGTGGCGTGATCTCGGTTCACTGCAACCTCCGCCTCCCGGGTTCAAGTGATTCTCCTGCCTCAGCCTCCCGAGTAGCTGGGATTACAGGTGTCTGCCACCGCACCCGGCTAATTTTTTATTTTTAGTATAGACAGGGTTTCACCATCTTGGCCAGGCTGGTCTTGAACTCCTGACCTCATGATCCACCCGCCTCAGTCTCCCAAAGTGCCGGGATTACAGGTGTGAGCCACAGTGCCCAGCCATAAATACTTTCAACTGGACAACATGGCTAAGGATTATGAGGCCAAGAGCACACCCAGACACTGTGACTCACATCTGCAATCTCAGCACTTTGGAAGGCCAAGGTGGGTGAGTCACTTGAGCCCAGGAGTTTGAGAACAGCCTGGACAACATGGCAAAACTGTCTTTCTACAAAGTACAAAAAATTAGCTGAGCATGGTGGCCCATGCTTGTAGTCCCAGCCACCCAGGAGGCTGAGGTGGGAGGATCACTTGAGCTCAGGAGGTCGAGGCCGTAGTGAGCCATGATTGCACCACTGCCCTGTAGCGCCTGGGTGGCAGTGTGAGACCCTGTCTCAAAAAAAAAAAAAAAAAAAAAAAAAGAGGCCGGGTGTGGTGACTCACGCCTGTAATCCCAGCACTTTGGGAGACTGAGGTGGGTGGATCACGAGGTCAGGAGATCAAGACCATGCTGGCCAACATGGCAAAACCCCATCTCTACTAAAAATACAAAAAATCAGCTGGACATGGTGGCGTGCGCCTGTAATCCTAGCTACTCAGGAGGCTGAGGCGGGAGAATCGCTTGAACCCGGGAGGTAGAGTTTGCAGTGAGCCCAGATGGTGCCACTGCACTCCAGCCTGGGCGACAGAGTGAGACTCCATCTCAAAACAAAACAAAACAAAACGAAACAAAACAGAGAGAGACAGAGAATGGCCCTCCCAGGAAGACTGGAAGTTCAAGGATCTGCAATGAAGTCTAGAGAGGCATGTCTCAGAAAGCGTTACTACAACTTAGAGCTGGCCAGAACCACATATTTGTGAAACCAACAAAAATTTTTTTTGAGACACGGTCTTCTTGTTCTGTTGCCCAGGCTAGAGTACAGTGGCGCAATCATGGCTCACTGCAGCATGAGCCTCCCAGGCTCAAGTGATACTCCCACCTCAGCCTCCCAAGTAGCTGGGACTATAGGTATGCATCACCACACCCAGCTAATTTAAAAAAACTTTCTTTTTTTTTTAGAGATATGGGGTCTTGCTATCTTGCCCAAGCTGGTCTTGCCCTCCTGGGCTCAAGTCATCCTCCCTCCTTGGCCTCCCAACGTGTTGGAATTACAGATGTGAACCACCATACCTATCCCAAAGCCATCTAAATTTTTGGGAAATGTGTATCACCCAAAGAAACATTCATCTGAACTCCAAGAAACAGTGACCATTTCAATACTTAAAATGACTCTTTGACTTGCCAATATTCCACAGCAGGAAGCAAGGTGAGAAAGCCACTCAGCTCCCTGGAGAACATACAGGCAATGGTGACCTCAGATACGGCCATTGAGTTTAATGAGCCTCCCAGTGGGTGGACTGGAGAGAGCCATCAAGAACAAGGGACCTGGCCGGGCACGGTGGCTCATGCCTGTAATCCCAGCACTTTGGGAGGCTGAGGGTGGGCAGATCGCTTCAGGTCAAGCCAAGGTAGGAGGATCACTTGAACCCAGGAGTTCGAGACCAGCCTGACCAACATGGCGAAACCCCATCTCTACTAAAAATACAAAAACTAGCTGGGCGTGGTGGCAGGCACCTGTAGTCCCAGCTACTCGGGAGGCTGAGGCAGGAGAATCGCTTGAACCCGGGAGGCGGAAGTTTCAGTGAGCCGAGATCGTCCTACTGCACTCCAGCCTGGGTGACAGAGCGAGACTCCATCTCAGAAAAAAAAAAAGAAAAAAAGAAAGAACAAGGGATCAGGGAGCCACTTCCAGGGACAGATCAAGACCTAGTCAATAAATTTTCCCCATTCCCAGGTAGGGAGCTTTGGCAAGGGATGCCCAGGGCATATGCCCTTTTTTTTTTTTTAAGAGATGGGATCTTGCTATGTTGCCCAGGCTGGTCTCAAACTCCTGGGCTCAAGTGATCCTCCTACCTTGGCTTCCCAAAGTGCTGGGATTGCAGGCATGAGCCACTGTGCCGGGCCAGCATATGCCTTTTAGAACTGCTATGGGCCAGTTGGCTCCTGCATTCCACCCTTCCTGTATACAAGTGGGAGTGACCAGCAGGGCTAACCCTTTCTGCTTCACTATTGTATGTTGGTAAATACTGGAGAGGAGATCAGATAACTTGCCTGTTTAGTTCACTGCTCCATGGATCAAGGATAGCCAAAACTGATCTGAAATGGAGACTATCATGAGATCCTAGACTTTGAGCCTCATGCTATGACTGGGTAGGATTTGGGGTATTTTCCCTGAAGAGGGGAATGACTGTATTTTCACGTGTAGGGCGGGAAGCAAAGCACTCACCAAAAGGGTGGACTGTGGTCTGTTGCCTCATCATTCCAAATATTTGCTGCTCTTCCCTATAAAAGGAGCATCAGCCCTGCCCCTTGGTATACTACTATGGTAACCCTTTATGTGGGAGAATCACATGAAGAATTATCTGCCTGGCATGGTGGCTCACGCCTGTAATCCCAGCACTTTGAGAGGCCGAGACGGGAGAATTGCTTGAGCCTAGGAGTTCAAGACCAGCCTGGGCAACATGCTGAAACCCTGTCCCTACAAAAAAAAAAAAAAAAAAAAAAAATTAGCCCGGTATGGTGGTTGCACGCCTGTAGTCCCAGCTACTCAGGAGGCTGAGGCGGGAGGACTGCTTGAGCCCAGAAGCTCAAGGCTTCAGTGAGCTGTGATTGCACCACTGCATTCCAGCCTTGGTGACCGAGGGAGATCCTATCTCAAACCTCCCCTATCACCCCCAAAAATATGAACAGATGTCAAGGTTATTGGGGTAGATCCTAAATCTGAATCATCTTTGTACTTCCCAGAGAGCCTGGGACATTATCTATGCACAGTAGTTATTAAAATAAATGATAATCAGAATCAACCTAGGTGCCCATCAACGGTGGACTGGACAAAGAAAATGTGGCCCAGCCAGGCGTGGTGGCTCACGCCTGTAATCCCAGCACTTTGGGAGGCCGAGGCGGGGGGATCACCTGGGGTTGGGAGTTCGAGACCAGCCTGACCAACATGGAGAAACCCTGTGTCTACTAAAAATACAAAATTAGCTGGGCATGGTGGTGTGTGCCTGTAATCCCAGCTACTCAGAGGCTGAGGCAGGAGAATCACTTCAATCCAGGAGGCGGAGGTGGCGGTGAGCCAGATCGTGGCATTGCACTCCACCTGGGCAACAAGAGTAAAACTCCGTCTCAACGAATAAATAAATAAAACAACAAAAAAAAGAAAATGTGGTCCATATATACTATGGAATACTATGCAGCCATAAAAAAGAATGAAACAATGTCATTTGCAGTCATAAGGATGCATCTGGAGGCCATTAGCCTAAGCAAACTGATGCAGAAACAAAAAATTAAATACCGCATGTTCTTTCTTAGAAAAGGGAGCTAAGCACTGGGTATACATGGACACAAAGATGGGAACGATAGGCCGGGCACAGTGACTCACGTCTGTAATCCCAGCACTTTGGGAGGTCGAAGTGAGTGGATCACTTGAGGTCAGGAGTTCAAAACCAGCCTGGCCAACATGGTGAAACCCCATCTCTACTAAAAATACAATAATTAGCCAGACGTAGTGGTGGGCACCTGTAATCCCAGCTACTCCAGAGGCTGAGGCAGGATAAATTGCTTGAGCCCAGAAGGCAGAGCCGTCAGTGAACCGAGATCACGATGCTGCACTCCAGCCTGAGCAACAAAGAAAGACTCTGTCTCAAAAAAAAAAAAAAAAGATGGGAGCGATAGACATTGGGGACTACTGGAGTGGGGAGGGAGGGAGGCAAGGACTGAAGAACCACCTATTGGTCGTTCACTACCTGGGTGATGGGATCATTCATAACCCAAACCTTAGCATCCGGAAGTATACCCATGTAACAAACCTGCCCATGCACCTCTGAATCTAAAATGAAAGTTGAAATAAAAAGTAATTTAAGGGGGGGTGGGGGAGGGGGTAGGGACAGCATTAGGAGATATACCTAATGTAACTGATGAGTTAACAGGTGCAGCACACCAACATGGCACATGTATACATATGTAACAAACCTGCACGTTGTGCACATGTACCCTAGAACTTAAAGTAAAATAATGAAAAAAATTTAAGTTAAATTAACAAAAAAAAAGTAACTTAAGGCCAGGTATGGTGGCTCACGCCTGTCATCCCAGCACTTTAGGACGCTGAGGCAGGTGGATCGCCTGAGGTCAGGAGTTTGAGACCAGCCTGGCCAACATGGAGAAACACTGTCTCTACTAAAAATACAAAAACTAGCTGGGTGTGGTGGTATGCATCTGTAATCCCAGCTACTTGGGGGGCTGAGGCAGGAGAATCGTTTGAACCCGGGAGGCGGAGGTTGCAGTGAGCTGAGATCGCGCCACTATGCTAAAGCCTGGGTGACAGAATGAGACTCTGTCTCAGACAAAAAAAAGAAAAAAGTCATTTAACTTATTTTTTAAAATTTCAAAATAAATACAATAAATGATAACTAAATTAAAAATCATCTTCATTGGGTGAACATTAGCAACTTTAGGGCAAATATTCTTCCATTCCCATGGCCTGGTGCTGACAAGACATGGCTATTTCTCAGCGATTGCAAGCCTTCAATCACAGTGAGCACACGCTGACTTAGGAGAGTTCCACTCTGAGATATTGCTGCCAACCAAGGTCAATGTACCCCATGCCTTCCAGAGAAACAGACCCTCAGCCATAGTCCTGCAACCACAACTTCTTCTATACATTTTGACATAACTTCCTCTGCCTCTTTCCAGCTGCAGCTGAATTGCTAAACACACACACATATACATGTACACACACTCCTACCTCAATCCCTTGAAAACTCCCCAGACCAAAATGTTTTCTTTTCTTTTCTTTTCTTTTCTTTTCTTTTCGAGATGGAGTCTTACTCTGTCGCCCAGGCTAGAGTGCAGTGGCACGATCTCGGCTCACTGCAACCTCCCAGGTTCAAGCGACTCTCCTGTCTCAGCCTCCTAAGTGGCTGGGATTACAGGCACATGCCTCCAAGCCTGGCTAATTTTTGTACAAAATGTTCCTTTCTTGCTAGATAGTCCCAAGATCAGCTCTCTGGTAAATCACAAGTCTACTGACAACCCAACTTTTGATTTATCTCTGTCTTTAAAAAAAAAAAATTTTTTTTTTTTTTAGAGATGGGGTCTTGCTACGTTGCCCAGGCTGGTCTCCAACTCCTGGCTTTAAGTGATCCTCCTGCCTCAGCCTCCCAAAGTGCTGGGATTACAGGTGTAAGCCATTCCACCTGGCCTCAATTTATCTCTTCCTTGTTAAATACTGGCAAATACCTTTTCACAGAGAGTCCCAGAGTCTGGGACGCAGAGTCTGAGTCACAAGTGGAAATACAAGGTGTGCAAAGCTTGCCTACTACAAGGAGTTGCTGGAAGAAAATATCCCAACCCGACACACTTAGCCAACAGTGGGTGGAGTCTTTTCTTTGAAACTGTATGAAATTACAATTGGTCTTTAAACAACACAAGTTTGAACTATATGGGCCAGTTATACACAGTGTTTTTCTTTTAGAGATGGGGTCTTGCTATGTTGCCCAGTCTGGTCTCAAACTCCTGGGCTCAAACAATCTTCCTGCCTCAGCCTCCTAAAGCACCGAGAATTTAGAAGTCCCTTTTATAATCAACCAAAGTCCTGAATTGTCTTATGTGGGTTACAGTTAAGCTATAATTACCAAGTAGTCTACTGGGCTTATGGGCTTAGGTTTAGGTGTTTACAAACCTCCCTGTTAAAATTCTTTTTTTTCTCTTTTTTGAGACAGGGTCTCACTCTGTCAACCAGGCTGGAGTGCAGTGGTGCGATCTCGGCTCACTGCAAACTCTCCCTCCTGGGTTCAAGTGATTCTTCTGCCTCAGCCTCCTGAGTGGCTGGGATTATAGGAGTGCACCACTACGCCCGGCCAATTTTTATATTTTTGGTTGAGACGGGATTTTGCCATGTTGGCCAGGCTGGTCTCAAACTCCTGACCTCAGGTGATTCACCCGCCTCGGCCTCCCAAAGTGCTGGGATTACAGGCGTGAGCCACTGTGCCTGGCCTCTGTTAAAATTCATCTTACCAGTTTCACACCACTGTTTTCACTGCCAAGATCCATTTGGATCCCACTGTCCTACAAAACTACTCACCTGGCAGAGTGGGCTTATTTTCAGGCTGGCCAGTGGATCATTCAAAAGTCCATCCAGGCCAGATGCTCATGCCTGTAATCCTGACACTTTGGGAGGCTGAGACGGGAGGATCACTTGAGCCCAGTAGTTTGTGACCAGCCTGGGCAACATCATGATATCCTGTCTCTACAAAAAATTGTAAAAACTTAGCTGGGCATGATGGTGCACACCTGTAGTCCTAGCTACTCAGGAGGCAGAGGTGGGAGGATCTCTTGAGGCTAGGAGTTGGAGGATGCAGTGAGCTATATGATTGCACCACTGCACCCCAGACTGGGTGACAGAGTGAGAACCTGTCTCAAAATAAAATAAAATAAAATAAATAAAAGAAGGCCGGGTGTGGTGGCTCACACCTGTAATCCCAGTACTTTGGGAGGCCGAGGCAGGTGGATCACCTGAGGTCAGGAGTTCGAGACCAGCCCGGACAACATGGTGAAACCCCATCTCTACTAAAAATACAAAAAATCAGCCAGTCACGGTGGCACGTGCCTGTAGTCCCAGTTACTTGGGAGGCTGAGGCGCAAGAATCACTTGAACCCAGGAGGCAGAGATTGCAATGAGCCAAGATCGTGCCACTGCACTCCAGTCTGGGTGACAGAGCGAGACTCTGTCTCAAAAAAATATAAAGAAAGAAAGAAAGAAAAGAAGAGAATGTGCCACTGCCCTCTTCAGCCTGGATCATAGAGCAAGATCTCTCTCTCTCTCTCAAAAAAAAAGAAAGCTTAGTACTCAAAGATTTCTTTTTTTTTTTTTAAATAGAGATAGGGTCTCTCTATGTTTCCCAGGCTGGTTTCAAAGTCGTGGGCTCAAGGGATCCTCCTGCCTCAGCCTCCCAAAGTGCTGGGATTACAGGTGTGAGCCACCGCGCCCGGCCTCAAAGCTGCATCTTAAGGAGAAACGACAATCTAAGCAGAGAGAATGGCACAACACAGGCTTGGAGGCGGCCCCTTTGGGGAAGTAAAAGCAGCCAGTTTAGCCCTCCCTCCATTCCCACCATGGCTCAGGCTCTTCTCTTTATTTCAGCCTCTGCTGCCTTCTGGATTCGTGTCCTTTTTCCATTGCCAGCTCTTGGTGACAACATGCAGCTCACCAGTTTGACCTGTGGTGCTCTCTAAGGCTGTCACTTCTACTTCCCCTCTGGCTCTCTCTAGTCTGAGACAATTCGAGTAACCTCCCTGCCCGCCAGTGTGGCTCCTTGGGACCACAAGCCCAGCCCTCTAACAGAAACAACCAGACAGATGCAAACCGGGACACCTAAGGATGGACAGCAGGGCTCCATCCTCCCGTTCAATGCTGCCACTGGGATCTCAAATGAAGATGGAGAAGCTCTCATTTTCACCAGACACTGTGGCTCACTCCTGTCATCCCAGAGCTTTGGGAGACTGCGGCAGGAGAATTGCTTGAGGCTGGGAATTGGAGACCAGCCTGGGAAACTTAGCAAGGCCCTGTCTCTACCACACATGAAAAATAGCTGGGGGTGGTGGTGTGTGCCTGTGGTCCCAGCTACTCAGGAGGCTGAGGCAGGAGGATCACTGGAGCCCAGGAGGTTGAGGCTGCAGTGAGCCATGATCGCACCACTGCACTCCAGCCTGGGTGATGGAGCAAGACCCTGTCTCTAAAAAAAAGGCCTGATTTTCAAGAATGTGTGCCCAAATCTGGGGGTGGGAGAGGAGACATTCAGGATCCTAACAGGCTAGAGAAAAGGTCCAACTCTTAGGAGATGAAATAGCTAAGCCTCTGGTCACAAAGCCATGACCAAATCCCAGAAAGGAGAGGCAAGGCACTGCAGGAAAAGACTCGGGGGGTTTAGAAAAGAAGCTGTGAACTGGGTGCGGTGGCTCACGCCTGTAATCCCAGCACTTCGGGAGGCAGAAGTGGGCGGATCAACTGAGGTCAGGAATCCAAGACCAGCCTGGCCAACATGGTGAAACCCCCTCTCTACTAAAAATACAAAAATTAGCCGGGTGCGGTGGTGGGTGCCTGTAATCCCAGCTACTCAGGAGGCTGAGGCAGGAGAATCGCTTGAGCCTGGGAGGCTGGAGGTTGCAATGAGCTGAGATTGGCCCACTGCATTCCAGCCTGGATGACAGAGTGGAAAAAAAAAAACAAACCAGCCTCGGCAACATAGTGAGATCCATTTCTACAAAAAATTTTTTAAAATTAGCCAAGTGTGGTGGTGCATACCTGTAGTCCCAGCTACTAGGGAGGCTGAGGTAGGAGGATCACTTGAGCCTGGGATGTTGAGGCTGCTGTGAGCCAAGATTGCACCACTGCACTCCAGTCTGGGTGACAGAGTGAGACCCTGTTTCTAAAAGGAAAAAAAAAACACCAATAATAAACATTGATTATTTTACATACTTTTTTTGGTCAGGGATTCAGAAATGACTTAGGTACACTTAGGTACATGGTTTGGATTTAAGGTTTCTCTTAAGGTTGTAGCCAAGATGTTGTCCAGGTCTACAGCCATCTGTCAGCGTTACTCAGCTGGAGGCACCGAGGCATTCCTGCCTGCACTGAGACATTCCTGCCCTTTCACAGTCTTGACACTTTTGAAGACTACTGGACAGTTAGTTTGTAGAATGCCCATCAATTTGGGTTTGTCTGATATTCTCTTGTGGTTAGATTGAGGCTATGCATTTTTCTCAACGAGACTGTAATAGTACAGTTGTGTCCTTTTTATTTATTTTTTGAGACAGGGTCTCACTCTGTCACCCAGCCTGGAGTACAGTGGTGCAATCATAGCTCACTGCAACCTCGACCTCCTGGGCTTAAGTGATCTTCCCACCTCAGCCTCCCAAGTAGCTGGAATTACAGGCATGCATCACCGTGCCCAGCTAATTTTTATATTTTTGTAAACACAGGGTCTCATTATGTTGCCCAGGCTGATCTCAAACTCCTGAGCTCAAGTGATCCTCCTGCCTCAGCCTCCTAAAGTGCTGGGATTACAGGTGTGAGCTACTGTATTCAGCCTCCAAGCTGTGTCCTTTTTAGTGTATCACATTAGAGGGTTCATGATGGCATTATATCTCATTGCTGGAGATGTTCACCTTGACCATTTGGTTCAAGTGGTGTCTTCTGAGATTTTCCACTGTTATATTACCATTTTTCACTTTGTATTTAATAAAATCATGAAGTCTCCTAAAGCTTTCTCAGGCATCTACATTTGTCAAAGCTCCCTGAGTGATTCCATTGTGCTACCGGGGTTGAAAACCACCGAATAGGTAGATCAAGTTCATGGAGGAGCTAAGATGGGTGAGATGGGGACTTGAAAAGAGGTGACATGAGGAATGGCTGGACACCTGCAGAATATAAAAGTCAGGGACTGGCTGGGCATGGTGGCTCATGCCTCTAATCCCAGCACTTTGGGAGGCCGAGGTGGGTGGATCACCTGAGATCAGGAGTTCAAGACCAGCCTGGCCAACCCCATCTCTACTAAAAATACAAACAAAATTAGCCCGGCGTGGTGGTGGGTGCCTGTAGTTCCAGCTACTCAGGAGGCTGAGGCAGGAGAATCGCTTGAGCCTGGGAGGCGGAGGTTGTAGTGAGCCAAGATCACGCCACTACACTCTAGCCTGGGCAACAAGAGCAAAACTCTGTCTCAAAAAAACAAACAAAAAAACCAAACGAACAAAAAAAACCAAAGTCAGGGACTAACATGTTTGAAAATATCTGAAGAGTTGTCAAGTGTGAATAGTTGCTGTGCAAACCAAAAATAAAATTCTAAGCACCCCCATCAACAGAATGGACTCCTCTTTCAGCCAAGGGCATTCCAAAGTTAACCTGAAACACTAGTACAGGCCATCATGGGAAGGGGTGTTTGGACATGCCTCATTATACCCACCTCCCTTTGAAATTCAGGTATAGCCAACAAGCATGAACATGAAAAGAGAAACCTTAAGACGGACAAAACAGACTCTTTAGCAATGAGATACCAGCATGACAGATAGCAGGCCCTGAAAGAAATCAAAGTATTTTACCCACAAATATATTTCTTTGAGATACATACATATATATATATATAGACACACACATACATATATATACACACACACATATATATGTGTGTGTGTATATATACATATATATAAACTTTTGTTTAGGTCAGGCACAGTGGCACATACTTGTAATCCCAGCACTTTGGGAAGCTGAGATGGGTGGATTGCTTGAGCTCAAGACTTTGAGAGCAGCTTGGGCAACATGATAAAACCCTGTCTACAGTTTTTTTTTTTTTTTTTTTGATACAGAGTCTCACTCTGTCACTGAGGCTGGAGTGCAATGGCATGATCTCGGCTCACTGTAACCTCCACCTTCCGGGTTCAAGTGATTCTCCCGCCTCAGCTTTCTGAGAAGCTGGGATTACAGGTGCACAGCGCCATGCCCAGCTAATTTTTGTATTTTCAGTAGAGATGGGGTTTCACTATGTTGGCCAGGCTGGTCTTGAACTTCCGACCTCAGGTGATCCACCTGCCTTAGCCTGCCTCCCAAAGTATTGGGATTACGGGTGTGAGCCACCAAACCCAGCTCCAAATTTTCTTTTTTTAAATTAGCCATGTGTGGTGATAAGCACCTGTAGTCCCCACCACTCAGGAGGCTGAGGTAGGACGATTGCTTGAGACCAGGAGGTCGAGGCTGCAATGAGCTGATTGTGCCACTGCACTCCAGTCTGGCAGTGAGAGTGAGATTGTCTCAAAAAACACAAAACAAACAAACAAACAAAATAAAGACAGGGTCTCCTATGTTGTCCAGGCTGGTCTCGAACTCCTGGGTTCAAGCAATCCTCCTGCCTCAGCCTCCCAAAGTGCTGGGATTGTAGGCGTAAACCATCATGCCAGCCTCTATGGGAGCCATAAAGTGGTCTATGTAATCACACACTTGTCAAACCAATTCTATCCGTGATTCTTGGGGAAATCTGTGAAGTCCCATCTATCTGGAGAGATGTTGTGGAGGCTGAAATAACTCCATCTTGGAAGCTAGGCTTCTGATTAACCCTGGTTCCAAGAATGCCTCTAAGATTTCCAGTTTATCTATCATTCCTTATATAAAAGCGCATACTTACCATTAATCCTGCCCTTATGCCAGAGGCGTTAGAACCAGAGTGACTCCATCTTGAGTGAGGGCTAAGAAAAATGAGGCTGGGGCTTGCTGGGCCGCATTCCCAGAAAGTGAGGTATTCCTAGCCTCCAGATGTTTACAGTTAAGGGAACAGATTGACAATGTTTACTAAACAGACCCAGACTTAGGAGTGTCCTGATATCCCGATATCTGGACAACAGAAGCGTTCCTATGATAATTTCGATTCTTGCGAAATACAGTAAGTAAGAAAATTAATCCTTTATCACAAACCCTTGTAGCAGAACACATCTCCCCATAATCTTTTCTTATGCTATATATAAACAAGTATTGTCTCCAGGGTGGACACATTCCTCCTCTTCCTAACCTGTCTGTGGAGTAGCTGTGTCCTTCACCACGTTACTTTCCTAATAAACTTGCTTTTACTTTATGAACTTGCCCTGAATTCTTTCTGGCGCAAGATCCAAGAACCCTCTGTTGGGGTCTGGATCGGGACCCCTTTCTGGTAACACTTGGATCAAATCAACCTTGATGAACTCCTACTTACTGTAAATCCTGCCCTTAAATTCCTACACATTCCTTCTGGAGCATGTGCATTCTTTCCTTATGGTATGTAGTTCCTGAGTCTGGGATGTAACAGCATGGAGATCTACCTGCCTTGTGGCCATCCAAGACGATGCTTCTGTCCATAGCTCCCCCAGTGAAACACCCCGTGATGACAAACTGGATTTGTCTGCCTCATTCTTTGGTTTCTTGGCTCCTTCTATACTTAGAGTTGTTTTGCATATAAGGCCCTATTGTGAAACAGATGTTTAATATGAGTCACTGTTCTGTTTAGAAATATACATTGTTGTTACTGTTGATCTCCACTTCTGAGGGGGTGTTTCCTGTTCTGGAAATCTCTCTGCTGGCCCCTGGGGCACCTCCGTGAATAGTGAAATGCTCACTACTTGGCAGGGAGACTTTCAGCTCTGAGTCCAGCCTGCAAACACCCCAATATCACTCTTTGCACAGAGATACAGGCACTGTGACACTAAGCTGGAGGCAAGGTATGTGGGGAGGGCTGGCCTGGGGAAATAAAGCTATTTTTGGATCCAATAAAGCTTCCTAAAGCTGAGGCCACCTAAGAGGTATCCGTCAAATGCTTACCTTGTATAGGATTCTTCTGTGTATTTTGGTCCAGTGGTCAGCAAGAGGCCGGGAGCTACAGAACTACCCATCCAGGGCCTCAGGGAAGGTTAAGGACAGGGTTAAACCAGACTTCAATTCTCATCATCCTGATGCAGCAAGAAGGAAATGTCTGTTATCAGTGTGGGTGGGAGTTGTGTTTCCCCTGAAAGGAGTGGAAATTTCACTGAAAGTCATCCTGGAAAGAGGCCAGTCTTCGGAGACAGAAAAAAAAAAAAAAAAAATGAAAAGGCTGGGCGCGGTGGCTAATATCTATAATCCCAGAACTTTGGGACACCAAGGTCTGCTGATCACTTGAGGTCAGGAGTCCAAGGCCAGCCTGGCCAACATGGCAAAACCCTTTCTCTACTAAAATTACAAAAAAAATTAGCCGGGTGTGGTGGCATACACCTGTGGTCCCAGCTACTTGGGAGGCTGAGGCACGAGAATCACTTGAACCCGGGAGGCAGAGGTTGCAGTGAGCCAAGATCGTACTATAGCACTCCAGCCTAGGCGACAGACGACAGACTGAGACTCAGTCTCAAAAAAAAAAAAAAAAAAGAAGCTCGGGGAGGTGGGTCTCAAAGACAAAACAAAAGCTTTTTCTCTCCCCAGGGCTGCTAAACCTGGATTTTGAGGCACAGACAAAAGATCTATGTTGTAGCTAATTTTCTGACAATTTGGCTATGCTAAGGTGCCTGTCTAGACATCAGTTTAGATGCTAACACCAGTCTAGGTGCTACTATGAAGGTAATTTTCAGACATGATTAACTTTTTTAATTTTTATTTTAGAGACAGAGTCTTGCTCTGTCGCCCAGGCTGGAGTGCAGTGGTGCGATCATAGCTCACTGCAGCCTCAACCTTCTAGACTCAAGTGATCCTCCCACTTAAGCCTCCCAAGTAGCTGGGACTACAGGCTCACACCACCATGCCTGGCTTTATTTTATTTTTTTTTGTAGAGACAGGGTCTCGCTATATTGCCCAGGCTGGTCTCAAACTCCTGAACTCAAAGCGATCCTCCTGCCTCAGCCTCCCAAAGTGCTGGGATTACAAACGTGAGCCACCGTGCCTGGCTGTGATGAACATTTAAATCAGCAGACTTTGAATAAAGACGATGACCCTCCACAAAGCAGGTAGGTCTCATCCAATCACTTGAAGGCTTTAAGGTCAAAGAGTGAGGTTTCCTGAAGAAGAAGGAATTGGGCCTCGATTCCACTGCAACATAGAAACCCTGGCTGGGTTTCCAGCCTGCTTGGCCTGCCTGAAGAATTTAGACACGAGGCTGCAACACCACCTCTTCCCTGGATCTCCAGCCTGCCAGCCTGCCCTACACATTTTGAACTTGCCAGCCTCTGCAATTACAGAAGCCAGTTCTTTTTCTTTTTCTCTTGAGACAGAATCTCACTTTTGTCGCCCAGGCTGGAGTGCAATGGCATGATCTCAGCTCACTGAAACCTCCGCCTCTCAGATTCAAGTGATTCTCCTGCCTCAGTCTCCCGAGTAGCTGGGATTACAGGCGCCCACCACCATGCCTGGCTAATTTTTGTATTTTTAGTAGAGATGGGGTTTCACCATGTTGGGCAGCCTGGTCTTGAACTCCTGACCTCAGGCGATCCGCCTGCCTTGGCCTCCCAAAGTGCTGGCATGAGCCACCACGCCTGGCCTAAACCAATTCTTATTTATTTATTTTTTGAGACGGAATTTCGCTCTTGTTGCCCAGGCTGGAGTGCAATGGCATGATCTCGGCTCACTGCAACCTCCACCTCCCGGGTTCAAGTGATTCTCCTGCCTCAGCCTCCCGAGTAGCTGGGATTACAGGCATGCACCACTATACCCAGCTAATTTTTTGTATTTTTAGTAGAGACGGGGTTTCTCCATGTTGACCAGGCTGGTCTTGAACTCCTGACCTCAGGTGATCTGCCTGCCTCAGCTCCCAAAGTGCTGGGATTACAAGCATGAGCCACCGCGCCCAGCCTAAGCCAGTCCTTTAAAATAATGAAAGGATTATTTTTCTCTCTCTGTATGTATATCCTATTCACTCTGTTTGAGAGCCTTGACTAATACAGTTTCACTAGAAATTGACTCCTATTGCAATGACTGAGGCTGGGAGTTGGGGAGGAATCATATTGGAAGAGATCCTGTGGGCAGGTTGGTGCCTATGGCCTCTGACTGCAGCCCCTTCCAAGACTCAGCTGGAAGCATCTGGATAAGGGATTGGAAAACTCTAGCCTGTAGACCAAATCCACTCGTAGGCTACAGTGTACAGCCCACAGTGTTAAGATTGTTTTTGTATTTTTAAAGGATTGTTAAAAACAAATAGACAAGCCAGAGGCAGTGGCTCACACCTTTAATCCCAACACTCTGGGAGGCCAAGGCGGGAGGATTGCTTGAGCTCAGGAGTTTCAAACCAGTCTGGGCAACATAGCAAGACCCCATCTCTATTAAAAATCAATCACAGGTGAGTGAGGTGGTGCATGCACCTGTAGTCCCAGGTATTCAGGAAGCTGAGGCAGGAAGATCTCTTGAGGCCAGGAGTTTGAGACCAGCCTGGGCAACATAGCAAGACCCTGCCTCTATAAAAACTGTTTGAAATAGCCAGGTATGGTGTTACAGGCCTGTAGTCCCAGCTACTTGGGAGACTGAAGCAGAAGGATCACTTGAGCCTGGGAGTTCAAAGCTGTAGTGAGCTCTGATCGCACCATCACACTGCAGCCTGGACAACAGAGTGAGACTCTGTCTATTTTTTTTTTTTTTTGAGATGGAGTCTTGTTCTGTTGCCCAGGCTGGAGTGCAGTGGCCCGATCTTGGCTCACTGCAAGCTCCACTTCCCGGGTTCATGCCATTCTCCTGCCTCAGCCTCCTGAGTAGCTGGGACTACAGGCACCCGCCACCACGCCCTGCTAATTTTTTTGTATTTTTAGTAGAGACGGGGTTTCACCATGTTAGCCAGGATGGTCTCGATCTCCTGACCTCGTGATCCACCCACCTCAGCCTCCCAAAGTGCTGGGATTACAGGCGTGAGCCACTGCGCCTGGCTACTCTGTGTCTAAAATATAAAAAATCAGAACAAAACAAAAAGGTATACCCCCAGCCATCAACCACCTCCACACTTCAGCCTACTCCAAAACCCTAAAAAACTCCTAACTATGAGTTGTTTGGTATCTCTCGGTATTAGCTAACCCTGGGAGGGTCAGTTTCCTCCTCTAGCACCAGCAAGGCCCCACATGTCAAAAAATAGAATCAAAATACAGGCCTTCCATGAGCCAGGCATGGTGGCTCATGCCTATAATCCCAGCACTTTGGGAGGCTGAGGCAGGCAGATCACCTGAGGTCAGGAGTTCAAGTTCAAGGAGGTCAAGGAACCTGGCCAACATGGTGAAACCCCATCTCTACTAAAAATACAAAAATTAGCTGAGCATGATGTTGCGTGCCTGTAGTCCCAGCTACAAGAGAGGCTGAGGCATGAGGATAGCCTGAACCCAGGAGGCAGAGGTTGCAGGGAGCCAAGATCGCACCACTGCACTCCAGCCTGGGCAACACAGCAAGACTCTGTCTCGAAAACAAAACAAAACAAAAGAGAGTCAAAATACAGAAAATAAAGATACATGCTTAATATACTGGGTCATCTAGTGATTCTGGGTTTGTTTGTTTTTTGAGACAGACTCTCACTCTGTCACCCAGGCTGGAGTGCAGTGGCACGATTTCAGCTCACTGCAACCTCTGCCTCCCAGGTTCAAGCGGTTCTCCTGCCTCAACCTCCCCAGTAACTGGGATTACAGGCATGCACCACCATGCTCAGCTACTTTTTTTTTTTTTTTTTTTTTTTTTTTGTATTTTTGGTAGACATGGGGTTTCACCATATTGGCCAGGCTGGTCTTGAACGCCTGACCTCAAGTGATCCACCCACCTCAGCCTCTCAAAGAGCTAGGATTACAGGCATGAGCCACCGTGCCCAGCCTAGTGATTCTATGTTTACGTTTGGAGGAACTGCTTTTCCACGGTACTGGACCATTTTACATCGCCACCAACAATGTAGAGTACCTGCAGATAGGTCCTTCGTCTGATATTCACGGCAAGTCAATACACAGATACACCAGGTTGCAGTAGAGAAGGAGGTTTCTTCATAAGGCCACCAAACGAGGAGATGGAGGAAACCTCAAATTCATCTCCCCCAGGAATTTGGAGTTAGGGTTTTTCAGAGTTTTGGAGTGGGCTGAAGCATGGAGGTGGTTGATGGGCGGAAGTGTGCAGGGTGAAGTCACGGGACAGGGAGATGAAGAAGCTGGGTTCTCATGCTCATTCTCTTCCCCTGCGGGGGTCTTCAAACTGGTTGGCATCAGCTGTTTTGCTGGAATTCAGGATCTGAAAAATATCTTAAGCAATTCTTTGTTTTTTTTTTGAGACTGAGTTTCGCTCTTGTTGCCCAGGCTGGAGTGCAATGGCACGATCTCAACTCACTGCAACCTCCGCCTCCCCAGTTCAAGCGATTCTCATGCCTCAGCCTCCCCAGTAGCTGGGATTACAGGCACATGCCACCATGCCCAGCAAATTTTTGTTTTTTTTTTTAGTAGAGACGGGGTTTCACCATGTTGGCCAGGCTAGTCTCGAACTCCTGACCTCAGGTGATCTGCCCACCTCGGCCTCCCAAAGTGCTGGGATTACAGGCGTGAGCCACTGTGCCTGCCCAGCAATTCTTAAGCAAAAGTCTTATGATTCCTTTTTTTTTTTTTTGAGACAGGGTCTTGCTCTGTTGCCCAGGCTAGAGTGAAGTGGCGAGATCATGGGTCACTGCAGCCTCGACCTCTTGGGCTCAAGTGATTCTCCCATCTCAGCCTCCCCAGTAGCTGAGACTACACATGCAGCCACCCTGCCTGGCCCCAATTTTTTTTTTTAATGTTTCATATTGCCTCCTTATTATTTTGAAATAAATTTCAAGTGTCACAAGGCAGAAGGATCACTTGAGGCCAGGAGTTTGAGACAAGTCTGGGCAACATAGTGAGACCTCATTCCTATAAAAAAATAAACAAAATTAGCCAGGCATGGTGGTGCACACCTGTAGTCTCAGCTACTTCTGAGGTTGAGGTGGAAGGATCACTTGAGCCCAGGTGTTGGGGGCTGTAGTGAACTACAGTCACGCCATGGCACTCCAGCCTGGGTAACAGAGAAACAAATTTACCCCTATATTTCTTCCCTATATTTTATAGTTTTGGCTCTTACATTTAGGTATTTGATCCATGCTGAGTTTTTTTTTTTTTTGAGATGGAGTCTTGCTCTGTTGCCCTGGCTGGACTGCAGTGGCGTGATCTCGGCTCGCTGCAAGCTCCGCCTCCTGGGTTCACATCATTCGCCTGCCTCAGCCTCCCCAGTAGCTGGGACTACAGGCACCCGCCACCACGCCTGGCTAATTTTTTGTATTTTTAGTAGAGACAGGGTTTCACCGTGTGAGCCAGGATGGTCTCGATCTCCTGACCTCGTGATCCGTCCGCCTCGGCCTCCCAAAGTGCTGGGATTACAGGCGTGAGCCACCGCGCCCGGCTGAGTTAATTTTTTTTTTTTAAATAGATGAAGTCTCGCCATGTTTGCCAGGTTGGTCTTGAACTCTTAGCCTCAAGCAATCCTCCCACCTCGGCCTTCCAAAGTGCTAGGATTACAGACATGAGCCAGCGCGCCCAGCCAAGTTAATTTTTGTATATGGTATGTGGTAGCAGTTGCACTTCTTTCTTTTGCGGGCGGATATTCAATTGTTCTAGCACCATCTGTTGAATATACTTCTTTCTCCATTGAATGGCCTTGGCACTCTTGTCAAAAATCAATTGACTGTAAATGTGAGGGTTTATTTCTAGACTGTCAATTCTATTCCATTGATCTATATGTCCATCCGTATGCCAGGATCAAGCTGTCTTGATTATTGTAGTTTTGTATTAAGTTTTGAAATCTGGGTCCTTTGAATTTCCATATGAATTTTAGAGTCAGCTTGTCAAAGAACTGGTTTCTGCAAAGAAACCACATGAGATTTTGCTAGGGGTTGTGTTAAATCTGTAGGTCATCTGGGGACTATTGTCATCTTAACAGTATTTCAGTCTTTTTTTTGGGGATGGAGTCTCGCTCTGTCGCCCAGGCTGGAGTGCAGTGGCGTGATCTTGGCTCACTGCAAGCTCTGCCTCCCGGGTTCACGCCATTGTCCTGCCCCAGCCTCCCGAGAGTAGCTGGGACTACAGGTGCACGCCACCGTGCCCAGCTAATTTTTTGTACTTTTAGTAGAGACGGGGTTTCACAGTGTTAGCCAGGATGATCTCGATCTCCTGACCTTGTGATCCGCCCGCCTCGGCCTCCCAAAGTGCTGGGATTACAGGCGTGAGCCACTGCGCCCGGCCGGTATTTCAAACTTTCAACACGTGAGCGTGGGATTTTTTTTTTTCTGTTTCAGAATTTAAAAACAAAGAAAGAAAGAAAAAACATCTTTACACGAGTTTTTAAATCCTACTTTAAAACACAAAAGAAACAAATCCATCATTGGCCGCACAGCCCCAGCCACGGCCTCCCCACCATGGAGCGAGAGGAGCCGCCTGGGTCCTGTTGCGCACGCGGATTTGCTGGTCTGCTTAACTGGTGTCCATTCTGGCATTATAGGCGTCCATCTCCTCTGCCGAAAAGCTGCTGCTTTGAATTCCTGCCGGCGCCTCTGCCTCTTCCCCGGTCGCCTCCACGGGTGCCTCCCCGGGTGCCTCCGTTACCACCAAAACCTCCAGGGCCACGGTTTCTAGTCATGCCACCTCTGTTTACGCTCTGTGCAGGTGTCTGTTATGTATCAATCTGTGATGTGACAAGCTGAATGTTCACAGGGCGGCCAGCCAGAGGGGTGCCGTAGTACTGCTTCATGGCCTTCAGGGCGTGTGCCTTCCGCTCAAAGCGCATGTCTGCTGATCCTAAGGTGCGGCCAGAGCCATCGTAGTGCACAGCCGCCTTCTTCAGCGTTCCAAATTCTGCAGAGTTCCCAAATATCGGTGTCTGACACTTCAAAACCTAGATTGGACACCAGCAGTTTCCCACCCGTCTCCACGCCGGCACCACTGCTGGTCCACAGCTGGGGAGGCCCAGAAGACAGGGAGTTCCAGGACAGAAGGGGGCAGGAAGCCCTAACCACCCGCTTTTCCTGTCATGCCCTGAGACTAGGTGTCATCCTTCTGCTTGTAGAAATAACTCCTGAGCAGGGCGCGGTGGGTCAGGCCTGTAATCCCAGCACTTTAGGAGGCCGAGGCAGGCAGATCACCTGAGGTCGAGAGTTTGAGACCAGCCTGACCAACATGGGGAAACCCCGTCTCTACTAAAAATACAAAATTAGCCGGGCATGGTGGCTCAGGCCTGTAATCCCAGCACTTTGAGAGGCCGAGGCGGGTGGATCGCCTGAGGTCAGGAGTTCGAGAACAGCCTGGCCAACATGGGGAAACCCTGTCTCTACTAAAAATACAAAAATTAACGGGGCGTGGTGGCAGGTGCCTGTAATCCCAGCTACATGGGAGGTGGAGGCAGGAGAATTGCTTGAACCCGTGAGGCAGAGGTTGTGGTGAGCCGAGACCGTGCCATTGTGCTCCAGCCTGGGCAACAAAGAGCAAAACTCTGTCTGAAAAAAAAAAGCAAAAAACAAAAAACAAAAAAAAAATAACCCCTGATTGGCGGCCAAGAAAGGACCAGATTCTGCTAATCCACAAAATCTGGTGGTCAAGAACTTCACTAAAAGAAGAAGTGAAAGGATTTCCTTCCTGAAGGACCTGCACAGCTGGATTGCTTCCCTAAGACCAAAAAACCCTGGAGCCCTGCTTGCAGAGACCCAGCCCCCTCACTGCACTGCCACAGGACACTGACGGCCTGAGGCTGGAGATGGACACACTCTGCCCACTTATTTGACCCCAACACTCACAGGGTCGGTTGGAATAGCCAGGAAACGTGTACATTCGGGGTCCCAAGAGACAGCGTGTGGGCTGGGCACGGTGGCTCTCGCCTGTAATCCCAGCACTTTGGGAGGCCGAGGTGGGTGGATCACTTGAGGTTGGGAGTTCAAGACCAGCCTGGCCATCATGATGAAACCCCATCTCTACTAAAAATACAAAAATTAGCCAGGCATGGTGGCGCACCTGTAGTCCCGCTACTCAGGAGGCTGAGGCAGGAGAATCACTTGAACCGAGGAGGTGGAGGTTTCAGTGAGCTGAGATCGTGCCACTGCACTCTAGCCTGGGCAACAGAGTGAGACTTTGTCTCAAAAAAAAAAAAAAAAAAAAAAAGAGAGAGAGACAGCGAGAGTGCGTGGCAGGAAAGCCCTGTGTGGTAGAGAGCTGCCGACCGCTGGAGCCAGGGCCCTGACTCTACCCTTTAGGAGGATATGAATTTGGACAGCACTTTCTTCCTCCATGCACTGGCACTAATGGTGCTTGCTTGCAACACCTTATTTTACTGTTGGGAGGCTCGAATGAGACAGAGTCACAGGAGCACTTTGTTTTTTGAGACAGGATTTCACTCTGTTGTGTAATAACAGCTCACTGGCAGCCTCAATCTCTCCGGGCTCAATTGATCCTTCCACCTCAACCTCCTGAGTAGCTGGGACTATAGGCACATGCCACCACGCCCAGCTCATTTTTGCTTTTTTTTTTTTTTTTTTTTTTTTGTAGAGATGAGGTTTTACCATGTTGCCCAGGTGGATCTTGAACCCCTGGGCTCAAGCCATCTGCCTGCCTTGGCCTCCCAAGATGCTGGGATTATAGGCGTGAACCACCACACCCGGCCAACACAGGAGCACTTTGCAAACCTCAAAGCACTGCAGAACAATGAACAGTGAAATGACGGCGATGCCCCAGCCACCCAACCCCCCTGAGAATCAGCTTCTGTTCATCAGCTCAGGCCACAAAGGAAGTCTTTGGACAAGCTGGATAGTTAGTCACCCAGGGAGTCTGGAATCTTAGGGAAGGTAGAATCCCCAGGGAGCCCCAGGGGGAGGCAGGACACACCAAGGCAGACAAAGGCACTGAGAGGGGAAATAGGAAGATTCTCAACACCAACCCTGCCGCTGCATCCAGGAAGCATCTCTGCCCTCACAAGGCTTTTAACCTCGCCAGGAAGGCAAGGTGCACAGGACAGCCCACTTTGCTCATCCTCTTCTCCAGAATGTCTGAGAAATGCCTAGTGATTCCTGCCTCCCCTGCCCTCGTCTCTCTCCCTGCTTTCTGCCACTGTGGACCACAGCCCTAAAGAATGACTCCTCTCATCATCTCCTTAGGAACACAGTCCCCCGGAATATGCCAACTCCAATCGGAGGACATCCATGCAACATGAGAAGTTCTGACTATTTTGCAATTTGTTTTGTTGTTGTTGTTGGAGACAGGGTCTTGCTCCGTTGCCCAGGCTGGAGTGCAGTGGCATGATCTCAGCTCACTGCAACCTC
This sequence comes from Pan paniscus, assembly GCF_029289425.2. NCBI lineage: Eukaryota > Metazoa > Chordata > Mammalia > Primates > Hominidae > Pan > Pan paniscus. The sequence continues at coordinate 94,121,587 of NC_073255.2, forward strand.
CCCCTCCCAGCCTCCTAGGTCCAAGCGATTCTCATGCCTCAGCCTCCCGAGTAGCTGGGACTACAGGGACACACCACCACACCCGACTAATTTTTGTATTTTTAGTAGAGACGTTTTTTTGACATGTTGGCCAGTCTGGTCTCGAACTCCTGACCTCAAGTGATCTGCTCACCTTGGCCTCCCAAAGTGCTGGGATTACAGGCGTGAGCCACTGCACACAGCCATATTTTGCAGTTCTTGAGAGGTCCACAGCTGAAACATCTGAATGTGAGATTTTAAAAACTTTATTTAGGTCTTCCTTAACTTCTTTCAACAACGTTTTGTAGTTTTTTTGTTGTTGTTGTGTTTGTTTGTTTTTTTGAGACGGAGTCTTGCTCTGTCGTCCAGGCTGGAGTGCAGTGGCGCGATCTCAGCTCATTGCAAGCTCCGCCTCCCGGGTTCACGCTGTTCTCCTGCCTCAGCCTCCTGAGTAGCTGGGACTACAGGTGCCTGCCACCACACCTGACTAATTTTTTTGTATTTTAGTAGAGACGGGGTTTCACCGTGTTATCCAGGATGGTCTCGATCTCCTGACCTCGTGATCCGCCCGTCTTGGCCTCCCAAAGTGCTGGGATTACAGGCGTGAGCCACGGCACCTGGCCAGTTTTCAGTATATAGTTCTTTCACCTCCTTGGTTAAATTTATTCCTAGTTATTTTATAAGAGATATTGCTATGTATTTTTCTTTTCTTGTGATGTCTTTGTTTTTGGTATCAGAGTAATACTGACCTCATAGAATGAGTTGGAAAATATTCTCTCCTCTTCTACGTTTTGGAAGAGTTGGTGAAGAATTGGTGGTTAATTCTTTTTTCTTTTTCTTTTTCTGGGACCACAGGGGTACTCCACCATGCCTGGCTAATTTTTGCATTTTTGGTAGAGACAGGGTTTCACCATGTTGCCTAGGCTGGTCTCAAACTCCTGAGCTCAAGAAGTTCTCTTTACCTCTGCCTCATGCAGAGGTGCTTTTGCCTCTTTTCTGTTTTAGCTAGTCCTCAATCTGGTCCAGAGTTTGATTCCCTGCCTCTGGAGTTGAGTCCCACATCCTACCTCAGCTGGATCATAAAGGAAAAAGTCATAGTGGCCGGGCACGGTGGCTCACACCTGTAATCCCTGCACTGTGGGAGGCCGAGGGGGGCAGATCGCCTGATGTCAGGAGTTTGAGACCACCTTGGACAACGTGGTGAAACCCCATCTTTACTAAAAATACAAAAATTAGCCAGGCATGGTGGTACGTGCCTGTAATCCCAGCTACTCGGGAGGCTGAAGCAGGAGAATCAGTTGAACCTGCCAGGCAGAGGTTGCAGTGAGCCAAGATCATGCCATTGCACACCAGCCTGGGCGACAAGAACAAAACTATGTCTCAAGAAAAAAAAAATAGTCATAGGAATCTGGAGGAATCCAAGTGCAGACTTCCTTATGCTCTCTCTCTCCCATAAAGGATCACACAGGCTGGGATTATAGGCATGCACCACCACGCTTGACTAATTTTTGTATTTTTAGTAGAGATGGGGTTTCACCATGTGGTCCAAGTTGGTCTCAAACTCCTGACCTCACGTGATCTCCCCGCCTCAGCCTCCCACAGTGCTGGGATTACAGGCGTGAGCCACCGCACCTGGCAAACGTTTTTACTTTTGACTTAAATTGTCATATATATTTTAAACAAATTAAGCGCAAAAAGATTGTCTTTCATATTTACTCACATTTATTGTTTATCATGTCCTTTCTTCTTTCCTGAAGATCTGGGTCTTCTTTTTTTTGAGACAGGGTCTCACTCTGTCACCCAGGCTGGAGTAGGGTGACACAATCATAGCTTACTGCAGCCTTGACCTCCCCAGCTCAAGCCATCCTCCCACCTCAGCCTCCCAAGTAGCTGGGATTACAGGCACACACCACCACACCCAGCTAATTTTTAAAATTTTTTGTAGAGATGGAGTCTGACTATGTTGCCCAGACTGGCTTCAAACTTCTAGGCTCAAGTGATCCTCCTTCCTCAGCCTCCCAAAGTGTTGGGATTATAGGCATGAGCCACCACGCCCAGTCCTCAGCGAAGTTCTTGACATGACAATGCTGTCCAGCCAGAACACAGGGTGGGGATCACTATGCCCATCTTACAGATGGACAAACCAAGGCCTAGAGAGAATTAGCCACTTCCCCTCTCAGCTAGTAAGCAGCAGAACTGGAATCAAAATCTAGGTCTATCAGCTGGGTGCGGTGGCTCCATCCCGTAATTGCAGCACTTTGTGAGGCCGAGGTGGGCAGTTTGCTTGAGCTCAGGAGTTCAAGACAAGCCTAGGCAACATGGTGAAACCTGATATCTACTAAAAATACAAATAATTAGCCAGGTATGGTGGTGTGTGTCTGTATTCCCATGTACTCAGGAGGTTGAGGTGGGAGGATAGCTTGAGCCCAGGAGATTGAGGCTGCAGTGAGCCAAGACAGCACCACTACACTCGAGCCTGGGCGATGGAGGAAGACCTTGTATCAAAAAAAAAAAAAAAAAAAGAAAGAAAGAAAAAAGAATCTAGGAATCTACATCTATCAACTCTCAGTCCAGCATCTCCCCATGTATCTCAAGAACTACAAAATATGGCTGTGTGCAGTGGCTCACGCCTGTAATCCCAGCACTTTGGGAGGCTGAGGCGAGTGGATCACTTGAGGTCAGGAGTTCGAGACCAGACTGGCCAACAAGGCGAAACCCCATCTCTACTAAAAATACAAAAATTAGCCAGGTATGGTGGTGTGTGCCTGTAGTCCCAGCTACTCGGGAGGCTGAGGCATGAGAATCGTTTGGACCTGGGAGGCTGGGATGGGGAGGTTACAGTGAGCCGAGATCATGCCATTGCACTCCAGCCTGGGCGACACAGCAAGACCCTGTCTCCAAAAAAAAAAAAAGAAAGAAAAGAAAAGAAAGAATTGCAAAATAGTCAGAACTTCTCATGTCGCATGGATGTCCTCCGATTGGAGTTGGCATATTCCGGGGGACTGTGTTCCTAAGGAGACCATTCCTTGAGAGGAGTCATTCTTTAGGGCTGTGGTCCATAGTGGCAGAAGGCAGGGAGAGAGATGAGGGCAGGGGAGGCAGGAATCACTAGGCATTTCTCAGACATTCTGGAGGAGAGGATGAGCAAAGTGGGCTGTCCTGTGCCCCTTGCCTTCCTGGCGAGGTTAAAAGCCTTGTGGGGGCAGAGATGCTTCCCGGATGCAGCGGCAGGGTTGGTGTTGAGAATCTTCCTATCTCCCCTCTCAGTGCCTTTGTCTGCCTTGGTGTGTCCTGCCTCCCCCTGGGGCTCCCTGGGGATTCTACCTTCCCTAAGATTCTAGACTCCCTGGGTGACTAACTATCCAGCTTGTCCAAAGACTTCCTTTGTGGCCTGAGCTGATGAACAGAAGCTGATTCCCAGAGGGGTTGGGTGGCTGGGGCATCGCCGTCATTTCACTGTTCATTGTTCTGCAATGCTTTGTGGTTTGCAAAGTGCTCCTGTGTTGGCCGGGTGTGGTGGTTCACGCCTATAATCCCAGCATCTTGGGAGGCCAAGGCAGGCAGATGGCTTGAGCCCAGGGATTCAAGATCCACCTGGGCAACATGGTAAAACCTCATCTCTACAAAAAAAAAAAAAAAAAGCAAAAATGAGCTGGGCGTGGTGGCATGTACCTATAGTCCCAGCTACTCAGGAGGTTGAGGTGGAAGGATCAATTGAGCCCGGAGAGATTGAGGCTGCCAGTGAGCTGTTATTACATGACAGAGTGAAATCCTGTCTCAAAAAACAAAGTGCTCCTGTGACTCTGTCTCATTCGAGCCTCCCAACAGTAAAATAAGGTGTTGCAAGCAAGCACCATTAGTGCCAGTGCATGGAGGAAGAAAGTGCTGTCCAAATTCATATCCTCCTAAAGGGTAGAGTCAGGATCCTGGCTCCAGTGTCCGGCAGCTCTCCACCACATAGGGCTTTCCTGCCACATGCTATTTCTCTTTTTTTTTTTTTTTTTTTTTTTGAGACAGAGTCTCACTCTGTTGCCCAGGCTAGAGTGCAGTGCCATGATCTTGGCTCACTGAAACCTTCACCTCCCGGGTTCAAGTGATTCTCCTGCCTCAGCCTCCTGAGTAGCGGGACTACAGGTGCCCCACCACGCCCGACTAATTTTTGTATTTTTAGCAGAGATAGGGTTTCATCATGTTGGCCAGGCTGGTCTTGAACTCCTGACCTCAAGTGATCCACCCACCTCAGCCTCCTAAAGTGCTGGGATTACAGGCGAGAGCCACCGTGCCCAGCCCACATGCTGTCTCTTGGGACCCCGAATGTACACGTTTCCTGGCTATTCCAACCGACCCCGTGAGTGTTGGGGTCAAATAAGTGGGCAGAGTGTGTCCATCTCCAGCCTCAGGCCGTCAGTGTCCTGTGGTAGTGCAGTGAGGGGGCTGGGTCTCTGCAAGCAGGGCTCCAGGGTTTTTTGGTCTTAGGGAAGCAATCCAGCTGTGCAGGTCCTTCAGGAAGGAAATCCTTTCACTTCTTCTTTTAGTGAAGTTCTTGACCACCAAATTTTGTGGATTAGCAGAATCTGGTCCTTTCTTGGCCTCCAATCAGGAGCTATTTCTACCTACAAGCAGAAGCATGACACCTAGTCTCAGGGAGTGACAGGAAAACTGGGCGGTTAGGGCTTCCGGCCCCCTTCTGTCCTGGAATTCCCTGCCTTCTGGGCCTCCCCAGCTGTGGACCCTCAGAAAGAATCTTGTGCATAGGCTTGTAGCTCTTCCTTTCTCCTGCACACAACTGTTTTCAGTGAGCCTCTGGTTAGTCAGTATCTTCCAACCTCCTTCTCAACGCCATTCTTTTTTTTTTTTTTTTTGAGAGGGAGTCTCGCTCTGTTGCCCAGGCTGTAGTGCAGTGGTGTGATCTCGGCTTACCGCAACCTCCGCCTCCTGGGTTCCAGCGATTCTCCTGCCTCAGCCCCCGAGTAGCTGGGATTACAGGCACCTGCCAGCCTGCCCAGGTAATTTTTGTATTTTTAGTAGAGACTGGGTTTCACCATGTTTGCCAGCCTGGTTTCAAACTCCTGACCTCAGGTGAGCCCCCCGCCTTGGCCTCCCAAAGTGCTGGGATTACAGGCATGAGCCACTGCGCCTGGCCTCAATGTCATTCTCTTCTCTCCACATGTCTTTCAGGACTTACAGAGCAGGAGCTCCCTAAGACGATGTCCTGGGCCCCACCAGTGGTACATCATAGCCAGCCCACACCGACCTGGGAGAGCTGACTGTCAGCATCTCTTCCCAACTCCACTTTCAGGGACATCTGGTTGGTAGCTTGAATTCAGCCGTGGTGGGAGGATTTACACCATGGCAATTGACAAACGCTGCCAATCACACTTGTCCCCACAGAGCCAGTTTGTTAAATATTTGCCAACATAACCCTGGCTTCACCTTACCTTGGTCAATCAGACCTGCCCAGGTGTTGGCTAATAATCCTTTGTGTTGGTATCAGTCTCTCCCATGTGGCATTCCCGTGTCCACCTCCCCAGCAGGTCACCCTGGCTCTGGGGGACTGAGCCAGCCAGAAGGTGGCAATTGAGGTCAGACCAGCATCCCTGAATTGGGAAGGACAAGAGGATTTGCATGGAGCATGGATAGCTTCTGTGACAGACATCACATGTGCGTGCACACACACACACACCTGGTTTACTTTATGTTTTAATTAGTTTTAAAAAATTGAGACAAGATCTTGCTCTATTGCCCAGGCTGGAGCACAGTGGTGCAAACATGGCTCACTGCAGCCTCAACATCCTGGGTTCAAACAATCCTCCCGCCTCAGCCTCCCAAGTAGCTGGGACCACAGGCACGTGCCACCATGCCCAGCCAATTTGTTTTTTCTTTGAGATGAAGTCTCGCTCTGTTGCCCAGGCTGGAGTGCAATGGTGCAATCTCAACTCACTGCAATCTCTGCCTCCCAGGTTCAAGCGATTCCCCTGCCTCAGTATCCCAAGAAGCTGGGATTACAGGCATGTGCCACCATGCCCGGCTAATTTTTTTCACATTTTTAGTAGAGACGGGGTTTCACCATGTTGGCCAGGCTGGTCTTGAACTCCTGAACTCAGGTGATCCGCCCGCCTTGGCCTCCCAAAGTGCTGGGATTACAGGCATGAGCCACCGTGCCTGGCCCCAACCAAATTTTTAATTTTTGGTAGAGATAGGATCTCACTATGTTGCCCAAGCTGATCTCAAACTCCTGGGCTCAAGCGATTCTCCCACCTCAGCCTCCCAAAGTGCTGGGATTATAGCTGTGAGCCACCAGACCTGGCCTGGTTTCCTTTAATACTTGTGGGTTTATTTTAATGGTTATGGGGGAAAACACAGCTAGTGCACTAAATCTGTGATTTTTTATTTATTTATTTTTTTGAGATGACATCTCCCTCTGTCACCCAGGCTGGAGTGCATAGCACAGTCTCGGCTCACTGCAACTTCTGCCTCCTTGTTTCAAGCGATTCTCCTGCCTCGGCCCCCAAGTAGCTGGGACTACATGCGCCTGCCACCATGCCCAGCTAATTTTTGTATTTTTAGTAGAGAGGAGGGTTTCACCATGTTGGCCAGGCTGATCTCGAACTTCTCACCTCAGGTGATCCACCCATCTTGGCCTCCCCAAGTGCTGGGATTACAGGTGTGAACCACCGTGCCTGGCCCTAAATCTGTGATTTTGTGGCTATTTTTGGATGAAGTCCATTTTGACAAAACCGTTAAGTGTACAATAAATTGGGTGGTGGGAAGAAATTGTAAAAAAAAATATATATATATTTTTATTTTTAAATACTTTCCATAGTATTATATATCCATATATATATATACGTATATATGAAGGTTATGAGCGAGTGGATGAAGTTTGGGTGTTGGCGATGGAGCACTGGTGAAAAGTTTTAGGCAGGGGGTGACCAGGCTGGTGTGCATTTTAGGAGGGGCGTTTGTTTTGCAGCTGTGCACAGAACAGATTGGAGAAAGGTGAGTGGGGAGGCAGTGGAACGGGCCAAAAAGGAACAGGTGGATCTGGGAGGTGTTAAATAGGTAAAATCAACAAAATGAGAGGCCTGATTAGGGGTGTGTGTGTTGGGGGTGGGGATGGCAGGGAGTTGGGAGGGAAGCGATGGTACCTTCCCTGGAAGGTTTTTAAGGAATGATACAACTAGTTGCATTTGGAGCAGGAATGTGAGATACCACATGATAGATATTCCTGCCTCCTGTCCCCAGTCTCCCAACCTTACCTCTTCCTTTTTTTATTTTTTATTTTCATTTTTTGAGACAGAGTCTTGCTTTGTCACCCAGGCTGGAGTGCAGTGGCACTATCTTGGCTCACTGCAACCTCCAGCTCCTGGGTTCAAGTGATTCTCCTGCCTCAGCCTCCCCAGTAGCTGGGATTACAGGTGCACACCACCACACCTGGCTAATTTTTTTATTTTTAGTAGAGACGGGGTTTCACCATGTTGGCCAGGCTGGTCTCGAACTCCTGACCTCAGGTGATCTGCCCACTTCGGCCTCCCAAAGTGCTGGGATTACAGGTGTGAGCCATCATGTCTGGCCTGGTCATGGACTCTTATTGGCCGCCTTCCCTTCCTCTTGTCAGAGCAATTAGGCAGGACAAAGAAATAAAAGTCATCCAAATCAGAAAGGAAGAAGTTAAGGCCGGGCATGGTGGCTCACGCCTGAAATCCCAGTCACCATGCCCGGCCCACCTCTTCCTTTTGCCTTCCAGAAACTCAGCCACATCCCACTGTTCACCTGGCCCTCCTGCCCCTGGTCTTCCCTTGGCCTGGAACCCCCTGCTTCCTTTTCCACCTGGGAACTCCTACCTGTCCTGTTCTGAAGCTTCTCAGATCCCCCACGCAGAGCCCTTTCAACCTGGTAGTTACCTGGCAATAGCAATGATTACCCCTTACTAACTGGTCCTTATCCATATTTACTGTAGGCTGGGAGCTGTGCCTGCACCATGAGGGACAGTCATTCAGTCACTGTTTGTGATACCCAGAGGAGGGACAAGGACTTGTCTCAATTTCCCAGTGACAAAGCCAAGGCTGAGGTAGATCCAGGATTGGAATCCAGGACTAATCGTCTCCAAAGCGTATGTCCTCAACGAGTCTGATTCCTAAATCTTATGCTGTATTGTAATTATTATTGTTATTCCTTTGAGACAGAGTCTCACTCTGTCTCCCAGGCTGGAGTACAGTGGCGTGATCATAGCTCACTGCAGCCTCAACCTCCTGGGCTTGAGTGATCCTCCCACCTCAGCCTCCTGAGTAGCTGGGACTACAGACATGTGTGACTGCACCTGGTTATTTTTTATTTTTTTATTTTTATTTTTTAGATGGAGTCTCTTTCTGTCACCCAGGTTGGAGTGCAGTGGTGCGATCCCAGCTCACTGCAACCTCTGCCTCCCGCGTTCAAGCAATTATCCTGCCTCAGCCTCCTGAGTAGCTGAGATTACAGGTGCCCACCACCACACCCGGCTAATTTTTGTATTTTCATTAGAGATGGGGTTTCACCGTGTTGGCCAGGCTGGTCTCATACTCCGGTTCACACTTGTAATCTCAGCACTTTGGGAGGCCAAGGTGGGCGGATCGCTTGGGGTCAGGAGTGCACCTGGCTAATTTTAAACATTTTTTGTAGAGACGTGGTCTTACCATGTTGCTCAGGCTGGCCTTGAACTTCTGGGCTCAAGTGACCCTCCCAAAGTGCTGAGATTACAGGCATGAACCACTATACTTGGGCTCTAATTATTTCTGTGTTGGTTTTTCCAGTGGACTCTGAGATCTTATAACATGAAGTCTGAAACACGTCCTTCACTGGATCCCAGAATGCCTTGGCCGAATGGAGCTTCCTCATCTGAGACTTCAATTTCCTACCTGGAGATCTGCCACAGGGTGCTTGCTTACCTCCCTTGGTGGGGCTCTCACTGTCATCCAAGGTGATCAGATCTTTCTCTGGACAGCTTTACCTGCTTCCTTCTCCTTAGGCCTTTAACATCTAAGAGGCAGCTGTGACACTGAGATGTACAAAAAGATCCTCTCAGCTGGGCATGGTGGCTCACATGTGTAATCCCAGCACTTTGGGAGGCCAAGGCAGGTGGATCACCTGAGGTCGGGAGTTTTGAGATCACCCTGGCCAACATGGTGAAACCCCATCTCTAGTAAATATGCAAAAAATTAGCTGGGCATGATGGTGGGTGCCTGTAATCCCAGTTACTCAGGAGGCTGAGGCAGGAGAATCGCTTGAACCCGGGAGGCAGAGGTTGCAGTGAGCCGAGATTGCACCACTGCACTCCAGCCTGGGCAACAGAGCAAGACTCTGTCTCCCTTCCCTCCGCACCCACCCCCCACCAGAAAAAAAGAAAAAAAAGATCCTCTTGGCCTCTTTGATCTGCAGCATCCCCGTTTACCATCCATGCTAGGCTGGCTGGTTGACAGTGCCCTGGGCTTCAGCTGCTATATGTGCCTCCTGTTCCCGTCCCTGTTGAGCTGTTGAAAGCCCTCCCATCTGGAGATGAAAGGATAAGGCACTCCATAGCTGCCGCCTGTTTTCCTCCCCAGCCCCGTCTGGGACCACACCCTTTCCAGGGCAGAAGTCTGTCCGTGTGGACAGAAGTCTGTCTGACAGTGGGCTCACTGTGCTCTTCTGACAGGGACCACCACCCACCCTGCACATGGGCCCCCATCAGGGCCTGCCTGTTGCCACAAAGCCAACCTCTCAGAAGTCCTTGTAAACCTTGGACTCCTGAATTTCCCAGCCAAGCCAGGCCAGATGCAGGGGAGGCGCCCTTCCCTCCCCAGGTGCCCCTCCTCTCGTCCCATTCTTCCTGCCATCCCAGATCTGGTGAGTCAGAGGAAATCATTTCTGCTCTGCACTTGGCACCAAGGCTGTCACCCTGTTACCTCCGGGTAAGTGGCTCCCCTGTGCCCAGTATTCTGGGACTTTGTGTGTGTGTGTTTGGTAGCGAGGAAGCAGGATATCCCAGGAAGCAGTGACACCCCCAGTCTGCACGCCTGAGTCTAGCCCCTTGCACTCCCCACCACAGTGCCCATTCATCCTGGCACCCCACTGCCCTCTCCCCCCTGCATCACACCCCAGATGTCTACCCGCTTCCTTTAGGAGGCTGGGACAAGAATGCAAGAAAGAATTGATGGAGGCTGTGCAAAGCTGGTGGCCGTGAGAGTCTAAAGTAAGGGGTGGATCGGAGAGCAGCTCGGAAAGTGAACTCAGTGTGGTGGCATTGGTGCCACTCAGCGGAGCATGCTGCCTGGCACCATGACAAGGGCATAGGTTCCTTCCCAGGAAGATGTAGGACGAGTTCTGCCCCATCGTGGCTTAGGAGTCTTGAGCAAGTCATTTAACTCTCTAAACCTCAGTTTTCTTTTCTTTTTTTTCTTTTTGGAGATTGAGTCTTGCTCTATCACCCAGGCTGAAGTGCAGTGGCACAATCTCGGCTCACTGCAACCTCCGCCTCCTGGATTCAAGCAATTCTCATGCCTCAACCTCCTGAGTAGCTGGGATTACAGGCACCTGCCACCACGCCTGGCTAAATTTTGTATTTTTAGTAGAGATGGGTTTCACCATGTTGGCCAGGCTGGTCTCGAACTCCTGACCCCTGGTGATCCACCGCCTAGGCCACCCAAAGTGCTGGGATCGCAGGCGCGAGTCACCATGCCCAGCCTGAACCTCAGTTTCCTTACTGGTGACATGGGGACAATAAGAGGATAAGATGAGTTCAGAGGAGCCATGTAGGGCTTTAGGGGAACAGCTGAAGGGATGCTGGTCTGGTGGCGTTTCATGGAGTCCCTCACTGAAGCTTGAGGCCTACTCCCTCCACCATCCTGGGAGGTGCACAGTCACACACCCATCTTTTAGTAAATGAATTAAGCTTCATAGAGGCTAAACACCTTGCCTGGGCCACCAAGTGAGCATATGGTTGGGACGAGGCTCAAACCCAGGAGTGTCTACCTCTAGGGCCATGCCCTCCCCATGGTACTAGACTGGGTCTTGAGCTGGGTGGGGCAGTTGAGGCTGTCTAATCTCCCTGGGCTTCCAGTTCCCAGCCACAAAGTGTCGGGACAGGTGAGACTCCAAAGGTTCTTCTTGTTCTGATTTTTTTTTCTTTTTTTTTTTGAGATGGAGTCTGGCTCTGTCACCCAGGCTAGAGTGCAATGGTGCGATCTTGGCTCACCGCAACCTCTGCCTCCCGGGTTTAAACGATTCTCCTGCCTCAGCCTCCGGAGTAGCTGGGATTACAGGCTTGTGCCACCACACCTGGCTAATTTTGTATTTTTAGTAGAGACAGGGTTTCTCCATGTTGATCAGGCTGGTCTCAAACTCCTGACCTCAGGTGATCCACCTGCCTTGGCCTCCCAAAGTGTTGGGATTACAGCCTTGAGCCCCTCCCTTGTTCTGATAATTTATTGGACATCCAGACCTCTCCCTACCTGCCCTGCCTGCCTCGGGCATCTACCAGAACCCCTGGAAGCCCCACAGCCCCTGCAGACTGTTTTTATCCATGAATGGTCCCCCCAACACATGCACTCAAGTTTGAAACCCAAGTGTTATCCTAGACAATCCTTCCTTTTCCTCAACCGTATGGCATCAGAGCTCAGCAAATGGAATCCTGAGTAATCCTCAAATCCATCCCCTTTTTTCCATCCTAACTTCCTCCACCTCTCCATCCTAGATTCCCTACCACAGGCTTCCCAACAGTTCTGCCACATGACTTACTGCAGCCAGAGTGATTTCTTTAAGGCTCCAACCTGGCCAAGTCACCCCTCTGCCTTGACTTCATCTCTGTGGCTTCCAGGGCTTGAAATACCCTTCTCTGCCCAGTTTCCTCCCTGTCAAGCCCCACTCCCCTTGGTCAGCCTAACTCAGCACAAGGGGCACCTCCTTCAGGAAGTTTTCTATGACTTCTGCTCTCCACTGTGGCCTCGGTAGACCTCCTCCATCTGGACACTTATCACCTGTGTCATAATTGCCTCTGTCTCTCAAGGCTAGTGTGAGAGTTCCCCAAGGCAACACCTGTATATAGTTTTTCTTGGTATGCCTGGGATGGGGCACCTGGTATATAGCAGGGTTCGATGAGGGATGGATGGATGGATGGATGGATGGATGAATTGATGGATGGATGGATGGATTAATGAATGGATGGATGGATAGATGAGTGGATGGATGGGTGGATGGATAGATGGGTGGAGGGATGGATGGATGGAGGGATGGATGGATTAGTGAATGGATGGATGGATAGATGAGTAGATGGGTGGGTGAATGGATGGATGGGTGGAGGGGTGGATGCATGGGTGGGTAGGTGGATGGGTGGATGGGTAGATGGATGAAGGGTGGATGGATGAATAAGTGGATGGATGGATGGATGATGGATAGATGGGTGGATGAGTGGGTAGATGGGTGGGTGGGTGGATGGATGGATGGATGAGTGAGTAGATGAATTAATGGGTAGGTGGATGGATGGATACCTGAAACACCTCCCTTGGGGCTGAGTTCCTCTAGCTTAAGGGTCTGGTTCCTGCTAGATGGTAAAGACTTGCATGTGCACTGCCAGGCGAGGTGGCTCATGCCTGTAATCCCAGCACTTTGGGAGGCCAAGGCTGGCAGATCACCTGAGGCCAGGAGTTCGAGACCAATCTGGCCAACATGGTGGAACCCCGCCTCCACTAAAAGTACAAAAAAATTAGCTGGGTGTGGTGGCGTGCGCCTGCAATCCCAGCTACTCAGGAGGCAGAGGCAGGAGAATTGCCTGAACCAGGGAGTTGGAGGTTGCAGTGAGCCGAGATTGTGCTGTTGCCTGGACGACAAAGCAAGATTCCATCTCAAAAAAAGAGAAGGAGAAGGAGAAGGAGAAGGAGAAGGAGAAGGAGAAGGAGAAGGAGAAGGAGAAGAAGAAGAAGAAGAAGAAGAAGAAGAAGAAGAAGAAGAAGAAGAAGAAGAAGAAGTTGTTTACTAAAAGCCCTTACATCCATAACTTTCTAGGATTCTAGAATCACATGAGATCATGGGTAAAAAGTGGCCTCATCCTCCCCGCCCCCACCATTTCATAGATGAGGAAATCAAAGCTTGGGAGGAGTGAGCAAGTTGCCCAGGCTCATACAGCCAGTTTTTAGCAGGTCAGGGACTAAAATATGTCACTACACCATAGCTGCCCATCTATGGGCCTATGGTTTGACCTAAAATTCAGTTCAGACCTTAGTAAGAAGACACAGGATTTTTTTTCTTTCTTTCTTTGTGTGTGTGTGTGTGTGTGTGTGGTCTACTTTTACCCTAATTAGGGCCATCAGATCCAGTGCCCCCTTTCTGGGACCCTTCCTCAGGTATTTAAAGTCATTTATCTTCAGAGATGACAGCCCCCTTCTTTTATTTATTTATTGAGAAATGGGGATATGTTATGTTACCCAGGCTAGTCTTGAACTCCTGAGTTCAAGCGATCCTCCTGCTTCAGTCTCCCAAATAGCTGGGACTACAGGCATGCACCCCAGTGTCTGGCTAATTTTTCGTTTATATTTTGTAGAGTTGAGGTTTCACTATGTTGCCTAGGCTGGTCTCGAACACCTGAGCTCAAGCAATCCTCCTGCCTCAGCCTCCCAAAGTACTGGGATTACAGATGTGAGCCACATCGCCCAGCCTACGAATATATATATATATATATATATATATTTTTTTTTTTTGAGACGGAGTTTCACTCTTGTTGCCCAGTCTGGCGTGCAATGGTGTGATCTCCACTTACCACAACCTCTGCCTCCCAGGTTCAAGAGATTCTTGTGCCTCAGCCTCCCGAGCAGCTGGGATTACAGGCATGTGCCACCATGCCCAGCTGGTTTTGTATTTTTAGTAGAGATGGGGTTTCTCTATGTTGGTCAGGCTGGTCCCAAACTCCCGACCTCAGGTGATCTGCCCACCTTGGCCTCCCAAAGTGCTGGGATTACAAGCGTGAGCCCTGGCCCTCATATTTCTTACCTTAGGGAAATCTTGTATTACTATAATATATATATATATATATAAAGTTCCTTAAAGTCCCTTATTAAAGAGGGTGACCATAACAAAACATTTAAATAAAATGAGAAATGTTCCTTCTTGTATCACGGCTGGTGGTCCTACACTTGGGGAGAGGCCGCTCTGGCCAACACGCTACTTCTCAGATGGAGAAACCGAGGCCAAGAGAGGGACAGGGTCTGTGCTGGAGCCATCAGGGGTTCTAAGAGCCTCACACTGCTGTGGGTCACCTCCCACCCACCCTCCACCCTCCTCCACACATGCTGTTTCTGCCCCTGCCAGGTTCCCACTTCTACTGCTTCCCTCTTCCTCTTTCTAATTTTTTTTTTTTTTTAAAGAGTCCGGGTCTTGCCATGTTGCCCAGGCTGGACTTGAACTCCCGGGCTCAAGCAATCCTCCCACCTCGGCCTCCCAAAGTGCTGGGATTACATGTGTGAGCCATTGCACCTGGCTCTTTCTCTTTTTACCTAACCACTCCCTTTCTTTTTTTTTTTTTTTTTTGAGACGGAGTCTCACTCTGTCACCCAGGCTGGAGTGCAGTGGTGCGATCTCGGCTCACTGCAACCTCTGCCTCCCAGGTTCAAGCGATTCTCCTGCTTTAGCCTCCCGAGTAGCTGGGACTACAGGCGCGTGCCACCACGCCCAGCTAATTTTTGTATTTGTAGTAGAGATGGGCTCCCATTTCGGGAGCTAAGTGGCCCTGTGATGGTGTCTGCTCACTTATCCTTGCGAGGCATCAGCTCTTCCCTCATAAAACAGGGTTGGTAATCCCTGCCTTAACAATTTCCCTGTATAGAGCATAAAGATTAGGTGTTTTGGTTGGGTGAGGTGGCTCATGCTGGTCATCCCAGCACTTTGGGAGGCCGAGGTGGGTGAATCACTTGAGATTAGGAGTTTGAGACTAGCCCAGCCAACATGGTGAAACCCCGCCTCCACTAAAAACATAAAAATTAGCCAGGCATGGTGGTGTGCATCTGTAATCCCAGCTACTCGGGAGGCTGAGGCAGGAGAATTGCTTGAACCTGGGGGACGGAGGTTGTAGTGAGCCAAGATCATGCCACTGCACTCCAGCCTGGGTGACAAAGAGAGACTGTGTCTGGAAACAAAACAAACAACAACAACAACAACAACAAAACATTGGGTGTTTTGGCCCAGTGCGGTGGCTCATGCCTGTAATCCCAGCACTTTGGGAGGCCGAGGTGGGTAAAACACTTGGGGTCAGGAGTTGGTGACCAGCCTGGCTGACATGGTGAAATCCCATCTTTACTAAAAAAACAAAAACTAGCTGGGTGTGGTGATGGGTGCCTATAATCCCAGCTACTCAGGAGGCTGAGGCATGAGAATTGCTTGAACCTGGGAGGTTGAGGCTGCAGTGAGCTGAGATCAGGCCATTCCACTGCAGCCTGGGTGACAAAGTGAAACTCTTCTCAAAAAAAAAAAAAAAAAGATTGGATATTTTGTGTTTTTTAAGGCCTTGGAAAAGCCCTTAATGGGTATTACTAATCTGGGGTGAAGCACCCCACCCCACACACTCCCACCCAATGACCTTCTGCTCGCCCACTCCTGTTGCAACATGGGGATGGCAGGCATCCCCGCCCTATTTACCCCAGCCTCACTCTTCTCCTGAGTGCTGCCTCTGTCTGACCATCCTTTCTACCCCCAACTTCCTCCTCCCCACACACCACACTCCCGGCACCCACTGAGTGAGAAAATGCAGGCAGTCAACCGGCATCCCCTCTGAATCACTGGGGAGCAAAAATTAGAAGAGCTGTCATAAGACATCATGATGAGCTGGGCACAGTGGCTCATGCCTGTAATCCCAGCGCTTTGGGAGGTCGAGGTGGGAGGATTGCTTGAAGCCAGGAGTTGGAAACTAGCCTGGGCAACATAGGGGTACCCTGTCTCTACTAAAAATTTAAAAAATTAGCTGGGCATGGTGGCGTGCACCTGTAGTCCCAGCTACTCAGGAGGCTGAGGCAGGAGGATCACCTGAGTCCAGGAGTTGGAAGCTACAATGAGCTATGATCACACCACTGCACTCCAGCCTGGGCAACAGAGTGAGACCTTGTCTCAAATTTTTTTTTTTTTTTTTTTTTTTTTTGGCCAGGTGCAGTGGCTCACACCTGTAATCCCAGCACTTTGGGGGGCCGAGGTGGGTGGATTACCTGAGGTCAGGAGTTCAAGACCAGCCTGACCAACCTAGTGAAATCCCGTCTCTACTAAAAATACAACAATTAGCAAGACACGATGGTGGGTGCCTGTAATCTCAGCTACTGGGGAGGCTGAGGCGGGAGAATCGCTTGAACCTCGGAGGTGGAGGTTGCAGTGAGCCAAGATCACGCCACTGCACTCCAGCCTGGGCGACAGAGAGAGACTCCGTATCAAAAATAAATAAATAAATAAATAAATAAATAAATAAATAAATAAAATTTTAAAGAAAAAAACCTCTGCATGTATAAAGGGCCTTCCCGTGACTTTTCTCACTTAATCCTCCCTAATTGCTCTGCCAGCAGAGGATAATTATTGTTGGCTGATGGGGAGGTGAAGGCAGACAGGGGCAGGTGCCAGGCTAATGAAGCCCTGAGTTGGGCTCTCAGCATTTTTCACTCTGTAAGCATAGGCAGCGAGATCAGGTGCTACCAGCCTCCCCGACTTCAGTCTTGCCTCCATCAGGGGACCCGCCTTGCTGACTTACCTTGTGTACACGCTGGCTCCAGTTGTGCTCTGTGGGCAAAACCCACACAGGAGTCCCTGGTCCAGAGGAAGTTGTTTCAGAGTTGATCCGTCATCTATTCATTCTGCAAACGCTGGCCATGGCACAGGTGATTTGCTCGGCACTTGGCGGGTATATAAATTTATCTCAAGGCGTTCAGGTCAAGCATGAGACTGAGACGCAGACACCCAGCTGGCCACCAAGTGACGAGTACCACTGTGCTCCCACTATGCCACTGTGTGGGTCCTACATCGGTGTGTGCCCTGGAATCCCAGAGCAGGGAGGTTGGAGAAGGCAAATGGAGAGAACCGTAGGGAGGGGTTGGGTATGGGAGTGTTGGAGACCGCACAAATCTTTCTTATGGTTAGGCATAATTGAAGCCTGTCAGTAACAATATGAACCTGTGATCAATTAAGCAGCTGACCAATTGTTACCCCCTCCTCCTTGTTCTTGTTACCCAATAATTACAAAGGGCTGTAGAGCCTCCGTGGCAGTCAGCCACATGGGAGTGGCGGGTGAAGGGAGTCTCTGATCATGAGGTCCTGACCTGGGATCCTGGAATCGGGGGTGGAGTGAGGTGGGAGCCATGTCCCACTCTGCCTCATAAAGTTGCCTCAGTCCCTTACAACTGAACTGGACGTTATGACTTACAGGCTTCCGCGTAGTTGCCAGTGCCTTCCGTCCTCCAACCTCAGTGCAGCTGTCAGCTATGAGTCCCTCCTGAACTTTCCTCCTGGCACAATTGGCCAGTTTTCCCGTGGTTTTTTTTGTTTTCTTTTTCTTTTTCTTTTTAAAGACAGGGTTTTGCTATGTTGAGCAGGCTGGTCTTGAACTCCTGGGCTCAAATAATCCTCCCACCTTAGCCTCCCAAAGTGCTGGGATGACAGGCATGAGCCACCTCACCCAGCCTTTCTTTTTTTTTTTAAGAGACAGGATTATGCTCTGTCACCCAGGCTGGAGTTCAGTGGTGCTCACCTAGCTCACTGTAGCCTCAAACTCCTAGGCTCAAGTGATCCTGCCGCCTCAGCCTCCCGAGTAGCTAGGACTACAGGCGCATACCACCGTGCCTGGCTAATTTTTCTATTTCTTTTGGAGACAGGGTCTTGCTATGTTGCCCCTGCTGGTCTCAAACTCCTGGCCTCAATCAATCCTCCCACCTCAGCCTCCTAAAGCGTTGGGATTACAGGCATGAGCCACCGCTCCCGGCCCCTGGTTTCTCCTATGTTTCCCTTCCTCCCACCCACCACCCCCATACCTTGTCCTGGGTCAGGGTCCCCAAAGCAGACCCTGAGGCAGGGATTCATGGGCTTGTGGTTTATTAAGAGATGCTTCCACGAGAGACCATCGGGGGACTGGGAATCTGGTCGGCGGGGGAAGGGGCCAAGCGAAGTCCGGCTGCACAGAGAGTCACAGATTTGACCGAGTTGGAAACTCAGGAAACAGGGTAGGTCATGCTGGACCTGGAGTCGGCATCCCTCTGGCAGACATTGGCCACCTCAGAGGATGTGAATTTCCAGGCATTTCCCACTTCCCTAGAACCTTGGTGACTAAGTGGCTCCGGCAACTTGAGGGTACAGGCGATGGCTGTTGGGACTTCAAGGCCACCGAGAGCTGATGGAAAGCGGTCCTGACAGCATCTGCTTTGCTCTGTCAAGACTTGTCATGGACTGATTGATTGATTGGTTGATTGATTGATTTTAAGACAGGGTGTTGCTCTGTTGCCCAGCCTGGAGAGGCAGTGGTGTGATCACAGCTCACTGCAGCCTTGAACTCCTGGGTTCAAGTCATCCTTCCACCTCAGCCTCCCCAAGAGCTGAGACTACAAGCCTGCACCACCACGCCTGCCTAATTTTTTTATTTTTTATAGAGATAGGGTCTTGCTTTGTTGCCTAGGCTGGTCTCAAAGTCCTGGCCTCAAATGATCCTCCCACTTGAACCTTCTAAAGCACAGGGATTACAAGCATGAGCCACCGTGCCCAGCTGACCTCTTATTGTCTGTTACACACACTTGATCACAAATCTGTCTCCCCATTAGAGTCCTCCCAGTGCCTGGCACAGACCACATGCCTAATAAATAATTGGGTGAATGAATGAATGAATGAATGGAAGGGAGAAGATAGGGATGACTCTGCCCATTTTCAGCTGAAGTAACTGAGGCTCAGGGAGGTGAGTGACTTATCCAGGATCCCACAGGGAGTGGCCAACACAGCCAGGATCCCATGGGCCTTCTGACAATGCATCCAACACCTTTGAACTTGGCCTAGGTGGGGTGATGTCCCCTCCCCCAGTTCTTTCATTCGGAGCCCAAAATAACCCTTGACTCAGCTGGGCAACAACGGGACAACTTCCTCTTTCCAGACCACAGGCCTCAGGATTTTCAAGGAAGCGTGGAGGGGGCTCGGGGGCGTGTTTCCTTCTAGTTGCCCCATAAAGGGCAGAGGGAGGGAGTTTGGGGTACTCTGCAAGGACCCGAGCTCTTTATCCCTAGGTCCTTTCCTCCTGCACGTCGGCTTTGAGCCCCGAGCTGGTGCTTCTGCTCTCCGAGACATGGCAGGCCTGATGACCATCGTAACCAGCCTTCTGTTCCTTGGTGTCTGTGCCCACCACGTCATCCCTACGGGTAAGACCTCCGACAGGATGCAGTTCCAAGGGCATGGCTGGGATGGCACAGTGGGGGGTGCAGGACTGACCAGCCTGGGGCTGGAGGGAAGCGCTGGGGAAAGGGCAGCCCAGTGAATGGACTGGCGGTGTTTGGTGCAGGGTTCAAGCTCCAGCTCTGAGGCCCAGAGCCAAGGGGAGGCTGGGAAAAGACGTGGCTCTTCTCTCTCTCCTCTTCTAGGCTCTGTGGTCATCCCCTCTCCCTGCTGCATGTTCTTTGTTTCCAAGAGAATTCCTGAGAACCGAGTGGTCAGCTACCAGCTGTCCAGCAGGAGCACGTGCCTCAAGGCAGGAGTGATGTAGGTATCCTTCATGGGCACGTGGCAGGAGAGGGGCGGGGGCAGGTGCAACTCCAGGGTCCCTGAGAAGCAAGGTCAGCCAGCCCCAGCTCTGTGCATCCCTGGAGAAGTCACCTCCCCTCTCTGGTCCTCAACTTCCTTGCCCATAAAACTAGGAGGAGGATATATTTATTTTTTTAATTTCATTTTTCTTTTTAGGAGATAGGGCCTTGCTCTGTCACCCAAGCTGGAGTGCAGTGGCATGATCATAGCTCATTGCATTGCAGCCTCAACCTCCTGGGCTCAAGTGATCCTCCCATCTCAGCCTCCCAAAGTGGTGCTAGGATTACGGCCATGAACCACCACACCCAGCCAGGAGGAGGATTTTTTTTTTTCTTTCCTGAGACGGAGTCTCTATCACCCAAGCTGGAGTGCAGTGGTACGATCTTGGCTCACTGCAACTTCCGCCTCCCAGGTTCAAGCAATTCTCATGCCTCAGCCTCCCGAGTAGCTGGGATTACAGGTATGCACCACCATGCCCGGCTAATTTTTGTATTTTTAGGAGAGACAGGGTTTCACCATGTTGACCAGGCTGGTCTCGAACTTCTGACCTGAAGTGATCTGCCCATCTCAGCCTTCCAAAGTGCTGGGATTACAGGCGTGAGCCACCAGGAGAAGGATTTAGATTCAATATCTACTGAGCACCAAATATATAACAAGGCACTATTCAGGGGCACAAGACAATATCTTATCTAATTCTCTCAACAATTCTGTGGGGTAGGGATGATTGTTCCCATTTTACAGAGGACAGCTGAGGCTCAGGAAGGTAACTTGCTCAAGGTCACGTGGGCCGACATGTGTCTGTCCTCCAAATAGCTTCATAGGTAGTAACTGTGAACTCATTTTGTAAACAGAGGCATGAAATAGAAATACAATAAGAAGGCCACGTGCAGTGGCTTACATCTGCAATCTCAGTGCTTTGGGAGGCTGAGGCAGGAGGGTTGCTTAAGGCCAGGAGTTTAAGACCAGCCTAGGCAACATAGTGAGACTCCGTTTCTGCAAAAAAATAAAAAAAATTAGCTGGGCATGGTGGCATGTTCCTGTAGTCCCAGCTACTCAGGAGGCTAAGGCGGGAGGACCGCTTGAGCCTCGGAATTTGAGGCTGCAGTGAGTTATGATCGCCACTGCATTGCAGCCTGGACAACAGAGTGAGACCCTGTGTCAAAAAATGAAGATGACATCATCTCAGCAACTTGCAAGGAAGCCTTACTGTCTCTGGGCGTCCACATCCTCCCCGCCATGAAGTGGAGTGGCCGAAGGTCCCTGTCGACCTCAGCTGATCCCCTGTCCCTTTCTTCCACAGCTTTACCACCAAGAAGGGCCAGCAGTTCTGTGGCGACCCCAAGCAGGAGTGGGTCCAGAGGTACATGAAGAACCTGGACGCCAAGCAGAAGAAGACTTCCCCTAGGGCCAGGGCAGTGGCTGTCAAGGGCCCTGTCCAGAGATATCCTGGCAACCAAACCACCCTCTAATCACCGCCCAGCCCTCCAGCCCTGATTTTGGGCCTGAGCTGCTTGGCGGGCTACTCGGGGCCTGGGGAAGCCACAGTGATGGGGGGAAGAGCTAATTTTCCTGTTTCTTAGCAACACTCTCCAGGGATGTGTCTCTTCTATGAAAAACCCGAGGGAGCAGGTGATGTGGTTCCCGGGGGCTGAGCAATGGCTCCAAGCATCCAAGGCCCCTTGCCTTTCTGGAGCTGGGTGAGAAGATCCCAGAAGGAGAGCAGTAGCAACTCTTTGCCTTCTCCTCCTGACCTGGTTCTGATGCTTTTTCTTTTTTTCTGAGACGGAGTCTCGCTCTGTCACCCAGGCTGGAGTGCAGTGGCACAATCTCGGTTCACTGCAACCTCCGCCTCCTGGGTTCAAGTGATTCTCGTGCCTCAGCCTCCCGAGTACCTGGGACTACAGGTGTGCACTGCCACACCCAACTAACTTTTGTATTTTTAGTAGAGATGAGGTTTCACCATGTTGGCCAGGCTGGTCTCAAACTCCTGGCCTCAAGTGATCTACCTGCCTCGGCCTCCCAAAGTGCTGGGATTACAGGCGTGAGCCACCACACCCAGCCTACTCAAACTTTTATGCTGAAAAAAAAAAAATCGTAATTTTTTTTTTTTTAAAAGAAATGAACGTGGAGGACCGGGGTGAAGGGCCAGCCTGGGTAGTTTAATCTTTTTGGGAAGACATGACTTTAAGGAGATTCCCTGCTTTGTGACAGGTTGCTCCATGCTGTCTTGGGGACAAGGGCCTGTACTGCCTTCAAATCTGGGCTCACCCCACATTTTGGTGAGGGGAAGATAGGGTGGGGGGATAAGGGGGAGAAAAGACTCTAGCTTTTTTTTTCTATGCATGATATACTGTGTGGGTTTATCAAGAGTGTAGACACAGTTGCTGTTCTCAAATAATAGGCCAAATAAAATGCGATTCTTTTTTCCTTTGAAGGTTGTTGTGTCTTGTGTGTTCTTTTTTTTTTTTTTCTTTTCTTTTTGAAATGGAGTCTCGCTCTTGTCGCCCCAGGCTGGAGTGCAATGGCACGATCTCAGCTCACTGCAACCTCTGCCTCCCAGGTTCAAGCAATTCTTCTGCCTCAGCCTCCTGAACAGCTGGGGCTACAGGTATCTGCCATCATGCCCTGCTAATTTTTTTATATTTTTAGTAGACACAGAGTTTCACCGTGTTGGTCAGGCTGGTCTCAAACTCCTGACCTCAGGTGATCCACCCGCCTCAGCCTCCCAAAGTGCTGGGATTACAGGTGTGAGCCACTGTGCCCGGCATTTTGTGTTTTTGACTCTCCTGGAGGGGGTAGGGTTGGGCTATGACCAATGGTGTACGTGCCCCAGAAAGCATCCCAGGCTGCCTCTCCAAGGTTGAAGGGGAAGAAGACAGCTGGAGCCCAAAGCATCTGGGAGTGACCTTGCCCTGCCGCTGGGAGTCCTGTTATTGACTTTGAAAAACACACATGCACAGCTAGGTTCAATTAAATAATTAAAAAAATTTTTGAGACAGGGTCTCACTCTGTTGCCCAGACTGGAGTACAGTGGTACAATCATAGCTCACTGCAGCCACGAAATTCTGGGCTCAAGCAATCCTCCCACCTCAGCTTCTCTAAGTAGCTGGGACTACAGGTGTGCACCACCACACCCGGCTAATCTTTTCATTTTTTGTAGAGATGAGATCTTGCTTTGTTGTCCAGGCTGGTCTAGAACTCCTGGCCTCAAGCAGTTCTCCCACCTCGGCTTCCCAAAACACCGGAATTAAAGATGTGAGCCATTGCACCAGGCCCCAGACTAAAATTTTTTTTTTTTTTGAGATGGAGTTTCGTTCTTGTTGCCCAGGCTGGAGTACAATGGCATGATCTCGGCTCACTGCAACTTCCACCTCCCGGATTCAAGCGATTCTACTGTCTTGGCCTCCCAAGTAGCTGGGATTAAGGCACACACCACCACGCCCGGCTAATTTTATATTTTTAGTAGAGACGGGGTTTCACCATGGTGGTCAGGCTGGTCTCGAACGCCTGACCTCAAGTGATCCACCTGCCTCAGCTTCCCAAAGTGCTGGAATTACAAGGATTACAGGCATGAGCCACTCTGCCTGGCCCCAAATTTTTAAAATATTTCAACAAACACGTTATTGCACAAGGAGTTATTATGGGTATTAGGAGGCTAAAAAAATGATACACGATGATGTCTTGCTTCAAAGAATTAGAATTATAACATGAACACACTCGTGAATCAAGAACACTATGGGTTCAAAGCCAATTCTGCTTTACAAGTTGCATGACCTTGAAAGAGAAAAACTCTTTTTCTATGCTCGCGACAGTTTTGACACCAAATATATAAATTTTCCACACCATGCAGCTTTCCAATTCTCTGGCTGAGTGCAGTGGCCCATGCCTGTAATCTCAGCACTTTAAGAGGCCAAGGTGGGAGGATCTTGTGAGCCCAGAAGTTCAAGACCAGCCTGGGTAACATAGGGAGATCCTTTCTCTACAAAATAATAATAATAATAATAATAAATTTATTTATTTTGAGATGGAGTCTTGCTCTGTCTCCCAGGCTGGAGTGTAGCGGTATGATCTCAGCTCACTGCAACCTCCACCTCCCAGGTTCAACCAATTCTCCTGCCTCAGCCTCCCAAGTAGCAGGGACTACAGGCACATGCCACTGCGTCCAGCTAATTTTTGTATTTTTAGTAGAGATGGGTTTCACCATGTTGGCCAGGCTGGTCTCAAACTCCTGACCTCAAGTGATCTGCCCGCCTTGGCCTCCCAAAGTGCTGGGATTACAGGTGTGAGCCGCTGCGCCCAGCTGGATGTGGTGGTGGTGCAAGCTACTTTGGAGGCTGAGATGGGAGGATTGCTTGAGCCCAGGAGGTTGAGGCTGCAGTGAGCTGTGATCACGCCAGTGCACTCCAGCCTGGGCAACAGAGCGAGACTTTGTCTCCAAAAAAAAAAAAAAAGAAAGAAAAAAAAAGGGTGCATGATCAGAGGGGCATGGATGGTGGCTCACGCCTGTAATCCCAGCACTTTGGGAGGCTGAGACAGGCACATTGCTTGAGCCCAGGAGTTTGAGACCAGCCTGGGGAATATGGAAAATCTCATCTCCACAAAAATAAAAATTAAATTAAAAATTAAAGAAAGTGCATGATTTAGCAGAGGACAGTCAGAGCTCAAACCACTGGGAAGTGGCATGAGACCCTGTCATGGAGAAAACTCACAATTGTCTAGAAGAATGTTCTCCCAAGCTGGGAAAGAGCTGAGACCAAAGAACTCAGAGAAGTCCAGCCTGGCGAGTAGGTGAGTGTGTGAGGATTTACATATAGGGACTCCTAGCTAGCAGCAGGACCACTGCAGAGATCCACCCCGCTACCCGTCTCTATGCTGCTTTGAAGCTAATTTTCTGGCTCTTTGCCTATTGTATGCAATGAGACTGTCTGCCTTGGCTATGTTCCCGGATATGCTCTGGGACTTTTGGGTTCTCCGCGACACCTGCCCCTTGGCTCAGCACCATGGCCTGGGAGGTGAGGTTTAAGCAGCAGACATATAAGGGGTCCCAATCCAGACCCCAAGAGAGGGTTCTTGGATCTCACACAAGAAGGAATTCAGGGCGAGTCCACAGAGTAAAGTGAAAGCAAGTTTATTAAGAAAGTAAAGGAACAAAAGAATGGCTACTCCATAGACAGAGCAGCCCTGAGGGATGCTGGTTGCCCATTTTTTATGTTTTTTTCTTGATGATATGCTAAGCAAGGGGTGGATTATTCATGCCTACCCTTTTTAGACCATATAAGGTAACTTCCTGATGTTGCCATGGTGTTTGTAAACTGTCCTGGTGCTGGTGGGAGAGTAGCAGTGGGACGACCAGAGGTCACTCTCATTGCCATCTTGGTTTTGGTTGGTTTTAGCCAGTTTCTTTACCACAACCTGTTTTATCAGCGAGGTCTTTATGACCGGTATATTGCACCGACCTCCTATCTCATCCTGTGATTTAGAATGCCTTAACCATCTAGGAATGCACCCAGTAGGTCTCAGCCTTGTTTTACCTAGCCCATATTTAAGATGGAGTTGCTCTGGTTCACACGCTTCTGACACATATACTTTTTTTTTTTTTTTGCACTCCAGACTGGAGCACAGTGGGGCAATCTCGGCTCACTGCAGCCTCCGCCTCCCAGGTTCAAGCTATTCTCTGCCTCAGCCTCCTGAGTAGCTGGGATTAGAGGCATGCGCCACAACACCTGACTAATTTTTGTATTTTTAGTAGAGACAGCATTTCATTATGTTGGCCAGGCTGGTCTCAAACTCCTAGCCTCAAGTCATCTGCCCAACTCAGCTTCCCAAAGTGCTGGGATTATAGGCATGAGCCACCATGTGTGGCCAACATATACCCTTAAATAACCTGGTGGGGATCCATCAACCTACAGATCCATCCTCCTCGGAAGTACACACCCACTCCATCAGTCTTTGCCAGCTGTGCATGAGGGGTGGGCTTTCAGCAAGTGGGAGCAGAGTAATTTCCCATGGTTAAAAAAAAGCCCCCAGGCACAGGGAGCCACATACTGGCAGCCAGGAGTCCGCAGAGCACACAGAGGCCCAGTAGTAGGCACTGCATATACAGTAGCTACTAAAGTTATTGTAAGTCTAATGCAAAGCAGAATAAGTAGCAATGCTAAACAATACACAGCAGAGGACATTCTGATGGGAAGAAGGAGCCTGCAGAACCAGCTTCGCAGAGTTGGCACCTGAATGGTGACTTGGGTTCCACCCTGGAGAGAGAGCATGTTCCTAAAGAGGGAGGAGAGCCAGAGCATTCAGGGATGAGACTGAAATACAGACAGTGTCCCAACTGCATGTGACAATAGGACTCTCACCACAGCCTCTGCAGCATTCAGCCTGGAGAGCCGGTGCTTGGTCCATAGTGTAACCATCCAGTGCATTCATTTTGCCCACTGCCCAGATAAAGCCAATTTATCAAGACAGGGGAATTGCAACAGAGAAGGAATTTAATTCATGCAGAGCTGGCTGTACAGGAGACCGGAGCGTTATTGTTACTCAAACCAGCCTTCCCCAAAGTTCAGAGACTAGGGTTTTTCAAGAATAGTTTGGTAGGCAGTGGGCTAGGGAATGGGAGCTGCTGATTGGTTGGGGATGCAATCATACAGGTGTGGAAAATGGTCCTTTTACATTGAGTCTGCTTCTGGGTAGAGCCACAGAGGAGTCACTGGTCTGGGTGGAATCATCCAACAGTCAGAAATGCAAAAGTCTGAAAACACATCTTTTTTTTTTTTTTTTTGGACATGTCTTGCTCTATCCCCGAGGCTGGAGTGCAGTGGCACAATCTCGGCTCACTGCAAGCTCCGCCTCCTGGGTTCACACCATTCTCCTGCCTCAGCCTCCTGAGTAGCTAGGAATACAGGCACCTGCCATCACGCCTGGCTAATTTTTTGTATTTTTTAGTAGAGACGGGTTTTCACTGTGTTAGCCAGGATGATCTCAATCTCCTGACCTCATGATCCACCCGCCTCGGTCTCCCAAAGTGCTGGAATTACAGGTGTGAGCCACTGTGCCCGGCCTGAAAACACATCTTCAAAGGCCTATCATAGGCCGGGGGCGGTGTCTGTTGCCTATAATGCCAGCACTTTGGGAGGCTGAGGCGGGCAGATCACTTGAGGTCAGGGGTTCAAGACCAGCCTGGCCAACATGGTGAAACCCAGTCTCTACTAAAAATACAAAAATTAGCCAGGCGTGGCAGCATGCAGCTGTAATCCCAGCTACTCAGGAGGCTGAGACATAAGAATTCACTTGAACCCAGAAGTCAGAGGTTGCAGTGAGCTGAGATCATGCCACTGCACTCCAGCCTAGGTGACAGAGTGAGACCCTGTCTCAAAAAAAAAAAACAAAAACAAACGAAAAAAAGTCTATCACAGGTTCTGCAATAGTGATGTTATCTACATGAGTAATTGGAGAAGTTGCAGATCTTGTGACTTCTGGAACAATAGCTGGTAACTCGCCTAAATCTTGCAGAATTCAGGCCCCTCTCATCCTCCTAACCTTGTGGTCTTTCTTGTGTTTTACAAAGGTGGTTTAATTTGGGGGAAGGGCTATTATCATTTAAACTATAAACTAAATTTCCCCCAAGTTAGCTTGGTCCAAGCCCAGGAATGACCAAGGGCAGTTTGGAGATTAAAGGAAAGATGGGGGTTGGTTGGGTCAGCTCTTTTTCACTGTCATCATTTTCTCACTATTATGGTTTTTGCAAAGACAGTTTCAGTAGCTGCCAGCTTCCCTATTCTCCCCACTTTTCCAACTCAGAACCAGCCATAGAAAGCCAATGATGCCAGGCGCGGTGGCTCACGACTGTTATCCCAGCACTTTGGGAGGCTGAGGAGGGTGGGTGGGGGGGATCACGAGGTCAGGAGATCGAGACCATCCTGGCTAACATGGTGAAACCCCGTCTCTACTAAAAATACAAAAAAAATTAGCCAGGCCTGGTGGTGGGTGCCTGTAGTCCCAGCTTCTCGGGAGGCTGAGGCAGGAGAATGGCGTGAACCTGGGAGGTGGAGCTTGCAGTGAGCCGAGATAGTGCCACTGCACTCCAGCCTGGGCAACAGAGCGAGGCTCCGTCTCAAAAAAGAAAAGAAAAGAAAAGAAAAGAAAGTCAATGATACAGACGTGCATTGCTCAAGGGTTATATGAGAAATGTGTTATTACATGATTTCATCATTGTGCAAACATCAAGTGGACTTACACAAAAGTAGATGGGCTAACCTCCTACACACCTAGGTTAGATGGTCTAGCCTATTGCTTCTGCACCCACCTTTGCAAAAATTAAAACCAAGGAAATTATGAGACTGTGAGAGAAATCTGACATGGCTGACTCCATCTTGCTTCTAGCCTCACAGGTTGGCTGTCTTTGCTCATTCCTGGGCATGGGCCACGCTAACTTTGAGAGAAATTTAGTTTATAGTTTAAACGGTAATAGCCCTTCCCCAAAACTAAACTGTTCTTGTAAAACTAATGAAAGGTGATCAAGTTAGGGCCGGGCACGGTGGCTCATGCCTGTAATCCCAGCACTTTGGGAGGCCGAGGCAGGTGGATCACCTGAGGTCAGGAGTTCAAGACCAGCCTTACCAACATGGTGAAACCCCATCTCTAATAAAAATACAAAAAAGATTAGCCAGGCGTGGTGCCGTGTGCCTGTAATCCCAGCTACTCGGGAGGCTGAGGCAGGAGAATCACTTGAACCCAGGAGGCGGAGGTTGCAGTAAGCTGAGATCACGCCACTGCACTCCAGCCTAGGTGACAGAGTGAGACCCTGCCTCAAAAAAACAAACAACCACCAAAAATACCCTCCAATCCCTGAATTCTCAGGGAGACTGATTTGAGTAATAATAAAACTCTGGTCTCCTTTACAGCCAACTCTGCATGAATTAAACTCTCTCTCTTGCAATTCCCCTATCTTGATAAACTGGCTCTGTCTAGGCAGCAGGCAAGGAGAACCTATCGGGTGGCTACACTCCTAGGCTACAAACCTGCACAAGCATGTGACTACTGAACACTGGAGGCAACTGCAACACGATGATAAGTATTTGTGTATCTGAATATATCTAAACATACAAAAGGTAGAGTATAAATTTAGTATTATATCTTATGGGGTGGGGCCACCATTGTATATGTGGTCCATCAGGCTGGGTGCAGTGGCTCATGACTGTAATCCCAGCATTTTGGGAGGCTGAAGTGGGTGGATCACGAGGTCAGGAGTTTGAGACCAGCCTGGCCAACATGGTGAAACCTCATCTCAACTAAAAATACAAAAATTAGCCAGGCGTGGTGGTGCACACCTGTAATCCCAGCTACTCAGGAGGCTGAGGCAGGACAATCGCTTGAACCCAGGAGGTGGAGGTTGCATTGAGCTGAGATTGTGCCACTGCACTCCAGCCTGGGTGACAGAGTGAGACTCTGTCTCAAAAATAAAGAAATAAGTAAAACAAAGCACCCCGTGCCTTCCCTCTTTCCTACTGCAAAGTGTTCCCTCTCCCCTGCCTGCCTCTGAGTCTCTTCAAGGGATGGAGGCTGACCCTCTTGCTGTAGCAAGCTCAGAGTGAGTAGTGTGTTAGTTTTCATTTGGGTGGTCTTCATTTATTTTCCCAGAGGTTGTATCGTATGGTGTCTATACTCCAGCCAGGGACCTTGAGAGGATTGAAGCAGGCAATGCAGAAGAAGAGGGTAGCAGGCACTTGGGAGTGTGGGGAAGCTGGCACTCTGTTGCACTACCAGCTAGAGTGTCTACTGGACCAGCCTCTTTGGAGGACAATCTAGTAACATCTGCTAAAACGCTTAACACACATATCTGTTGACCCAGCAACTCCACTTCCAGAAGGGAACCCTATGCAAATGCACAGAGATGCATGGGCAGGGAGGTTTATTGCAGTAATATCGGTAGTTGTGGAAAACTGGCAACAAGCTCATTTGCCCATTCATAGAAGACTCGATAAAGATCTTTTTTTTTTTTTTTTTTTTTGGGGGGGATGGAGTCTTGCTCTGTCATGCAGGCTGGAGTGCAGTGGTGCGATCTTGGCTCACTGCAACCTCCGCCTCCCCGGTTCAAGCGATTCTCCCGCCTCAGCCCCTCCCTGAGTGGCTGGGATTACAGGCACCTGCCACTATGGGCTAATTTTTGAATTTTGTAGAGACGGGCTTCCACCATGTTGGCCAGGCTGGTCTCGAACTCCTGACCTCGTGATCTGCCTGCCTTGCCCTCCCAGAGTGCTGGGATTACAGGCATCAGCCACCACGCCCTTCCAAAGATCTATTTTTAAATGAAAAAAATCAAAGTGCACAAGAGTATATACTGGATGATACTATTTGTGCAACAAAAAAGATATACATATGATTAGTAATTTGCTGGACATACAAACTATCAAGGAACAGGGTCCCGCTCCAGACCTCAGGAGACAGTTCTCGGACCTAGTGCAAGAAAGAATTCAGGACAAGTCCATAGAGTAAAGTGAAAGCAAGTTTATTAAGAAAGTAAAGTTATACAGAATGGCTACTCCATAGGCAGAGCAGTGTCATGGGGTGCTTGAATAAGCATACGTACAGTTATTTTTTGATTCTATGCTAAAGAAGGGGTGGGTTATTCATGAGTTTTCAGGGAAAGAGGTGGGCAATTCCTGGAACTGAGGATTCCTCCCCCTTTTTAAGACCATATAGCGTAACTTCCTGACGTTGCCGTGGCATCTATAAACTGTTATGGCAGTGGTGGCAGTGTCTTTCAGCATGCTAATATATTATAATTAGGGTATAATGAGCAATGAGGAGGATCAGAGGTGACTTTCATCGCCATCTTGGTTTCGGTGGGTTTTGGCTGCCTTCTTTACTGCAATCTCTTTTTTTGTGTTTTTTGAGATGGAATCTCACTCTGTCGCCCAGGCTGGAGTGCAGTGGCATGATCTCGGCTCACTGCAACCTCTGCCTCCCGGGTTCAAGCGATTCTCGTGCCTCAGCCTTCCAAGTAACTGGGACTACAGGCGTACACCACCACACCGGGCTAATTTTTTTTTTTTTTGTATTTTTAGTAGAGACGGGGTTTCACCATTTTGGTCAGGCTAGTCTTGAACTCCTGACCTCAGGTGATCCTCCCACCTCGGCCTCCCAAAGTGCTGGGATTACAGGCGTGAGCTACCATGCCCAGCCTTGACCAGCTTCTTTACTGCAACCTGTTTTATCAGTGAGGTCTTTATGACCTGTATCTTGTGCCGACATCCTGTCTTATCCTGTGACTTAGAATGCCTCACATCCTGGGAATGCAGCCCAGTAGGTGTCAGCCTCATTTTACCCAGCCCCTATTCAAGATGGAGTCACTCTGGTTCACACACCTCTGACAGGATGGCAATTCAGGACTAGGATCTGGGAGAGAGAATTTTTTTTTTCTTTTTTTTTTTTTTTTGAGACGAGTTTCGCTCTTATTGCCCAGGCTGGAGTGCAATGGTGAGATTTCAGCTCCCCACAACCTCTGCCTCCCGGGTTCAAGCGATTCTCCTGCCTCAGCCTTCCAAGTAGCTGGGATTACAGGCATGTGCCACCACGTCCAGGTAATTTTGTATTTATTTATTTATTTTTTTATTTTTTTAGTAGAGACAGAGTTTCTCCATGTTGGTCAGGCTGGTCTCGAACTCCCAACCTCAGGAGATCCACCCACCTCGGCCTCCCAAAAAGTGTGGGGATTACAGGCGTAAGCCACCATGCCCAGCCGAGATATACTTTTATTAGTACGTTTTCATGGCGTTTGAACTTTTTACTATGTGCATTAACCACTTTTATGATAAAAAGTCAGGGAAGCTGATGATGTGATATCCATGCCTCTTTTTATTGGGCTGCCCCAGTTGGTGTGCTCCTGATGTTTTCCCATCGCCAATAGTATCTCTATCTCTGGACTGGGGTGCCTTATACCAAAGGCTACTCTGCTATGTCAGACCAGAAATGCCAGGGAATTAAAACCCTCAGGGGGAACCCAGTGCAGTGGCTCACACCTGTAATCCCAGCACTTTGGGAGGCCGATGTGGGTGGATCACTTGAGGTCAGGAGTTCGAGACCAGCCTGGTCAACATGGTGAAACCCCGTCTCCACCAAAAATACGAAAAAAATAGCCAGATGTGGTGGTGGGTGCCTGCAATCCCAGCTACTCGGGAGACTGAGGCAGGAGAATTGCTTGAACCTGGGAGACGGAGGTTGTAGTGAGCCAAGATTGCATCACTGCACTCCAGCCTGGACGACAAAATGAGACTCTGTCTCAGAAAAAAAAAAAAAGAAATATCTATTTCATAGGTGGGCTGTGAGGATAATTTAGGCAATTAATGCATGAGAAGCACTAAGCCCAATGCCTAGCTCATGATAAGTCTCCATAAATGTTAACAGGAGAATATCCAAGCTCTGCTGGGAGGCAGAGGGGCATGTTGGTCCTGCTATACCCGGGGCACCTGGCAGACACTGCTATGGCCATTCCAGCAGGCTCTGGGCCCCCCGCCTCCCCCGTCTCATTTTTCTAGCAGCCACAGATGCCTCTGGATAAAAAAGGCACCGGTTGGGCCGGGAGTGATGACTCACCCCTGTAATCCCAGCACTTTGGGAGGCCGAGGTGGGCTGATCACGAGGTCAGGAGTTCGAGACCAGCCTGGCCAACATGGTGAAACCCCGTCTCTACTAAAAATACAAAAATTAGCCGGGTGCGGTAGTGGGCGCCTGTAGTCCCAGCTACTTGGGAGGCTGAGGCAGGAGAATCACTTGAACCTGGGAAGCGGAGGCTGCAGTGAGCTGAGATTATGCCACTGCACTCCAGCCTGGGCAACAGAGCAAGACTCCGTCTCAAAAAAAAAAAAAAAAAAAAAAGCCACTGGTTGGAATGACGGCCTTTGGGGCACTTGAACTGTCCACCAGACAGCCTGGCCTGCCCTTGCCTGGCCTTACAACAGAACATGAGCCTTGGATATGCATGGCCAGTCGATGCGTGTGGAGATCATACGCTGACCACCCTGTTGTGCGTCGGGGCAGGCCACCAGCATGATGATACGTCCACAGAGTCACCACACTCTTTCTTGAGCCACTTTGTGAAGGAGGAATCTAAAGATGGAGCGGGTGTCGGGGGTTGGCTGTGGTCAGGGAGGGTCTGGGCCCCGTCTGTAGCCAAGTTAAGCCAAAACTGGCCCATGTTTGGGGGGAGTCCTCTTTTGTCCCCAGGTAAACTTGTCACATGACTCATGAAAAAGGATTTTTTTTTTTAGGGTCTCCCTCTGTCACCCTCACCCAGGCTGGAGTGCAGTGGTGCAACCTTGGCTCACCGCAGCCTCCAATTCCCAGGCTCAAGCGATCCTCCCACCTCAGCCTCCTGAGTAGCTGGGACCACAGGCGTGCACCACGACACCCGGCTAATTTTTGTATTTTTTGTAGAGACAGAGTCTCACTATGTTGCTCAGGCTGGGCTCAAACTCCTGGGCTCTATCTATCTGCCCCCGTCAGCTTTCCAAAGTGCTGGGATTACAGGCATGAGCCACACTGTGCTGGGACAAGAACTGATTTTAGTGTGCTGTAGTAAATACAAGGCTGGTGTATCACCAGGTACCATTGTAACCCGAGGCTAGGAGGGGAAAGAGCAAACATGAGTCCTTGAGCACAGTGGGTGAGAAAAGGAAGGAGAGAGACACATAAAACAGCAGTTCTAAACCCTTCCTGGGCTTCAGAGTCAGCTGTGAAGCTTAAAAAATGCAGATTACTCCGGGTGTGGTGGCTCATGCCTGTAATCCCAGCACTTTGGGAGGCAGAGGCAGGAGGATCACCTGAGACCAGGAGTTCGAGACCAGCCCAACCAACACGGCGAAACCCCATCTCTACTAAAAATACAAAAATTAGCTGGGCATGGTGGCGGGCGCCTGTAATCCCAGTTACTTGGGAGGCTGAGGCAGGAGAATCGCTTGAACCCAGGAGGCAGAGTTTGCAGTGAGCCGAGATCGCACCATTGCACTCCAGCCTGAGCAACAAGAGAGAAACTCCGTTTCAAAAAAAAAAAAAAAAGTTACCCAGGTGATTGCGATGTCCAAGCAGGGTTAACAGACTTTTCTACACCGGGAGACAACGAACTGTGAACAACCCAGGGACCCAGGGCTTCATGCAGTTGGAAGAGGTCCAGGGAGAAGTGCTGAGCTGGGTTGGGTATCTTGACTCTGAGCCCTTGCCAGGTAAGTGTGGCAGCTGGTGGGCACAGTTCTGGTCTCAGTCACTTCTTCCTCCAGGTGGCAGCTGGAACTGCCAGTAAAGAAAGGTCAGCATAAGGTCTTATCTTGTTCGAAGCCTTTGAACTTTTCAAAGCTTTCAACTCCTCGCTTCCCCTCCTCCTCTCCTCCTCCCTGGCTTTTTGTCCTCTCTCCACCAGCCAGCCTTCCTGCAAGGGATGCCAAGCCTCCATCCATCTCTTGATAGAACATGCTTCTAGAGAGCCATGCAGTGTTGGGCTTCCCTACCTAGTAAATCCCAGCTTATAATTTTTTTTTTTTTTTGAGACAGGGTCTCGCTCTGTCATCCAGGCTAGAGTGCAGTGACATGATCACAGCTCACTGCAGCCTCGACTTCCTGGGCTAAAAAAAAATCCTCCCACCTCAGCCTCCCAAGTAGCTGGGACCACAGACATGTGCCACCACGCCTTGCTAATTTTTGTATTTTTAGCAGAGATGCAGTTTCACTATGTTGCCCAGGCTGGTATCGAACTCCTGGCCTCAAGCCATTCACCCACCTCAGCCTCTCAAAGTGCTGGGATTACAGGTGTGAACCACCCCACCTGGCTTCCCAGCTCATCAATTCTTTCTGAGACGCAGTCTCTCTCTCTTCTTCCCATCCCCATGTCCTTCTGGGAAGTATCCTGCTGGGAGAAGTTGCCAGAATGAATGTTTTTTTTGACCAAGAAAGATGTTTTGCTGTCAGAACTGCTGAAATTCTATCCTGGCTCTAGGTCCCAGCCCTTGCAATGTTATTGATTCTGAAGAATTCCATGACCTTGTTTCTCTAGGTCAAACCTCTTTATTAAAAGGGTAGTTATACTATCTCACTTCCCAAAATTACAGACCTGTTCATTTCCAGGAAGCCCCTTGAGAACACATGGGCCTGGGCACAGCAGCTCAAACCTGTATTCCCAGTATTTTGGAAGCCAAAGCAGGAGGATCACTTGAGGCCAGAAGACGAGTCTTACTATGAGCAATATAGTGAGACCTTATCTCTATTTTAAAAAATTAGCCAGGCATGGTGGCACGTACCTGTATTCTCAGCCTCTTAGGAGGCTGAGGCAGGAAGATTGCCTGAGCCCAGGAGTTGGAGGCTGCAGTGAGCCATGACCGTGCCATTGAACTCCAGCCTGGCAACAAAGCAAGACTCTGGCTGGGCATGGTGGCTCATGCCCGTAATCCCAGCACTTTGGGAGGCCGAGGCGGGCGGATCAGTTGAGGCCAGGAGTTTGAGACCAGCCTGGCAAACATGGCAAAACTCTGTCTCTACTAAAAATGCAAAAAATTGCCACATGTGGTGGCACATTCCTGTAGTCCCAGCTACTCGGGAGGCTGAGGCAAGAGAACTGTCTGAACCTTGGAGGCGGAGGTTCCAGTGAGCCGAGATGGTGCCACTGCACTCCAGCCTGGGCGACAGTGTGAGACTCTGTCTCAGAAAAATCAAACAAAAAAAAAGCGAGCCTATCTCTAAGAAAACAAAAGAACTTATGGAAGTTTCCTTCTTCTTTTTTTTTTTTTGAGATGGAGTCTCGCTCTGTCGCCTAGGCTGGAGTGCAGTGGTGGTGAACTCAGCTCACTGCAACCTCTGCCTCCCAGGTTCAAGCGATTCTCCTGCCTCAGCCTCCTGAGTAGCTGGGACTACAGGCGCCCACCACCACGCCTGGCTAATTTTTTTTGTATTTTTTGTAGAGACAGGGTTTCACCATGTTAGCCAGGATGGTCTTGATCTCCTGACCTCGTGATCTGCCCACCTTGGCCTCCCAAAGTGCTGGGATTACAGGTGTAAGCCACCGCGCCTGGACTGTTTTTTTTGTTTTGTTTTGTTTTTGAGACCAAGTCTCGCTCTGTTGCCCAGACTGGAGCGCAGTAGCACGATCTCGGCTCACTGCAACCTCTGCCTCCTGGGTTCAAGCAATTCCCGTGCCTCAGCCTTCCCAGTAGCTGGGATTACAGGCACATGCCACCATGCCCAGCGGATTTTTTAGTAGAGATGGGTTTTCACCGTGTTGCCCAGGCTGGTCTCAAACTCTTGAGCTTGGGCTATCCACCCAACTGGGCCTCCCAAAGTGCTAGAAATACAGGCGCACCCGGCCAGAAGTTTCCTTCTTAGAAAGCTGTACGTGGCCCTGTGTGATGGCTTGTGCCTGGTATCCTAGCACTTTGGGAGGACAAGGTGGGAAGATGCTTTGAGCCCAGGAGTTTGAGACCAGCCTGGGCAACATAGGGAGACCCCCATGTCTAGAAAATTAAAAATTAAAAAAAAAATTATCAGGACATAGTGATGTGTGCCTGTGGTCCCAGCTACTTAGGAGGTTGAGGCAGGAGGATCACTAGAGTTCAGGAGTTGGAGGCTGCAGCGAGCTGTGATTGCATCACTGTACTCCAACCTGGACAACAGATCAAGACCGTGTCTCATCAAAAGAAAGGTGGTCATTTGGGTCTTCCAGTCGCTTATTCTGCCTGAGACACAGGCAAGATTTAGAGGAAATTATTCTGTTACTGACCGTAGCTGAGTAGGGGAGACTAATACTCCCCGAATGCTCAGTGTAAGCAGGCCAGCAAGAGGACCCCAGACCCCTCCTCCCGTGGCTCCTACTAAATCCCACCTTCCGCCTTTTGCCACTAGTTTTTTTTTGAGACGGAGTCTCGCTCTGTTGTCCAGGTTGGAGTGCAGTGGCGCAATCTCAGCTTACTGCAACCTCCGCCTCCTGGGTTCAAGCAATTCTCATGCCTTAGCCTCCCAAGTAGCTGAGATTACGGTCGTGCACCACCACGCCTGGCTAATTTTGTATTTTTAGTAGAGAAGGGGTTTCTCCATGTTGGTCAGGTTGGTCTATGAACTCCCGACCTCAGGTGATCTGCCTGCCTCGGCCTCCCAAAATGCCGGGATTACAGGCGTGAGCCACCGTGCCCGGCCAGCGTGCTGCTTCTTTTTTGCCAAGGGAAATAACCACTTTGCAGATACAGCTTTTCAGCCTCTAAAAAGGCATTCCCTGGAAGTCTCTCTCCCCAGCCTTCTAACTTCTGAATAATCTCAAGCCCAAAGGAACATTCAGTTCTTGCTATGGGTCATGCCCGGTCACAACCTTGCTTGGGGAAACATCTCTCAAGACTCAGAATGGGGAAGAGCTGCGCTTCTCCCAAGCAACTGGCAGTTTGTTGTTATGTTCTCAAAGCTGGTGGGATGGGCTGCATTTCCCTTTTTTTATTGGCCAATTGAAAGTTTGGAAGGGAATTTGCTGACTTTTGCTAACCCGCAGATGCCTCCCCTTATCTATCTAGCTGCTATTTGCCCTTGGCTCTGATATGATACAGAGTAGTTTTAGCTTCGGGACAAAGCCTGGCGGAAGCCACCCTGAAGGTTCATTCTCAGCGTTAAGGGTTGGGGGGGTAGGACTCTGAGACTGTCAGAGGCAGGACAAGGCACAGGCATGACATAGACCCAGCTCTGAGCCTTGGTTCTGCCATCCATGAGTTTTGTGGCCTCGAACAAACCACAGTTTTCTAGGCTGTAAAAGGGGATAAGAAAACCTCCCTAGGCCGGGTGTCATGGCTCATGCCTGTAATCCCAGCACTTTTGGGGGCCGAGGCAGGTGGATCACTTGAGGTCAGGAGTTCGAGACCAGCCTGGGCAATATGGTGAAACCCTGTCTCTACTAAAAGTACAAAACTTAGCCAGGCGTGGTAGTGCATGCCTATAGTCCCAGCTACTTGGGAGGCTGAGGCAGGAGAATCGCTTGAACCGAGGAGCTGGAGGCTGCAGTGAGCCGAGATTGCACCACTGCACTCCAGCCTGGGTGACAGAGGGAGATCCTGTTTCAAAAAAAAAAAAAGAAAGAGAAAAAAAGAAAGAAGAAGGCAAGAGAGCAAGAAAGAAAGAAAGAAAGAAGAAAGCAAGAGATCAAGAAAGAAAGAAAGAAGAAAGCAAGAGATCAAGAAACAAAGATAGAAAAAGAAAGAGAGAAAGAAAGAAAGAAGGAAGGAAGGAAGGAAAGAGAGAGAAAGAAAGAAGGAAAGAAAGAAAGAGAAAGAAAGAAACCACTCTCCTAGAACCGCTTTCAGGGTAAATGGATTAACTGGTAACTAACAAAAAAGTTTGTTTTTCTTCCAACTCCAGGAGATACGGTTTTTTAGTTGTTTGTTTGTTTGAGACAGGGTCTCACTCCATCACCCAGGCTGGAGTGCAGTGGTGTGATCGTGTCTCACTGCAACTTCAACCTCCTGGCCTCAAGCGATCCTCTCACCTCAGGCTCCCCAAGTAGCTGGGACTACAGACATGTGCCACCATGCCCAGCTGATTTTTAAGATTTTGTAGAGACAGGGTCCCACTATATTGCCCAGGCTAGTGTTGAACTCCTGGGCTCAAGTAATCCTCCTGCCTCAGCCTCCCAAAGTGCTGGGATTACAGGTGTGAGCCACAGCGCCCGGCCGAGACATGTTTTTATTCTCCTGATTCGGCTTGGTCTCTGTTGCACACAAGCCGGGATGCTGCTTCCTCCAGGAAGAGCTTCCCAGGGCTGGGGAACCCCTCCTAACACACTGTGCCTCCTCTGGCTCCCCTCACTAGCTCCCCATGTTTAGGTCTCACTGGGACAGCAGACAAGGGAGTTTCTTTACATCCACTCCTTACTTCTCTCTCTTTTTTTTTTTCCTTCTTTTTTTTTTTGTTTGAGATAGAGTCTTGCTCTGTTGCCCACGCTGGAGTGCAGTGGTGCGATCTCGGCTCACTGCAACCTCCGCCTCTCAGGTTCAAGCGATTCTCCTGCCTCAGCCTCCCGAGTAGCTGGGATTACAGGTGGGCACCACCACGCCCGGTTAATTTTTTTATTTTTAGTAGAGACAGGGTTTCACCATATTACCCAGGCTGGGCTCAACTCCTGACTTCAAGTGATCTGCCCACCTAGGCCCTCCAAAATGCTGGGATTACAGGTGTTACCCACCTCACCTGGCCCGCTTTCTTTTCTTTCTTTTTCTTTATTTCTTTCTGTCTTTCTTTTCTTTTCTTTTCTTCCTTTCTCTTTCTTTCTTTCTCTCTCTCTCCCTCCCTCCCTTCCTCCCTTCCTTCCTTTCTTCTTCCTTTCTTCCTTCCCCTTCCTTCCTCCCCTTCCCCTTCCCCTCCCTCTCTCCCTCTCCCTCTCTCTCTCTCCCTCTCTCTCTCTCTTTCTTTCTCTCTCTCTCTTTCTCTCTTTGTTCTTTCTCCACTTATGCTCAAATTCTATACTCACCTTTCTTAAGGACAGGGATGGTGTCCTGTCCACCACGGTGTCTCCAGAGCCTTGGACATTGCTGGGGCTATAAGAATTCAGCAAACATTTGGCTGGATGCAGTGACTTATGCCTGTA
The DNA here is from genome assembly GCF_029289425.2 of Pan paniscus. Lineage (NCBI taxonomy): Eukaryota > Metazoa > Chordata > Mammalia > Primates > Hominidae > Pan > Pan paniscus. The sequence continues at coordinate 94,160,942 of NC_073255.2, forward strand.
ATCCCAGCACTGTGGGAGGCTGAGGTGGCCAGCTCACTTGAGGTCAGCAGTTTGACACCAGTCTGGTCAACATGGTGAAACCATATCTCTACTAAAAATACAAAAATTAGCTGGATGTGGTGGTGCGCACCTATAGTCCCAGCTACTCGGGAGGCTGAGGCAGGAGAATTGCTTGAACCCAGGAGGTGGAGGTTGCAGTGAGCTGACCTGCACTCCAACCTGACAGAGCGAGACTTCATCTCAAAAAAAAGAAAAAAAGAACGAGCAAACATTTGCCACATAAATACATTCCAGAACTCTGTGCTGAAGGGTTATGGAGACAAAAGGAAGCTTCATGCTGGGCCTCCGCATCCCTCTGTCCCTCTCTAGTATTGTGTCCTTACAGCAGCCAGACTCATCTTTATCAATGAGTCCTCTCATCGTATGACTCCCCTACTTAAAACTCCTTACTGTTGGCCGGGCCCGGTGGCCCATGCCTGTAATTCCAGCACTTTGGGAGGCCAAGGCAGGCAGATCACTTGAAGTCAGGAGTTCCAGACCAGCCTGGCCAACATGGTGAAACCCCATCTCTACTAAAAATACAAAAATTAGCCGGGCGTGGTGGTGGGCACCTATAGTCCCAGCTACTTGGGAGGCTGAGACAGGAGAATTGCTTAAAGCCGGGAGGCAGAGGTTGCAGTGATCCAAGATCGCACCGTTGCACTCTAGCCTGGGTGACAGGGCAAGACTCCATCTAAAAAAAAGAACAAAAAACAAAACAAAACAAAACCTCTTTACTCTCTCCCTGTTACACTTATTTGTTTATTTATTTATTTATTTGAGATAGGGGTCTTGCTCTGTTGCTCAGGCTGGAGTGCAGTGGTGTGACCACAGCTCACTGCAGCCTTGAACTCCTGGGCTCCAGCAATCCTCCTGCCTCGGCCTCCCAAGTAGCTGGCACTACAGGCATGTGCCACCACGCCCGGCTAATTTTTGTATTTTATGTAGAGATAGGGTCTCACTACATTGCCCAGACTGATTTCAAACTCCTGGGCTCAAGGGAGCCTCCCGCTTGAGCCTCTTGAGTAGCTGGGACTACAGGCGTGTGCCACTATGTCTGGCTAATTTATATTTTTTGTAGAGATGGGATCTCACTATGTTGACCAGGCTGGTCTTGAACTTCTGGGCTGAAGCAATCCTCCCACCTGGGAGTGCTGGGATTACAGGCATGAGTCACCCATGCCTGGTGGCTTCTTTTCTTATAAGGACACCTGTCATATTGGATCAGAGTCCCATCCTTATGACCTCATTAAAACTTACAGCCAGGCACGGCGGCTCACGCCTGTAATCCCAGCACTTTGGGAGGCCGAAGTGGGTGGATCACCTGAGGTCAGGAGTTTGAGACCAGCCTGGCCAATGCGGTGAAACCCCATCTCTGCTAAAAATACAGAAAGTAGCTGGGTGTGGTGGCGCATGCCTGTAGTCCCAGCTACTCGGGAGACTGAGGTAAGAGGATTGCTTGAGCCAGAGGAGGCAGAGGCTGCAGTGAGCTGGAATCGTGGGTAACATGCCCGGGTAACACAGCAAGACTCTGTCTCTAAATAAATAAATAAAAATAAAAACAAAGTAGCCAGGTGTGGTGGTGCATGCCTGTGGTCCCAGCTGCTTGGGAGGGTGAGGTGGGAGAATCACTTGAGCTTGGGGAGGTGGAGGCTGCCGTGAGCTGTGATCACACCTCTGCACTCCAGCATCGGTGACAGAGTGAGACCCTATCTCAAAATAAAAAAAGGGTGGAAAAAAAACCTTACTTACTTGTTGAACTTCTGGGCTGAAGCAATCCTCCCGCCTGGGAGTGCTGGGATTACAGGCATGAGTCACCCAGGCCTGGCTTCTTTTCTTATAAGGACATCTGTCATGTTGGATCAGAGTCCCATCCTTATGACCTCATTAAAACTTACAGCCCGGCACGGCAGCTCACGCCTGTAATCCCAGCACTTTGAGAGGCCGAGAAGTGGGAAGCCCAGATGGCAGCCTAGACCCTGGGAACCACAGCAAATGGGGGCTCCTGGGAGATCCACACAGAGGAATCTGGAGCCCAGGAAGCAACCTGGAGGGTACAGGGAAGGGGCTTCAGCCACAGGGAAGGGCCTGGAGGGAAGAGAGCAGGAGCCAGGGCCGCCAGCTATGGGCTGACATCAAGGGCATACTCAAGGTCCTGACTGAGGGGGCCTCGGACACAAGTACCAAGAGGGAGTTTCAGCCAGGCATGGTGGCTCACACCTGTAATCCCAGCACTTTGGGAGCTGAGGCGGGTGGATCACGAGGTCAGGAGTTTGAGACCAGCCTGGCCAACATGACAAAACCTTGTCTCTACTAAAAATACAAAAATTAGCCAGGTGTGGTGGCGGGTGCCTGTAATCCCAGCTACTCGGGAGGCTGAGGCAGGAGAATTGCTTGAACCCGGGAGGCAGAAGTTGCAGTGAGCCGAGATCGTGCCATTGCACTCCTGCGTGACAAGAGCAAGACTCTGTCTCAAAAAGAAAAAAAGAAAAAAGGAGGAGTTTCAGCAGAAGCTATTTATAGACAGACATGCCTCTTGGGTGAAGGGACTCAAATTTTTTTTTTTTGAAATGGAGTCTCTATCGCCCAGGCCGGAGTGCAGTGGTGTAATCTTGGCTCACTGCAAACTCCACCTTCCAAACTCAAGCTATTCTCCTGCCTCAGCCTCCCGAGTAGCTGAGACTACAGGCACTCGCTACCACACCTGGCTAATTTTTGTATTTTTAATAGAGACGGGATTTCACCACATTGGCCAGGTTGGTCTTGAACTCCTGACCTCCAGTGATCTGCCTGCCTCGGCCTCCCACAGTGCTGGGATTACTGGTGTGAGCCACCATGTCCAGCCTCAAATGTTTTATAAACAGGGTATAATCACTTACCCATACAGGAGGAAAGCTGATAAATAAAACTATATTAAAATCCATTAGAAGACATCCATAAGAGGCCAGGCACAGCGGCTCCTGCCTGTAATCCTAGCACTTTGGGAGGCTGAGGTGGGAGGATCACTTAAGGCCAGGAGATTGAGGCCAGGAATTCAAGACCAGCCTGGGCAACACAGCAAGACCCCATCTCTACAATTTTTTTTTTAAGTTAGCAGAACATGGTGGTGCATGCCTGTAGTTCCAGCTACTCAGAAGGCTGAGGTGGGAGGACTGCTTGAGCCCAGGATCTTGAGGTTGCAGGGAGCTATGATTGCACCACTGCAAAGAAAAGAAAAAGAAAAGAAAGAGAGAGAAAGAGGTATGGAGGGAGGGAGGGAGGATGGAAGGAAGGAAGGAAGGAAGAAAGAGAAAGAAAGAAAGGAAGGAAGGAAGGAAGAGAGAAAGAAAGAAAGAAAGAAAGAAAAAGAAAGAAAAGAGAAAAGGAGGGAGAGAGCTGGGGAAGAAGGAAGAAAAGAAGGGAAAGAAAGAAAGAGAGGTAGGGAGGGATGGAGGGAGGGAAGGAAGGAAGGGAGGGAGGGAGGGAGGGAGAACCGTAAGACGTAGAAAGGCAATCTGTAGGATGGGAGATTATTTCTGCAATACATCTGTACTGGGTTGAATAATATACCCCAAGAATTCATTGTCCACCCAGAACCTCAGAAATGTGAGTTATTTGGGAATGGCTGTTTGTAAATGTCCTTACGTAAGCCAAGAGGAGGTCTTGACTTGGGGTCCCAGGGGTACCGCAGATCCCAGGGACTGGAGCAGCACTAGCAAGCTCTGGAGGATGAGCCAGGAGTCTGGAATTGAGGCTGAGCCAAAGACCCCAGGTAAGGGTCAGGGACTTTGTTTCTGGGAACCTGCCAGGTTGGGGTTTGGAAGGAAGTAATGGGCCTTGTTTGGTGGTGGGGAGGGGGACAAAGTGTGGGGGTTTCTCATTGCAGAAGAGAATTTTCAGAGGATAGACTCCATTGCCAAAGGCAGGGAAAGGCAGAAGTATGGAAAACAGCTGGGGTCTGACATGCTGTAGGCAGCCAGCACTTTCCCTTGAAATGAGAAACGTTCTGGCAAAAAAAGAAAAAGAGAAATGGATGTTCCCAGAAGAGTGGCAAAGAGAGAGAGAGAGAGAAATATTCTCATCTCAAGGAAGGAGGGAGAGAACGTAGGGAGGCCATGGCTCCCATATTACATTTCCTTAACTGCAGAATTATTTGTTTTGTTTATTCGCCATATCATTTCATTCCTCTTTACTAATTTATTGAAATATAATATACATATAGAAAAGTACGCAGGCCAGGCACGGTGGCTGGCACCTATAATCCCAGCACTTTGGGAGGCTGAGGCAGGAGGATCACTTGAGGCCAGGAGTTCGAGACCAGCCTGGGCAACACAGAGAGACCGCCCCCCACCCCCGCCTGCCACATCTCTACAAAAAAAAAAATCAAAAAATGAACTGGGCACGGTGGTGCGCACCTGTAGTCCTGGCTACTCGGGTGGCTAAGGAGGGAGAATCCCTTGAGCCTTGGAAAGTTGAGGCTGCAGTGAGCTATGACAGCATCACTGCACTCCAGCCTGGGTGACAGAGTGAGATCCTATCTTAAAAAACAAGAAAAAGAAAAAAGAAAGGTATGCAAACTCTAAGAGTACAACTCAAAGAATTTCCACAAGGGTTAAAAGGTGAACCAGCACCCAGATAAAGGAACAGAGCATACCAGCCCCCAGAATGCCCCCTTGAAACCGCTTTAAGTCAGTTGCCCCAAAGGGTGACCACTCTTCTGACTCCCATCTTTTTTTTTCTTTTTTTTTTTTTGGACAGAGTCTTGCTCTGTCGCCCAGACTAGAGTGCAGTGGTGTGATCTTGACTCACTGCAATCTCCACCTCCCGGGTTCAAGGGATTCTCCTGAGTAGCTGGGATTACAGACGCACACCACCACACCTGGCTAATTTTAGTACTTTTAGTAGAGATGGGTTTCACTCACGTCCATGTGAAGAGACCACCAAACAGGCTTTGTGTGAGCAATAAAGCTTTTTAGTCACCTGGGTGCAGGCGGGCTGAGTCCAAAAAGAGAGTCAGCCAAGGGAGATAGGGGTGGGGCCGTTTTATAGGATTTGGGTAGGTAATGGAAAATTACAGTCAAAAGGGGTTGTTCTCTGGCGGGCAGGGGCGAGGGACACAAGGTGCTCAGGAGGGGAGCTTTTGAGCCAGGATGAGCCAGGAGAAGGAATTTCACAAGGTAATGTCATCAATTAAGGCAAGAACAGGCCATTTTCACTTCTTTTGTGATTCTTCAGTTACTTCAGGCCATCTGGATGTATACGTGCAGGTCACTGGGGGATACAATGGCTTAGCTTGGGCTCAGAGGCCTGACATTCCTGTCTTCTTATATTAATAAGAAAAATAAAACGAAATAATGGTAAAGTATTGGGGCGGCGAAAATTTTTGGGGGTGGTATGGAGAGATAATGGGTGATATTTCTCAGGGCTGCTTCGAGAAGGATTAGGGGCAGCATGGGAACCTAGAGTCGGAGAGATTAAGTTGAAGGAAGATTTTTGTGGTAAGGGGCGATATTGTGGGGTTGTTAAAAAGAGCATTTGTCATATAAAATGATTGGTGAAGGCCCGGATGCCGTTTTGTATGAATTGAGAAACTAAACGAAAGACACAAGTTCCGAATAAGAGAAGGAGAAAAACAGGTATTAAAGGACTAAGAATTGGGAGGACCCAGGACATCCAATTAGAGAGTGTCCAAGGGGGTTTAGTGTAATTACTTGTTTGGTTGGTGAGTTTTTGGGCTCTGTTTTTGACAGAGTCCTTTTATTTTTTTTTTAAGTTGGAGGCTGAGCTTGGGGGGGGTGTGTCTTTTTTTTTTTTTTTTTCTTTTGGAGACGGAGTCTCACTCTGTCGCCCAGGCTGGAGTGCAGTGGCGCAATCCTGGCTCACTGCAAGCTCCACATCCCAGGTTCACACCGTCCTCCTGCCTCAGCCTCCCGAGTAGCTGGGACTACAGGTGCCTGCCACCACGCTTGGCTAATTTTTTTGTATTTTTAGTACAGACGGGGTTTCACCATGTTAGCCAGGATGATCTTGATCTCCTGACCTTGTGATCTGCCCGCCTCAGCCTCCCAAAGTTCTGGGATTACAGGCGTGAGCCACCGCGCCCGGCTGGTGAGGTGTGTCTTTAAAAAACCATTAGTCCGTTTTACCTTTCCTGAAGATTGAGGATGGTAAGGGGTACGAAGTTTCCACTGAATACCAAGAGCCTGAGAAACTGCTTGGGTGATTTGACTAATAAAGGCCAGTCCATTATCGGACTGTATAGAGGTGGGAAGGCCAAACCGAGGAATTACGTCTGACAGAAGGGAAGAAATGACTGCAGTGACCTTCTCAGACCCTGTGGGAAAGGCCTCTACCCATCCAGTGAAAGTGTCTTCCCAGACCAAGAGGTATTTTAGTTTCCTGACTCAGGGTGTGTAAAGTCAATTTGCCAGTCCTGGGCGGGGGCAAATCCCCCAGCTTGATGTGTAGGAAAGGGATGGGGCCTGAACAATCCCTGAGGAGTAGTAGAATAGCAGATGGAACCCTGATAAATGATTTCCTTGAGGATAGATTTCCATGATGGAAAGGAAATGAGAGGTTCTAAGAGGCGGGCTAGCGGCTTGTAACCTACATGGAAGAGGTTATGAAATGACAGAATAGAATGGGCCTGTGAGGCTGGAAGGAGATATTTTCCTTGGTTTAAGAACCATTTGCCTTGTGTGGGAAAAGATTGATAGGTGGAAGTTTCAGTGGGAGAGTAGGTGGGAGTGACCGATGAGAAGAAGAAAAACTGGCCGTGAGGGACAGAAGTTGGAACGTTAGCTGCTTCTTTAAAAGCTACCTTATCAGCATAAGCGTTGCCCTGAGCGACGGGATCTGATGCCTTTTGATGGCCCTGCTTTGACTCCAGCTTTCTTTGGAAGTAAAGCGGCCTTGAGAAGAGTTTTTATTAAAGAGGCATTAATGATGGAGGACCCTTACGAGGGAGGAAATCTTTCAGCCCATAAAACAGCATGGTGGTGCAGGATATGGGGTCAGTATAAATATTGACGCGTAGTCCCTTTGCAAGAGTGAGGGCCCGAGTTAAGGCAATGAGTTTGGCTTGCTGAGAGGTAGTGGAGGGAGGTAGAGCGGTAGCCTCAATGATAGATGTGGAAGATACTATAGCATAGCCTGCCTTTTTTGGTGAGTGGCGATCAGGCCTGGTGGAACTGCCATCAATAAACCAAATGTGATCAGGGTGAGGAACAGGAAAGAAGGAAATATGGGGAAATGGGGTGAATGTCAGCTGGATCAGAGAGATACAGTCATGGGGGTCAGGTGTGGTATCTGGAATAATGTGGGAGGCCGGATTGAAGTCTGGGCCAGGAACAATGGTAATTGTGGGAGACTCAACAGAGACTGAGTATAGCTGAAGGAGCCAGGGAGCAGAAAGTATATGTGTCAGGTGTGAGGAAGAAAATAGATTTTGGAAGTTATGAGAACTGTAGAGAGTGAGTTGAGCATAGTTTGCGATTTTGAGGGCCTCTAAAAGTATTAGGGTGGCGGCAGCCGCTGCATGGAGACATGATGGCCAGCCTAAAACAGTAAGGTCAAGTTGTTTGGACAAAAAGGCTACAGGGCGCGGTCCCGGTCCTTGTGTAAGAATTCCGACTGCACAGCCCTGCACTTTGGCTGTGTGTAATGAAAAGGGTTGGGATGAGTCAGGGAGAGCTAGAGTGGGGGCAGTCTCTAAAGCTGTCTTCAAGGAACGGAAAGAGGAATGGGGAAAGGATTTAGGATCTATAGGGTCAGCTAGGTTTCCTTTTGTGAGCTTATATAAAGGTTTTGTTAGGATGGCAAAACCAGGTATCCAAAGGTGAAAGTATCCAACCATGCCCAGGAAGGAAAGGAGTTGTTGTTAAGTAGAAGGTGTTGCGGTTTGAGAGATCAGTCAGACATGATCGGCAGGGAGAGCACGTGTGTTTTTATGAAGAATTATGCCAAGGTAGGTAATGGATGGAGAAGAAATTGGAGCTTTGGGGGGGGATACCTGATATCCTTTGGAGAATAAATGTTGAAGGAGCAGGAGAGTGTCTTGTTGAGAAGATTCAAAGGAGGGGCTACAAAGTAGAAGGTCATCAATATATTGAATAAGGTGAGAAGCAGAGGGGTAGAAAGAAAATAAATCATGGGAAAGAGCTCGGCTGAAGTAATGAGGGCTGTCCCTGAAGCCTTGCGGTAGCACAGCCCTGGTAAGCTGCGGGGACTGATGGGTGTCAGGGTCAGTCCAGGTAAAAGCAAAGAGAGGCTGGGATGAGGGATGCAGGGGAAGAGTGAAAAAAGCATCTTTAAGATCAAGAACAAAATAGTGAGTTGTGGAGGAAGGTATTGAGGACAAAAGAGTGTATGGGTTGGGCACTACAGGGTGGATAGGCAAAACAATTTGGTTGATAAGGTGCAGATCCTGAACTAACCTGTAAGACTTGTCTGGTTTTTGGACAGGTAAAATGGGGGAATTGTAAGGAGAGCTTTTATGTTTTAGAAGCCCATGCTGTAACAGGCGAGTAATAACAGGCTTTAATCCTTTTAAAGCATGCTGTGAGATGGGATATTGGCGTTGAGCGGTGTAAGGGTGATTAGGTTTTAATGGGATAGTAAGGGGTGCATGATCGGTCACCAAGGAGGGAGTAGAGGTGTCCTATACTTGTGGTTTAAGGTGGGGAGATACAAGGGGAGGATGTGAAGGAGGCTTTGAACTGGGGGAAAAGGTGGCAATGAGGTGTGACTGTAACCCAGGAATAGTCAGGGAAGCAGATAATTTAGTTAAAATTTCTGAACCTAATAAGGGAGCTGGGCAGGTGGGGATAACTAAAAAGGAGTGCATAAGAGAATATTGTCCAAGTTGGCACCAGAGTTGGGGAGTTTTAAGAGGTTTAGAAGCCTGGCCATCAATATCCACAACAGTTATGGAGGCAAAGGAAAAAGGCCTTTGAAAAGAAGGTAATGTGGAGTGCGTAGCCTCCGTATTGATTAAGTAGGGGACGACTTACCCTCCACTGTAAGAGTTACCCAAAGCATCTGTGATGGTCCAGGAGGCTTCCGAGGTGTTCAGGCAGTGTCAGTCTTCAGCCGCTAAGCCGAGAAGATCTGGGAAGGAGTCAGTCAGAGAGCCTTGGGCCAGAGTTCCAGGGGCTCTGGGAGCGGCTGCTGGGCGAGTTGGACATTCCGATTTCCAGTGGGGTCCCACACAGATGGGACACAGCTTAGGAGGAATCCTGGGCTGTGGGCATTCCTTGGCCCAGTGGCCAGATTTCCAGCACTTATAGCAAGCTCCTGGGGGAGGAGGTTCTGGAGGAACCCCTGGCAGCTGCGGTTCAGGTGTTTGGAAGCTCTTGTGTGATGGAGATGTGGCTGGGGTTTGTCTCACAGTGGGGGCAAGGAATTACAACTTAGAAATACATTGCTACTTGGCTTCCTCTACTCTATTATTGTACACCTTGAAGGCGAGGTTAATTAAGTCCTATTGTGCGGTTTGAGGCTGGAATTTAATTTTTGGAGCTTTATTTAATGTCAGGAGCAGATTGGGTAATAAAATAAAATGTATATTGAGAATAAGACGGACTTCTGACCTTTCAGGGTGTAGGGCTGTAAAGCATCTCAGAGTTGCTGCTAAGTGGGCAATGAACTGGACTGGGTTCTTTACCTTGGGTAGTTTCTTTCTTTCTTTTTTTTTTTTTTGAGCTGGAATCTCGCTCTGTTGCCCAGGCTGGCGTGCAGTGGCACGATCTCAGCTCACTGCAAGCTCCACCTACTGGGTTCACGCCATTCTCCTGCCTCAGCCTCCCGAGTAGCTGGGACTACAGGCGCCTGCCACCACTCCTGGCTAATTTTTTGTATTTTTAGTAGAGATGGGGTTTCACCGTAGTCTCGATCTCCTGACCTCGTGATCCGCCCACCTCGGCCTCCCAAAGTGCTGGGATTACAAGCGTGAGCCACCGTGCCTGGCTGGTAGTTTCTTTAAGTTTGTCATAATTAACAGCTTTGTAAGCTGCCTTTTTAAGCCCTTCAACCTGGCAGGAAACCATGTAATCTCACCTAGCTATACCTGGGGAATCAGCCTGATAGTTCCATTTTGGATCTCCTAGGGGGACTGCTCTAATAACTTCCTGGAGGTCTGGCTCGTGAAGCCGGCGGTTATCAGCGTGAGATTGGGCTAGAGAAAAAACTCTTTCCTGTTCATCTGGGGAGAGGGTAGAAGTTAGGATGACATTTAAGTTACTCCAGGTTAAATTGTAGGACAGAGTTAGATATCGGAATTCCTGTATATATTTAGTGGGGTCTGATGAGAAAGAGCCTAAACACTGGCTGATTTGGGAATGTCTGATAGAGAAAAAGGCACATGTACCCTGACTATGTCTTCAGCTCCAACCACCTCTCTAAGAGGAAATTGTTGGACAGGTCGGGGAGGGCTAGTCACGTAATGAAACTGTAAGCCAGACCGGGTGTGAGGAGGGGAGGTGATAGAAGGATGATAGGGTTGGGGAGCAGAGGCTGAGGAAAATTGGGACCTGGTTTGGCCTGGCAAGGAGCAGCCTGGAGAAAAGGGGAGAGGTCAGATGAGTCCATAGAAAAGAAGGATTCAAAGGACTCAGAGCTTGGGGTGGAGACTGAAGGAACAGACAGGAGAGAAAGAAGAAAGATTTGGGATGAGTCTCATTGGGAGCAGAGACTAGGGAGGGACTAATGTGTAAAAGAATGCCTGGACGTCAGGCACTTCAGGCCATTTGCCCATTTTTCGACAAAAATTATCCAGATCTTGTAGGATAGACAAATGGAAGGTGCCATTCTCTGGCCACTTGGAACTAGTGTCAAGTTTGTATTGGGCCAAGCGGTATTGCAGAAGAAAATAAGACGCTTAGATTTTAGGTCAGGTGAGAGTTGAAGAGGTTTTAAATTCTTGAGAACACAGGCTAAGGGAGAAAAAGGAAGAATGGAGGGTGGAAAGTTGCCCATAGTGAAGGGGGCAAGTTTAAAGAGAAGGGTAGAGACACGGAGAAGGGGGGTGGGGAGCAGCCCTGGGCTGCAATGTGGGTGAGCAGCCAAACCAGGTGTCCCCGCAATTGACTTGCCACCAAGGGAATGTGGGTGAATGACCAAGGCAGGTGTCCACGCAGAGATCAGACACCAATGCAACGTGGGTGAATAATCAGAGAGGCGTCCCCGCAATGATTAAACACCAAGGGAAGGCTGCCTTCCCGAGTCCGTGACTGGCACCGGAGTTTTGGGTCCACGAATAAAATGTGTCTCCTTTGTCTCTACCAGAAAATGAAAGGAATTGAAGTTAAGAGAAGGGAGAGATTGAAGGGTGGCGCCAAGATTGAAAGGAAAAAGAGGTTGAGGGATAGTGAGAGAGGTTGGAGAAGAGAGTAAAAAGAGGCCGCTTACCCAATTTTAAATCAGTGAGATATTCCTTGGGCTGGTTGGTCTGAGGACCAGAAGTCATAGGTGGATCACTTCATGGAGTGAGGGTGAGGACAGGGGACTGGTCTCCCGAAGGAGTCCCACTGACCTGGGTCTTCAGCACCAAATGTCTCACGTGTCCATGTGAAGAGACCACCAAACAGGCTTTGTGTGAGCAACAAAGCTGTTTATTTCACCTGGGTGCAGGTGGGCTGAGTCCGAAAAAGGAGTCAGTGAAGGGAGATAGGGATGGGGCTGTTTTATAGGATTTGGATAGGTAAAGGAAAATTACAGTCAAAGGGGGTTGTTCTCTGGCGGGCAGGGGCGGGGGTCACAAGATGCTCAGTGGGGGAGCTTTTGAGCCAGGATGAGCCAGGAAAAGGAATTTCACAAGGTAATGTCATCAGTTAAGGCAGGAACAGGCCATTTTCACTTCTTTTGTGATTGTTCAGTTACTTCAGGCCATCTGGATGCATACGTGCAGGTCACTGGGGATATGGTGGCTTAGCTTGGGCTCAGAGCCCTGACAGTGAGTTAGACAGTCCTATTTTCATTGGGGTCCCACACAGATGGGACAAGGCTTAGGAGGAATCCTGGGCTGCGGGCATTCCTTGGCCCAGTGGCCAGATTTCTGGCACTTGAATCAAGATCCTGGGGTAGGAGGTTCTGGAGGAACCACTGGCAGCTGCAGTTCAGGAGTTTGGAAGTTCTTGTGTGCTGGAGATGTGGCTGGGGTTTGTCTCACAGTGGAGGCAAGGAATTGCAACTCAGAAATACGTTGCTACTTGGCTGCCTCTACTCTGTTATTATATACCTTGAAGGCAAGGTTAATTAAGTCCTGTCGTGGGGTTTGAGGGCCAGAATTTAATTTTTGGAGTTTTATTTAATGTTGGGAGTGGATTGGGTAATAAAATGTATATTGAGAATAAGACGGCCTTCTGACCTTTCAGGGCCTAGGGCTGTAAAGCTGCTAAGGGTTGTTGCGAAATGGGCCATGAACTGGGCTGGGTTTTTCATATTTGATGAAAGAGCCTAAATGCTAACTGATTTGGGAGAGTTCAGATAAAGAAAAAGGAGCATTAACCTTGACTACGCCTTTAGCTCCCGCCACCTTTTTAAGAGGAAATTGCTGGGCAGGTGGGGGAGGGCTAGTCATGGAACGAAACTGTAAGCCGGACGGGGTGTGAGGAGGTGAGGTGATAAAAGGATTATAGGGTGGGGGAGCGGAGGCTGAGGAAAAACTGGGACCTGGCTCGGCCTGGCAAGGAGCAGCCTGGGGAGGAGGGGAGAGGTCAGATGGGTCCATAGAAAAGGAAGATTGGAAAGACTCAGAGACGCTTGGGGTTGGGACTGAGGGGACAGGCGGGAGGGAAAGAAGCAAGATTTGGGACAAGTTGCATTGGGAACAGAGACTAGGGAGGGACTGATGTGTAAAAGAATGCCTGGACGTCAGGCACCTCAGACTGTTTGCCTATATTATGACAAGAATTATCTAGATCTTGAAGGATGGAAAAATCGAAAGTGCCATTTTTCTGGCTATTTGGAACAACTGTCGAGTTTGTATTGGGGTCAAGCGGTGCTGCAGAAGAAAATAAGGCATTTAGGTTTTAGGTCAGGTGTCGGTTGAAGAGGTTTTAAAAGTTTTTGAGAACACAGGCTAAGGGAGAAGAGAGAGGAATGGAGGGTGGAAGGTTGTCCATAGTGAAGGAGGCAAGCCCAGAGAAAAGAGAGGGTAGAGACACAGAGAGAAAAGTTAGTGGGTGCTTGTGCCCCAGGAAAGTGGAGAGAAAAGATAGGGTAGAGACATGGAGAGAAGGGGTGGGGAATGCTTGCCTCCCAGGAAAGTGGAGAAGGGGTGGGAGGTGCTTGCCCCCCAGGAAAGTGGAAAAAGGGGTGGGAAGTGTTTGCCCGCAAGGAAAGTGGAGAAGAGGTAGGAGGTGCTTGCCCCCCAGGAAAGTGGAAAAGGGATGGGAGGTGCTTGCCCCCCAGAAAAGTGGAGAAAAGAGAGGGTAGAGACATGGACAGAAGGGGTGGGGGGTGCTTGCCCCCCAGGAAAGTGGAAAAGGGGTGGGAGGTGCTTGTCCCCTAGGAAAGTGGAGAGAAAAGAGAGGGTAGAGACATGGACAGAAGGGGAGGGGGGTGCTTGCCGCCCAGGAAAGTGGAAAAGGGATAGAGACACAGAGAGAAGGGGTGGGGAGCAGCCCTGGGCTGCAATGTGGGTGAGCAGCCAAAGCAGGCGTCCCTGCAATTGACTTGCCACCAAGGGAATGTGGGTGAGTGACCAAGGCAGGCGTCACTGCGGTGATCAGACAACAATGAAATGTGGGTGAATAATCAGGCAGGCGTCCCCGCGTGATTAAACACCAAGGGAAGACTGTCTTCCCGAGTCCATGACTGGAGCCGGAGTTTTGGGTCCACGGATAAAACGCATCTCCTTTGTCTCTACCAGAAAAGGAAAGGAACTGAAATAAAGAGAAGAGAGAGATTGAAGCGTGGTGCCAAGATTGAAAGGAGAAAGAGGTTGAGGGATAATGAGAGAGGATGGAGAAGAGAGTAAAGAGAGGCCACTTACCCAATTTAAAATTGGTGAGATGTTCCTTGGGCTGGTCGGTCTGAGGACCTGAGGTCGTAGGTGGATCTTTCTTACGGAGCAAAGAGCAGGAGGACAGAGGATTGATCTCCCAAGGGAGGTCCCCCGATCCGAGTCACAGCACCAAATTTCACTTGCGTCCGTGTGAAGAGACCACCAAACAGGATTTGTGTGAGCAATAAAGCTTTTTAATCACCTGGGTGCAGGCGGGCTGAGTCTGAAAAGAGTCAGCGAAGGGAGATGGTGTGGGGCTGTTTTATAGGATTTGGGTAGGTAATGGAAAATTACAGTCAAATGGGGTTGTTCTCTGGCGGGCAGGGGTGGGGGACACAAGGTGCTCAGTGGGGGAGCTTTTGAGCCAGGATAAGCCAGGAGAAGGAATTTCACAAGGTAATGTCATCAGTTAAGGCAGGAACAGGCCATTTTCACTTCTTTTGTGATTGTTCAGTTACTTCAGGCCATCTGGATGTATACGTGCAGGTCACTGGGGATATGATGGCTTAGCTTGGGCTCAGAGGCCTGACAATGGGGTTTCACCATGTTGGTCAGGCTGGTCTCGAACTCCTGACCTAGTGATCTGCGCCCCCCCACCCCCGGCCTCCCAAAGTGCTGGGATCACAGGCATGAGCCACCGTGCCCGGCATGACTCCCATCCTTTAAAGATTAGTTTTATGGGCATGGTGGCTCAGGAGGCTGATGCAAGGGAATAGCTTGAGCCTGGGAAGCAGAGGTTGCAGTGAGCTGAGATTGAGCCACTGCATTCCAGCCTGGGCAACAGAGCAAGACTCTGTCTCAAAAAAAAAAAAAAAAAAAAAAGTGCAAAGAACCCTTAATAGACATTTCTCAAAGACATACGAATGACCACCAGGTACGTTAAAAAAAAAAAAGCTCAACATCACTAATCATTAGAGAAATGCAAATCAAAACCACAGTGAGATATATCACTTCACACCATTAGAATGGCTATTTATCAAAAAGACAAGTGAAGCCTGGGCAACATGGCAAAACCTCATCTCTACCAAAAAAAAACCAAAAAAAAAAACCACCAAAAATACAGAAACTAGCCAGACATGGTGACACACACCTGTAGTCCCAGCTACTCAGGAAGCTGAGGTGGGAGGATCGCTTGAGCCCAGGAGGTCAAGGCTGCAGTGAGCTATGATCGTGCCACGGCCCTCCAGCCTAGGTGACAGAGTGAGACCATGTCTCAATTAGAACGAAACATTTAAAAAGGACAAATGATAAGTGTTGATGAGATGTGGAGACAAGGGAACCCTCGACTCTGTTGGTGGGAATGTAAATTGGTTCAGTCATTATGGAAAACAGCAGGGAGTTTCTTCAGAAAGTTCAAATAGGCAATAGGAGTGCCAGTACATCCCAGCAACCTCACTTCTGGGTACCTATCAAAGGTAATTGAAATAAATATGTCGGCTGGGGTTGGTGCCTCATGCCTGTAATCCCAGCACTTTGGGAGGCCGAGGCGGGTGAATCACCTGAGCCCAGGAGTTCGAGACCAGCCTGGGCAAACATGGTGGCAACATGCAGAGGCTGCAATGAGCCAAGATCATGCCACTGCACTCCAGCCTGGGCAACAGAGCAAGACTCCATCTCAAAAAAAAAAAAAAAAGATTAGTTTTGCTTGTTTGGTTTGGTACTTTACACAGGTGGAATCCTACAACATTATTCTTTCTTATCTAGCTGCTGCTGCTTTTTTTTTTTTTTTTTTCTGAGACAGGATCTCACTCTGTTGGGTACTCCTGAGCTTTGAACACCTGGGCTCCAGCAATCCTCCTACCTCAGCCTCCCAAGTAGCTGGGACCAAAGGCATGTACCACCAAACTCAGATAATTTTTCTTATTTTTTATAGAGATGGAGTCTTGCTATATTGCCCAGGCTGTCTCCAACTACTGGGCTCAAGCGATCCTCCTGTCTCGGCCTCCTAAAGTGCTGGGATTAGCAGTGTGAGCCACTACACCTGGCTTATATCTGACTTTTTCCCCTCAGCATTAGGTTGTGAGTTGCAAGTAATTGTAGTTCATTCTCACTGTGGAATAGTATTGTATTATGTTATTAAATGACAATTTATTTTCCATTCTACTATTGACAGACATGAGGGTCATTTCCAGTTTGGAGCTATTATAAATAATGCTGCTATGAATATTCTAGTGTGTGTCTTTTGGTGGACATAGGAACACGTTTTTGTTTTTGTTTTTTAAGATGGAGTTTCACTCTTGCTGCACAGGCTGGAGTGCAGTGGTGCAATCTCGGCTCACTGCAATATCCACCTCCCAGGTTCAAGCGATTCTCCTGTCTCAGCCTCCTGAGTAGCTGAAATTACAGGTGTCCACCACCACACCCGCCTAATTTTTTGTATTTTTAGTAGAGACCAGGTTTCACTATGTTGGCCAGGCTGGTCTCAAACTCCTGACCTCAGGTGATCCACCCACTTCGGCCCCCCAAAGTGCTGGGATTACAGTTGTGAGCCACCGCGCCTGGCCATGAACACGTTTCTGACGGGTACATGCCTAGGAGTGGAATTGCTCGATTATAGAGTGTGCATATGTTTGGCTTTAATAAATACTGCCAATAGTTTTCCACCCCACCCCCAGCAGTATGACTTGCCATGCACCACATCCTCACTAACGTTTGATGTTTTCTGTCTTTTTCCATTGTAGCCATTCTGGTGAGTGTGTGCATAGTAGCACACTGCGGTTTAAGTGTGTATTTCTGTGATGACTAATAAAACCAAGTTGCTTTTTATATTCACCACGTGGGTTTCCTTCTCGTAAAGTGTTCACGCCTCAGCCATTATCTTTCTTTTTTTCTTTCCTTCTTCTTTCTTTCTTGCTTGCTTTCCTCCTTCCTTCCCTCCTTCCTTCCTTCCTTCCTTCCTTCCTTCCTTCCTTCCTTCCTTCCTTCCTTCCTTTTTGGAGTGCAGTGATGCAATCGTAGCTCACTGCAGCCTCCACCTCCTGGCCTCAAGCGATCCTCCTGCCTCAGTCTCCCAAAGTGCTAGGATTACAGGAGTGAGCCACCATGCCCAGCCCCAGCTAATTACAAAATTTTTTTGGCTGGGTGTGGTGGCTCACACCTGTAATCCCAGCACTTGGGAGACCAAGGCAGGTGAATCACCTGAGCTCAGGAGTTCAAAACCAGCCTGGCCAACATGGTGAAACCCCATCTCTACCAATAATACAAAAATTAGTCGGGCATGGTGGTGTGCGCCTGTAATCCCAGCTACTTGGGAGGCTGAGACAGGAGAATCGTGTGAACCTGGGAGGCGGAGATTGCAGTGAGCCGAGATTGTGCCACTGCACTCCAGCCTGGGCGACAGAGTGAGACTCTGTCTCAAAAAAAAAAAAAAAAAAAAGAGTGTGAACTAATTTGAAAATAGGGCCTTTGCAGAAGTAATTAGTGAAGAGGAGGACATACTGGATTACAGTGGGCTCTAAATCCAATATGTCTTTATAAGAAGGACATGGAGGGTGGTGGCTCACTGCTGTAATCCCAGTACTTTGGGAGGTGGGAGGATGCCTTCAGCCACTGCACTCCAGCCTGGGTGACAGAATGAGACTCAGTCTCAAAGAAAAAAAAATTAAAAAAAGGAAAGTTCAGTCTAAAGAAGAGAACATCAGGGCAAACATGATCATGGCTTCAGCAGATACTGTCAGGTAACTCCCCGTATCCCTTCAGCAGTCACTTTTGTAAACCAAAGGCCACTTCCTGGGGACTCTTCCTGAGGGCCTTGTTCCTGGTCACAGAGAACCCTCAGTTTGATCATAACACAAGCCAGGAGTGTGGGGTGCAGCCCTCAAACAGTGACAGCAGGGAACTGGGGGGTACCTGACCCACCAGCTAAGCCAGCTCTGAGGTCTGCCCTGCACAGGCTCCCAGAACTCCTTGGCTGCTCACGCCATGCCCTGCTTAATAACTCCCCTTGCGTTGCTGCCTCTGCTTCCTTGCCTCAGTTTCCCCCTCCTCTCCTGGGGCTCCCACGGAATCACCTCCCAAATAAAGGACTTGCACCAGAATCCTTGTCTCAGGGCCTGCTAGAGGAACTGAAATAAAAACAACGATCTTCAAATCTGCCTAAGCCTCAATTTCCTTTATCTTCCAAAATAAAAGACAAGTTAAGCATTTTTGTAAAGAACGGGATCAATAGGTAGAAGAAATGGGAATATAGATTTCAGTCAAAAAAGAATTTTTTTTTTTCCTTCTGAAATGGAGTCTCGCCCTGTTGCCCAGGCTGGAGTGCAGTGGTGTGATCTCAGCTCACTGCAACCTCTGCCTCCCGGTTCAAGCAATACTCCTGCCTCATCCTCCCAAGTAGCTGGGATTACAGACACGCGACACCATGCTCAGCTAATTTTTGTATTTTTGGTAGAGACGGAGTTTCACCATGTTGGCCAGACTCATCTTGAACTCCTGACCTCAAGGTGTCCACCCCCATCAGCCTACCAAAGTGCTGGCATTACAGGGGTGAGCCACCGTGCCCGACCAATAATTCTTTTTTTAAAGAGACAGAGTCTTGCTCAGTCACCTAGGCTGGAGTGCAGTGGCATGATCATAGTTCACTGCAGCCTTGAACTCCTGGGCTCAAGTGACCCTCCTGCCTCGGCCTCCTGAGTAGCTGGGCCTACAGGTGCACAGGCCACCATACTCAGTTAATTTTTATTTAATTAAAAAAAATAGGCCGGGTGGGGTGGCTCACACCTGCAATTTCAGCATTTTGGGAGGCCGAGGCGGGCAGATCAGTTGAGGTCAGGAATTCGAGACCAGCCTGGGCAACATAGTGAAACCCTGTCTCTACTAAAAATACAAAAATTACCTGGGCATGGTGGTACATGCCTGTAATCCTAGCTACTCAGAGGCTGAGGCAGAAGAATCATTCGAACCCAGGAGGTGGAGGCTGCAGTGAGCTAAGATTGTGCCACTGTACTCCAGCCTGGATGACAGAGCAAGACTCTGTCTCAAAAAAAACAAACAAACAGCTAGGCATGGCGGTTTATGCCTATAATCCCAGCACTTTGGGAGGCTGAGGCAGGTGGATCACTTGAGGTCAGGAGTTCGAGACCAGACTGACCAACATGGTGAAACACCATCTCTACTAAAAATACAAAATTAGCCGGGCGTGATGGCGCATGCCTGTAATCCCAGCTACTTGGGAGGCTGAGTCACGAGAATTGCTTGAGCCTGGGAGGCAGAAGTTGCAGTGAGCCGAGATTGTGCCATAGCACTCCAGCGTATGCAACAGGAGCAAAACTCCATCTCAATAAAAACAAAAACAAAAACAAACCACCCTCTCATGATCATCCAGACTGTTGTGCCTGGTTTGAGTGACAGGCAACTCACCATCTATCCTCTTCCCACCTACAACAGCTCTGACTATCACAAACTTCTGTTAAGTTCTTTTAAAAATTTGGCTGAAGCCAGGTGTGGTGGCTCTCCCCTATAATCCCAGTGCTTTGGGAGGCTGGAGTAAGCAGATCGCCTTGAGGCCAGGAGTTTGAGACCAGCCTGGCAACCTTTGGGCTCTACAAATTTCTTTTCTTTTGTGACAGAGTTTCACTCTTTTTTCTTAGGCTGGAGTGCAATGGCGCGATCTTGGCTCACTGCAACCTCTGCCTCCCAGGTTCAAGTGACTCTCCTGCCTCAGCCTCCCAAGTTGCTCGGATTACAAGCATGAGCCACCACAAAATTAGCCCGGCTAAATTTTTGTATTTTTAGTAGAGACGGGGTTTCACCATGTTCGCCAGGCTGATCTCAACCTCCTGACCTCAGATGATCCCCCTGCCTCTGCCTTCCAAAGTGCTGGGATTACAGGCGTGAGCCACTGTGACTGGCCCCCCACACACACACAAAATAATAATAATAATTGACCAGGTATGGCCAGACGTGGTGGCTCACTGTAATCCCAACATTTTTGAAGGCCAAGGTGAGACAGTCACTTGAGCCAGGAGTTTAAGACCAACCTGGGCCACATAGAGAGACCTCATCTCTATTTTTTTTTCTTTTTTGAGACAGTCTTGGTCTGTCGCCCAGGCTGGAGTGCAATGGCGGGATCTCGGCTCACTGTAACCTCTGCCTCCTGCATTCAAGCAATTCTCCTGCCTCAGCCTCCCTAGTAGCTGGGATTACAGGTGCCCGCCACCATGCCCGGCTAATTTTTTTATTTCTAGTGGGGATGGGGTTTCACCATGTTGACCAGGCTCTCTCTCTCACTATATATATATATATTATTTGTTGTTGTTTGTTTGTTTTGTTTTGTTTTAAGCCTCGGGTGATCGTGATGATCTGTCAGGTTTGGGATCTGTTAGATCTCTCAAATGCCCCCAGCCAGCCCTGGCCCTACAGGTGTGGCCCCAAGAAGATGGGCTGGCACCTCCCTGGACCCTGTTTTTAAATATCCATTGTTGAGGTTGGGCTACTCTATGATCACATCTTGAGACCATCCAGAGCTCCACACAGAGATAAGCAATGCTTAGAAAGGAAACAAAACTTTGCCCAAGAGCCAGAAACCTATCTTCAACAACCAATTGTGCTATAAAGTAACTTAGTTCAGTTCACTGGAATATTACTTAATTTCCTCTGCTTTTTCTTTTTAAACAAGAAAGTGTTGACTCAGCCAACAGCACTGGGAACCAGACTCCCTGGGGCCTGCCTGCCCCTGCTCTTCTCCCAAATTCTCTTCTTTTTTTGTCCCTGTTGATGGAATTCAATAAAGGGATCTCTACCATCTGTCACTTGTTTTTTTGTTGTTGTTTGTTTGTTTGGTTTTTTTTTTTGGCAGAGTCTCACTCTGTCGCCCAGGCTGCAGTGCAGTGGTGCCATCTCAGCTCACTGCAACCTCCACCTCCCAGGTTCAAGTGATTCTCCTGCCTCACCCTCAGGAGTAGCTGGGATTACAGTTGCCTGCCACCACGCCCGGCCAATTTTTGTGTTTTTAGTAGAGACAGGGTTTCTCCATGTTGGCCAGGCTGATCTTGAACTCCTGACCTCAAGGGATCCGCCCACCTCGGTCTCCCAGAGTGTTGTGATCACAGGCGTGAGCCACCACGCCCAGCCCCAGATTATCTTTCTTCACTGTCTAATTTCATTCCTATGAGTATTAGTTTGCTTTTCCTTTGTTGGGTCAAAAGTGCTGCTTCTGTTCCCAAACACAAAATTCTCTGGAATTGTTTTCAGGGCCGTCTCAGTCTCATAAAAGGGGATCAGGCAGGAGGAGTTTGGGAGAAACCTGAGAAGGGCCTGATTTGCAGCATCATGACGGGCCTCTCCTTGGCCTCTGCTGTGCTCCTGGCCTCCCTCCTGAGTCTCCACCTTGGAACTGCCACACGTACGTAGCTGGCCCATTCTCCTCCTGGGGTTCCTTCCCGGACCGCCTGGGAGTGGATGGAAATGAGTATCTCCAAACCCTTCCTCTCCCTGATTTTTAGGTGGGAGTGACATATCCAAGACCTGCTGCTTCCAATACAGCCACAAGCCCCTTCCCTGGACCTGGGTGCGAAGCTATGAATTCACCAGTAACAGCTGCTCCCAGCGGGCTGTGATGTGAGTATTTCTCGGATGTACTTTCTGGGGCCCCATCAGTCATGCAACAGGATGGGTGCTGAGCAGACCCCCAGGATGAGCCTTGGGATGGGAACCTGGAAACCCCACCTCTGCACACTAACAAGTGTGACTCTGAGCTTCAGGTAGAACCTGACTTTTTTTTCTCTTTTTGAGATGGAGTTTCTTTCTTGTTGCCCAGGCTAGAGTGCAATGGCACGATCTTGGCTCACTGCAACCTCCCCCTCCCGGGTTCAAGCAATTTTCCTGCCTCAGCCTCCCAAGTAGCTGGAATTACAGGCACATGCCACCATGCTCAGCTAATTTTTGTGTTATTAGTAGGGACAGAATTTCACCATGGTTGGCCAGGCTGGTCTTAAACTTCTGAGCTCATGTGATTTGCCCGCCTCAGCCTCCCAAAATGCTGGGATTACAGGTGTGAGTCACTGGACCCAGCCAATCCCCACTTTTAATAAACTCACAGTGAAGTAAGAGCTCAGGAATCATCAGCTATGATGAATAACCTTGAAAATGTGGCTAACAATTAAATGACATGTTGAGTGCTGGGTTCCTTTCTGGGGTGATGAAAATATCCTAAAATTGATTGTGGTGATGGCTGCATAATCTATGAGTATACTAAAAACCATTGAATTATAATTATAGCCTTTAAATTGGTGGAGTTGTACATGGTGGGGAGGTTTAGACGATCGCTTGAGCCCAGGAGTTCAAGGCTGCAGTGAGGTATGATCGCACCACTGCACTCCAGCCTGGGTAACACAGAGAGACTTCATCCCTAACAAAAGAAAAAAAAAAGAGTGAATTACAGTTATCCCCCAGTAACCACAGGGGATTGGTGCCAGGATTTCGGCATATAATTTCCCCTGAATTTATGCAGCTTTTGCATCACTGAGTTTTGTATTTTCTATCCTCCTTTGGTTGGCAAAAGGCTGCCTATGAGTGGGCCCACAGAGTTCAAATCCGTGTTGTTCAACAGTCAACTGTATGTGCCGTGTGAATTACATCCCAACAAAGCTGTTCTATTACAATGAAAGAATCAGCCAGGTGAGGTGGCGCAGGCCTGTAAGCCCAGTTACTCCGGAGGCTGAGGCAGGAGAATCGCTTGAACCCGGGAAGCGGAGTTTGCAGGAGTAGAGATCGCGCCACTGCACTCCAGCCTGGGTGAGGAGAGAGAAACGGTTTCAAAAAAAATAAAATAGGCTGGGCGTGGTGGCTCACGCCTGTAATCCCAGCACTTTGGGAGGCTGAGGCGGGCAGATCTCCTGAGGTTGGGAGTTCGAGACCAGACTGACCAACGTGGAGAAACCCTGTCTCTACTAAAAATACAAAATTAGCTGGACGTGGTGGCGCATGCCTGTAATCCCAGCTACTTGGGAGGCTGAGGCGGAAGAATCACTTGAACCTGGGAGGCAGAGGTTGCGGTGAGCCGAGATCGCGCCATTGCACTCCAGCCTGGGCAACAAGAGTGAAACTCCATCTCAAAAACAATAAAAAATAAAACAAAATAAAGGCTAGGCGTGGTGGCTCACACCTGTTATCCCAGCACTTTGGGAGGCCAACACAGGCGGATCACCTGAGGTCAGGAGTTCGAGACCACCCTGGCCAACATGGCAAAACCTTGTCTCTATTAAAAACACAGAAATTCGCTGGGCGTGCTGATGCGTGCCTATAATCCCAGCTACTTGGGAGTCTGAGGCAGGAGCATCACTTGAACCTGGGAAATGGAGGTTGCAATGAGCTGAGATCATGCCATTGCACTCCAATGTGGGCAACAGAGCGAGAGTTCGTCTCAAAAAAAAAAAAAAATTAAGTGTCCTGGTGCAGGTTACATGCTGCAGGCTAGAACTGGTGGAAAACGGTAAATGGTACCTGGTAGAGGTGGGTCTGGAGGCATAGTTTCCAGTGGAAATCAAGATAGGAAAGAGGAGGGAGGCAAGGCCCAGGAGAAGAGGGGACAGGGACAGAGAGCAACAAGTTTGTGGCAAGGCCAGAAGACTAGTGAGAGAGCTGCCCCTCCTTCCCTTTCTATCCCACCCCAGGAGGCAAAGAGTCTCAATATTGACTTATCCGTGTCTCTTTTTCACAGATTCACTACCAAAAGCGGCAAGAAAGTCTGTACCCATCCAAAGAAAAAATGGGTGCAAAAATACATTTCTTTACTGAAAACTCCGAAACAATTGTGACTCAGCTGAATTTTCATCCGAGGACGCCTGGACCCCGCTCTTGGCTCTGCAGCCCTCTGGGGAGCCTGCGGAATCTTTTCTGAAGGGTACATGGACCCGCTGGGGAGGAGAGGGTGTTTCCTCCCAGAGTTACTTTAATAAAGGTTGTTCATAGAGTTGACTTGTTCATAACATTTTTTGTCCATAAAACCCGAGTTTTCTTTAAGGAAAGAAAATTGATTCAATATGGATGGCTGGTTGCCTGGTAGGTCCCCAACCCCCGAGCAGACCCCGATACTGAATTCTGCCGTGGGTTTTTGTTTGTTTGTGCAAAAAAAAGCAAGGGTAATTTTAATACACTTTGGTAAAATGCTTGGTGAATGTTTTAACATTATTTAGAGAAAAAAGTTTAGTTTATTTGGAAAAGTAAGTTCTGTGCAACACCTCACAGCCTGTCAGTGCCGTGTAAATGTAGTAGCTCTGTGTTTGGCAGCGCTTTCTCTTAAGAAAGCAAGACACTAATTAGTAAATGTGAATATTATCTACCTACCAAACTGAGGGTGCGTTGTCTTTATAGCTTAAATAAGCTTTTTACAAAAATAATCAGCCGGGTGCAGTGGTTCACGGCTGTAATCCCAGCACTCTGGGAGGCTGAGGTGGGAGGATCACTTGAGCCCAGGAGTTTGAGATCAGCCTGGGCAACATAGTGGCACCCATCACTACAAAAAAATTTAACAGTTACTCAGACGTGGTGGTGGGTGCCTGTAGTCACAGCTACTTGGGAGGCTGAGGTGGGAGGATTGCTTGAGTCTGGGAGGTCAAGGATGCAGTGAGCCATGATCACACCACTGCACTCCAGTCTGAGCAACAGAGCAAGACCCTGTCTCAAATAATAATAATAATAATAAAGACTAACCTGGGCACCACAGTGAAACCCTGTCTCTACAAAAACACAAAAAATTAGCCAGGTGGGGTGGCACACACCTGTGGTCCCAGCTACTCAGGAGGCTGAGGCAGGAGGATTACTTGAGGCCAGGAGTTAGAGGTTGCAATGGGCCAAGATCACACCACTGCACTCCAGCCTGGGTGACAGATCGAGCCCCTGTCTCAAAAATATTTTTTTAATAAAAAATAAAAAGTCCAGGCACGGTGGCTCACGCCTGTAATCCAAAGACTTTGGGAGGCCGAGGCAGGTGGATCATGAGGTCAGGAGATTGAGACCATCCTGGCTAACACAGTGAAACCCCATCTCTACTAAAAATACAAAAAATTAGCAGGGCGTGGTGGCGGGTGCCTGTAGTCCCAGCTACTCAGGAGGCTGAGGCAGGAGAATGGTGTGAACCTGGGAGGTGGAGCTTGCAGTGAGCCGAGCTCGCACCACTGCACTCCAGCCTGGGCGACAGAGCGAGACTCCGTCTCAAAATAAATAAATAAATAAATAAATAAAATAATAATTATTATTATTTTTGCCATTTCTTGCAACTTTTTGTGAATCTATAATTATTGTTTATAGTTATTAATTATTAATATCTATAATTGTTATAGATTTACAAGAAGTTGCAAAAATGGTATGGGGAGGTCAGGTGTATCTTTTTTATTATTGAGACAGAGTCTTGCTCTGTCACCCAGACTGGAGTGCAGTGGCATAATTACAGCTCCCTATAGCCTCTACCTCCCTGAGTTCAGGTGACCTTCCCACCTCAGCCTCCCAAGTAGGTAGGACTACAGGCATGGTCCACCACACCCGGCTAACTTTTGTATTTTGGCAGAGACAGGGTTTCACCATGTTGCCCAGGCTGGTCTCAAATTCTTGGGCTCAAACCATCTGCCCACCTCAGCCTCCCAAAGCACTGGGATTACAGGTGTGAGCCACCGTGCCCAGCCCCCAAATCTATCTTTTATTTAGTTTACCCCAATGGCTACAGCTTACATAATTATAATGCAATATCAAACCCAGGAAATTGACATTGGTATAAAGCGTGTGCATAGTTCTGTCATACTGTCATTTTATCACGTGTATAGATTTACATTATAGCAACTGAGATCTCGATCTA
This sequence comes from Pan paniscus, assembly GCF_029289425.2. Taxonomy (NCBI): domain Eukaryota; kingdom Metazoa; phylum Chordata; class Mammalia; order Primates; family Hominidae; genus Pan; species Pan paniscus. The sequence continues at coordinate 94,186,753 of NC_073255.2, forward strand.
TTCCAACGTCATGGAGATCTCCCTCCATTCACCCCTTGACAATCACACCTCTCATCCACCACCATCTTTAGCTCCTGGCAACCACCATCCTACTCTTTGGTATTATGAATTTGACTTTTTAGATGCTATGTAGGTAGTAAGTGAGATCAGGCAGTATTTGTCTTTCTGCGGCTGGCTTATTTCACTTTGCATAATGTCCTCCAGGTTTATCCATGTTGTTGCAAATGGCAGGATTTCCTTCTTTTTAAAGGCTGAATAACATTTCTTTCTTTCTTTTTTTTTTTTTTTGAGATGGAGTCTCGCTCTGTCGCCCAGGCTGGAGTGCAGTGGTGCGAGCTCGGCTCACTGCAAGCTCCGCCTCCCGGGTTCACGCCATTATCCTGCCTCAGCCTCCTGAGTAGCTGGGACTACAGGTGCCTGCCACCACGCCCGGCTAATTTTTGTAGTTTTAGTAGAGATGGGGTTTCACCGTGTTAGCCAGGATTGTCACGATCTCCTGACTTCGTGATCCGCCCATCTCGGCCTCCCAAAGTGCTGGGATTACAGGCGTGAGCTACCGCGCCCTGCAAGGCTGAATAATATTTCATTGTCTGTGTGGATCACATCTTCTTTATCTATTCATTCACTGATGGACACTTAGGTTGTTTCCATATATGGGCTATTGTGAATAATGCTTCAATACACATGGAAGTACAGACACCTCATTGACATGTTGATTTTTTTTTCTTTTTTCTTTTTTTTTTTTTTTTTGAGACAAGAGTCTCTCTCTCTCACCCAGGCTGGAGTGCAGTGGTTCAATCTCAGCTCACTGCAACCTCTGCCTCCCAGGACCTCTGCCTCCCAGGTTCAAGTGATTCTCCTGCCTCAGCCTCCCAAGTAGCTGGGACTACAGGTGTGCACCACCACACCTGGATAATTTTTTTATTTTTAGTAGAGACAGGGTTTCACCATATTGCCCAGGCTGGTTTTGAACTCCTGGCCTCAGGTGATCTGCCTACCTCGGCCTCCCAAAGTGCTGGGATTACAGGCATGAGCCACCATGGCCGGCGACATGTTTATTTCAATTACCTTGGATAGGTACCCAGAAGTGAGGTTGCTGGGCTGTACTGGCAATCCTATTGCCTATTTGAACTTTCTGAAGAAACTCCCTGCTGTTTTCCATAATGACTGAACCAATTTACATTCCCACCAACAGAGTCGAGGGTTCCCTTGTCTCCACATCTCATCAACACTTATCATTTGTCCTTTTTAAATGTGTTGTTCTAATTGAGACATGGTCTCACTCTGTCACCCAGGCTGGAGGGCAGTGGCACGATCATAGCTCACTGCAGCCTTGACCTCCTCGGCTCAAGCGATCCTCCCACCTCAGCTTCCTGAGTAGCTGGGACTACAGGTGTGTGTCACCATGTCCGGCTAGTTTCTGTATTTTTGGTGTTTTTTTTTTTTTTTTTTTTTGGTAGAGATGAGGTTTTGCCATGTTGCCCAGGCTTCACTTGTCTTTTTGATAAATAGCCATTCTAATGGTGTGAAGTGATATATCTCACTGTGGTTTTGATTTGCATTTCTCTAATGATTAGTGATATCGAGCATTTTTTTTTTAATGTACCTGGTGGTCATTCGTATGTCTTTGAGAAATGTCTATTAAGGCTTCTTTGCACTTTTTTTATTTTTATTTTTATTTTTTTGAGACAGAGTGTTGCTCTGTTGCCCAGGCTAGAGTGCAGTGGCTCAATCTCAGCTCACTGCAACCTCTTTCTCCCGGGCTCAAACTATTCCCCTGCCTCAGCCTCCTGAGTAGCTGGGATTACAGGCACCCGCCACCACACCCAGCTAATTTTTGTATTTTTAGTAGAGACAGGATTTCACCGCGTTGGTCATGCTGGTCTCAAACTCCTGACCTCAGGTGATCCACCCGCCTTGGCCTCCCAAACCAAAGTGCTGAGATTATAGGCATGAGCCACCGGACCCGTTTTTTTTTTTTTTTTTTTTTTTTTTTTTAAGATGTAGTCTCATTCTGTTGCCCAGGCTGGAGTGCAGTGGCACCATCTCAGCTCACTGCAAACTCTGCCTCCCAGGTTCAAGCGATTCTTATTTACATTTACATTGTAAAAATACAAAATCATTCATGACAGCTATTGGCTGTTAGTACTTGGCATTTAGGAAGCACTTACTGCTCAAAGTCCAATCTTTTTAATTTTTTATCTCAGGTCTTGGATGATGTTTTAGATGTTGTTTCCCCAGAAATAAACCTTAAGATAATAATTTGCATGTAATGTTTTGAAGGTGATCTCAGGAGACACCAGTAGGGCGTGGGGACGTGAGACAGAAAAGGGAAAGCCTCCAATAAGTGTGTTTTATCAAGCGAGGCATCAGTATGGGCTACAGTGCTTAACGGTGTTGAGGAGCTCTGGGCAATGATGTACAACCCACGTCTCAGAGTTAGCCCCACCCACGGGGCCAGGGAGCAAGGGTATTTTTTTTTTTTTTTTTTTTGAGACGGAGTCTCGCTCTGTCGCCCAGGCTGGAGTGCAGTGGCGCGATCTTGGCTCACTGCAAGCTCCGCCTCCCGGGTTCACGCCATTCTCCTGCCTCAGCCTCCCGAGTAGCTGGGACTACAGGCGCCCGCCACCACGCCTGGCTAATTTTTTGTATTTTTAGTAGAGGCGGGGTTTCACTGTGTTAGCCAGGATGGTCTCGATCTCCTGACCTCATGATCCGCCCGCCTCTGCCTCCCAAAGTGCTGGGATTACAGGCGTGAGCCACCGCGCCGGGCCTAGCAAGGGTATTTATACAGCAACTCCAGGCAGTCATTGGCTGATGGCTGATGTGGTGGGGCAGGGGTGAGTATTAATTCTCCAGGACTTCCTGCCTGCTGTGTACAAGGACAGAGTGGACCACCAGAGTTCCAGATTCTGCAGGCTGTAGAATATAATTAATTGTAAGGGGCCAGGAGTGGTGGCTCACGCCTGTAATCTCAGCACTTTGGGAGGCCGAGGAGGGCGGATCACTTAAAGTCAGGAGTTCGAGACCAGCCTGGCCAACATGGTGAAACCCCATCTCTACTAAAAATACAAAAAATTAGCCAGGCTTCGTGGCAGGCAACTATAATCCCAGCTACTTGGGAGGCTGAGGCATGAGAATCACTTGAACCCAAGAGGCAGTGGTGGCAGTGAGCTGAGATCGTGCCATTGCACTCCAGACTGGGCAACAAGAATGAAACTCCATCTCAAAAAATAATAATAACAATAAATAAAATAAAATTCTGCTTGACAAACTAGACATAAAAGGGCAAAATGCCTCTTCCTTTTGATAAGAATGTCAAGGTTATGGCCAGGCACGGTGGCTCATGCCTGTAATCCCAGCACTTTGGGAGGCCAAGGCAGGGGGATCACCTGAGGTCAGGAGTTCGAGACCAGCCTGATGGGGTGAAATCCTGCCTCTACTAAAAATACAAAAATTATCTGGGTATGGTAGCGAGCACCTGTAGTCCCAGCTACTTGGGAGGCTGAGACAGGAGAATTGTTTGAATCTGGGAGGCAGAGGTTGCAGTGAGCCAAGATCGCACCACTGCACTCTAGCCTGGGCGACAGAGAGAGGCTCCATCTCAAAAAAAAAAAAAAAAAGAAAAAAGAAAAGAATGTCAGGGTCACGTTTTTCAGAAGGCCTCGGTGATTTCTGTCATGTCCCCAAACAGCAGTGGCTGTCTCTGGCCTCTGGCACCTTTTGTTTCCCGTGTACAGTGCTTTTATACAATTGTAATATGGTGATTGATGTTCTTAGCTCTGCTACCAGACTGAAGCCCCTGCGTTTGGGGATTAATTCATTTTTTTAGTTAAAAAAATTATTATTGGCCGAGCGTGGTGGCTCATGCCTGTAATCCCAGCACTTTGGGAGGCCAAGGTGGGCAGATCACGAGGTCAGGAGTTCGAGACCAGCCTGGCCAATATGGTGAAACCCTGTCTCTACTAAAAATACAAAAATTAGCTGGGCATGGTGGCACGTCCCTGTAATCCCAGCTACTCGGGAGGCTGAGGCAAGAGAATTGCTTGAACCAGGAAGTTGGAGGTTTCAGTGAGCTGAGATCGTACCACTGCACTCCAGCCAGGGTGACAGAATGAGACTCTGTCTCAAATAATAATAATAATAAATTAGTATTATGAAGCCTGGTGCAGTGGATCACACCTGTAATCCTAGCACTTTGGGAGGCTGAAGTGGGAGGATCATCTGAGCCCAGGAAGTTGGAGGGTGCAATCAGCAGAGATTGCACCACTGCACTCCAACCTGGGTGACAGAGCGAGAGCCTGTTTTTTTTTTGTTTTTGTTTTAAGTATTATTATGATTACAAAAAAAATTTTTGGGGCCGGGCCCAGTGGCTCATCCCTATAATCCCAGCACTTTGGGAGGTGGAAGCTGGCAGATCACTTGAGGCCAGGGGTTCAAGTCCATACTGGCCAACATGATGAAACCCGTTTCTACTAAAAATGCAAAAATTAGCCAGGTGTGGTGGCACCTGCCTGTAATCCCAGTTACTCGGGAGGCTGAGGCGGGAGAATCGCTTGAATCTGGGAGGTGGAGGTTGCAGTGAGTTGAGATCACACGGCTGCACTCCAGGCCAGGCGACAGAGTGAGACTGCGTCTCAAAAAAAAAAAAAAAAAAAAAATTATAGAGACAAGGTCTTATGTTGCCCAGGCTGGTCTCAAACTTCTAGCCTCAAGTGAGCCCCAAGTGCTGGGATAACAGATGTGAGCCACACCACCCAGGCCTCAGGGATTAATTCTATCTTGCACAAATGAAAGACTTGGGAAACATCTGTGTAATATGCCACCAGATACAAATACTGCCAGACGCCCTTTGCCCAGGCTCAACTCTGAATCAGAGCAGAGTGCCTAGGGGAAGAGATCCAGACATCCAAGCTTGCAAGACAATCAAATTCCTGGTTGAGAGCTCTATAAAGAAGAGGGACTTCTAGCTGTAGTTCTACAAGTTTACCAGCAGATGGGAACAGTCTCCTACCATCTTTTAAAGTTTCCTACCACTGCACTGTTGACAACTGGCAGATTTACAGAAAAGTCTATTCTGTGAGTCTTTACCAAGGATCTACTTGAAATCTAGAGTCATGTGCAATCTCTTTGGGAGGCGGGCAGGGAAGAGACAAAAGTAAAGGAAGACTGAGCTCAATCTTCAGAGGGTACATTTCATTGGAGAGCAATGAAATACACACAAAGCAATTAAGATCCCCTACAAGATAACACACCTGAGAGTTTGACGGGAGACACTATCTCCTTGGGCTTCAGTTTCACGAAATGAGGAGGGAGAAATTGAAGACATTCACAGTGGCCGGCGCGGTGGCTCACGCTTGTAATCCCAGCACTTTGGGAGCCTGAGGCAGGCAGATCACCTGAGGTCAGGAGTTCGAGAGCAGCCTGACCAGTATGGTGACACCTCGTCTTTACTAAATACAAAAAAATTAGCCGGGCATGGTGGCGCATGCCTGTAATCCCAGCTACTTGGGAGGCTGAGGCAAAAGAATTGCTTGAACCCAGGAGGCAGAGGTCGCAGTGAGCTGAGATTGCACCATTGCACACCAGCCTGGATGACAAGAGTGAAACTCCATCTCAAGAAAAAAAAAAAAAAAAAGAGGAAGAAGACATTCATAGTGTCCCAACCTAGGTGCACATCAACAGTGGACTGGATAAAGAAAGTGGGGTACATATACACCAAGGAATACTATGCAGCCAGAAAAAAATGAAATCATGTCCTTTGCAGTAACATGGATGCAGCTGGAGGCCATTATCCTGAGTGAATCAACACAGAACCAGAAAACCAAATATAGCATGCTGTCCCTTACAAGTGGGAACTAAGCACTGAACACACAGGGACATAAAGATGTGAACAATAGCCCAGGTGCAATGGCTCACGCCTGTAATCCCAGCACTTTGGGAGGCCGAGGCAGGAGGATGACTTGAGCTCATGAGTTCAAGAGCAACCTGGGCAACATGGCGAAATGCCGTCTCTATCAAAAATACAAAAAATTAGCTGGGTGTGGTGGTGCACACCTGTGGTTCCAACTGCTTGGGAGGCTGATGTGGGAGATGGCTTGAGCCCAGGAAGTGGAGGTTGCAGTGAGCTGTGATTTTACCACTGCACTCCAGCCTGGGTGACAGAGTGATACCCTATCTCAAACAAACAAACAAAGTTGTTTTTTTTGTTTGTCTGTTTTGTTTTTTTACAGAATCTCGCTCTGTCACCAGGCTGGAGTGCAGTAGCGCGATCTCGGCGATTCTCATGAGTAGCTGGGATTACAATCATGTGCCACCACGCCGAGCTAATTTTTGTATTTTTAGTAGAGATGGGGTTTTGCCATGTTGGCCAGGATGGTCTCGATCTCTTGACCTCGTGATCTGCCCGCCTTGGCCTCCCAGAGTGCTGGGATTACAGGCATGAGCCATTGTGCCTGGCCAAAAAATTTTTTTATAAAGATGGGAATAGGGCCGGGCATGGTGGCTCACGCCTGTAAACCTAGCACTTTGGGAGGCCGGGGCAGATGGATCACCTGAGGTCAGGAGTTCGAGACCAGCCTGGCCAACATGGTGAAACGTGTCTCTACTAAAAATACAAAAGAAATAGCTGGGTGTGGTGGCAGGTTCCTGTAATTCCAGCTACTTGGGAGGCTGAGGCAGGAGAATCGCTTGAACCTGGGAGGCGGAGGTTGCAGTGAGCCGAGATTGTTCCACTGCACTCCAGCCTGAGTGACAACAACGAAACTCTGTCTCAAAAAAAAAAAAAAAAAAGATGGGAATAATAGATATTGGAGACAATATTTTTAAAAAGTGGGGAGGGAAAGAGAGGGAAGCAAGGGTTGAAAAACTTCCTATTGGGTACAATGTTCACTATGTAGGTGACGGTATCAATAGAAGCCCAAGCTTCAGCATCATGCATATACCCTTGTAACGAACCTTCGCATGTACCCACTTAATCTAAAAACAATTTCTTTTTTGAGATGGAGTCTCGCTCTGTCTACCAGACTGGAGTGCAGTGGCACGATCTTGGCTTACTGCAGCCTCTGCCTCCCGGGTTCAAGCAATTCTCATGCCTCAGCCTCCCAAGAAGTTGAGACTACTTGGTGTCTCACCACCACGCCCGGCTAATTTTTGTATTTTTAGGAGAGACAGGGTTTCACCATGTTGGTCAGGCTGGTCTCAAACTCCTGGCCTCAAGTGGTCTGCCTGCCTCGGCCTCTCAAAGTGCTGGGATTACAGGTGAGAGGCACAGCAACTGGCATCTTTCTTTTCTTTTTTCTTTTCTTTTCTTTTTTTTTTTTTTTTTTTGAGACAGAATCTTGCTCTGTTGCCCAGGCTGGAGTGCAGTGTCATGATATCGGCTCACTGCAACCTGGGCCTCCTGGGTTCAAAGAAATTCTCGTGCCTCAGCCTCCCAAGAAGCAGGGACTACAGGCATGCACCACCACATCCAGCTAATTTCACACTGTGGTCTCATCGGAGGATTTGCCCAACAAAGGGCAGCATGCAGATGTAGTACCCTTGAGATCCATGTGGTTGGTGTCCCAAGGGAGACTTCTGGAAGGAACTCTTGGGGCCCCTCAACTCTGGACCTTTAAGTCTCAAAATTTCATGTGTTAGTCTAGGTTTGAGCTTAGTCATTTCAACCTTGAAGGCCTTGGTTTCTTTAGCTTGCAGTAATCTCTTGCATATATACACAATTTTAAATTTTAAAATTAATAAAGTACTTCCACATGGTCTTAGTTCATTTGTGCTGCCACAACAGACTGCCACAGACTAGGTAATATATACAAACCAGAAATGTATTTCTCATAGTTCTAGGGGCTGGGAAGTCCAATATCAAGGTGCTGGCATCTTGCATGGGCCTTCTTGCTGCTTCCTCACACGGCAGAAGGCAGAAGGGCAAAATGAGAGCAAACCCACTTCTGCAAGCCTCTCTATAGCAACTGTAATCCATTTGTGAGGGTGAAGCCTACAAGACCCAAACACCTTCCAGAATGCCCCACGTCCCTACGCTGTTGCACTGGGGACCAAGTTTCCAACACATGAATTTGGGGAGACACATTCAAATCAGAGCACAACCCCTGAGATTTTTTTTTTCATTTCTTACAACTCCATGAGGAAATTTTTTCTTCTAATTTATGAATTTTAAAAAATCGAATGATTATTTAAATCCAATCATTTAAAAAATAGTTCAAGTGACAGAACTCCATTTCAAAAAAATACTTGATTTATTTATTCTGCAAACATTTATTAAGAACTATTGGCTGGGTGTGGTGGCTTATGCTTGTAATCCCGGCACTTTGGGAGGCCGAAGTGGGTGGATCACTTGAGGTCAGGAGTTTGAGACCAGCCTGGCCAACATGGGTGAAACTCCACCTCTACTAAAAATACAAAAATTAGCCGGTCATGGTGGCAGGTACCTGTAATCCCAGCTACTCAGGAGGCTGAGGCAGGAGAATTGCTTGAATCCAGAAGACAGAGGTTACAGTGAACCAAGATCACACCACTGCACTCCAGCCTGGGCAACAGAGTGAGACTCCATCTCAAAAAAGCAAAAGAAGCATTGGCTGGGTGTGGTGGGTCACACCTGTAATCCTAACACTTTGGGAGGCTGAGCTGGGAGGATCCATTGAGGCCAGGTGTTTGAGATCAGCTTGGTGAACATAGTGAGACCCCATTTCTAGAAACAATTTTAAACATTAGCTGGGCATGGTGGCAGGTATTTGTAGTCCCAGCTACTTGGGAGGCTAAGGCAGAAGGATCACTTTAGCCCAAGAGTTTGAGGCTGCAGTGAGCTATGATTGTACCACTTCACTGCAGCCTGGGTAATAGACTCTGTCTAAAACAAAACAAAACAAAACAAAACATGGAATGATTGCATGCTATTTGAGAATATGAATCAGGTCCCTAGCCTTGTGAAACTCACATTCTAGCAATACATATAAACAGAGTAACACATTATTATGATGCAATATAAAACTACTACATTAGGGGCAGGCACATTGCCTTATGCCTGTTAATCCCAGCACTTTGGGAGACTAAGGTGGGCAGATCCCTTCAGCCTGGGAGTTTGAGACCAGCCTTGGCAACACGGTGAAATCCCATCTCTACAAAAAATAGAAAAACTAGCTAAGTGTGGTGGCATATGCCTGTGGTCCCAGCTACTTGGGAGGCTGAGGCAGGAGGACTGCTTGAGCCCAGGAGGTGGAGGTTGCACTGAGCTGAGATTGTGCCATTGCACTCCATCCCTGGGTGACAGAGAAGACTCTGTCTCAAAGATGAATAAAATAAAATAATAAAATAGTACTACATTAAAATGTGGGGGAAGGAAGGAGCAGTGATTGAGTGATTTCTACACTCTAGGCCAGGGGTCCCCAACCCCTGGGCCATGGACCAGTACTGGTCCATCTGTGGCCTGTTAGGAACTGGGCCTCACAGCAGGAGGTGAGTGGCAGGTGAGCAAGCAAAGCTTCATGTATATTTATATTTGCTCCCCATCACTCGCACTACTCCCTGAGCTCCGCCCCCTGTTGGATCAGTGGCAGCAATGGATTCTCATAAGAGTGCAAACCCCACTGTGAACTGCGCACGTGAGGGATCTAGATTGCATGCTCCTTATGAGAATCTAATGATAAATGTAATATGCTTGAATCATCCCAAAACCATCCCCCATCACAAGACTGTGAAAAAGTTGTCTTCCACGAAACTGGTCCCTAGTGCCAAAAAGGTTGGGGATTCCTGTTCTGTCTCTCTCTCTCTCTCTTTTTTTTTTTTTGAGACAGTCTTGCTCTGTTACCCAGTCTGGAGTGCAGTGGTGCGATCTCAACTCACTGCAACCTCTGCCCCCACGGTTCAAGCGATTCTCCTGCCTCAGTCTCCCGAGTAGCTGGGATTACAGGCATGCACCATCACACCCAGCAAATTTTTGTATTTTTAGTAGAGATGGGGTTTCACCATGTTGGCCAGGATGGTCTTGAACTCCTGACCTCAGGAGATCCACCTGCCTCAGCCTGCCAAAGTGCTGGGATTACAGGCATGAGCCACTGTGCCTGGCCAAGGGGACCGCTGTTCTAAGCCGTGCAAAAAGTGCTTTCTCTGCAACTTCCACTGAAATCAGTCAGGATAAGTTAAGTTATGCTGCAGAACAAAAATCCCAGATCTCTGTTTATGTTCCACCCATACTGCACGCTGAACATGGGTAGCCAGAAGTTTTGCTCACATAGTCACTCAGGGAGCCAAGTGAACAGAGGTTCTGTCTCAACCACCCTTTTAGTGGCAGTGGCAGGGTAAAATCAACTCCCAACAAGCAACTATATGTTCTAAGCCATATGTAGCACCAGTCAATTCTCACGACTCATTACAGGTCAAGCTACAAGATCTCATTCAACCACAAGGGGGCCTGAAAGCCCGCTGTCCCCTGAGCCCAGAGACAAGAGGAATAAATATTATTAAGGACTAAGGACAAGTAAATATTTGTACTTCAATAAAAAACTATGCATCGGGCTAGGCATGGTGGCTCATGCATGTAATCCCAGCACTTTGGGAGGCCGAGGCGGACGGATCACTTGAGGTCAGGAGTTCGAGACCAGCCTGGTCAACATGGTGAAACCCCATCTCTACTAAAAATATAAAAATTAGCCAGGTGTGGTGGCGCATGCCTGTAGTCCCAGCTACTTGGGAGGCTGAGGTGGGAGGATCCCTTGAGCCTGGGAGGTCGAGGCTGCAGTGAGCTGTGATGGCACCACTGCACTCCAGCCTGGGCAATAGAGCAAGACTCTGTCTCATAGGAAAAAACGACAGCAACAATAACTCTACACAGTGGCTATCAGTCGGCAACAGGGGAGAGGCAGCCGCATCTTAGAATCGCTAGGAAGCTTTTCCTAAATAAACTTGTCCCTGCCTGTGAGCTAATCCTCTCCAACCTTCAGGCCCAAATTCCAATATGTTCTGGGATAGGACAGAAGCTGGGGGGTGAGGACCCAGGTGAGGTGAGCCTCTGGCAGGCGAGGAACCCAGGCACAAAGATGAACTCTGGCCTCAGAAGACATGGGATACCTGGAGCAGAAACAGAAGTCCTGGTTGGGAATATGAGCCGAGGATCGGCTGGAATGGGGCTGCTTCCATAGAAACCACTCTTTTTATTTTTTTTTCCCTGTCCTCTGCCTTCCTGCTGTGTTTGGTAATGACCTTGTCTTCTCCATTAAGAATCCACTGTTTCAGCTGAGGCTGTGACTCTACGGTTCCATTAAAGCTCTCCTGGGGCAGTCAGACATCCACCAAGTTCATAAGAGCTGAGACAGGGCAAGCTTGGAGGCACCAGGCTGGATATCCACCCTCCTGGGAGAAGCAGGGTGACAGCCTAGATGACTTTTCCTCCCTGCTCCCAACCAGTGGCTCCAGTGCTTCATGAAGGGGTCACTGTGACAAGGAGGTCACTGCCCCTTCTTGGACCTCAGAGTCTTAAGCAATGATAACTCCTTCCATGTATAAGCAGTTTTTTTGTTTTGTTTTGTTTTGGGTTTTTTTTTTTTTTTTTTTTTTTTGAGATAGGGTCTTGCTCTGTCACCCAGGCTGGAGTGCAGTGGCACCATCTCGGCTCACTGCAGCCTCGACCTCCCAGGCTCAAGCGATCCTCTCACTTCAGCCTCCTGAGTAGCTGGGACCACAGCATGTACCACCACGCCTGGCTAATTCTGTGTATGTGTGTGTGTGTGTGTGTGTGTGTGTGTGTGTGTGTGTGTGTGTGTGTAGTAGAGATGGGGTTTTGCCATGTTGCCCAGGCTGGTCTCGAACCCCTGAGCTCAAGAAATTTGTCCACCTTGGCCTCCCAAAGTGCTGGGATTACAGGCGTAAGCCACCGAGTCCGGCCTCCAGCAGTTTTCTTATAGTGAGCCCTGCTGCACACACACGTGATCTCTATGTTGCAGGCGGTGTTGAGCATGGCTGGGAGCACAAGCTTGGACTCCAGTTGCCTGGGCTTGGATCCACCATTTATTAGCTGTGTGATCTGAGCTAAGTTCTTGAACCTGAATCCTCCATTAACCCTGGATTCCTTACTGGTAAAATGGAGATTGTAATGATACTAGGCTCATCAGGTTGCTACAAAGACTTCATGAGATAATGGATAAAAAGCTCAGAGACAGAGCCTGCTATGTAGTAAGTGGTTAACAGAAGTCCATTACAGGCCAGGGGTGGTGGCTCTCACATGTAATCCCAGCACTTTGGGAGGCCGAGGCAGGTGGATCACCTGAGGTCAGAGGTTCAAGACCAGGCTGGCCAACATGACAAAACCCCATCTCTACTAAAAATACAAAAATTAGCCGGGCATCCTGGCGCATGCCTGTAATCCCCATTACTCGGGAGGCTGAGGCAGGGAGAATCATTTGAACCCGGGAGGCAGAGTTTGCAGAGCACCGAGATCGCACTACTATACTCCAGCCTGGGTGACAGAGTGAGATTCCATCTCAAAAAAAAAAAAAAAAAAGTCTGGCCGGGCGCAGTGGCTCACGCCTGTAATCCTAGCAGTTTGGGAGGCCAAAGCAGGTGGATCACGAGGTCAAGAGATAGAGACCATCCTGGCCAACATGGTGAAACCCCATCTCTACTAAAAACGCAAAAATTAGCTGGGTGTGGTGGTGCGCACCTGTAGTCCCAGCTAGTCGGGAGGCTGAGGCAGGAGAATCCCTTGAACCCAGGAGGCGGAGGTTACAGTGAGCCAAGATCGTGCCAATGCACTCCAGCCTGGCAACAGAGCAAGACTCCGTCTCAAAACAAACAAACAAACAAACAAACAAGAACAACAAAAAAAAAACTCCATTGCCGTGTCAGCTCTTGTTTTTTTCCTTTTTTTCCCTCGATCTGTCACCCAGGCTAGAGTGTAGTGGTGTGATCTCGGTTCACTGCAACCTCCGCCTCCTGGATTCAAGTGATTCTCCCTGCCTCAGCCTCCCTCCCGAGTAGCTGGGATTACAGGCATGCACCACCACGTCCAGCTAATTTTTGTATTTTTAGTAGAGACAGCGTTTCACCATGTTGGGCTGGCTGGTCTCAAACTCCCAACCTCAGGTGATCCGCCTGCCTCAGCCTCCCAATGTGCTGGGATTACAGGCGTGAGCTACCGCACCTGGCATTTTTTTCCCCCCGTTTTTTAGAGAGAGGGACTTGCTTTGTCACCCAGGCTGGAGTGCAGTGGCACAATTACAGTTCACTCAACCCGGGAGGTGGAGGTTGCAGTAAGCTGAGATCGTGTCACTGTACTCCAGCCTGGGTGACAGTGCAAGACTCCGTCTCTAAAAAAAAAAAAAAAAATTAGCCAGGCGTGGTGACATGTACCTATAGTCCTTCCTACTTGGGAGGCTGAAGCAGGAGGATCGATTTGACTCTAGGAGATTGAGTCTGCAGCGAGCTGTGATCATGCCATTGCACTCCAGCCTGGGTGACAGAGCGAGACTGTAAAAAAAGAAAAAAAAAAAAAGGCTGAGCGCGGTGGCTCACGCCTGTAATCCCAGCACTTTGGGAGGCCAAGGCGGGCAGATCACAAGGTCAGGAGAGTGAAACCATCCTGGCCAACATGGAGAAACCCTGTCTCTACTAAAAACACAAAAATTGGCCGGGCGTGGTGGCAGGCAACTGTAATCCCAGCTACTCGGGAGGCTGAGGCAGGAGAATCGTTTGAACCTGAGAGTTGGAGGTTGCAGTGAGCAGAGATCGTGCCACTGCACTCCAGCCTGGCGACAGACTGAGACTCCATCTCAAAAAAAAAAAAAAAAGGAAAAGGTAGGGTGGTGGCAATGAGATGAGTGATTGCCTACTTGTGCCCAGTGAGTCTACATTTTACATAAGATAAGGTGTGCATTTGAAGGTAAAGGGAATAGAGAAGGCAGGTGTCTTGGGGAGAGGTGCAGAAGGGATGAATCTCATCTTGTCTTTGTTCTGTATCTGTGAGGAAGAGCTAGTAAGGGACATTATCGGTAATAATGAAAAACTGAAAGGGCTGGTTTCCGTTTAGCCCCTAGGGAAGAAAGTCTAATGGTAGTTAGTGAGGGAGTGGGGATAATGAGCTGTGTCTGATCTCTCTTCCTGTCACAGCCTGTGAACTCAGCCTCCAAGCTTTCTCTGGGGTTTCCTGGGCCAACAGGGGTTGAGTTTGTTGAGGACTTAGAATTTTATTTTTAGGTCGGGCACAGTGGCTCATGTCTGTAATCCCAGCACTTTGGGAGGCCGAGGTGGGAGGAGGGCTTAAGCCCAGGATTTCAAGACCCCGTCTCTATTTTAAAATAATGATAATAATAATAATAAAGATTTCCCAGGGCTGCTCTGGAAAGTGAGAGTCAGACAAAAGAGGGGAGGTGGGGGAAAGGAAAGGAGAGGAAAGGACGGGAAGTGAAAGAGGCTGGTTTTGTTTGTTGTTATTAGCCTTAGAGAACTATTTGGAATTTTTAAACAAATTTTTGCTCACGCCTGTAATCCCAGCACTTTGGGAGGCCGAGGCGGGCGGATCACCTGAGGTCAGGAGTTCAAGACCAGCCTGGACAACATGGCGAAATCCCATCTTTACTAAAAATACAAAGATTAGGCCGGGCGCGATGGCTCACGCCTGTAATCCCAGCACTTTGGGAGGCCAAGGAGGGCAGATCATGAGGTCAGGAGATCGAGACCATCCTGGCTAACATGGTGAAACCCCGTCTCTACTAAAAATACAAAAATTAGCCGGGCATGGTGGCGGGCACCTGTAGTGCCAGCTATTTGGGAGGCTGAGGCAGGAGAATGGCGTGAACCCAGGAGGCGGAGGTTGCAGTGAGCCAAGATCATGCCACTGCACTCCAGCCTGGGCTACAGAGCAAGACTCCGTCCCCCCACCCAAAAGAAAATACAAAGATTAGCCGAGTGTGGCAGCACATGCCTGTAATCCGAGCTACTCAGGAGGCTGAGGCAGGAGAATCGCTTGAACATAGGAGGTGGAGGTTGCAGTGAGCCAAGATCGCACCACTGCACTCCAGCCGGGGTGACAGAGCAAGACTGCCTCAAAAAAAAAAAACCTTTTTTTTTTTTTTTAGAGGTAGACTCTGACTCTGTCGCCCAGGCTGGAGCACAATGGCACAATCATAGCTCACTGCAGCCTCAAATTTCTGCCCTTAAGTGATCCTCCCAACTCAGTCTCCCCAGTAGCTGAGACTACAGGCATGCACCACCATGTCCAGCTGATTTTTTCTTTTATTCTTTGTAGAGATGGGGTCTTGCTATGTTGCCTAGGCGGGTCTCAAACTCCTGGCCTCAAGCAATCCTCCTGCATTGGCCTCCCAAAGTGCTGGGATTACTGATGCAAGCCACAGTGCCTGGCCAGAGACTGCTTTTACTGGTTGTTATTAGCCTTAGATAACTATTTGTTTTAAAAAAATTATTTTGAGATAGCATCCAGCTCTGTTGCCCAAGTTGGAGTGCAGCAGTGTGATCATAGCTCACTGCAGCCTTGGCTTCCCAGACTCAAGTGATCCCCCCACCTCAGCCTTTAGAGTAGCTGGGACTACAGGCATGTGCCAACACACTCTGCTAATTTAAAAAAAATTTTCAACCAGGCACGGTGGCTCACACCTGTAATCCCAGCACTTTGGGAGGCCGAGGCAGGTGGATCATTTGAGATCAGGAGTTTGAGATCAGCCTGACCAACATGGTGAAACCCCATCTCTACTAAAATACAAAAAAAGTTAGCTGGGCATGGTGGTGCATCCCTGTATTCCCAGCTACTCGGGAGGCTGAGGCAGGAGAATCACTTGAACCCGGGAGGCGAAGGTTGCAGTGAGCCGAGATTGCACCATTGCACTTCAGCCTGGATGACAAGAGTGAAACTCCATCTCAAAAAAAAAATTTGTAGCCACCAGCATCAGCTAATTTTTTTTATGTTTTGTAGACACAGTGATCTCACTATGTTGCCCAGTCTGGTCTCAAACTCCTGGCCTCAAGTGATCCTCCTGTCTCAGCTTCCCAAAGTCCTTTCTTTTTTCTTTTCTTTGAGACGGAGTCTCACTCTGTCGCCAGGCAATCCCAGTTCACTGCAACCTCTACCTCCTGGGTTCAAGTGATTCTCCTGCGTCAGCCTCCTGAGTAGCTGGGATTACAAGTGTGAGCCACCACGCCTGGCTAATTTTTGTATTTTCAGTAGAGACGGGGTTTCGCCACGTTGGCCTAGCTGGTCTCGAACTCCTCACCTCAAGAGATCCACCTGCCTCGGCCTCCCAAAGTACTGGGATTACAGGTGTGAGCCACTTCGCCCAGCCTGTAAAGTATATGAAGTATACTAATCTTAAGTGTATAGCCTGAAGAAGCATTACATAGTTATATACCCATGTTACTATCACAGAAGATATGCAACATTGTAGTTCCTTAGAAGATAACTTCATGCCACTTTCCACTCAGTCATGCTTACTGCTTGAGTTCCAGTTTATATCCTGGGAGACATATGATATCCCAGAGATATCCACTTTTTTTTTTTCCTATTTTGACTTATATCCCTATCAGTTAGTGTTTATTTGTTTTTAAGATGGAGTCTTGCTCTTGTCGCCCAGGATGGAGTGCAGTGGTGCAATCTCAGCTCACTGCAACCTCTGCCTCCCAGATTCAAGCAATTCTCCTGCCTCAGCCTCCCGAGTAGCTGGGATTACAGGTGCCCGCCACCACGCCCAGCTAATTTTTGTATTTTTGGTAGAGACAGGGTTGCGCCATGTTGGCCAGGCTGACCTCAGGTGATCCACCCACCTCAGCCTCCCAAAGTGCTGAGATTACAGGTGTGAGCCACCACACCCAGCCCCTCTTCTCTCTTCTAATCCAGGCCCACTGCTTCATCTGTCATCTCTATGAGGGTGACACTCAGCTGACAGCTCTGACAACCCTTTGGATGGTCCCACTGCCTGATGGCCATCTCTGTGTGGCATTTGAAACTCAGCTTGTCCACAAATGATCTTGTATCTTTCCCTCAAAGGATGCCTCATCTTGGGCCATGGCATTATTTTGCTAGTGTAGGATGAGATCAACTTGTCCTGCGGACACTTGATCCCCATCCATCACCTGGGCCAATTCTGAGCTGTCTCCCTACTCCTGGCTTGTGGGCTGCCTGTCTGGCTGGGCTTCCCATTTTGGCTCAGTTCCTGCCTCCCTGGCTCCTGACTTGGTGCAGCTCCTGGCTCCAGTTTCAGATTCTGCCCCAGCTCCTGGTTCAACCCACAGAGGAATGGGGTGCCAGGCTGGTCCGAAGGTAATTGAGTTATCTCTTATCTGAGTTGATTGTTCATAGTCAGTTACAGATCAAACTCCTTTCTCTACTCTTTTTTTTTTTTTTTTTTGAGACAGAGTCTTGCTCTGTCACCCAGGCTGGAGTGCAGTGGTGCAGTTTTGGCTCACTGCAACCTCTGCCTCATGAGTTCAAGCAATTCTTCCTGCTTCAGCCTCCCAAGTAGCTGGGATTACTGGCGACCACCGCCATGCCTGGCTAATTTTTGTATTTTTAGCAGAGACAGGGTTTCATCATGTTGGCCAGGCTGGTCTCAGAACTCCTGATTTCAGGTGATCCACCCAACTCGGTATCCCAAAGTACTGGAATTACAGGCATGAGCCACTGCACCCAGCTTTTTTTTTTTTTTTAGACAGAGTCTTACTTCACTCTGTCACCCAGGCTGGAGTGCAGTGGCATGATCTCCACTCACTGCAACCTCCACCTCCTGGGTTCAAGCGATTCTCCTGCCTCAGCCTCCCGAGTAGCTGGGATACAGGGGTGACCACCACACCCGGCTAATTTTTGTATTTTTAGTAGATACCTGGTTTCATCATGTTGGCCAGACTGGTCTCAAACTCCTGACCTCAAGTGATCCACCTGCCTCCGCCTCCCAAAGTGCTGGGATTATAGGCATAAGCCATTGCGCCTGGCCTTGTTCTACTGTTTAATGCCTTCTCACTACTCCACTTGACTAGTCTAAAAAATAAAAAAATAGGGCCAGGCGCGTTGGCTCATCCCTGTAATCCCAGCACTTTGGAGGCCTAGGCGGGAGGATTGCTTGAGCCCAGGAGTTCGAGACCAGTTGGGGTAACATAGCAAAACCTTGTAGCTACAAAAAAAAGAAAAAATTACCTGGGGGGATTGTGCATGCCTGTGGTCCCAGCTACCCAGGAGGCTGGGGTGGGAGGATCACCTGAGCCCAGGAGGTTGAGGCTGCAGTGAGCTGTGATCTTGCCACTGCACTCCAGCCAGAGTGACAGAATGAAACACTGTCTCAAAATAAACATACATAATAATTAAAATAAAAAATAAAAAAATAAAGGTATGGGGCACCCAAGACCACTCCTGGCAGGTCTCTGCTGCCCCGTTACTGAGCACCACCCTTGTCTCCAATCTACCCTGACTCTTTCTATACACACCTGCATGTGCAGACAGACACACACAATTAATACTTTGAGTACTGACATGAACATTTCAAGATCTGGCAAAGACTTGCCGGGCACAGTGGCTTATACCTGTAATCACAGCACTTTGGGAGGTTGAGGAGGGAGGATTGCTTGAGCCCAGGAGTTTGAGAGCAGCCTAGGCAACATGGTGAAACCCTGTCTCTATTTTTTTTTTTAAAAAGGATCTGGCAAAGACTTTAGATAATACAGCTTTCAGTCTTGGAGTTCCTGATATACACTAGCTAGTAATAAGCTGAGAGTACTTTTCTTTTAGGCACGGGGTCTTGCTATGTTGCCCAAGCTGGCCTTGAACTCCTGGGCTCGAGTGATCCTCCCGCCTCAGCCTCCCAAGTAGTTGAGACTACAGATGTGGGCCATCACGCTCAGCTGTTTCTTTGGGTGTGTTTTTGTTGTTTCTGTGTTTGTTAACTATTTTATCTTTATGTTTTCTGCCTTTATTTTTAAAGTATATATAAAGACAATAACCTCTGTATATAAACCCTCCCTCCATCTTATAACCAAAACTAGCATCTGGGATTATATCCTTCCATGCCTTGTGTGTGTGTGTGTGTGTGTGTGTGTGTGTGTGTATTCTTTCACATACAAAAGGATATATACAGCTATATGGGATTTTTCTTTTGCTTGTTTTTATCAAAGTAGAATCATTCTATTCACTCTACTCTGCAACTTCCTGCTTTTTCACTTGACAGTTTTCAAATTTCATGGACATCCCTACAAGTCAGTATTTTTAGATCTAACGTTATCTTTTTTTTTTTTTTTTTGAGACGGAGTCTCGCTCTGTCGCCCAGGCTGGAGTGCGGTGGTGCGATCTCCACTCACTGCAAGCTCTGCCTCCCAGGTTCACGCCATTCTCCTGTCTCAGCCTTCCCAGTAGCAGGGACTACAGGTGCCTGCCGCCATGGCCGGCTAATTTTTTTGTATTTTTAGTAGAGACCGGGTTTCACTGTGTTAGCCAGGATGGTCTCGATCTCCTGACCTTGTGATGCGCCCACCTCGGCCTTCCAAAGTGCTGGGATTACAGGTGTGAGCCACCGCGCCCGGCCACTTTATCCTTTTTTCGTATTCATACACGCAAATACAGACAGATATCTTTTTTTTTTTTTGAGACAGGGTCTCACTCTGCCACCCAGGCTGGAGTGCGCTGGCACTGTCTCAGCTCACTGCAACCTCTGCCTCCCACGTTCAAGCAATTCTCGTGTCTCAGTCTTCCAAGTAGCTGGGATTACAGGTGCACGCCACCTGTATTTTTTGGTAGAGATGGGTTTCACTACGTTGGCCAGGCTGGTCTCAAACTCCTGACCTCAGGTGATCCATCCACCTCAGCCTCCCAAAGTGCTAGGATTACAGGTATGAGCCACCGTGCCCGGCCTTGAGAAATATACTTTTGAATAAATGAGATGCTCTTCTTGTTTAATCCCCCAAACATCTGGAGAAACATGGCATTCTCATCATTCTATTTTAGCACTTACTTTTTTTTTTTGAAACAGAGTCTGGCTCTGTCGCCAGGGCTGGAGTGCACTGGCACGATCTTGGCTCACTGCAACCTCCGCCTCCCGTGTTCAAGCAATTCTCTTGCCTCAGCCTCCCAAGTAGCTGGGATTACAGATGTGCGCCACCACGCCCAGCTAATTTTTGTATTTTTAGTAGAGACAGGGTTTCACCATGTTGGCGAGGCTGGTCTTGAACTCCTGACCTCAGGTGATCTGCCCGACTCAGCCTCCCAAAGTGCTGGGATTACAGGTGTGAGCCACTGCGCCTGGCCTTTCTGGCACTTACTTTCTTGTGTAGGATGTGCTTTTTGTTTGTTTTTTATTTATCTTATTTTTATTCTTATTTATTTATTTTTAGACTGTGTCTTGCTTTGTCTCCCAGGCTGGAGTGCAATGGCACAATATCGGCTCACTGCAACCTCTGCCTCCCAGGTTCAAGTGATTCTCCTGCCTCAGCCTCCCAAGTAGCTGGGACTACAGGTGTATGCCACCACGCCCGGCTAATTTTTGTATTTTTAGTAGAGAGGGGTTTCACCATGTTGGCCAGGCTGATCTTGAACACCTGACCTCAAGTGATCTGCCCACCTCGGCCTCCCAAAGTGCTGGGATTACAGGCTTGAGCCACTGTGCCTGGCCTGTTTGTTTTTTTAGACAGGGTCTTGCTCTGTCACCCAGGCTGGAGTGCAGTGGGACAATCATAGCTCACTGCAGCCTTGAACTCCTGGGCTTAAGCAATCCTCTTGTCTTAGCTTTCCAAGTAGCTGGGACTACAGGTACCTGCCACCACACCCAGCTATATTTTTGCTTTTTGTAGAGATAGGGTCTCACCATATTGCCCGGGATGGCCTCGAACTCCTGGGCTCAAGTGAGGATGTGCTTTCTAAAAAACACATGTATCCATGACCAAACAGTAAATGTATAATCTTTTTAGTATTGTGCCTCCTCCAGAGTAAGAGCCCAAGGAATGTTTGCTGAACGAATGAAAGCTTGCATTATTACTCTTCCTAATTTACTGTTGGGTAAGTGGCTCAAAGCATTCAGCAACTTGTCCAAGAACCCACAACTGAAATACTCACTTATTAGTTCCAGAAGAAGACAAACAGTCCAATTTAAAAATGGGCAAAAAAGTTTAAGAAGAAACAGCACTGGCTGGGCACGGTGGTTCATGCCTGTAATCCCAGCACTTTGGGAGCCTGAGGCGGGCGGATCACGAGGTCAGGAGTTCGAGACCAGCCTGGCCAGCATGGCGAAACCCCGTCTCTACTAAAAATACAAAAATTAGCCAAGCATGATGATACATGCCTGTAATCCCAGCTACTCAGGAGGCTGAGGCAGGAGAATCGCTTGAACCTGGGAGGCGGAGGTTGCAGTGAGCCGAGATCGTGCCACTGCACTCCAACCTGGGTGCAACAGGGCGAGACTCCAGCACATTTGCACAGCCTAAAATTATCTCCCTGTCAAAGGTAAAGCAACTCCATCTTGGATGCTAACCCGCTATGTTGACTTCTGATTAATCCCTGTTCTAGGAATGCCGGTAAGATGTCTACTTTATCTACAGTTACCATAAATCCTGCCCTTAGGTCAAAACAACTTTGACCATAAGTCCTTCCCTTAGACAGGTTCACATAGCATTCTTGCCTTTCTCTGAGAAGTCAACTTCAATTGCCCTACACATTGCTTCCCTGTGGTATATAAGCCTTGGGTCTGGGTGGTAATGGCGCAGGTGTCCGCCATCTTGTCTCTTAACCACCTACAACATGGCTTCTCTTCCTAAATCCCTATTAGATATCTTTTTTTGGGCCCGGCGCAGTGGCTCACGCCTGTAATCCCATCACTTTGGGAGGCCGAGGCGGGTGGATCACAAGGTCTGGGAGGCCGAGGCGGGTGGATCACGAGGTCAGGAGATCGGGACCACCCTGGCTAACACTGCAAAATCCTGTCTCTACTAAAAATACAAAAAAAATTAGCCGGGCGTGGTGGCGGGCGCCTGTAGTCCCAGCTACTCGGGAGGCTGAGGCAGGAGAATGGCGTGAACCCGGGAGGCAGAGCTTACAGTGAGCGGAGATGGCGCCACTGCACTCCAGCCTGGGCGACAGAGCGAGACTCCATCTCAAAAAAAAAAAGTCTTTTTTTTTTCTGAGAGACAGTGAGACAGCATGTGTTAGCATCTTTCTAAAGCCTCGCAGCTTCCTCAGCCTTTAGGGGTGGGTTTGCATACAACTACTTCCTGTGGAACACTCTCTCAAATAAGAAAATAATAACTTTACAGTGAAGAAATATGACAGATGCCACCTTAACCAAGTGACTGAGGTGAACATCATCAGTAATAACACATATGTATGTGTCCTTGAGAGAATGTGCTAAAAGGACGCATCACTTCTGTGGTATTTTACCAAAAATTAATAGCATCTATCTAATTATGAGAAAAGACAAGGTAAGCCCACATGGAGGGAGATCCTGTAAAATATCTGGTCAGTACTATTCAGAAGTGTCAAAGTTTAGGCCCCGCACAGTGGCTCACGCCTATAATCCCAGCACTTTAGGAGGCCGAGGCCGGCGGATCACTTGAGGTCAGGAGTTTGAGGTCAGCCTGGTCAACATGGTGAAACCCCGCCTCTATTAAAAAAAAAATACAAAAATTAGCCAGGTGTGGTGGCACATGCCTGTAATTCCAGCTACTCGGGCGACTGAGGCAAGAGAATCACTTGAACCTGGAAGGCGGAGGTTGCAGTGAGCTGAGATCGTGCCATTGCACTCCAGCCTGGGTGACAGAGTGAGACTCTGTCTCAATTAAAAAAAAAAAAAAGTGTACTTGGGCTCCAGAAACCTGATGGGACAATGTGGCCATCTTCATATCAGATGCTAAACCAGATCCAAACCGAGTATGAAATGTGACATATTTCACCTGTTATAAAAGGCAGGTGATAGGACACTTACTCCTCTGGCTTTCTAAGAGATTAGGATTTTATGTCTGGAAACCAGCATCCCTCAAAAGTACAAGAGGGGTGGCACAGTGGCTCATGCCTGTAATCCCAGCAATTTGGGAGGCCAAGGCAGTAGAAATGCTTGAGCTCAGGAGTTTGAGACCAGCCTGGGCAACATAATAAGACCTCTGTCTCAGTAAAAAAAATTAAAACATAAATTAGCTGGACGTGGTGGTACACGCCAGCAGTCCCAGCTACTTGGGAGGCTGAGGCTGGAGGATTGCTTGAGCAACCCTCGGGAGTTGGAGGCTGTAGTAAGTGGTGATTGCACCACTGCACTACAACCTGGGCGAGAGAGTAAGACCCTGTCCCCTCCCACCCCCTATAAAAAAAAAAAGTACAAGAACTGTTTCCTAAATTGCTAGAAGAGAAGGTCAGAGTTGAACGCATCTCACAGAGTCCTGTAGTTTATATCCTGGGAGGAGTTTCCCTCAAATCCTGGCAAAGGGTTTTGCTGCTAAGGCAAGTGTGAGATCCTTAGTTTTGTTTTTGTTGTTGTTGTTTTGTTTGTTTGTTTGAGCTGGAGTCTCACTCTGCCGCCCAGGCTGGAGTGCAGCAGTGCAATCTTGGCTCACTTCAACCTCCGCCTCCTAGGTTCAAGCAATTCTCCTGCCTCAGCTTCCTGAGTATCTGGGACTACAGGACGCCACCATGCCCAGCTAATTTTTGTATTTTTATTAGAGATGGGGTTTCACTATATTGGCCAGGCTGGTCTCAAACTCCTGGCCTCGTGATCTGCCCACCTCGGCCTCCCAAAGTGTTGAGATTACAGGCGTGAGCCACCACGCCCAGCCAAGGTCCTTAGTTTTAACTCTCTCTGAGTTTCACAGAGGAAGGTAACTCGCTTGAGTCCTTTCCACACAGGGTCCCTCCAAACCACAAATTCCTGATTCCTATTCTGGTTTATTCCTATTAAGAACTAGGCTGAGCCCTTAATCCCTGTTTAAAGGGGCCGTGTTTATTGAAGGCATAAACTCTGGGCAAAGGGTCATAAATCATTCTTTAGCTGGGTCCAGAGAGTGACGAGGGCACAAGACAGAGAATGGGCTCAAAGAGGCAATGTTATTAAGAATATCGTCTGCTTGTCTGGTGTTTTTCCTTGGAGGTACACCCCTGAGAATCCTCTGCGCTAAAAATCTCTTTGCCTCTCCAGATCCAGCGCTCCAAACTCTCCAGCTGGCTCTGTGCCTAGAAGAAGGGATGGGAACAGCACTGACCACATCACCCTTGCCCTTGGCTTCCAACTGGGTTTAGACAATGGGAGGCACTAGGAGGAAATCAAAGTAGATGAGAAAGAGAGGGAGAGAGAGAGAGAGAGAGAGAGAAATGGCCGGGAGAGAGAGAGAGAGAGAGAGAAATGACTGGGCGCGGTGGCTCACGCCTGTAATCCTAGCACTTTGGGAGGCTGAGGTGGGCGGATCACCTGAGGTCAGGAGTTCAAGACCAGCCTGGCCAACATGGTGAAACCCTGTCTCTACTAAAAATACAAAAATTAGCAGGAATTGGTCGTGGGCGCCTGTAATCCCAGCTACTCAGGAGGCTGAGTCAGGAGAATCGCTTGAACCTGGGAGGTGGAGGCTACAGTGAGCCGAGATCCCGCTACTGCACTCCAGCCTGAGCAACAGAGCAGGACTCTGTCTCAAATAAATAAATAAATAAATAAATAAATAAATAAATAAATAAAAATAAATATAAATATACAAAAGTTAGCCGGGCGTGGTGGTGGACACCTGTAATCCCAGCTACTTGGGAGGCTGAGGCAAGAGAATCACTCGAACCCGGGAGGCGGAGGTTTCAGTGAGCCGAGATTGTGCCACTGCACTCCAGCCTGGGCAATAGAATGAGAACCTGTCGTGAAAAAACAAAAAAAGAGAGAGAGTGAGATTGGGGTATTCATCCCCCAGCTGCCTCCCTGCCACGCCACTTTCCACAGTGACTGTGGGTTTTCTACCTAAGGTCACAGCTCTGGGAAAATGCCTACTTTCCCATGACCAGAGCCCCCACCAGGTTACAGCACAGCTCCCTCCCCTTTTCCCTTTAGGTCTAGAGATGGTAACAGCTTCCTGGTGTTCCAGTAATATCTGGTGCTTTACCTGTCCCGGTTGATTCCCTTAACTCAGGTCACACCTTTGTACATAGTTCCTTCTCTTTCTTTTTCCTGAGAGAGGGTCTCGGTCTCTCAGGCTGGCGTGCAGGGGTGCAATCATAGCTCACTGCAGCCTCGACCTCCTGGGCTCAAGGGATCCTCCCATCTCAGTCTCCTGAGGAGCTGGGATTACAGGTGTGCACCATCACACTTGGCTCACTGCAACCTCCACCTCCAGGGTTCAAGCGATTCTCGTGCCTCAGCCTCCCAAATAGCTGGGATTACAGGCGCGTGCCATCACACCCTGCTAATTTTTGTATTTTTAGTAAAGACGGGGTTTTGCCACGTTGCCCAGGCTGGTCTCAAACTCCTGGCCTCAAGTGAGCTGCCTGCCTTGGCCTCACAAAGTGCTGGGATTACAGGCATGAGCCACTGTGGCACGGCCACAAAAAAATTTTTAAAAATTAGCCACACATGGATGGGCATGGTGGCTCATGCCTGTAATCCCAGCACTTTGGGAGGCTGAGGCGGGCAGATCACTTGAGGTCAGGAGTTCGAGACCAGCCTGGCCAACATGGTGGAACTCTGTCTGTACTAACAATACAAAAATTGGCCGGGCGTGGTGGCACACACCTGTAATCCCAGCTACTTGGGAGGCTGAGGCAGGAGAATAACTTGAACCTGGGAGGCGGAGCCTGCAGTGAGCTGAGATTGTGACACTGCACTCCAGCCTGGGCAACAGAGCGAGAGTCTGTCTCTTAAAAAAAAAAGAGGAAGAAACTATGTACAAAGGTGTGACCTGAGTTAGGGGAATCAACCAGGACGGGTAAATTGGCAAAGCACCAGGAATTGCTGGAACAGCAGGAAGTCACTACACCCTATCTCTAAATAAATAAATGTTTTTAAAAAATTGAGATTTTTGTTTGTTTGTTTTTTGTTTTTTGCTTTTTGGAGATAGAGTTTCACTCTGTCATGCAGGCTGGAGTTCACTGGTGTGATCTCAGCTCACTGCAGCCTTTGCCTCCCAGGCTCAAGTGATTCTCCAGCCTCAGCTTCTCGAGTAGCTGGGATTACAGGCACATGCCACCACACCTGGCTACTTTTTTGTATTTTTTAGTAGAGACAGAATTTCACCATGTTGGCCAGGCTGATTTTGAACTCCTGGCCTCAAGTGATCTGCCCGCCTCGACCTCCCAAAGTGCTGGGATTACAGGTGTGAGCCACTGTGCCCGGCCAAGGTAATTTCCTCTTCCTCTGTCAGCGCCCCTACCGTGCTCCCATGCTCAGTTGTCATCTCCCTCTCCCTAGACATGAAAAATCAGGTGACATCTAATCTCTCCCAAAGCAACACAAGGGAGGGGGCACTCCCAAAGCCTCCCACAGAAACACAATTTAAGTAAAGGTGAAACCAGTCCAGTCCTTCCTATGCAAATGTAGCCTGAATGGCACCGCCATTGCCCACCCCCCAATCCCTGTGTCCAAGCCTTATTTGCGTAACCTCCCACGGGACAGAACTTCCTCCTCTCCCTTCTCTTTCTAGGCCCTCATCATCTCTCATCTACTCTAGAGTCTCCCCACTGATTTCCTCCCTTCCATCAGGCCCCCGTAATCCATCCCCACAATACAAGCTCCTCAGTGCACACATCTGAGCAAAAGTCTTCAGTGGCTCCTTAGTAACCGCAAATGCCCACCCCTCTTTCACTTCTCTATTGAATGTGTGAATTTTTACCAAACGCTCTTATTAAAAAACAAAAACAACAACAACAACAACAAAAACAGGCAGGGCAGGGTGGCTCACACCTGTAATCCCAGTGCTTTGGGAGGCTGAGGTGGTAGGATCATTTGAGCCCAGGAGATCATGACCAGCCTGGGCAATCCAGCAACATACCCCTCACTACAAAGAAATATGTATATATTTTTTTGAGACGGGGTCTCGCTCTGTCTCCCAGGCTGGAGTGCAGTGGCGCGATCTCTGCTCACTGCAACCTCTGCCTCCCTGGCTCAAGTAATCCTCCTGCCTTGTGAGTAGCTGGGACTACAGGCTTGCACCACCACGCCCAGCTAATTTTAAAATTTTTTGTACAGATGGAGTCTTGCTATGTTGCCCAGGCTGGTTTCAAACTTCAGAGCTCAAACGATCCGCCTGCCTCAGCCTCCCAAAGCGCTGAGATTACAGGTGTAAGCCACCGCACCTGGCCAAATTTACAACACACACACACACACACACACACACACACACACACACACACACACACACTTGAATCACCAAATTGTTAGGCCTAAAGGTGCCATTCATTACTCCGAGTTTCAAATAACTTTTAAAAAATACATCTATGCCGGGTGCTGTAGCTCATGTCTGTAATCACAGTACTTTGGGAGGCCAAGGTGGGAGGCTTGCTTGAGGCCACGAGTTCGAGACCAGTCTGAGCAACATAGAAAGACTCCATCTCTGCAAAAAAGATAGCCAGGCTTGGTGGCGTGCATCTGTAGTCCCAGCTACTCGAGAGGCCGAGGCAGGAAAATCGCTAGGACCCAGGAGCTCAAGGTCCCAGTGTGTTACGATCTGCACTCCAGCCTGGGCGACAGAGGGAGACTGACTCCAAATGAAACCAAAAAACAAACAAACAAACAAACAAACAAAAACAAAAACACACCTAAATTGGAGTTTAACGGAAAACTTTTAACTTTCTCCAGCACTCCTGCTAAGCATCACACTTCTCTCTGCTTGCTGGTACCCTGGCTGACGTCTGAGCAGGATGGGACGCGCGGCTCAGAGCCTAAGATAAACCGAAAGTGTCTACAGGGCTTTCTACCAACAAATAAGCTCTGACGGGTTCCTTTGATGAGGTTTGGGAGGCAGGTCCCGGGAGGTGCCCGCGGACTCAGCCCCGAACTCCGGGACCTGGGCTCTGCGATCCTTGCAGAGGGCATGGGCAGGGGCAGAATGGAGAAGTGCAGGACGGGGAAGCCTGGGAGCTGGGTGGGGGCGGCCACCCATTGAGCCGGATCCGGCCAGGCGCCCACGCTGCGCCCCGCCCGCGGGGCTGCGCTTTCCCGGGCTGCGGCCGCAGAGCTGGTCAGTCCGGCGCTCCCGGGTCCCAGGCCCGGAAGGAGCTAACGGGCTATTCGCAGGCGGGCTGGGATTCCCCCGGGGGAGGCCCCACTGCCCGGCCCGCGTCTCCACGGGCCGTCGCGGGATAGCCCCCTGCAGGAGCGGGCAGGGTAGTGGGCGGCGCTTGGCGGAGGGCAGCACGCTCGGGGCGCGCGGGGACCGCGGCCGAGGGGAGGAGAGGCCGGCGCGCGGGCGGGGGCGGGGCGAGCGAGGGCATATCAGGGCAGCCCGCCCAGGCCACGCCCCATCCAGGCCTCGCCCCGTCCGCACGCCGCCCCGGCCCTGCCTAGAACGGCGGGACCACGGTGACTGACAGGACTCCAGACCAGTCACCACGCGTCTCGAGGCCCCGAGAGGCTAGTCGGGGCCGAGCCAGCGGAGGGGCTCCTGAAGGGGCGGGGGCGGGCGGGGAAGCCTTTCGGCGAGGGGCGGGGTCTCGGGAAGACTGGCAGAACTCACAGCCAATGGCAGGCGGGAGCCGTCCCGTTAGCACCGGATCCCCGCGGGTAGGGCGGGGCGGGCGGCGCCGTGGGGATCCCGGGGCAGCCGAGGGCCCCTGACTCGGCTCCTCGCGGCGACATGGATCGGATGGCCAGCTCCATGAAGCAGGTGCCCAACCCACTGCCCAAGGTGCTGAGCCGGCGCGGGGTCGGCGCTGGGCTGGAGGCGGCGGAGCGCGAGAGCTTCGAGCGGACTCAGGTGAGGACGGGGGACTCCGGGGCATCCCTGGGGCACCCTGAGAGACGCGGTGTCCGGGAGGGGCTTTGAAGGGAGTAGGAGTCTTGCAGGCCCCAGTTGAAGACGGGGCGAGGGTGTAGTGAGCGGGGGCATTGACGTGCAGATCTGGGCGATCCCAGGAAGGTCGGGGACCCCAGGGTACCCCAGCTGGCCTGGGGAGAAGGGCAGAGGCGGGCTCGGAGGAGATGGCAGGATGCGTGGCCAAGAGGAGCCTGATCGGCTGGGTACCGGGCAGGAGTCCCAAGATGAGGTGAGAGGGGAAGGAACTGAAAAGGGGCGGAATGGAAGGGTTGCCCCTAAACAAGGGAAGCGCACGGGAGCCACTTGGAGGCTCAAGTGTGGGGGCGGAGAGTGGGGGCGCCGGGCTGGGAATGTGAAGGGTGAGGGGACCTCTCTTCCCCTCCGATCACTTCTTGGTTGCATTGACATCCCTTCCCACCCCCCACCCCTTAGCATCCCCCTTTCTCGATGCCTCTTGCTTGGCTCTGGCCAGCCCCAGCTGTCAGCTCTGAGGCCGGGCGGAAGGGGTCGGAGCAGGGAAAAGGAATGTAGGAAATGCAAAGTGTGGCCACTTTGTGGAAAAATTACTTTGGGGGCTAAAGTGGAGACCATGGTGCCCCTGAGCCCTGACTTGGGGTCTTGGTTTTATCCCCCAAGATGTGCCTGACAGCTAATAGGCAGACTGCCCTATTTGTCCTGCCTGACCAGGGCTTGGGGCCAAAATTCCTCAGTGTCATCAACAAAAAGCCACAATCCATTTTTATCTCCGAGTTTTTAATGCCTGGTGTATTGATTGGGCTGAATTAAGCTGACATGTTGATGGTGTTCATCAGTTCATTTGTATGTAAAATCCATTTCAAAGAGTACAACGCTTCTTTTAATCCCAGTGCCAATGCTGGAGGGGCAGATTTCTTCTACACTCTTGTGCTCAGAGTGGAACCTTTGAAGATCCATTTGGGTCCCCCTCTCCAGAGGCTGGTCCCCTGATGTGTTATGCGAGGAATACTTCCCCCAAACACAGTTGGAGGGAAAGGGCTTTGGGATTTTAGTTAGAAAAGACAGTGAGAATCTGACTGAAGGTTCTGTATATGGAATCTTTCAAAGAATAGAGCTTTTGGCCGGGCGCGGTACCTCACACCTGTAATCCCAGCACTTTGGGAGGCCGAGGCGGGTGGATCACCTGACGTCAGGAGTTTGAGACCAGCCTGGCCAACATGGTGAAACCCTGTCTCTACTAAAAATACAAAAAATTAGCTGGGCGTGGTTGCAGACGCTTGTAATCCCAGCTACTTGGGAGGCTGAGGCCAGCAGAATTGCTTGAATCTGGGAGGTGAAGGTTGCAGTGAGCCGAGATGGCGCCACTGCACTCCAGCCTGGGCAACAAGAGCGAAACTCCGTCTCAAAATAATAATAATAAAAAAGAATAAAGCTTTTCACCCCCAGAGGACTTCATCCCCTCTTCTTATTCTGAAAACCTTTGGCCCCCCACCTGGGCAACATAGTGCGACCCTGTCTCTACAAAAAATAAAAAAATTAGGCTGGGTGCATTAGCTCACACCTGTAATCCCCATACTTTGGGAGGCCAAGGTGGGAGGATCACTTGATCCCAGGAGTTCGATACCTGCCTGGACAACACACTGAGATCCCGCCTCTATTTTGAAAAAATTTTAAAATTATCCTCGTGTGGTGGCATACACCTATAGTCCCAGCTGTTTGAGAGGCTGAGGCATGAGGGTCACTTGAGCCAGGAGGCTGAGGCTGCAGTGGGCTATGATCGTGCCACTGCACTCCAGCCTGGGTGACAGAGTGAGACGCTATCTCTACAAAAAAGTGAAAAAAAGAAAGAAAACCGTGTGCAGGTGTGTCTGGATGGTGTGAAGCAGTGGGACCCTGTCTCTACAAAAAAAAAAAAAGAAAAAGAAAAAAAGAAAGTGCCTCCATGCAGGTGTGTCTGGATGGTGTGAAGCAGGGAGTCTTCTCTACCTGGTTATCCTACCCCAGGAGGGAAGTGGGAAATGGTCATTTCACTTCTGCCTCCCAGGATCCAGCTAGGTTTGAGGCTTGTTCTCTGGTTTCATGGACCCGACCCCTGAAAAGAAGGAAGTTTTCCATTGGTCTTGGATGTTAGTGCCTCTGCTAGCTGCCTAGTTACATGAGGCTTCTTGCTCCATGAAACAGTGTGTATATTCCTTTTATTTTTATATTTTCATAGAGATGGGGGTCTCACTGTGTTGCCCGGACTGGTCTCAAACTCCTGGCGTCAAGTGATTCTCCTGCTTCTGCCTCCCAAAGTGCTGGGACTACAGGCATGAGCCATGGCACCCAGCCCTATTTTTTTTTTAATAAATGAAATAAGAAAATAAATAGATATTATTTTTTAACAACCCGTTCCTTCTAGAGTCTCAAATAAGTAAAAACTAGAGCAATAGAGAAATATGCCTAAGACTTTGACCCATAATAGTGATAGAAATTAGGTTTGTGAAAGTTTCCACCCGTGAGTGGTATGTTTCCCTGCTATCCAGGGACGGCCCAACAGGAGAGTCTAGGTCAGTGTTTTCTGGTGTTTTACATTCTGTGGGACATTTGTGATTGGCCAGATTTGACTTGGGTGGGGTGGGTGGGGATGAAGTAGAGTGGAGCAGAAAAAGAGAATTTTTCTGATGTTGAAACTCTTATTTTTAACTTTTTGTTTTTTTTTTTGAGACGGAGGTCTCACTGTGTTTTCCCAGGCTGGTCTTGAACTAGCCTCAAGCGATCTTCCCACCTCAGCCTCCCAAAGTGCTGGGATTTCAGGTGTGAGCCACTGCACCCAGCCTCTGGTGTTGAAACTCTTTAGGGGTGTAGGAGAGTAAAGAAAAAGAACCAGCCTGGACAACATAGTAAGACCCCATCTCTAAAAAAAATAAAATTAGCTGGTTGTGGTATCATGTGCCTGTTGTCCCAGTAACTTTGGAGGTTGAGGTGGGAGGATTGCTTGAGCCCGGGAGGCAGAGGTTGCAGTGAGCAAAGATTGTGCCACTGCATTCCAGCCTGGGCAACAGAGTGAGACCCCATCTCAAATTAAAAAAAAAAGGAAAAGAAAAGAAAAGAGAACAGCCCTAAACCCAACGTTAGTCAATCTGCAAAAAAATTATTTTGTTTAATGACTACCTATCAAATGTATTATGAGGTTGCAGAGCTTGGTAAGCAAAGGGAAAAAAGGGGAAGAATGTATTATGAGATATAAAAAATGAATTAGAAAAAATTTAATGAGTTAGGAGACCATGAGAATCAGCCAAGGTATAATAATAACTAACTAATTATTGTGTTTGGCAGTATTCTAAGGACATCATTGTATTACCTTTTTAAATCTTGACAAGGACGGATGAGGTGGGTATCAGCCACATTTTACTCTCAGGACGATTGAGGCACAGAGAGGTTAAGTAACTCACCAGAAGTCACACAGCTGGAAGCGGTCTCAACCTTTACCCACTGCCTCAGGCAGCCTCTGAGTACTGAGCAGATGCTGGCATTGGAGTTAGAAGGCATTTGAGGCTTACAGCTGGGCATGCATATGGGCCTTCTGGTCTCTGGGAAGTTGTCTAACCTTTCTAAGCCTCGGTTTCCTTATTGTCAAATAAACATAATACTTACCTGGCTGATTTATTGTGGGGATTCAATTAAGCCCAATATGCCTGAAGGCATTTTGTAAACTGTGGAGCACTAGTTCAGTGATTATTGTTATAATCTGACTGGGGAGACGAACCCGAGACAGCAGAAGTGTGAGCAATCAAGCAGGCTGTGATTAACTCTTCCTTAGAGGGATAGATGTGGTACTAGGTAATGGGATAATTACCAAGAGCACGTGGATAAAGCACAGGCTTTGGGGTTGGGAGCCCTCCCTGAGGACTGAAGCACATCTTGTAGCATGAGTTAGTGCTTGCTGGGTGGAGGAGGGGATGGGGCATTCCAGTGACGGAGGAAGATAAATAAAGAGACATCTAGACTAGGCAGATAAACTTCCCAGCGGGTGCAGTGGAGACTTATTGGCTGGGGTAGACAGAGAGGCAAAATTGGCCACTCCCTCCTCTGAACTATAGCAGGGCTGGTGACCTCTCCTAGTTCCTGTGACCTTGTGCTGGCATCATTTCTCTCTGTGGCCCCCATTGAACACTGAGCTTATTGAGGGCAGGTCTGTGTCTTGCTCTTGCCTGCATCCTGAAGCTCATGGTTAGTGGTGAATGGGGTCAGCAAGGGAACCCTGGGCCTAGGTGGGTAGTTCAGCCCTGGGCCACAGGATATATTAATAATTACTTTATTTATTTTTATGTAAGAGATGGTCTCGCTCTATTGTCCAGTCTGGAGTGCAGTGGCACAATCATAGCTCAGTTTTGCCTTGGACTCCTGGGCTCAAGTGATCCTCCTGTCTTAGCCTCCTGAGTGCTGGGACTACAGGAGCATGCCACCATGCTTAGCTGATCTTTAAAATTTATTTATTTATTTATTTATTTATTTATTTATTTATTTATTTGAGACAGAGTCTCACTCTGTTGCTCAGGCTGGAGTGCAGTGGCGCCATCTCGGTTCACTACAACCTTTGCCTCCTGGGTTCAAGTGATTCTCCTGCCTCGGCCTCTCGAGTAGCTGGGATTACAGGTGAGCGCCACCACGCCCGGCTAATTTTTTGTATTTTTAGTAGAGACAGGGTCTCACTTGTTGACCAGGCTGGCCTCAAACTCCTGACCTCAGGTGAGCCGCCTGCCTCAGCCTCCCAAAGTGCTGGGATTACAGGTATAAGCCATCGTTCCTGGCCTAGAATTTTTTTTTTAGAGATGGGGTCTTGCTGTGTTGCCCAGGCTGGTCTTGAACTCCTGGGCTCAAGCAGTCCTCCCGCCTTGGCTTCCCAAAGTGTTGGGATTACAGGTGTGAGCCGCCGTGCCCGGCCTATAATTACTTGTTTTCTTATAATGCTCCAGGGTCGCTGTTGGTCTAGCCTTGCCTCCCGCATACCCAGTCTAGAGCCTGGCCACATGCCCATCAAAAGACTCTCACTGCTCTGCCTGCCTTCTTCTGTCCTGGCGTCTATACCCTCAGACCAGCCTTGCATACCTACTCCTGCCAGCCTCCTCCAGGAAGCCTTGCCTCCTCAACTCTCCCGCACCATCCTCACATTTTACCTGGCCACTGTCACTGCCAGAGTAGGCACCACTGACCTGCCTCATGGCCCAGCCACTGCACCCATCTCCAACCAGACCCTTGGTGTGTTCCCCACCCAATCCATCACAAGCCACCTTCAAGCTTTAGGGAAGTGAAAAGTACTGCCTGCCCTCAAAAAAAAAAAAGAAAAGAAAAGAAAGGAAAAGAAAACCCAGCCGTAATAAGGAGACCTTATCAGGAGTACTTTACAGTTTATAAAGCATGTTTCTAGCCATCATTGGGACCACACGATGGTCAGTCATTATCATTTTCATTTTATGGATGAGGACATCGTGACTCAAAGAGCTTGGTAACGTGCCCAGGGTCATCCCACGGGTGAGTGGAAGGGCCAGAATTCAAAACCAGGACTCTAGGTTCCAAGTGTCAGGCCCGTTCGACCACACTGTCCTCCCACCAGCCAAGAGGGCAATTCTGGAATCAGCCAGGAGGGCTGTCAATCACAGGACAAATAAAATAGTCTGTTTTTACTTAGCTGGAAAATGGTTTTCTCCATGGTTTGTTTATTTCTTCACCGTCCGTTTAGTGAGCACATACCGTGGAGGAGACACAGAGATGAGTAAGATAAAGAGACTGGCTCTGGGGGGCTCGTGAGTCAGCAGGGAGGCAGACTGGCCACTGTGGGGCTCCTGGACAAGCCTTGGGGCTCTGATGTGGTCAGGCCCCGAAACACCAGCATCACCAGGGCCATTAGGATGTCGGGCACCACCCAGAACTACTGAATCAGGACTTGTTGTGTTCACCACAGCCCTGGGTACTCTGTGTACGCTGATGTTTGAGCAACAGTGCTCTGTAGTAGGTGAGTTCTGGGATTAGAGGAAAAGACACGGAGTGGGGAACAAACCTTTAGAGAGTCAAAATCTCTTTGGGTGAGCCGGGCGCAGTGGCTCATGTTTATCATCCCAGCACTTTGGGAGGCTGAGGCGGGAGGATGGCTTGAGCCCAGGAGTTCGAGACCAGCCTGGGCAACATAGCGAGACCCTGTCTCTACAAAAAAATCAAATCAAATCAAATAATTAGCTGGGCATGGTGGTGCTGCCTGTAGTCCCAGCTACTCGGCAGGCAGAGGCAGGACGATTGTTTAAGCCCAGGAAGTTGAGGCTGCAGTGAGCCGTGATCACACCACTGTACTCCAGACTGGGTGACAGAGCCAGACCCTGTAAAAGGAAAAACAACACAAAAAAAGCCAGAAACAAACAAAAAAAATCGGTGGATGGCGCATACGTCAGAGCAAAGGATCTTAATGCATCCTGCGTTGAGAAGAGCCTTAGATCCTAGAGAGAAAGAGATAGAAACAAATATTTATTGAGGGCCTGCTGGGTACCAGGAACATGCTGGGTGATTTATATCTATGATTTCATTTTAATAGCTCAGGCTCAGAGAGGCTAAGTGACTTGTCCAAGGTCACACAGCGAGTGAACCGAGAAGCCAGGACTTCACAACCAAATGGCAAAGTCCTTTTTTTCATGTTTATGTTGGGGGTACTTCTGCCCTCTTGCTCATGATCTTAAGCAGATGCTCAGCCTTAGTTCAGCAGCTAAAAAATTTTAGGGCTGGGCTAGAAGGATCTGCGGTTCTCAACCCTGGCTGGAGAGCTCTTTAAAAAAATAAAATACTGTTTCTCTGGGCCCCCTGCATAAGGATTCTGTCTCATTGGTATGGGGTGATCATTGACATTTTGTAAAGTCCCAGGTGGTTCTCATGTGCAATCAAGATGGTGACCATGGGTCCTGATGGGTTCCCACACCCCTGGCACCCCACAGACTTTGGGTGGCTCAGTTGGTTCTGGTTATACTCAGAAAACCAAGATGGCCCTAAGCCTGCTTCCTGCAGGTAAGAAGCATCTGTGTCAGGTTTGTTCTTTAGGAATGCAAATGCTCAGAGCCAGGCTGTGTAGCACCCTGAGCCTTGAACCTGGCGCCCCACCCCTTCTGCTTGTGGAGCAGGTGCACAAAGAAGTCACACCTTGCCTGAAGTCTGAGCAGGTGCCTTCTTGCAAGGAGAGCTGCTCGTGAACCCCATTTTTCCATTTACTTGACAATCAGAGCTGGCGTTTTTTTTTTTTTTTTTGAGTTGGAGTCTCACTCTGTCACCCAGGCTGGAGTGCAATGGCGCCATCTCGGCTCACTACAACATGTGACTCCTGGGTTCAAGTGGTTCTCTCACCTCAGCTTCAGGAGTAGCTGGGATTATAGGCGTGCGCCACCATGCCCAGCTAATTTTTGTATTTTTAGTAGAGACGGGGTTTCATCATGTTGGCCAGGCTGGTCTCTAACTCCTGACCTCAAGTGATCCGCCCACCTTGGCCTCCCAAAGTGCTGGGATTACAGGCGGGAGCAACTGCGCCTGGCCCAGAACTGGCTTCTTAAACTTCTGTGCCCTTCTATCTCCCCAACCTTGCTCCTTTAGTGGGTATTGAAAACTTAAGAAGGAAGTTAAGAGCTTTCTTTTGGTCCCTGGTTTTGTACTGTCCTGAGTTTCTTCCCAGTGATGGTAATGGTAATCGTCAACATTTACTGACCAGGCATGGTGGCTCATGCCTGTAATCCTGGCACTTTGGGAGGCTGAGGCGGGCGGATCACTTGAGGCCAGGAGTTCAAGACCATCCTGGCCAACACGGTGAAACCCATTCTCTACTAAAAATACAAAAATTAGCTGGGCGTGGTGGTGCGTGCCTGTAATCCCAGCTACTCGGGAGGCTGAAGCAGGAGGATCGCTTGAACCCGGAAAGTGGGGAGGTTGCATTGAGCCGAGATCACACCACTGCACTCCAGCCTGGGCAACAGAGCAAGACCTTGTCTCAAAAAAAAAAAAAAAAAATTACTGCCCACATACTGTGTGCAAATGGTAAAGGCCTTACACGAGCCACCCTTTTCGATCCTTGCAACACATGTATGAATTATAATTCCTATTTTAGGCTGCACACGGTGGCTCACACTTGTAATCCCAGCACTTTGGGAGGCCGAGGCGGGTGGATCACCTGAGGTCAGGTGTTCAAGACCAGCCTGACCAACATGGAGAAACCCTGTCTCTGGTAAAAATACAAAATTGGCTGGGCGTGGTGGCGTGCGCCTGTAATCCCAGCTACTCGGGAGGCTGAGGCACGAGAATCACTTGAACTCGGGAGGCAGAAGTTGCAGTGAACCGAGATCGCGCCATTGCACTCCAGCCTGGGCAACAAGAGCGAAACTCCGTCTCAAAAAAAAAAAAAATCCTATTTTACAGAGGAGGAAATTGAGGCTTTCAGGGGTTGATAGCTATGCTCTCTGTTTGTCCTTCTGTCACTGCCTGGCACCCTCTGCTCTCTTCCTCCTTATGCTTGGGGTCCCCAAGGCGTTGTCCTCACCCCACTTCTCTTTTACCTCCTGTCCACTTCCTTTGCCCTCACCTCTGTCTGATGGTTTCTGTTCTCACTTCTGTGGCACTGACTCCCCACATCTCCCTCCTGACTTCCCAGCCTGAGTGACCACTTCCCACTGGACAACTGTACCCCCTCGGGTGGCCCCATGGCAGGACAATGGTCCCCACCTTCTCTCTGGTGTCAGTTCTGAGCCCTCCCTCCTTCCTGCCCTCATAGCCGCATTCTGTTGAGTGCCCCTGTGAGACTTGTCTCACCCATTCATCCTGTGAATCTTGCATTTCCTGCTCTTATTACATCTTGCCTGGATTTTTGTCATCTCATCCTGCCTGCCCTCTAAATCACCTGTTCTGTGTCCCTCAAATCCAACACTGATTTTTGTTTGTTTGTTTTGTTTTGAGACAGAGTATCGCTCTTGTCAACCAGGCTGGAGTGCAGTAGCGCGATCTCGGCTCACTGCAACCTCTGCCTCCTGGGTTCAAGCTATTCTCCTGCCTCAGCCTCCTGAGTAGCTGGGATTACAGGCGCCCGCCACCATGCCCAGCTCATTTTTGTACTTTTAGAAGAGACTAGGTTTTGCCATGTTAGCCAGGCTGGTCTCGAACTCCTGACCTCAGGTGATCTGCCCACCTCGGCCTCCCAAAGTACTGGGAATACAGGCGTGAGCCATTGCGCCCGGCTGCTTTTTTGTTTTTTAAAATATAGAGTCTTGCTGTGTTGCCCAGGCTGGAATGCAGTGATGCGATCATAGCTCACTGCAGCCTCGAATTCCTGGGCTCAAGTGATTCTCCCACCTCAGCCTCCTGAGCAGCTGGGACTACAGGTATGTGCTGCCACACCCAGCTAATTAATTTTTTTTTTTTTTTTTGCAGAGACAAGATCTCACTACGTTGCCCAGGCTTGTCTCAAACTCCTGGCCTGAAGCGATCCTCCCGCCTCAGCCTCCCAAATTGTTGGGATTATTGAGTCACTGCACCTGGCCCAACAATGCTGCTTCTTTTTTTTTTTTTTCCTGTTCTAGTTTCTTATTTTTATTCACTTGTTAGAATTTTGGGTTTTTTTTTCTTCTGTTTCCTCTACACTTTTTTTTCTCAACTTTTAAGTTCAGATGGTACATGCGCAGGCTTGTTACATGGGTAAACTGCATGTCGCTGAGTTTTGGGGTATGAATGATCCTGTCACCTAGGTAGTGAGCATAGTACCCCATAGGTAGTTTTTCACCCCACTTCCCCCCACCATACTCCCCCTTCACTGACAACTACTTTTATAACTGCCCTTTTTCAAAAACTTTTGCTGCCTCCTCCGAGACCCTGCCTGATATGGCACCGTCAGGGTCCCTGATCCCTGGTCCCTGGTCCCTGTCCTTTTTTTTTTTTTTTTTTTTTTTGAGACAGAGTCTCGCTGTGTCTCCCAGGCTGGAGTGCAGAGACCCCATCTCTGAAAAAGAAGATTAAAAAAAATAAAAATAAAGGGTTGGTGCTGCACGTTAAGAAGGATGGGGCGTGTCCCTATGGCCCAGGAGATCAGATTCCCTGCCCCACTTGGGCACTGAAAGGGTTCCGCCTCTGGCACTTCTGCAAGGCACTGATGAAGACTCTTTTCTGCTCCCCATTCATTGGCCCACTTATTCCACTACCTCAAGGCGAGGTGTGGCGGAGACCTGGGTGTGGCAGCGGGCACAGCCTTGTGCAGTGGGCTGGCGGCCAGCTCTCCTCCTGCATCAAGGAGGGTTGATGACCTGGAGAGATGCCCACCTGGGAAAGAGAACTTGTCAGCCCCACCTCCCGGCAGGGTGGTGGCTGTTTCCTGTTTTCCTGCCTGGGCAGCCAGGGAGGAGCTCTGTTCCCAGTGTGTGGGCAGGACTTGTGAGGGGAGAGGGACCGTGATTTAAGGTGTCTGCTGGCTCAGAGGAAGAGAGAATGGCATCTTTTCTTGGATCAGAAAGGTTGCTGCTGCTGCCTCTGCTAATACTGCCACAAGACAGCTCAGGAAGCCAGTGTGGCCTATGGCTTGTGTTTAACAACAACTAACACTATAGTTTAAAGGCGTGTTGACACATTACTCCTTTGAAGCCACAGAGCAAGCATGCAGTAGATGGTTGTGGTCAGTTTTCAAATACAGACACTGAGGCTCAGAGAGATTAAAAGACTTGTTTGAGAGCACTCTGGAAGTGGCAGAACTGAGGTTTGAACCTGGCTTGTCTGGCCCCAAATTTTATACTTTCTTTCTGTATCTCCCTTTAAAGCGGAAGCCGGGTCAGTGGCTTAGATATGTGTGACTTAGAAAAGGTACAGACATTTATTTTGCTAAGTTTTTTTGTTTTTTTTTTTGAGATGGAGTCTCGCTTTGTCACCTAGGCTGGAATCCAGTGGTGTAATCTCAGCTCACTGCAACTTCCTGCTCCTGGATTCAAGCAATTCTCCCGTCTCAGCCTCCTGAATAGCTGGGACTACAGGCACATGCCACCATGCCCGGATAATTTTTCTATTTTTAGTAGAGACGGGGTTTCACCATGTTGCCCAGGCTAGTCTCGAACTCCTGACCTCAGGTGATCCACCCGCGTGGGCTTCCCAAAGTGCTGGTATTATAGGCGTGAGCCACTGCGCCCAGCCTTATTTTGCTAAGTCTTTTCCAGTTGACTTATTTGGACACTGAAAATTCCTCCCAGAAGAAAATATTTGCAACACACATAATTATCAAAGGGCCTATATCCAGAATATGTAAAAAATTTAAGAGAAACAAACAAAAAACTTAAAAAAAAAAAGAAAGAAAGAAAGAAAAGGCCAGGCACTGTGGCCCATGCCTGTAATCCTAGCACTTTGGGAGGCTGAGGTGGGCGGATCCCTTGAGCCCAGAAGTTCGAGACCAGCCTAAGCAACATGGTGAAAACCCGCCTGTACAAAAAATACAAAAACTTAGGTGTACATCTATAGTCCCAGCTACTTGGCCTAGGAGACTGATGCCAGGGACCTGGGGAGGTCAAGGCTGCAGTGAGCCATGATCACACCACTACACTCCAGCCTGGGTGACACAGTGAGACCTGTGTCTCAAAAACAAACAAAAAGACAAACTTAATTAAAAAAAAAATAAGCAGGAGATACTTAATGAAAGGGGATAAACAAATGGCCAATAAACTTATGAAATGGTGTGCAGCTTCATTAGCAATCAGGAAAATGCAAATTAACATTTAATAAGGTACTGGCCAGGCACAATGGCTCACACCTGTAATCTCAGCACTTTGGGAGGCTGAGGTGGGCAGATCACCCGAAGTCAGGAGTTCGAGACCAGCCTGGCCAACATGGTGAAACCCCATCTCTACTAAAAATATGAAAATTAGGCAGGCATGGTGGGGCGTGCCTGTAATCCCAGCTATTTGGGAGGCGGAGGTTGCAGTGAACCGAGATGGAGATCGTGCCATTGCACTCCAGCCTGGTGGACAGAGCGAGACTCTGTCTACCAAAAAAAAAAAAAAAAGAAAAACATTTAATGAGATACCTCTACATGCCCATCAGGATGGCTGAAATTAAAAATATTAAAAAAAGAAAACTTGACAGTGCCAAGCATTGGCAAGGATGTGGGGTGATAAAAATGCCCGGCCAGGCATGGTGGCTCATGCCTGTAATCCCAGCACTTTTGGAGGCCAAGGTGAGCGGATCGCGAGGTCAAGAGTTCGAGATCAGCCTGGCTAACAAGGTGAAACCTTGTCTCTATTAAGAATACAAAAAATTAGCCAGGTGTGGTGGCATGTGCCTGTAGTCCCAGCTACTCTGGAATCTGAGGCAGGAGAATCGCTTGAACCCGGAAGGCAGAGGTTACAGTGAGCCAAGACCGAACCATTGCACTCCAGTCTGGGAGACAGAGCGAGACTCCGTCTCAAAGAAAAAAAAAATAAAAAATGCCCAGGCACTGCAGGTGGGACTGTAAACTGGGGCAACCACATTGGATAATGTCTAGTGTTATGCTAAAACTAAAGACAGGCATCCTCAGTAATTTAGCCATACCACTGCTAGTTATATACCCAACAGAAATGCAAGCACAGCTGGGCGCGGTGGCTCACGCCTGCAATCCTAGCAGTTTGTGATAACAAGGCAGGCAGATCATTTGAGGTCAGGAGTTCCAGACCAGCCTGGTCAACATGGTAAAACCGTGTCTCAGCTAAACTACAAACAAACAAATGAACAAACAAACAAACAAAAACTGGGCAGGGTGGTGCATGCCTGTAATCCCAGCTACAGGGAGGCTGAGGCAGGAGAATTGCTTGAATCCGGGAGATGGAGATGCAGTGAGCCGAGATTGTGCCACTGCACTCCAGCCTGGGCAACAGAGTGAGACTCAGTCTCAAAAAAAAAAAAAAAAAAAAATGCATAGCACATGCACCCACAGACATTTAGAAGAATATTCATAATCATATTTTATAATAGTCCCAACCTGCAAACACACCAAAAGCCCGTGAACAGTAGATGGATGTATACATAATATAGTCTTTCATCAGAATACTATACACCCATGAAAATAAACTTTAGTTACATTCAACAACACGGATGAACGCTGCAAACAGAATGTTGAGTGAAGAAAAAGGCAGACACAAAAGGACATTTTCTGTATACTTCAATTTGCTTGCTTAGATAGTAAAACTGTAAAGAAAAAAGGAAGTGATTCTCATAAAAGACCAGTAAAAGTTATCTTTGGGTGCAGGGGAGGTTGGTGATTGGGAGGGTGGGGAAAGGGAGTTTCTGAGACCCTCCCTTTCTAGCGTTCTGCTAGCCTCGGTAATGGTTTTTGATAATTCATTAAGCAATACGGTTTTGTGCAGTGTTCTTTATATTTCAAAATACAAACTTAAAAGAAAAAAACAAAAAACTCCTAGCTGGGCGTGGTGCCGCATGCCTGTAATCACAGCACTTTGGGTGGCTGAGGCGAGAGGATCACTTGAGGCCAGGAGTTTGAGACCAGCATGGGCAACATAGTGAGACCCTGTCTCTACAAAAAAATTTTTTTAATTAGCCAGGTGTGGTGGTGCATGCCTGTATTCCCAGCTACCAGGAAGGCTGAGGTGGGAAGATCGCTTGAGCCCAAGTTGGAGGCTGCAGTGAGCTATGATGGCACCACTGTACTCCAGCCTGAGTGACAGAGTGAGACTCTGCCCCTAAAAATAACCAACACAACAGAACTCCCCCCACAGAGTCAGAGTAGGAGACAGTGTCTAAGAACCTGCCCCTTACCCTGTTGATGCATCCTTTGAGGTCTCTCTCAAATTCTGCCTCCCCTTGGAAGCATTCCTGATGCTGCCCTAGAATTGGGAAGCGTTTGATTTATGAACCACGCATCTGCAAGCAGCATCTTCCTAGAGCTGCTGTAACTTGCAGCCAGGAAATTGAGCCCTGTTGTTAGCCAGACTCAGAGTGTTGCTATTCCACGTGCCCAAGTTGTGGCTTCCATTCATTCGTGTCTTGTGTCTACCTTCCTTACTGGCACACAGGCCCTAAATTTCTCATTCAACTTTTAGTATATTGCCCCAGCATCTAG
Source organism: Pan paniscus (assembly GCF_029289425.2). Lineage (NCBI taxonomy): Eukaryota > Metazoa > Chordata > Mammalia > Primates > Hominidae > Pan > Pan paniscus. The sequence goes on from NC_073255.2 coordinate 94,229,717, forward strand.
CAGAGGGCTTTATCCCAGCTAAGGCTGAGGATGTCTGTTAAATAGAAAATAAATTAGTGGTGATGGCTAGGCATGGTGGCTCACGCCTGTAATCCCAGCACTTTGGGCAGTTTTTTAGGCTGGGTGCAGTGGCTCACATCTGTAATCCCAGCACTTTGGGAGGGCAAGGCGGGCAGATCACCTGAGGTCAGAAGTTGGAGACCAGCCTGGCCAACATGGCAAAACTCTGTCTCTACTAAAAATACAAAAATTAGCCAAGCATGGTGCCGGGTGCCTGTAATTGCAGCTACTCAGAAGGCTGAGGCAGGAGAATCGCTTGAACCCGGGAGGCAGAGGTTGCAGTGAGCTGAGATGGCACCGCTGCACTCCAGCCTGGCGACAGAGTGAGACTCAGCCTCAAAAAATAAAAATAGGCTGGGTGCGGTGGCTCACGCCTGTAATCCCAGCACTTTGGGAGGCCAAGGCGGATCACCTGAGGTCAGGAGTTCGAGACCAGCCTGGCCAACATGGTGAAACCCCGTCTCTACTAAAAATATGAAAATTAGCTGGGTGTGGTGGCTCACAACTGTAATCCCAACTACTCAGGAGGCTGAGGTGAGAATTGCTTGAGCCCCGGGGGCGGAGGTTGCAGTGAGCTGAGATTGCGCCACTGTACTCCAGCATGGGTGACAGAGCGAGACTCTGTCTCTCTTTCTCTCTCTCTCTCTCTATATATAAATGATAATAATAATAAAAAAATTAGCCGGGCGCACTGACACACACCTATAGTCCCCGCTACTTGGGACGCTGAGGTGGGAGGATTGCAGAAGGACCTTCAGAACAGGAGGCCTTCTACATGGCAGAAGGGACTTTGCAAATGTAATTAAGGATCTTAAAGCAGGGAGGGTCTTGGATGATCCAGGTGGGCCCAGTCTAATCACATAGATCCTTAAAAGCAGAGCAACTTCTCTAGCTACAAGCACAAGGGAGTTTCCCAGCATGAGAAGGGTTTCATGCACAGCTGCTAACTCTGAGATGTGGGAGGACCAGAGGGAGGCCTCTAGGAGCTAAGGGTGGCCCCTGGCTGAGACCCAGCAAGGAGACGGGGACCTTGGGCCTGGCACTGCAAGATGTCTGATTCCACCAACAACCTGAATGAACTTGGAAGCAGATTTTCCCAGGCCCTCCAGGACAGAAGACAGGGCTGCTGATGCCCCAATTTTAGCCCAGTGAGACCTGTTGCATTCTCACCTACAGAACTGTAAGATAATAAATGGCTGGGTTTGTTTTTTGTTTTGTTTTTTGAGATGGAGTCTTGCTCTGTCGCCCAGGGTAGAGTGCAATGGCGCGATCTCGGCTCACTGCAACCTCCGCCTCCTGGGTTCAAGGGATTCTCCTGCCTCAGCCTCCTGAGTAATTGGGATTACAGGGACGCACCACCACATCCAGCTAATTTTTTGTATCTTTAGTAGAGATGGGGTGTCACCATGTCGGCCAGGCTGGTCTCGAACTCCTGACCTCATGATCTGCCCACCTCGGCCTCCCAATAAATGGCTGTTGTTTTAAGCTGCTGAGCCTGCAGTAATTTGTTACAACAGTGATAGAAAATGAATACAGGATAACAGGTAACTCCTGCTTCAGGGCAGGAGGCCTGATGGGTCCCATGTCTCGCTGCATAGACAGACAGGCCACCCTTTCAGACCTACAGGAATACTTGTCGTTTCATTGGTGCTTGTCGTGGCTGCGGATCAAACACTGGATTTCCACCCCTGGCACTCATGCACAGAAGTCTTATCCTGGAAAAACAATTCAGTAGCCTGTTCAAAACATTTTTTTTCCTGCTGAGCCATGGAGTTCTTTGTTGCAATTCCAAGTTTGGGGATCACAGATATAATTTACTTAACCTTAAAAAAAAATTTTTTTTATCAAGTGCTATGCTGTCTATTAGAAAAAGGAAAGTGGGAAATCCCAGTGCAACTGTAGGGTCATGATGGCATCTCTGCTGGAAAGAGAGCTTACAGCTAGGAAACGGAACGGGAAGTAAATAGGTGCTTCCCCCAGGGTAGGCCTGCCGCATCCGGATACTTACTCAGGCTCATGGTGGTGGTCTGGAATGTCCCAGCATTCTGGGTTTGGCTGCAGAGGAGCCAAGAGCTCCCAGAGCACTGGATTAGGAATTGGGAAGTCTTACTTCTCCAAGCTGTGGCTGTCTCTGATCTGCCTGGTCCCTGCCCACTATAACTATAGGTCTTCAGTCTGGCTCTGTAATGAGGGGTGTTGGATGAGATTGTCCCAGAGGCTTACAGACTTAGTGATTCTGTGAAAGTGCAGTTATTACTATTTTTTATTTTTATTTTTTTAGAGACAGGGTCTCACTATGTCGTCCAGGCTGGAGTGCAGTGGTGTAATTATGGTTCACTGCAGCCTCAAACTCCTGGGCTCCAGCAATCCTCCCACCTCAGCCTCGCAAGTAGCTGGGACTACACATGCACACCACCATGCCTGGCTAATTTTGAACGTTTTTCTTAGAGACGTGGGGGGGTCTCACTATGTTGGCCAGGCTGGTCTTGAACTCCTGGCCTCAAGTGATCCTCCTGCCTCCGCCTCCCAAAGTGCTGGGATTACGGGTGTGAGCCACCACGCCTAGCGTGCAGTTATTGAAGCAGCAGCCTGTCAGTTACACTGTCAGTTACACTACTGAGGTAGCAGCCCTGTTGGAGCCCACTGCCTTTTGACACCTGGCCCTTGTTAGGCTAGCTTTGCTGTCCTGATTCTTAGCTTGCACATGGGATCCTGTTTGCCTCTTCCCTCTCTATGAGACCCTCTCTCCTGGTTAACAGTGGCTGCACATAGCTTCTGTGGGTAACTTCTGCATTGATCACATGGGCCTTTGCCCCCCCAGAAGAACTGGTTTCCCAAAGTTATTCACCCAGATAACTTACCCAATAAGGAAGACTTTTTGCAATTGGTTACTTCTGCCCACTTACCATCTTCTGTCCTCTGCTTAGGGCTCCCAGGTACAGTTGCACAGGCTGAGCGTTGCACAACTTTGGGAGTGTCTTTGGATCCTGGCCTTCCCAGTAGGCCTAGCTTGTAGCATATAACAAAAATAATTCTCCAGAAAAACTTTTTTTTTTTTTTTTGAGACAGGGTCTTGCTGTGTCACCCAGGCTGGAGTGCAGTGGTGTGAACATAGCTCACTGCAGCCTCGAACTTCTGGGCTCAAGCCATCCTCTTAGAGCCTCCTGAGTAGCTGGGACTACAGATGTGTGACACTATGCCCAGCTAATTTTTTTTTTAGATAGAGTCCTGCTCTGTTGCTCAGGCTGGAGTGCAGTGGTGCAATCTCGGCTCACTGCAACCTGCACCTCCCAGGTTCAAGCAATTCTGCCTCAGCCTCCTGAGGAGCTGGGATTACAGGCACCCACCATCATGCCTGGCTATTTTTTATATTTTTAGTAGAGATGAGTTTTCACCATTTGGGGCAGGCTGCTCTCAAACTCCTGACCTCAAGTGATCCACCCGCTTTGGCCTCCCAAAGTGCTGGGATTACAGGTGTGAGCCACCATGCATGGCTGTGACCAGCTAATTTTTTGATTTTTTGTAGAGATAAGGTCTTTTTTTTTTTTTTTTGAGATGGAGTTTTGCTCTTGTTGCCCAGGCTGGAGTGCAATGGCCCGATCTTGGCTTACCGCAACCTCCGCCTCCCAGATTCAAGTGATTCTCCTGCCTCAGCCTCCCTAGTAGCTGGGATTACAGGCATGTTCCACCACACCCAGCTAATTTTGTATTTTTAGTAGAGATTGGGTTTCTCCATGTTGGTGAGGCTGGTTTTGAACTCCCGACCTCAGGTGATCCGCCCACCTCGGCCTCTCAAAGTGCTGGGATTATAGGTGTGAGCCACCGCACCCGGCTGAGATGAGGTCTTGCTATGTTGCCCAGGCCAGGAGAAAAACCTTTTGACACTAAATCAGAGGCCACATGGAGTGTCTGAATATCATGCTATTGCAGTAAACCTGTGCCCCAAACGACTAAACCTGTTTGACATAGAGAAAGTTAGACCTGGCAGGGACCTGAGAGATTATTTAATAAGTGATTGCAGGCTGGCAGCCACAGATATGTTTCTTCAACTTCTTTTAGAAGTGGGGGTCAGCCTTTAGAGCCAGAGTAGGCTCAGAGAGATTCCCTTTAACTTTTAAGAAGAAACTTGAGTCTGGGCATGGTAACTCACGCCTGTAATCCCAGCACTTTGGGAGGCCAAGGCGGGCAGATCACTTGAGGTCAGGATTTTGAGACCAGCCTCACCAACACGGTGAAACCCCATCTCTACTCAAAATACAAAAATTAGCCAGGCATGATGGCAGGCACCTGTAGTCCCAGCTACTTGGGAGGCTGAGGCACGAGAATCGCTTGAACCCAGGAGGCGGAGGTTGCAGTGAGCCAAGATCACACCACTGCACTCTGGCCTGGGTGACAGAGCGAGACTCTGTTTCAAAAAACAAACAAACAAAAACAAAACAAAACAAAAAAACTTGAAACCTGTAGCCCGTGCGTAAACACATTGGTTTGCCAGAGTCCCCACCACTCTCTATCGTCTCTATCGTCTTCCACCAGCTTCATGCATTGAGCCTTATTTTCCCAGTTCCTGGAGTTGTCTAATGTGTGGTCTCTGATTTAATCCAGTTTCCTAGAGGAAGCCGAGGATTAGAAAAGGAAAAATAACTCCCCTAGGGTCCATGCCACAAGTAATAGTCCAAACCTGAGGGAGACCCAGCCTTGTGTCTGGGTCTAGGTTGTGTCTAAAGACTGGAGAGGTTCTGAGCCTGGACTTTGGACCCAGACAGTTTACCTGCTATGGGTATCAGGCAGACTGTTTTGCAGAGAGGATGGCAGACATGGGTCAATCTGAATCCATTCAGTAGAGATCCATTAAAAGAGCGCGGAGGGCCAGGCGTGGTGGCTCATGCTTTAATCCCAGCACTTTGGGAGGCCAAGGCGAGTGGATCACTTGAGCCCAGGAGTTCGACACCAGCCTGGACAGTATAGGGTCGTGGAAAGGATTAAACGATAGAAAGCATGAAAAGTCCTCAACATTGTGCCTGACATGTATGTGAGCATTGAGAAATACCAGCTCCTATTAGTCTTCTTTTTTTTTTTTTTTTTGAGATGGAGTCTCGCTCTGTCGCCCAGTCTGGAGTGCAGCGGCATGATCTCGGTTCACTGCAAACTCCATCTTCCAGGTTCCCGCCATTCTCCTGCCTCAGCCTCCTGAGTAGCTGGGACTATAGGTGCCTGCCACCTTGCCTGGCTAATTTTTTGTATTTTTAGTAGAGACAGGGTTTCACCGTGTTAGCCAGGATGGTTTTGATCTCCTGACCTCATGATCCGCCCGCCTTGGCCTCCCAAAGTGCTAGGATTATAAGCATGAGCCACCACGCCCGGCCTAGTCTTCTCTTACTAGTACTTAGTAACATCTAAGGTTCTTTCTCTTTAATTTTTATTAATTTATTAAATAGAGACAGGATCTCTCTATGTTGCCCAGGCTGGCCTTGAACTCCTGGGCTCAAGCGATCCTCCCACCTCGGCTTCCCAAAGTGCTGGGATTCCAGGTGTGAGCCACTGTATGAGGCCAGCATCTAAGTGTTGGGGGCTAGGGTACTCTTTGGCACAGATGTTGGATAAGTAGATTAATGCATCCTTGTCTCTGGGTTTATCTGCTCCCTGATTAGGCCTGAGTTGAGGGATATCTGGGCAAGGATATATGGTGGGAACTCCCTGAGTTTGCAGCTGTGTAGTTTTGGAGAGTGGCGAGCAGAACCACGGAAAGAATTACTGGGAAATGTCAGGAGGTGCTTACCTGGACTGTGACCCGCCTTTGTTGAGGGCCTTGGGAGAACTGCATGCTTGGAGCAATCTGTGTGTTTTTGGTTCTGTGACCTCAAGAAAGACATTATGGCACAAAGCCAACTCAGAAGTGACAACTAAAATGATGAGGGATGCAGACAGAACTATCCAGTCTGGAAAGGCAAAGGCTGGAGAGCAAGGGTAGAGATAGGCCAGGAAGAATGTTGGCTCCAAGTCGGAGGACTGGCATTTGTGTCTGCCTGTTATCAGTTGCTGATCTTGATTTGTTTGTTTTGTATTTTATTTTCATTAAAGGTATACATGTACAGAGTTACCAGAACCGAATAGTTATACAGGCTTGTTACCAAAAAACAGCATTCTCTCAGCCTTTTTCTCCTTTTCCAACCATTTTTTGATTCCCAGAAACAACCAAGTAATCAGCTAATCTTTTTTTTCTTTTCTTTTTAGAGACAGAGTCTTCCTCTATTGCCCAGGCTGGAGTGCAGTAGTATGATCATACTTTACTGTAACCTCTAACTCTTGGGCTCAAGCGACCCTCCCACCTCAGCCTCCCACATAGCTGGGACTACAGGAGTGTGCACCACCATGCTAAGCTAATTTATTTTTATTTATTTATTTTTAATTTTTTTTTTTTACCATAAGGCTTCCTTGCAAAACTAATCTAATTTTTAAATAATTTTTTTTAGAAATGGGGTCTCACTACGTTGTCCAGCCTGATCTTGAACTACTGGCCTCAAGCAGTCCTCCTACATCAGCCTCCCAATGTGCTGGGATTACAGGTGTGAGCCATCATGACTGGCCCCAGCTAATTCTTTTTTTTTTTTTTTTCTTTTTTGAGACAGAGTTTCGCTCTGTCACCCAGGCTGGAATGCAGTGGCGTGATCTCAGCTCACTGCAGCTTCCACCTCTGGGTTTAAGCAATTCTCATGCCTCAGCCTCCTGAGTAGCTGGGACTACAGATGCCTGCCACCATGCCTGGCTACTTTTTGTATTTTTAGTAGAGATGGGATTTCACCATGTTGGTGAGGCTGGTCTCAAATTCCTGACCTCAAGTGATCTGCCCACCTCGGCCTCCCAAAGTGTTGGGAGGACAGGTGTGAGCCACCGCGCCTGGTCTTTTTTTTTTTTTTTTGTATTTTTAGTAGAGACAGGTTTCACCATGTTGGCCAGGCTGGTCTTGAACTCCGGACCTCGAGTGATCTGCCTGCCTTGGCCTCCTAGAGTGCTAAGATTATGGGTGTAAGCCACCACACCGGGCCCCGGCTAATTCTTTTAACTGCTATAGTTTGTAGCCATTGTTATGAACCTGCCATTATGGAAGATAAAGATCCAACATTCACTTACTCAAATATCCCCTCACTTCCCATGACAAATATTTTCCCCTGTCCCCACAGAGTTTTAACTCTGTGTTCACTGTTGACTTTATCATGACTTTCTAAGTGCTATAGGGGCAGCTGAGTTCCTTGTGTACTTGGAATCCTTTTCCTTTCCTGCACACATTTTTGTTATTCCTGGAGTAACTGTCTTTGTTTGGTTGGGTTTTTGTGTATTTATCACCAATGATCCATCATTCTCCCGTCGGTCTGTAATTGCCACTTAATACCATAGGCATTCCATCAATATCAATTTCATCATGCGTGGGTCAAGTGAGACTGCACATGGGCAAGGGCTTTGTAAGAAGTCAGGAATTGGCCGGGCATGGTGACTCATGCCTGTAATTCCAGCACTTTGGGAGGCAGGGGCGAAAGGATTGCTTGAGCCCAGGAGTTTGAGACCAGCCTGGGCAATATAGTGAGACCCCATCTCTACAAAACAAAATTTAAAAATTAGCTGGGTGTGGTGGCATGCGCCTGTAGTCCCAGCTACTTGGGAGGTTGAGGTGGGAGGGTCGCTTGAGCCTGAGAGATTCGAGGCTCCAATGAGCTATGGTCACACCACTGCATTCCAGACTGAGTGACAGAGTGAGATCCTTTCCCCCCCCCCCCAAAAAAAGCTGGGCGTGGTGGTTTATGCCTGTAATCCCAACACTTTGGGAGGCTGAGATGGCAGATCACAAGGTCAGGAGATTGAGACCATCCTGGCTAACACGGTGAAACCCTGTCTCTACTAAAAATACAAAAAAAATTAGCCGGGCATGTTGGTGGGCGCCTATAGTCCCAGCTACTCGGGAGGCTGAGGCAGGAGAATGGTGTGAACCCGGGAGGCGGAGCTTGCAGTGAGCCGAGATTGTACCACTGCACTCCAGCCTGGGTGACAGAGCGAGACTCCATCTCAAAAAAAAAAAAAAAAAAAAAAAAAAAAAGTCCAGGCACGGTGGCTCATGCCTGTAATCCTAGCACTTTGGGAGGCTGAGGCGGCGGATTGTCTGAGCTCAGGAGTTCAAGACCAGCCTGGGCAACTTGGTGAAACCCTATCTCTACTAAAGTACAAAAAATTAGCTGGGCATGGTGGTGTGCTAATCCCAGCTACTTGGGAGGCTGAGGTGGGACAATTGCTTGAATCCAGGAGGTGGAGGTTGCTGTGAGCCAAGACTGTACTACTGCACTCCAGCCTGGGCGACAGAGCAAGACTGTCTCCAAAATAAAAAAAAAAGAGAAGTCAGGAATCATAGATTGGTGATGATTGTTTTTGTCTGGAACTTTCCATACTGGAAAGTAATTATAGGGTGATGTGGTTTGGATATTTGTCTCCACCAAATCTCATGTTGAAATGTGATCCTAGATGTTGGATATGGGACCAAGTGGGAGGTGTTTGGGTCACGGGGGCGGATCCCTCATGAATGGCTTGGTGCCCTCCCCGCAGTCATGAGTGAGTTCTCATTCTGTTAGTTCATGTGAGAGCTGGTTGTTTAAAAGAGCCTGGCTCTCTCTGTTCCCTCTCTCACCATGTGACACGCCTGATTCCCCTTCCCCTTCCCCTTCCCCTTCCGCCTTGAGTGAAAGCTTCTTGAGGCCTCACCTAAAGCTAAGCAGATGTGAGTGTCATGCTTGTATAACCTGCAGAACTGTGAGCCTATCTAGACATCTTTTTTTTTTTTTTTTTTTTTTTTGAGACAGGATCTCACTCTGTTGCCTGGGCTGGAGTGCAGTGGCATGATGACAGCTCACTGCAACCTCCGCCTCCTGGATTCAAGTGATTCTCCTGCCTCAGCCTCCTGAGTAGCTGGGATTACAGGAGCCTGCCACCACATCCCACTAATTTTTCTTGTATTTTTAGTAGAGATGAGGTTTCACCATGTTGGCCAGGCTGGTCTCGAACTCCTGACCTCAAGTGATCCTCCCACCTCAGCCTCCCAAAGTGCTGGGATTACAGGTGTGAGCCATCACACCTGGCCTTTTTCTTTCTCTCTCTCTCTCTCTGTGTCTCTCTCTCCCTTCTTTCCTTCTTTCTGTCTTTCCTTCCTTCCTTCTTTTCACCCTTTTCTTCTCAGGGTCTCATTCTGTCACCCAGGCTGGATTGCACTGGCACAATCATAGCTCACTGCAGCCTTGACCTCCTGGGCTCAGGTGACCCTCCTGCCTCAGCCTCCTGAGTCGCTGGAACTACAGGCACACACTGCCATGCCCAGCGAAGTTTTTAATTTTTTGGCAGAGATAGGGTCTTGCTGTGTTGCCCAGGCTGGTCTCAAACTCCTGAGCTCAAGTGATCCTCCTGCCTTGGCCTCCCAATGTGCTGGGATTACAGGTGTGAGCCTCTGCACCCAGCCAGCTCTGTGGTTTTCTTGCCTGACGTGCATACCCTCAGTCTAATCATGGGAAAACATCAGACAAACCCATATTGAGGGATATTCTATAAAGTACCTGACCAGGACTCTTCCAAAGTGTGAAGGTCATGAAAGAGCAGGAAAGGCTAAGGAACTGTCACAGACGGGAGGAGGCCAAGGAGACATTGCAGTCGGTGCAGCGTGGGATCCTGGATTGGACTCTGGAACAGAAGGAGGAAAACAGTAGTGGAAACACTGGTGAAATCCAAATTCATTGTGTAGTATAGTTAATGGTATTGTACTAGGGTGAATTTCTTAGTTTCAGTGACTCTTCCATGGTTATAGAAGATGTTAGTTAGGCCGAGCATGGTGGCTCACACCTGTAATCCCAGCACTTTGGGAGGCCGAGGCGGGTGGATTACCTAAGGTCAGGAGTTCAAGACCAGCCTGGCCAACATGGTGAAACCCCGTCTCTGCTAAAAATACAAAAATTAGCCGGGCATGGTGGCACACCCCTGTAATCCCAGCTACTCGGGAGGCTGAGGCAGGAGGATTGCTTGAGCCCGGGAGGCAGTGGTTGCAGTGAGCCGAGATTGTGCCACTGCACTCCAGCCTGGCTGACAGAGAGAGACTCTGTCTCAAAAAAAAAAAAGAAAAAAAGATGTTAGTTAATACAAGGGGAAACTGGGCAAAGGGTGTCTGGGAACTCTGCACTACTTTTGCAGCTCCTCTGAAAATTTAAAATTATCTCAAACTAAAATGTTAAAAAGGCCAGGCGCGGCGGCTCACGCCTGTCATCCCACACTTTGGGAGCCAAGGTGGGAGGATCACCTGAGGCCAGGAGTTCGAAACCAGCCTGGCTGACATGGTGAAACCCCATCTCCACTAAAAATACAAAAATTAGCCGGGCATGATGGCACACACCTGTAGTCCCACCTACTTGGGAGGCTGAGGCAGGAGAATCACTTAAACCCGGGAGGCAGAGGTTGCAGTGAGCCAAGATGGCGCCACTGCACTCCAGCCTAGATGAAAGAGTGAGACTCCATCTCAAAGAAAAAGAAAAAATAAAATAAAATGTTAAAAAAAAAAAAAAAAAAGAGGCTGGGCACAGTGGCTCATGCCTGTAATCCCAGCACTTTAGGAGGCTGAGATGGACGGATCACTTGAGGTCAGGAGATTGAGACCAACCTGGCTGACATAGTGAAACCCCGTCTCTACTAAAAATACAAAAAATAGCTGGGCATTGTGGTGCACACCTGTAGTCCCAGCTACTCGGGAGGCTGAGGCAGGAGCATTGCTTGAACCCGGGAGGCAGGCAGAGGTTGCAGTGAGCCGAGATCATGCCACTGCACTCCAGCCTGGGCAACAGAGCGAGACTCCACCTCAAAAAAAAAAAAAAAATGGCATGTCACTCAGCAAACCCTTAGGGCTAAGTGAATGTGCTTTCCCTTGCCCCACCAGGCCTTTCATCCCTGGGGACTCTAGAGACCCACATATGCAGAGGAACAGGACAGGATGGTTTCCAAAGAGGGAAAGCTGGAATAGCCCGCGTTGCATCAGAGGGTGGAGAATGTCCATTGCCTGCTTTGAAGAGGAGCTGCTCTGTGTGCCCTGGGTCTTGGAGGCAGAGATGGAGTAGAACCTTCCTAAGCAGCCTTGCAGAAATTTTGCTGTCTGCCTCCCCCTGTCGCAGTGCAGCTAGCACTGGATACTAGTAAGACCTGGCAGTCAGTCTTAGTTCCAGCTTCAGTTCTGTTCCTTATTACTTTGTGGAGACCCTGGGAACTATGTCATTGCACCCATAATATGGGATCTTGAACTGACACCTAGGCTCATTGTGTGTGTTGAACGAGAGGGTCTAGAGCCAAAGCCAGGGCTGGTGGCTGTTTCTTCTGCCCACAGCTTTCCCTAATGCCTCCAGTGGAAGCGCCCACTGCCGGCCAGGTTCCCCATGGCACTCACTTTGTGCCCCTCCAAGGGCCTTTTTCAGGGATGGCCCTGGTTTGTGTCTTCTCTGCTTTATGACCCAGAGCTCCTGTAGGCCACAGGGCTTTGCACATAAGGGCTACTGAGGAAATGTGTTGAGTGAGTGAATGAATAAGTAAGTGACCAAATGGATAAGTAAATGAGTGAGTGAATGAATGGTTGAATATGTGAGTAATTGAGTAAGTGAATGAATGATTGAATATGTGAGTAAATGAGTTAGCAAGTCAGTGAATGAGTGAATGAATTACTGAGTGAATGAAGGAGTATAGAAATGAATGGATGAGTGACTGAATGCTTGAGTAAATGAGTGAGTGAATGAATGAGTGAGTGAATGAATGAGTAAATGAGAGAGTGAATGAAAGAGTGAATGAGGGATTGAATGAGTGAGTAAATCAGAGATTGACAGAGTGAGTAAATGAGTGAATGAGAGTGAAGGAATGTGAGTGAATAAAGGAGTGTGTGTATGAGGGAGTAAATGAGAGAGTGAGTGAATAAGTGAGAGTGAATGAGTGAATGAATGATTGAATGGATTCCCCTCCTGCCTGTGAAAGAGGGATGTGTACTACATATGGGCCCAAAGAGTTGCCCCTCGTCAAGCTGTTCTCCAGGATGACTTTGGAAATGTTCAGACCAAACACACACCTCTTTGTGATTTTTCCCCCTACTATTGGAGTGTGAGCCACCTATCCAGAAAAAGCACTCAGTTAACTTTTTCACATCATTTGGGCATCTCAAGTTTTAAAGCTGTTTGTCAGTGCCTGGAACACTCCTGGCCTCTCTCCTTGTTGCTGAGAACTTTTTGCCACAGGAAATCAGGCTCATTTTGAGGGCCAAATAGTAGCTAAATATAGCTTCCCGGCACAGATATTTAAAGAGCTATGTTGATGATGTTATGTCTGAACAGAGAAGAAAGGGAAGAAAATAACTTTTTTTTCCCCCATAAAGAAGAGCAAAGTTACACCAGGTTTTCTGTGGGGCTGCAGGGAGCCGAGCGACGGTGAGGTGTCAATGTTTTAATTATAGAATCACCAGATGTTCATGCTACAACTGTCACCAGCTTGGGGCTTGGGATTTAGATTTCTGTTGCCAGGCAGTCATTTCTTTATAATTACTTCTCGTTTCTATTTAAAAATACCTTCTCCTTGGAAAGTAACCCCAGATGAGTGTGCGCTTCTCACCAAGCTCAGAAGAGCTACCAGAGGGAGGCATTATGAGAGCTACGCTGCCCCCTCACCCCAAGACTGGCAGGGGACTGGTGGAGGAGCCCTCTCTCTCCCAAGTGCTGGTTGACAAGCAGCAGGTGATAAGGGATGAGGCCCTGAGATCTTTCCTGGTGAAAAGTCAGCTGCAGATGCAGAGGCCAGGAAAGAGGGCATACCTCAGAGAGAGGTCTGGACTGAAATTCCACTCATGCCTTCCCTGGAGCCAGACGGCTTCCCCTCTATCCTCTCCTCTGGTTTCCATCTTGGGCTCATTGGGTAATCAGGATAATGTCCAAAAAAGTAAAAAACTTTAGGATGGCGTTTTTGATCTCAAATGTCCCTTCCAGACTATAAATAGGACTATCCTAGGAGTTCTGAACTTTCCTTGAGGCTGAACTTGTATCTCTTTTGGGAGAGAAACTACATGGCTCTTTTTGTAAGAAGCTCTCTGCCCAGTGAACTCTCTTAAACTTTGTATGTCTGTAAATGTCTACATTTCACCATCTTTTTTTCCTCCTTTGTTATAGCCAAGATTTTATTGGTCCTTGCTTGGTGATCAGTACACAGGCATCATGAATTATTAATGCTAGTATTAAAAAGCCTAAGCAATGTAATTGTGATACTTTGCTAAAGAGTTTGCTAAAGAGTTACTCAAGTGATGTTGCAGTCTAAGAGTTGGAGATAATTTACCCACAAATTAGGACATTAGAACTCAAAATCTTAGAAGGTTGCTAATTTGTAAGTCTTTCACAGGGAATATCCTGATAACACAGGATGTGCTATATTACACATTATATCCACAACATATTAATACTTTGGGGGAAATTCTGGACTTTCAGGAGCACAATATTGCCACAGATAGTGTGCAGTTCTCATAGGTAGACAAAAGACAGAAGACACAGTGATAATAGTAGGGGAACAAACACACATATGAAAGATGAGTAATTTAAAAGGTTTGCTTATGTCTTGGTCATTTGGGGCATGTGTCACTTTAGAGGATTTTTTTAATAATGTTCTTTATAGTCTATGGAATGGTAAGTTAACATCAAATAAAGCCTCCCTTAATCAAGCCTTCCACTAATTTCTGGTTTTAGTGAAATTAACCAGTACATGATTTTAACTCTTAAAAAGGCATTAATTAAAAAAAATTACAAGATAGAGTCTCACCGTATTGCCCAGGTAGCAGTGCAGTGGCTATTCATAGGCGTGATCATAGTGCACTATGGCCTTGAACTCCTGGCCTCAAGTGATCCTCCCACTTTAGCCTCCCAAGTAGCTGGGCCTACAGACATGTGCCACCATGCCTGGCTCTAGAAGATCATTTAGAACTAACACCAGTTCTTCTCAAGCTTTTCCAAAAAATTGAAGAGAAGGGAACACTCCTTAATTCATTTGATGAGGCCAGGATTACCCTGATACCAAAGCTAGACAAAGACACTACAAGAAAACTATTGATCAGTATTCCTTATAAACATTGATGTAAAAATCTTCAATAAAATATTAGTATACCAAATTAAGCAGCATATTAAAAAAAATTATACACCATGACCAAGTAGGGTTTATTGCCAGAATGCAAGGATGGTTTAACTTATGAAAACTGGTCAATGTAATACACCACATTAACAGAATGAAGGAAAAAACCCACATGATCATCTCAATTAATGCAGAAAAAGCATTTGACAAAATCCAGCACCCTTTCCTGATAAAAACACTCCATATGCCAGGCACAGTGGCTCACGCCTGTAATCCCAGCATTTTGGGAGCCCAAGGTCGGAGGATCACGTGAGCCTAGGAGTTCAAGACCAGTCTGGGCAACATGGCAAAACCCCATCTCTACAAAAAATAAAAATAAAAATAAATAAAAAAGAAAAGAAAAATTAGCCGGGCATGGTAGCATGCACCTGTAGTTCCAGCTACTTGGGAAACTGAGGCAGGAGAATCACTTGAGCCCAGGAGGTTGAGGGTGCAGTGAGCCATGATTGTGCCACTGAACTCTGACAGAATGACACCATGTCTCAAAAACAAAGAAACAAAAAAACACTCAACAAACTAGGAATAGAGGAAACTATCTCAACATAATAGAAGTTATATATTAACAACCCACAGCAGACGTCACATTCAATGGTAAAATACCAAATGCTCTTCCTCTAAGATCCAGGAACATTACAAGGATGCCTAACTTTGCCACTTATATTCAACATAGTACTGGAAGTCCTAAACGGAGCAATTAGGCAAGAAAAAGAAATAAAAGGCATCCAAATTGGAAAGGAAGAGGTAAAATTATCTCTGTAGCTGATGATGTGATCTTATTTTAAATGCTGTGATCCTAAGGATACCACCAAAACGTCTGTTAAAACCAATAAGCAAATTCAGCAAAGTAGCAAGGTACAAAGTCAATATGCAAAGTCAGTTGCATTTTTAAACATGAACAATGAATGATCTGAAAAGGAAATTAAGAAAACAATTTCATTTACAATAGCACCAAAAAGAATAAAATACTGGGGCCGGGTGAGGTGGCTCATGCCTGTAATCCCAGCACTTTGGGAGGCCTAGGTGGGAGGATCACCTGAGGTCAGGAGTTTGAGACCAGCCTGACCGACATGGTGAAACCTCGTCTCTACTGAAAATACAAACATCAACCAGGCATGGTGTTGTGCACCTGTAATCCCAGCTACTGGGGCGGCTGAGGCAGGGGAATCGCTTGAACCCAGTAGGTGGTGGTTGCAGTGAGCCAAGACCGGGCCATTGCACTCCAGCCTGGGCAACAAAACTCCATCTCAAAAAAAAGTAAAAAAAAAAAAAAAAAAAGAAAAAAAAAAGAAGAAGAAAATACTTAGGAATTAACCAAAGAGTTGAAAGGCTTGTACAATGAAAACTACAAAAAAATTCTGAAAGAAATTAAAGAAGACATAAATAAAAGGAAACACATCCCATGTTCATGGATTGGAAGATTTAATATTGTTAAGATGTGGCAAAACAACAATCTACAGATTTATTGCAATCTCTATCAAAATCCCAATAATGTTTTTGCAGAAACAGAAAAACCCATCTTAAAATTAATATGGAATCTCAAGAGACTCTGAGTAGCCAAAACCATCCAGAAAAAGAAAAATATAGCTGGGGGACTATGTTTTTCCTGATTTCAAAACTTATTATAAAACTATAGTAATTAAAACAGTGTGGTACTGGCATAAAGACAAACATATAGAACAATTAAATACAATAGAGAGCCCAGAAATAAACTCTCCTCAATATATGATTAAATGATTTTTCAACAGAGTGCCAAGGCCATTCAATGAGGAAAAAACTTTTTTTTTCACCAGATAGTGCTGGGAAAACTGGATAGCCACATGCAAGAGAATGGATTTGGACACTTATCTTACACCATATACAAACATTAACTCAAAATTGATCCATGACCTAAATGTAAGACCTAAAATTATAAAACTCTAAGAAGAAAACACGGGGCAAAACTGTCATGACATTTGATTTGGCATTGATTTCTGAGCTATGACACCAAAAGGCACAGGCAACAACTACAAAACCAGACAAACTGGACTTCATGAAAATTAACACTTTTGGGGCATCAATAGACACTATCAACATTAAAAAAGGCAACCTACAGAATGGAAGAAAATATTTGTATATCATATATCTGATAAAGGATTAATATCCAGATCATATAGAGAACTCCTAAAACTCAGCAATGAAAAACCCAATTCAGAAATGGGCAAAGGACTTGAATAAACATTTCTCTAAGGAAGATATATACAAATGGCCAATAAGCACGTGAAAAAATGCTCAAAATCATTAATCATTAGGAAAATGCAAATCAAAACTACAGTGAGATACCACCTCTCACCCATTAGGATGGCTACTATCAAAAACAAACAAACAAACAATAAATAAAACCCCAGAAAATAACAAGTACTGGTGAGGATGTGGAGAAATTGGAACTCTTGTGCAGTGTTGGTGGGAATGTAAGATGGTGCAGCCACTGTAGAAAACAGTCAGGTGGTTCCTCAAAATATTAAAAGTAACCCGGGCATGGTGGCTTACTCCTGTAATCCCAGCACTTTGGGAGGGTGAGGTGAGCGGATCACTTGAGATCAGGAGTTCGAGACCAGCCTGGCCAATATGGTGAAACCCCATCTCTACTAAAAATACAAAAAATTGGCCAGGCATGGTGGCAGGCACCTGTAATCCCAGCTATTTGGGAGGCTGAGGCAGGAGAAAATCACTTGAACCCAGGAGGCCGAGGTTGCAGTGAGCCAAGATCGCGCCACTGCACTCCTGCCCAGGCAACAGAGGAAGATTCCGTCTCAAAAAAATAATAAAATAAATAAAATAAAAATAGAATTACCATATGATTCATCAATTTTGCTTCTGGATAGACACCCAAAAGAATTGAAGGCAGGCTCATGAAGAGATGTTTGTATACCCATGTTCACAGCAGCATCATTTACACATCAGCTAAAATGTGGAAGCAACCCAGGTGTGCATCAGGGGATGAATGGATAAGCAAAATGTGGTTATTTATACAACGGAATATTATGGAGCCTTAAAAAGGTAGAGATCTGGCCAGGCGTGGTGGCTCACGTCTATAATCCCAGCACTTTGGGAGGCTGAGGCGGGCAGATCATCTGAGGTCAGGAGACCAGCCTGCCCAACATGGCAAAACCTCATCGCTAACAAAAACTCAGCCAGGCACGGTGGTGGGCACCTGTAATCCCAGCTACTTGGGAGGCTGAGGCAGGAGAATCACTTGAACTCGGGAGGTGGAGGTTGCAGTGAGCCGAGATTGCGCCACTGTACTCCAGCCTGGGCGACAAGAGTGAAACTTCGTCTCAAAAAAAAAAGAAAAAAAAAAAGGTAGAGATCCTGCTGTTACATGCTACAACATGGATGAACCTTGAAGACATTATCTTAGGCAAAATAAGTGAGTCCTAAAAAGACAAATACTGTATGATTCCACTTCTATGAAGTGCCTGGAGTAATCACAAACATAGAGACACAAAGTAGAATGGTGGTTGCCAGGGGCTTGGGGGAAGGGAGATGGGGAGAAATTGTTTAATAGGATAGAGTTTCAGTTTTGCAAGAGGAAGAGTTCTGCCGATGGATAGCGGTGATGGTTGTACAACAGTGTGAATGTTCTCAGTGCCAGTGAACTGTACACTTAAAAATGGTTCAGATGGTAAATTTTATATTACGTGTATTTTACCACAACTTAAAACTTGGAAAAGAAAGTAAAACGCATTTGTACTTATTTAAAGATGTATTAAAACATGGGATAAGGTGGAATTCCAAGCTTTTAAAAAATCTGTTTCTGGGACTGGAGAATTTGCATTATCCACATAGTTGGCCAGGTGCAGTGGCTCATGCCTGTAATCCCAGCACTTTGGGAGGCTGAGGCAGGCAGTTCACCTGAGGTCAGGAGTTCAAGACCAGCCTGGGCAACATGGTGAAAGCCCATCTCTACAGAAATACAAAAATTAGCCGGGCATGATGGCGGGTGCCTGTAATTCCAGCTACTGAGACGGGAGGATCGCTTGAACCTGGGAGGTGGAGGTTGCAGTGAGTCGAGATCAGGCCACTGTACTGCACTCCAGCCTGAGCAACAGAGTGAGACTCCGTCTCAAACAAACAAACAACAACAACAACAACAAGAAACAGTTGATTAAGCTGTTATGTAGGCTGGGTGCAGTGGCTCATGCCTGTAATCCCAGCACTTTGGGAGGCCAAGGCAGGCGGATCACCTGAGGTCAGGAGTTCGAGACCAGCCTGACCAACATGGAGAAACCCTATCTCTACTAAGAATACAAAATTAGCCAGGCGTGGTGCTGGGCGCCTGTAATCCCAGCTACTCGGGAGGCTGAGGCAGGAGAATCGCTTGAACCGGGAGGCGGAGGTTGCAGTGAACCGTGATCACGCCATTGCACTCCAGCCTGGGCAACAAGAGTGAAACTCTGTCTCAAAAATAAATAAATAAATAAATAAATAAAACAAAATAAAACAAAAAGCTGTTATGTAAGAACTACCACTAGAACTGGTGTAAGACTATTTGTTTTGTCATTGTTGTCTGTGAGATCATCTTTGGTGGAGCTTATATTCTGTGGGGTCCTGCATGTGTCTTGACTTATGGAGGTATTTCTTGGGACAATTTTATGGTTGTCTCTGCTAAGTTCTTACCAGGTTCACTGGTTCCCAGGGCAGGGCTTCCATGCTGCGTGAGTCTTGGGGGAACTTGGCACACCTATGCAGCCCAGGCCAGGGGCCCTGGCTTTTCCCTAGACTCTTCACCAAAGGCTTCGGGTCAGCAGCTCTGGCCAGGAGCTCAGTTCCAGATCCCTGAGGCACACACAGTCAGTGGTCTCAACTTTGGTCCTTTAGAGCTGATTTGTTTATCCCATAGCATGTGGCTTTGATTTGCAATTAGGAAGCCACTGGAAGGTTTTTAGTAGGATGTGAAATGATCGATCTACTTTATGTTTTGTTTTATTTTTAAAGACCTCTCCAGCTGCATTGTAGATGAATAGTATGGCCTTCTGGTACTTGGAGGTACTTCCAAGCTCATCTATATATTTGGCTTTTTTGTTTGTTTGTTTTGTGTGTGTTGTTTTGTGTTTTTTTTTTTGAGACGGAGTTTCGCTCTTGTTGCCTCCGCCTCCCAGGTTCAAGCAATTCTCTTGCCTCAGCCTCCTGAGTAGCTGGGATTACAGGCATGTGCCACCACACCCGGCTGATTTTGTATTTTTAGTAGAGATGGGGTTTCTCCATGTTAGTCAGGCTGGTCTCGAACTCCCAACCTCAGGTGATTTGCCTGCCTCGGCTTCCCAAAGTGCTGGGATTACAGGCATGAACCACCGCACCTGGGCTTTTTTTTATTTTTGAGACGGAGTCTTGCTCTGTCGCCCAGGCTGGAGTGCAGTGGCATGATCTCGGCTCACTGCAACCTCCGCCTCCTGGATTCAGGCTGTCCTCCCACCTCAGCCTCCCAAGTAGCTGGGATTACAAGCATGCACCACCATGTCTGGCTAATTTTTCTATTTTTAGTAGAGATGGGTTTTGCCATGTTGGCCAGGCTGGTCTTGACCCCTGACTTCAAGTGATCTACCCGCCTCGGCCTCCCAGTGTGTTCGGATTACAGGTGTGAGCCACCTCACCCGGCCCTTTATGTTAATAATATTTTTCAATTTTTTTCTCTACCAGAAGTCTTAATTCCTGCTATAGTTTGGATGTTTGACCTCCTTCAAATCTTATGTTGAAATCTGATCACCAGTGTTGGAGATGGGGGCCTAATGGGAGGTATTTTGCATCTTGGGGGCAGATACCTCATGAATAGGTTAATGCCATCCCTGCGGGGTGGGGATGAGTGAGTTGTTGTTCTATAAATTTCCTTGATAGCTGGCAGTTAAAAAGAACCTGGCACCTTCCCTCGCTCTGTTTGCTCCTCTCTCTCTCTCTTTTTTTGTGAGGCAGGATGAGTCTCACTCTGGTGCCCAGGCTGGAGTGCAGTGTCTTTCCTCCTTCTCTGTAACCATGGGATCTATATGAACACCAGGTCCCCTTCCCCTTCAGCCATGAGCGGAAGCAAGCCTGAGATCCTTTCAGAGGCAGATGCAGGCACCATGCTTCTTGTGCAACCTGCAGTACCATAAGCCAAATAAACCACTTTTCTTTATAAATTACCCAGCCTTGCCAGGCACAGTGGCTCATGCCTGTAATCCCAGCACTTTGGGAGGCCAAGGCAGGTGGATCACTTGAGTTCAGGAGTTCAAGGCCAGCCTGGCCAACATGGTGAAACCCTGTCTCTACTAAAAATACAAAAATTAGGCCGGGTGTGGTGGCTCACGCCTGTAATCCCAGCAATTTGGGAGGCCGAGGCAGGCAGATCATGGGGTCAGGAGTTCGAGACCAGGCTGGCCAACATGGTGAAACCCCATTTCTACAAAAATACAAAAATTTGCCAGATGTGGTGGTGCGTGTCTGTTATCCCAGCTACTCGGGAGGCTGAGGCAGGAGAATCGCTTGAACTCTGAAGGCAGAGGTTGCAGTGAGCCAAGATCGTGCCATTGCATTCCAGCCTGGGCAATAGAGTGAGACTCCATCTAAAAAAAAAAGAAAGAAAAAAATACAAAAATTAGCTGGGTATGGTGGCAGGCACCTGTAGTCCCAGCTACTTGGGAGGGTGAGACAGGAGAATCGCTTGAACCCGGGAGGCAGAGGTGGCAGTGAGCCAAGATCACACCACTGCACTCCAGCCTGGGTGACAGAGCGAGACTCTGTCCAAAAAATATATAAATAATAAATAAATAAATAATAAAGTGAG
This sequence comes from Pan paniscus, assembly GCF_029289425.2. NCBI lineage: Eukaryota > Metazoa > Chordata > Mammalia > Primates > Hominidae > Pan > Pan paniscus. The sequence goes on from NC_073255.2 coordinate 94,250,781, forward strand.
GATAGCCATACCTGGCAGAGTTTAGGATTTTCTGTGTCCTGTTGTTATTGTTGTTGCAATAGGGTCTCACTTTGTCACCCATCCAGGAGTGCAGTGGTGTGATCATAGCTCACTGCAGCCTCAACCTCCTGGGCTCAAACAGTCCTCCCACCTCAACCTCCTGATTAGCTAGGACTACAGGTGTGCACCATCAGGCCAAGCTAATTCTTTAATTATTTTTAGTAGAGACAGAGTCTTGCTCTGTTGCCCAGTCTGATCTCAAACTCCTGGCCTCAAGTGATCCTCCTGTCTTAGCCTCCTGAGTAGCTGGGACTACAGGCATGCTCCACCATGCCCAGCTTAATTTAAAAAACACTTTTTAAAATAGATATGGGTCTCACTATGTTGCCCAGGTCAGTTTTGAACTCCTGGCTTCAAGTGATCCTCCTGCCTCAGCCTCCCAAAGTGCTGGGATTACAGGCCTGAGTCACCAGACTGGCATTTGGTAGTGTTTTTGTTTGTTTGTTTTGTTTTTGAGACAGAGTCTTGCTCTGTTGCCCAGGCTGGAGTGCAGTGGCAGGATCTCAGCTCACTGCAACCTCTGCCTCCGAGGTTCAAGCGATTCTCCTGCCTCAGCCATTAAGGTGGCTGAGATTAAAGGTGTGCACCACCACACTTGGCTAAATTTTGTATTTTTAGTAGAGACAGGGTTTCATCATGTTGGCCAGGCTGGTCTGGAACTCCTGACCTCAAGTGATCTGCCCAACTCAGCCTTCCAAAGTGCCGGGATTACAGGTAGCATGTGCCACCGTGCCTGACCTTGGTAGCATTTTTATGAGAATGAAATGTGAATATTCTCATCCCATCCGGAGAGGCTACAGCAGTCATTCTTGTTTAGGGGTTAAAAGTTTTCACCGGGTCGGGGGCCAGGTGTGGTGGCTCACGCCTGTAGTCCCAGCACTTTAGGAGGCCAAGACGGGTGGATCACGAGGTCAGGAGATCGAGACCATCCTGGCTAACACGGTGAAACCCCGTCTCTACTAAAAATACAGAAAATTAGCCGGGTGTGGTGGCGGGTGCCTGTAGTCCCAGCTACTCAAGAGGCTGAGGCAGGAGAATGGCGTGAACCCGGGAGGCGGAGTTTGCAGTGAGCTGAGATCGCGCCACTGCACTCCAGCCTGGGCGACAGAGCAAGACTCCATCTCAAAAAAAAAAAAAGTGTTCACCTGGTCACTGTAACCCCAGGAGACGTTTCTGTCCCCTTCTCGTTGGTTTTCCTCAGGTGTTGTCTTTTGTCTCTGCCGTGGCTGTGTTTTGAGTGACTGTAGATGGTAAGCTCCATGTCAGTTAACCAGCAAATATGTTTTTCAGTACTCACTGTAAGTACCAGGTGTGAAAAAACAGATCCCACCCTCATGGAGACTCTGCTTGGTCCCTTGAGGACAGGAGACCTGTCATCTTCTTCTGCTTTCTCTGCAAAGGCCCATCAGGGTTCTGGGTGAGCAGGTTAGCTGGAATGTCAGTCTGCCCTCAACAGTGCCCTTCATGCCACAGAAAAGGTTTCCCAAGCGCCTACAGGGCCAGGCGCCACAAGTCAGGGCTGAACCCGGCTTGATTGCTGGGTTCGAGTTGCTCTTGGACCCCAGGAAGAGCTGACGGGCTCATGGTCACCGCAGTCACTTTCATAACCACAGTAGCAGAGGATGTGAAAAGGGTGGGATGAGCCCAGAAAGCCAGCATGAACTGTCTCAAGCTGTTTATTCAAGAACTCGGTGCCAGCCAGGCACGGTGGCTCATGCTTGTAATCCCAACACTTTGAGAGGCCGATGCGGGCAGATCACTTGAGGCCAGGAGTTCGAGACCAGCCTGGCCAGCATGGCAAAACCCTATCTCTACTAAAAATACAAATATTAGCCAGGTGTAGTGGTGCACACCTGTAATCCCAGCTACTAGGGAAGCTGAGGCAGGAGGATTGCTTGAGCCTGGGAGGTGGAGGTTGCAGTGAGCCGAGATTGTGCCACTGCACTCCAGCCTGGGTGACAGAGTGAGACTCTGTCTCAAAGGAAAAAAAAATCAGTGCTGCTCCCGTGGCTGCACAGCTTGTGGTTGGTCATTCCAAACCTGACAACCATGGAAAAGAGAAGAGAAGCTCAGAGGAGCCAGATGAAGGAGGAACCCGCCTTCAGAGTCTGGTAGGCCTGGACCCGGATCAGGGCCTTGAAGGACTGGAGGGTGTGGCTGAGGGGAAGAGAGGAGGATGATGTGAGTAAGCAGAGACCACTCTGCAGCAGAGGACACAGACTGGCGTCTCGAGGGCTGGATTCTTTTGCGGGCCCATTTTGTTTGGCCCATGCCGTGTTCTTTAAAACTTGGAACTGAATGTCTTTATATGGAGAACTCACTCTTTCCTTCCCCACAGACGTCACCATCCCCGTTTTCTATCCTGATCTGCCGAAACACATTGATGGAACCAGCCTAGAACCTTGTTCTATCCACTGAAAACCCAGGAGATCGATGGAAAAAAGGTCTTAGAATTAATAAACAAGTTCACCATAGAGAATAAGAGTACTGGGAGTGAGCTATATAAAAATCAAGAGTATATTTTCTAGTATATCAGCAACTAGTTTGTAGTAGAAAACATCCTGTTCACCAAAATAGCAAGACCAGAAAATATCTTTGTAAGAATCTTTGAAAGCCGAGCGCCTATAGTCCTAGTTACTTGGGAGGTCGAGGCAGGAGACCACTTGAGTCCAGGAGTTCAGGTTCAGCCTGGGCAATATAGAGAGACCCCATCTCTTTAAAAAAAACCTATGAAATCTCTTGTCATTCACTTAAAACATAGTTACTGCATATCTGCTAATGTATTTCATTTTTTAAATAGGTAATACATTCAAGTGGTTCCAGAAAAAAAAAGTGAAAGGCGTCCCTTCCACTCCTGACCTCCCACTGCCTAGCTCCCACTCAACCCTAAGAGAGAGAGAACCACTAATTGACTGATCTCTTATTGTGTCCATCCAAGTGTTTTATTTTCACCTACAAGTGAATACGAATATATTGGAATATTATCTTCCTCACTCCTTGCATATAATAGATTTTTTTTTTTTTTAAGAGGCAGGGTCTCACTCTGTCATCCAGGCTGGAGTACATGATATGGTCATAGCTCACTGCAGCCTTGAACTCCTGGGCTTAAGTATTCCTCCTCCCTCAGCCTACTGAATAGCTGGGATTACAAGTGTGTGCCACTGTGCCTGACTTAAAAAAAAAAAAATTGTATTTAGAGTTGGGGTCTTGCTATGTTGCCCAGGCTGGCCTCCAACTCTTGGCCTCAAGTGATCCTCCTGCCTTGGCCTCCCAAAGTGCTGGGATTACAGTCACAAGCCACCACACCTGGCTGGAATTCTGGCAGTATTTTTACATCAGCTTTACAATAGACTTCCTCATTTCTTTTTACAGCTGAATAGTAAAAATAGTGATTTTTAGATAAGACCATGGGCTCCAAGAGTAGAACTGCCTGGGTTTGAAACCTGGTTCTACCACTGTGACAATTGGCCTAATCACTTGTCTCTCTGTGCCTCAGTTTCTTCATGTGTAAGTGGACATAGTAGATACCTACTAAACTTGTTGCAAGAATTTAGTGAGATGGTGCTTCTAAGAATGCTTACAACAGTGACTGGCATCTAGTGAGCCCTCTAAATATTATCTACTTTTCTTAGTCTTTTAATAGTAATGAATAGAAAATAGGAAAAAGGATAAAGCGTGACTTGGGAGGATACTTTACATAGAATAGACCTGTTGATAGTTATAAAACTGGGCTGGACATGGTGGCTCATGCCTATAATCCCGGCACCTAGCTGGGAGGATCACTTGAGCCCAGGAGTTTGAGATCAGCTTGAGCAGCATAGTGTGTGAGACCTCAGTCTCTACAAAAAAAATTTTTTAAATTATAAAACTTTACTAAGAAATATGTCAGATGAATTAATGGAGAGACATACTTTGTTTCTGGATGGAAATTATGGAATTTGTTATCTCAGCTCTTCCTAGAATAACTTAGACTTATCTCCTTTATAACCAAAACCCCAATAGGATTCTTTTTGAAACTTTTTTGTTTTTGAGACGGAGTCTCGCTCTGTCGCCCAGGTTGGAGTGTAGTGGCACAATCTTGGTTCACTGCAACCTCCGCCTCCTGAGCTCAAATGATTCTTCTGCCTTAGCCTCCCAAATAGCTGGGATTACAGTTGTGCACCATCACACCTGGCTAATTTTTGCATTTTTAGTAGAGATGGGTTTTACTATGTTGGCCAGGCTGATCTCGAACTCCTGACCTCAAGTGATCCGTCTGCCTTGGCCTCCCAACATTTTGGAACTTTTAAATTCTAACATTTATCTGGAAGAATAAATGAGAAGGACTTTTAAATTTTGAAGAAGAATACATCCAGGAGAAACTTGTTCTATTGAATATTTTTTTTTACTAAAAAATTATTAATTTTTTTCTTTTCTTTCTTTCTTTTTCTTAGAGAACTGTGTTTTTTTAGAGAACTGTGTTGCCCAGGCTGATCTCAAATTCCTGGCCTCAAGAGATCCTCCCCCCTCAACCTCCCAAAGTGCTGGGATTGCTGGTGAAAACACATTTTTAATGATTAAAACAGTGACTCAATTAATAGCTTAAAAATGAACCGATCAGTAGATAGAATACATAGCCCAGAAACTTACCTTTATACACATGGATATTAACTGTACGATAAAGACGACCTTGCAGGTCAGCAGGAATAGACACATCATTTGATAAATTAGGCGAGGCTAATTTGGTTAGCTGTTTTTGAGAAGAGAATGTTTTAGATTCTCACCTTAGGCTGCATGCCTGGATAAATTCCAGGTCGACTTAAAAAGTTAAGTTTCAAGAAGAGAAAAATCAAACCATTAAAAAAAAAATCCTTGGGAAGGCGGAAGGAAGCATTTTGGGATGGGGGAGGACCTGTGAGTTGTAAAGCACTCAGAAATATGCAAGTGAGAAAAACACTGGGCCTGGCACAGTGGCTCACGCCTGTAATCCCAGCACTTCGGGAGGCTGAAGTGGGTGGATCACTTCAGGTCAGGAGTTCAAGAGCAGCCTGGTCAACATGGTGAAACCCTATCTCTACTAAAAGTACAAAAATTAGCCAGGTGTGGTGGCAGGCACTTGTAATTCCAGCTACTCAGAGGTTGAGGCACAAGAATCACTTGAACCCAGGAAGTGGAGGCTGCAGTGAGCCAAGATCACACCACTGCACTCTGGCATGGGCAACAGAGTGAGACCCTGTCTCAGAAAAGGGAAGGGGAGCAGAGGGGAGGGAAGGGGAGGGGAGGGGAGGCGAGGGGAAGGGAGGGGAGGGGAAGGGAAGGGAGGGGAGGGGAAGGGAGGGGAGGGGAGGAGAAGGGAAGGGAGAAAGAAGGAAAGGAAAGGAAGGAAAGGAAGGAAGAGAAAGGGCTTTAGCTAAAGTAGCAGAATGGCTACACACCTTCCCAAGATTAGCTGCATGCATAATAGTAAAGAAATAAGAATGATAAAGACCCACAAGGACAAAGAAAATGAGAGAGGGATCATTATCAAATAGGGTATTTTAACACATTTTGGAAAGAAAAGAAGAAATGATAGGCCAGGCATGGTGGCTCACACCTGTAATCCCAGCACTTTGGGAAGCCGAAGTGGGTGGATAGCTTTAGCCCAGGAGTTCGAGACCAGCCTGGGCAACATAGTGAGAACCCATCCCTACAAAAAATGCAAACATTAGCCGGGCATGGTGGCTCACACCTGTCCCATCTACTCGGGAGGCTGAGTGAGGCAGGAGGATTGCTTGAGCCTGGGTGGTCAACACTGCAGTGAGCCATGATCACACCACTGCACTCCAGCCTGGGTGACACAGTGGAACCGTGTCTAAAAAAAAAAGAAAAGAAAAGAAAAGAGATGCTGACAGGAGGAAAGCAAATGCCAAGAGAGACTTGAACTGGGAGACATCATACTGGAGGCACGGGGGCAGAACTGAAGGCAGGTGGAGAGGATGTCTAAGAACCAGTACCAGCCAGGCACGGTGGCTCATGCCTGTAATCCCAGCACTTTGGGAGGCCAAGGCAGGCGGATCCCTTGGGGTCAGGAGTTCGAGACCAGCCTGGCCAACATAGTGAAACCCCGTCTCTACTAAAAATACAAAAATTAGCTGGGTGTGGTGGTGCATGCCTGTAATCTGAGCTACTTGGGAGGCTGAGGCAGGAAAATCGCTTGAATCCAGGAGGCAGAGGTTGCAGTGAGCCAAAATTGTGCCACCGCACTCCAGCCTGGGTGATAGAGTGAGACTTCATCTAAAAAACAGACAACAACAACAAAAAAAACTGGTACCGCTCCACAACCCCTTCTGAATATCGGCAGGCAAGTATTTATCCTACAACTGCATTGGGTTGGAGCAGTGGAGAGTGGGCTGGAGAAGCTGACCCAGAGCTCCTAATTCAAGAGACTTCATGTGGCAGAGGTTTGGGTATAGCGGATGCTGAAAACAAGGAGAATAACTGAAAGTCTAGAACATTTCCTGTATCCAGATGAGCCAAGTACAAGCCATCTGGCATCCACTTCCCATCCAGGTGATCAGAGGATACGTCTCTGCAGAAACCACCAAGGTCTCAGAAAAAAAAGCCTGCACAATCTGACATTTAGGAGTCCCCAGTGAGAGTGCTGGCTGCCTGCCCACTTTCCCTAAAAATGAGTTTGCCTGCTGATGAGCTCCGCCATGCACACGGAATTTCCAATTAACTTTTTAGAGCCTCACTGCTAATATAAACATCTAACCAAGGATCAGCTGATGTATAAGGAGAATCAAGAAATGATAGGAACAAAAGCACTAAAATAAGTGATGGGGAAAAGGCAATCTTTAGGAAACAAAGACAGTGCTATTTCAGAAGACTGAAGGAACTTTTCCATAGTTTTCTCATAGAGTTCAAGAGGACAGTGCCTCATAAAACAAAAATAGAATGTTGTGGAAAGAACTCAAAATTTCACCAGAATGCAGAGAAGATAAAGTCAAGGAACTCTCTCAGAAAGTACCCAAGAAAGCCAAAAGTTGGAAAGTGCAGAGAATAGATAAGAGCGATAGAGAAGCAATCCAGGCCGGGTATGGTGGCTCATGCATGTAATCCCAGCACTTTGGGAGGCTGAGATGAGAGGATCACTTGAGGCCAGGAGTTTGAGACCCGCCTGGGCAACATAGTGAGACCCCATTTCTTTTTAAAAAAAAAAAAAGTAGCCAGGTGTGGTGGTGGTGCCTGTAGTCTCAGCTACTCAGGAGCCTCAGGTGGGAGGATTGCTGGAGCCCAGGAGGTTGAGGCTGCAGTGTGCTGTGATCACACCACTGCACTCCAGCCTGGGAGACAGAGTGAGACCCTGTCCCCCTCCTCAAAAAAAAAAAAAAAAAAAAGAAAAGAAAAGAAAGAAAAGAAAAAGAAAAAAAGAATCAATCTAGAAGGTTCAATATGAAAGTATTTGGAGTGGCAAAAAGAGAAAACAGACAATAGAGGTAAGGAAATGAAGTTGTGCAAGAACATTAACCAGAAACACATCTGCCGACCACGAATGCCCAGCATAATAAATGACAGAGGATACACCAAGGTGTAGCACTGTGAAATTTTAGAACACCAGGGTTAATGAGGGGATTCCAGAAGCATCCAAAGAGGAAAAACAGGCATCTAGTAAAGAAATGAGAATTGGGGCCGGGCGCGGTGGCTGACGCCTGTAATCTCAGCACTTTGGGAGGCTAAGGTGGGTGGATCACGAGGTTAGGAATTCAAAACAAGCCTGGCCAACATGGTGAAATCCCGTCTCTACTAAAAATATAAAAACTAGCCGGGTGTGGTGGCACGTGCCTGTAATCCCAGCTACTGGGGAGGCTGAGGCAGGAGAATCACTTGAACCTGGGAGGCGGAGGTTGCAGGGAGCTGAGATTGCACCACTGCACTCCAGCCTGGGTGGCAGAACAAGACTCCATCTCAAAAAAAAAAAAAAGAAAAGAAAAGAGAATTGGATAGTTCTGAACTTTTCGAGAGCCACACTGGATGCTAGATATTGCTTGTCATCAGCATTGGTGCAGTGCAGGGAGTGATTTATTTTCTTTCTTTCTCTCTTTCTCTCCCCCTCCCTCCCTCCCTCCCTTCCCCCGAGTAGCTGGGACTACAGGTGAGCGCCACCATGCCTGGCTAATTTTTGTATTTTTTGTAGAGACGAGGTTTTGCCACGTTGCCCAGGCTGGTCTTGAACTCTTGGGCTCAAGCAATCCTTCCACCTCGGCCTCCCAAAGCGCCAGGATTACACATGTGAGCAACCGCGCTGGCCAGAAAATCATTTTAGTCTGTTATTTCATACCCAGCTAAACAACTAGTAAAGGGTGAAAACAGAGCAAAGTCATTTTCAGAGAATTCAGGGTGCAAAAAAATGTATCTCCATGAATCCTTTTCCCTGGAGGGCACACTTCAGCAAGACAAGAGGAAGAGAAGATGACAGCCAGAAGAAGTGAGTGCGGTACCAAGGGCACTGGCGTGGGGGGTGCCTCCTGGAAACCAGGCGCCCCGCAGAATGCCTTAAACAATGGGATATTTGGAAAAAGAATGTCTGTGGCACAGAGGAAGGTGTGCAAATAAAACAACAAAGGAGTTACTCCAAGAAAAACACATTGAACAAGAATGGAAATGTAAGCAGAGTCTTTCACTTAGTCCTGTTTCGAATGCCGTTTGCAATTTGCATCATAATTTTTTTTTTTTTTTGAGACAGGGTTTCGCTCTGTTACCCAGGCTAGAGTGCAGTGGCATGATCTCGGCTCACTGCAACCTCTGCCTCCCTGGTTCAAGTGATTCTCGTGCCTCAGCCTCCTGAGTAGCTGGGATTACAGGCGGGTAGCACCACGCCTGGCTAGTTTTTGTATTTTTGGTAGAGATCAAGCTTCGCCATGTTGGCCAGGCTGGTCTCGAACTCCTGACCTCAAGTGATTTGCCCGCCTTAGCCTCCCAAAGTGCTGGGATTACAGGCATAAGACACCATGCCCAGCTGCATCGTCATAATTTATACACTGATTATTTACTAAAATATTTGTGTAACTCTTGTTCAGAAGATGGGGAAGAGAGATGGTAGGATATCCAAGAGAATTATGTCGTATCTGTCATGATAGAAAGTACTTAGGTAATATTTAAAATTAATAGTGTCTGGGCGCAGTGGCTCATGCCTGTAATCCCAGCACTTCGGGAGGCCAAGGCGGGCAGATCACATCATACCAGAAGTTTGAGACCAGCCTGGCCAACATGGTGAAACCTCATCTCTACTAAAAATACAAAAAAAAAAAAAAAATTGGCCAGGCGTGGTGGTTCATGCCAGTAATCTCAGCTACTCAGGAAGCTGAGGCATGAGAATGGTCTGAACCTGGGGGGCGGAGGCTGCAGTAAGCCAAGATCGCGCCACTGTACTCCAGCCTGGGTGACAGAACAAGAATCTGTCTCAAAAAAAAAAAATTAGCCAGGTATGGCAGTGTGTGCCTGTAGTCCCAGCTGCTTGGGAGACTTGAGGCAGGAGGATTGCTTGAGCCCAGGAGTTGGAAGCTGCAGTAAGCTATGATCAAACCACTCCACTCCAGCCTGGCCAATACAGCAAGACCCTGCCTTAAAAAAATCAATAAATAATTAAAGAAAAAGGAATGCAGATATATTAATTGGAAATATCAAGTTTATCATTACTGGCCAGAAGGGAAAAGAGGTTAAAAAGCAAGACTGCCTTTGGGGAGTGGAATTGGGACGGGGGGAGACAACGGAAAGTGGAAACTGCTGGCTGCTTATTAGAAGCTGTGCCTAGCAGTTGGTTGGTTGGTTGTAATTGAGGTAAAATTTGCACAACAGGGCCGGGCGCGGCGGCTCACGCCTGTAATCCCAGCACTTTGGGAGGCCGAGGAGGGCGGATCACGAGGTCAGGAGATCGAGACCATCCTGGCTAACACGGTGAAACCCCATCTCTACTAAAAATACAAAAAATTAGCCGGGCGTGATAGCGGGCGCCTGTAGTCCCAGCTACTCCGGAGGCTGAGGCAGGAGAATGGCGTGAACCCGGGAGGCGGAGCTTGCAGTGAGCCGAGATCGCGCCACTGCACTCCAGCCTGGGCGACAGAGCGAGACTCCATCTCAAAAAAAAAAAAAAAAAAAAAAAAAAAAAAAAAAAAAAAAAAAAAAATTTGCACAACATAAAATTAATCATTAACCATTTTAAAAGGCGCAGTTCACCATTCAGGACTTCCACAGTGTTGTACAGCCCCCACCTCTGTGTAGTTCCAAGATACTTTCACCCCTCCCCACCCCCTGCAAAGAAACCATAGTGCCCATCACACAGTCACTCCCTATTCCTCTGTCCCCTCCTTGCCAGTCCCTGACAACCACTAGTCTTCTTTCTGTCTCTATGGGTTTGCCTATTCTGGAAGTTTTTTTTGTTTGTTTGTTTTTTGAGACGGAGTTTTGCTCTTGTTGCCCAGGCTGGAGTGTAGTGGCACGATCTCAGCTTACTGCAACCTCCTTCTCCCGGGTTCAAGCAATTCTTCTGCCTCAGCCTCCTGAGTAGCTGGGATTACAGGTGCCCGGCTAATTTTTTGTGTTTTTAGTACAGATGGGGTTTTACCATGCTGGCCAGGCTGGTCTCAAACTCCTGACCTCAAGTAATCCACCCGCCTCAGCCTCCCAAAGTGCTGGGATTACAGGCATGAGCCACCGCGCCCGGCCCTATTCTGGAAGTTTTTTGTTTTTTTGAGACAGAGTCTCACTCTGTCACCCAGGCTGGAGTGCAGTGGCTTGATCTTGGCTCACTGCAACCTCTGCTTCCCAGGTTCAAGCGATTCTCCTGCCTCAGCCTCCCAAGTAGCTGGGATTACAGGCACGTGCCACCATGCCCGGCTAATTTTTTGTATTTTTAGTAGAGACAGGGGTTTCACCATGTTGACCAGACTGGTCTCGAAATCCTGACCTCAAGCGATCCTCCTGCCCGGGCCTCCCAGAGTGCTGGGATTACAGGGATGAGCCACCATGCCCAGCCCTTTTCTGGAAGTTTTATGTAAATGGAATCACACACGTGTGACCTTTTGTGTCCTGCTCCTTTCGTTTAGCATGTTTTCAAGGCTCATCCACACTGGAGCATGTATCAGAACTCCATTCCCGTAATGGCTGCACAACATCCCATTGCATGGATTAGACCACCTTCGTTTATCCATTTCATCTGCCGATCCACATTTGCTGCTTTGGGACTACTGTGAATAGTGCTACTGTGAACATTCCTGTACAAGTATTTACTTGACTACCTGTTTTCACTTGTTCCACATGCATATCTAGGAGTGGAATTGCTGGGTCGTATAGCAATTCTACGTTTAACTTTTTTTTTTGAGACGGAGTTTCACTCTTGTCGCCCAGGCTGGAGTGCAAATGGCGCGATCTCGGCTCACTGCAACCTCTGCCTCCTGGGTTCAAGCAATTCTCCTGCCTCAGCCTTCCGAGTAGCTGGGATTACAGGCATGCACCACCATGCCCGGCTAATTTTGTATTTTTAGTAGAGATAGGGTTTCTCCATGTTGGCCAGGCTGGTCTCCAACTCCTGACCTCAGGTGATCCACCCACCTCAGACTCCCAAAGTGCTGGGATTACAGGCATGAGCCACCACGCCCGGCCCTGTGTTTAACTTTTTGAGGAATAACCAAACTTCTCTACTGTGGTCACACCATTGTACATTTCCACCAGCAGTGTACAAGGGTTCCAGTTTCTTTACATTCTTGCCAACACCTGTTATTTTCTGTTTTTAAAAATTATAGCTATCCTAGTGAGTGTGAAATGGTATCTCATTGTGGTTTTAATTTGCATTTCCCTTATAGCTAATGATGTTAAGCGTCTTTTCGTGTGCTTATTGGCTAGTTGTATGTCTTCTTCAGAGAAATGACTATTCAAGTCCTTTACCTTTTGTGTGTGTGTGTGTGTGTGACAGTCTCACTCTGTCACCTGGAGTGCAGTGGTGCAATCACCACCCCCTGCTGCCTGAGCAGCCTTGTGCTCAGCCAATCTTCCAATCCCAGCCTCCTGAGTAGCTGGAACTACTACAGGCATGTGCCGCCGCGCCCAGCTAATTTTTAAAATTTTTTTGTAAAAATTGGGTTTTGCCATGCTGCCCATGGCTGATCTTGAAGTCCTGGGTTCAAGTGATCCCCCCCCGCCTCAGCCTCCCAAAGTGCTAGGATTACAGGCATGAGCAAGAAAGACCCTCTTTCAGAAAAAAAATAAAATAAAATAATGCCATCAGGGCTGCAGACCGGGAGCCAGGGCTCGCAGATCCCCATGTGTGCCTAGTGACGAATGACAATGACACTATTTACAAGTTTTCCACTTGTAAATTCTGTGCTGAATGCCATTTAGCACACCCCTCACAATCCACTTAGTTGACATCCCTCCTCCCACAGCCAGTCCTGGCTGAGGTTGCTCAGAGAGATACCTAAGGGAGAAGTATTGGAGTACCTCTTTCAACAATAGCCCTCCCTCTGGATTTGTTCTTGTGGTTTCTTTGTGGAGGCACAGCTGCAGTCGAAAACTGTACTCCAAGGAGCGTGTCCTTGAATGCCACGGCACAGCCAACATTTTTATTTATATATGCATATAATGTATATCTATGAACACACATTTATATATATGTGCATGTATGCATGTATAAATAATTTTCTACAGGGAGTTGATATTACCTTTATTTATTTATTTATTTGAGGCGGAGTCTTGCTCTGTTGCCCAGGCTGGAATACAATGGCGCAATCTCAGCTCACTGCAACCTCCCCCTCCCAGTTTCAAGCAATCCTCCTCCTTCAGCCTCCCAAGAAACTGGGATTACAGACGCACTCCCATACCCAGCTAATTTTTGTATTTTTAGTAGAGACGACATTTCACCATGTTGGCCAGGCGGGTCTCGAACTCCTGACCTCAAGTGATCCTCCTGACTCGGCTTCCCAAAGTGCTGGGATTACATGTGTGAGCCACCGTGCCCGGCCTATTTTTAAATATATTTTAAATTTTTTAAATTTTATAATAAAGATAGGGTCTCACTATGTTGCCCAGGCTGGTCTCCAACTCTTGGGTTCAAGTGGTCCTCCCACCTTGGCCTCCCAAAGTGCTGGATTACAGGCGTGAGCCACCGTGCCCTGCCTTTATTATAAGGCAGAAATCGAAGCCCACCTGTGTCTCTCTTTGGGCGTACACTCTGTTTGTTTGCTTTCACATCATGCTGACTGGCTGCCGGCAGGCTGCCCAGAGGCTCTGCAGTAGACAGGGGTCCTGCGCGTGGCTGCAGGGTGGAGCTGAGCCAGGGGACCTCAGAGGACAAAGGGGGCCTTGATGAAAGCCCCAGTCAGCTGGTCAGTAGAAAGCACTGCTGCTCTGCTTGTCACCCAAGTCAGGGACACGCGGGGGCCACGGGGCCACTCTCGGCTGCTGGTTCCTGGGGAGGCTCTGGAATTTGAAGCTGGCTGTTGGAGGGCAGAGCTGGGAGGCCCGTGCAAACCACCTCCCACCTGCTGGTTTGGTGCAGCTGTCCCGGGAGAGGACCAAAGGCCACCGAGCGAGGGAGGAAGGGAGTAGGCAGCTGCTGGTGGTGGGCTCAGGGCCAGAACCCGGACGGCGGGTGAAGGGTGTGCGTGGGGGGCCTGACAGGTGGGGCTTTGTGTCCTGGATGCCCAAGCAGATCTCCCCTTAGTGCGGCTTCCTGTCAGCCGGGCTGCACTTGTGCGCTTGGCTGCCTGCCCGTCCCCCACCCGTCGAGCGGCTCCACCGAGAGCTCATCCCCCCCACCCCCTGCAGACGCAGCATGATGGACTCCCCTTTGGAGCCCGGACCCGGCGCGCCCCCGGCCGTTCTTCCTTGGCTCTCATTGTAGGGCTGAGGGACTTCTGCGTGTGTGGTGAGGAGTCTCCCTTTCCCTCCACCCAACAGCTCTGCAAGCTCCTGCCCTGCCCCAGGGGAGGAACCCCTGGTGGCTTCACAAGGCGGTCCCACCTCCCGGATTGTGGCCCACGGAGGGGTGTTGGTGGTGTGGGCAGGTGCTGTGTTGCATCCAGGATGAGGGAAGAACCCCAGTCTTTGCCCTCAGTTTAGTGGAGGAGAGAGACTCCTAACTAACAAGTAGACTGAGTTTAGTGGCTGAGGTGTGGAGGGGATGGTAAGTGGCCTTCAGGGGGACAGGAGGCCTCTTTCTAGTTGGGGAGGATAAGCTTACAAAAGTGGTACCACATGGGCTAGCCTGGAAGAACTCTTACAGCCCAGGACTCGAGAGAAAATCCAGCACTCCAGAGAGAAAATTCAGCAGTGAAAACATCACGTGCAAAGGCCTGGAGGCATGGGAGACAGCCAGGTTCTGGGAACACGGAGGGTTCAGGAGTAGGGGCTGGGAAGAGAGGAAGGCACCATGGAAAGGAGGCTGGGAAGGAAGGTTGGGCCCAGCTTGTGTGTCATCAGAGACTTTAAAGGTGGAGAGACTGGCAAGAGCCAGATGAGTTTTTTGTTTGGTTTGTTTTGTTTTGTTTTGTTTGAGACGGAGTTCCGCTCTTGTCTCCCAGGCTGGAGTGCAATGGCGCCATCTCGGCTCACAGCAACCTCTGCCTCCTGGGTTCAAGCAATTCTCCTGCCTCAGCCTCCCATGTAGCTGGGATTACAGGTGCCCGCCACCAAGCCTGGCTAATTTTGTATTCTTAGTAGAGATGGGGTTTCGCCATGTTGCCAAGGCTGGTCTCGAACTCCTGACCTCAGGTGATCCTCCCGCCTTGGCCTCCCAAAGTGATGGGATTACAGGCATGAGCCACCGTGCCCGGCCCAGATGTGTTTTAGAAAAATAGATATTCACAGCAGGATAAAGAAGAGGTGGCAACAAGAGAGACCAGCAAGGAGATAAACTGGGAAGTTATTGTAAAAAGTTCAGACATGAGAAAGGTACTGGGGGCCAGCCACAGGGGTTGGCTCCTGCTTCTGGGAGGTGCCTCTAGACTCCTGGAGGGAAGGCCAGGGGCTGCCTGAGACTTTCGGTAACAGCCTCAGAGTGGTCGAGGATTCGACCCAAGCTCCACTACCTTTCATTAGGGACGTTTTGTAAACTGTCAAGTGCTGTACAAATGTCCATTTGTTTCTCTTTTCTCCTTAATGAACTTCAGAGACCAGAACAGAAAATCCTGCTGCCACAAATACCAGAAATGCTCGATAAAGAAAACAAATTTCCTTTTAGACACATAGCAAAGCTCATCAGGCTGGGAGTAGTGGCTCATGCCTGGAATCCCAGCACTTTGGGAGGCCGAGGCTGGAGGATCATTTGAGTCCAGGAATTTGAAGCCAGCCTGGGCAACATACAAGGCCCTGTATCTACAAAAAAAAAAAAAAAAGAAGAAGAACTAAAATAATTACCAGGTGTAGCAGCATGCACCTGCACTGTAGTCCCAGCCACTTGGGAGGCTAAGAGGGGAGGATGGCTTGAGCCCAGGAGGTCAAGGCTGCAGTGAGCCAGGATTGCACCAGCGCACTCCAGCCTGGACAAAAGAGTGAAACTCTGTCTCAAAAACAAACAACAACAAAAAAAAAAAAAAAATGAGAAAAGAAAAGGAAAATAAATGGTCATCAGTTGATAAGAAAATCCCTCTCTCTCCTTCCTGATCTCCTTCCAGCATTTTCCAGGGCCCTTCCCAAATACCAAATAAGCTCCCTGCGCTGACATCCTTGTCTCAGAGTCTGCTTCCATGGGAACCCCAGCTAAGAGGAATTCTTCAATACATGACGCTAGAGCAACTGGTTCTGCACAGGGAGAAATAAAATTAGAATATTACTTTATGCCTTAACTAAAAATAAATTCCGAGTGTATTAAAGGCCTAACTGCGAAAACCAAAGCTTTTAAACTTTTAAAAAAAAAATACGAGAGAATATCTTTATGATCTTAGTTTCAATAGGGAAAAAAATTCTTAAGACACCAAAAGCATATAAATAAAGGAAGATGTTGATAAAATTGACAACTTTGTCAACAAAAGATGCCATTGTACATAAAAAGGCCACAGGCTGGGGCCGGGTGCAGTGGCTCACGCCTGTAATCCTGGTACTTTGGGAGGCCGAGGCAGGTGGATCACTTGAGGCCAGGAGTTCGAGACCAGCCTGGCCAAAAAACCCTCTCCCTACTAAAAATACAAAAATTAGCCAGGTGTGGTGGCACACACCTGTAATCCCAGCTACTAGGGAGGCTGAGGCACAAGAATTGCTTGAGCCTGATAAGTGGAGGTTGCAGTGAGCCAAGATCACGCCACTGTACTCCAGCCTAGGCGACAGAGACTCCGTCTCAAAACAGAACAAAAAAAAAAAAAGGCCACAGGCAGAATAAGCTATTTGTGGTACAGAAAACTGACAGGCCAGGCGCAGTGGCTCATGCCTGTAATCCCAGCACTTTGGGAGGCTGAGGTGGGCAGATTACCTGAGGTCAGGAGTTCAAAACCAGCCTGGCCAACATGGGAAAAACCCGTCTCTACTAAAAATACAAAAATTAGCCGGGCGTGGTGGCGGGTGCCTGTAATCCCAGCTACGTGGGAGGCTGAGGCAGGAGAATTGCTTGAACCCAGGAGTTGGAGGCTGCAATGAGCTGAGATTGCACCATTGCACTCCAGCCTGGGCGACAAGAGCGAGACTTCGTCTCACAAAAAAGAAAACTGACAAAGAATTGGGAATCAGAATATATGAAGAACTAGCACAGAGCTATAAGAAGGAAACCACAACCCAGTGGAAAAGTGGGCAAAGACATCAGTAGGCATTTCACGGAAGAGGAAATGTGAACCGTAGGGAGCACATGCAATACCATTTCACAGCGGAAATTTAAAAGCCCAACAAAACAAGTGTTGGTGAGTAGATGGAGCGGCTGGGGCACCTGTTCCCTGGTGTTGGAAGTGTCCATTGTCTTCACTACTATGGAAATCAATTTGGAAATAGAAGTTTGGCTTTTGGGGGTTTTTTTTGGTAGAAATGGGGTCTCACTATGTTGCCCAGGCTGGTTTCCAACTCTTGGGCTCAAGCGATCCTCCCACCTCAGCCTCCCACAGTGCCAGGATTACACTCTGCCTAGCCTGGAAATATATTTTTATTTTTATTTTTTATTTTTATTTATTTATTTTTTTTGAGACGGAGTCTCGCTCTGTCGCCCAGGCTGGAGTGCAGTGGCACGATCTCAGCTCACTGCAAGCTCCACCTCCTGGTTTCATGCCATTCTCCTGCCTCAGCCTCCCGAGTAGCTGGGACTACAGGCGCCCACCACCACGCCTGGCTAATTTTTTGTATTTTTAGTAGAGACGGGGTTTCACCATGTTAGCCAGGATGGTCTCAATCTCCTGACCTTGTTATCCGCCTTTCTCGGCCTCCCAAAGTGCTGGGATTACAGGCGTGAGCCACCATGCCTGGCCAAAACAGATTTTTAAATGTGCATGCTTTGAGCCCCAGTGTTTCCCTTCTAGGGACATGTGAACAAGGATGTATGATCAGGATTATTCACTGAAGCGCAGAATAATTCATTTTTAATTGTAAAAAGTCAAAAGCAACCTAAGTGTTCATCTATATGAGGGTAGCCAAATACATTGGTACAGTGGGATACTAATCAGTGGTTTATGTTTAATCAACATGGATTAGCACTGAAAAACTGTGAATACTGGGCCCAAAAAAGCAAGTGGGAGTTCAGCTTCTGCTTAGGATATATGAAAACAAAAGAGAGGGCATAGCTGAAATGGTACTGCTGTTTATGTACTTTTTTTTTTTTTTTTTTTTTTTTTGAGACGGAGTCTTGTTCTGTTGCTCAGGCTGGAGTGCAGTGATGCAATCTCGGCTTACTGCAACCTCTGCCTCCCGGGTTCAAACTAGTCTCCTGCCTCAGCCTCCCCTGTAGCTGGGATTATAGTCGTGCGCCACCACACCTGGCTAATTTTTTGTGTTTTTAGTAGAGACACGGTTTCACCATGTTGGCCAGGCTGTTCTCAAACTCCTAAGCTCCGGCGATCCACCTACCTTGGCCTCCCAAAGTGCTGGGATTACAGGTGTGAGCCATCGTGCCCAGCCTTTTTGTGTGGTTGTTTGTTTAATACAGAGATGGAGTCTCACTATGTAGCTCAGGCTGGTCTTGAACTCCTGGCCTCAGGCTGGTCTCGAACTCCTGGTCTCATGCAATCCTCCCGCCTCAGCCTCCCAAAGTGCTGGGATGCGTGAGCCACCATGCCTGGCCAAGAGAAGGAATACACTTCAGAGAACTACTTAGCTTGTTCAAATTCATGTAGCTGGTTGGCTGCAGAGCAAGGTTTCGACCCAAGCTCCACTACCTTTCATTAGGGACGTTTTGTAAACTGTCAAGTGCTGTACAGATGTCCATTTGTTTCTCTTTTCTCCTTAATGAACTTCAGAGACCAGAACAGACCCTTTAACAAATTGGGAGCAAGTGTCCTTTTTTCTACAATGCCAGGTGGCAAGGATGGGGAGGGATGGGAGGTTCACAGATGTCAGTGACCTCCAGCATTAGGTGGAGGACGTGGTGCTATGGGATGGGGCATGCGCACCTCCAGAGGCTCCGGGCCTCAGATATCCTCCATGCTGGAAAGGTGGGAGCTCTGAGTGGTCTGTTTCGAGCCAGCTTCCTCCTGCCCCTCCAGCTTCCCCAGGGTGCATCTGCACACACATGTACACACACACACGTCCACATACATGCACACGCCCTGCTCTCCTGTACACCTCCCCAACGAGTCCGAGTAAATGCCTTTGCTTCTCTTGCTTGCTCTTTGGCTCAGGCCAGGAACCCCTTTTGGGGTCACAAGGGACCATTACAGCTCATTTGGTCAAAAAGCCCCCATCCAGTGCCCCCAACCAGCACCTCGAAGACCCTTCATAAATCTCAAGTGAGGCCGGGCACGGTAATCCCAGCAGTTTGGGAGGCTGAGGCAGGTGGATCATGAGGTCAGGAGTTCGAGACCAGCCTGACTAACATGGTGAAACCCCCATCTCTACTAAAAACACAAAAATTAGCTGGGCATGGTAGCGCACGCCTGTAGTCCCAGCTGCTCGGGAGGCTGAGCAAGAGAATCGCTTGAACCTGGAAGGCAGAGTTTGCAGTGAGCCGAGATCGCACCACTGCACTCTAGCCTGGGCGACAGAGCGAGACTCCATCTCAAAAAAAAAAAATCTCAAGTGAATGACGAATACCTCTTGCAGGTAATTTAAATCCTCCGGCCTCCCTCCCAAAGTCCTTAGATAGCACGCCCCATCCCATAGCACCATGTCCTTGCTGACCAGCAGAGCGGGGACAGATTAGCACACAGTCCCTCCAGCGCAGCAATGTGGGGACACATTAGCAAGGAGGAGGTGGCAACATGGACAGAATAGCTTGCTCCTGAGTTTTGTAGCAGGTGTGTTTTTGTAGCAGGTGAGTAAGGTATGTATTTTCTTGCTCTATTGGTGCTTTTTTTAAGCATTCCAGGGTTAAAGACCTGCATACGCAACTAAAACTCTTGTCTCCTGGGAAATGGGAGTATTAATTCCCTCTGGGCTGCTGTTTTTTGTTTTGTTTTGTTTTGTTTTGTTTTCTGTCTGTAAAATGAGGATGTTGGCCAGGCACCGTGGCTCAATCCCGTCATCTCAGCACTTTGGGAGGCTGAAGCAGAAGGATGGCTTGAGCCCAGGAGTTCAAAACCAGCCTGGGCAACATAGTGAGATCCCACCTTTAGAAAAAAAAAAAACTAGCTGGCTATAGTAGCATGTAGCCTCCTGTAGTCACAGCTACTGAGGAGGCTGAGGCGGGAGGATCGCTTGAGCCCAGGAGTTCGAGGCTGCAGTGAGCTATGATCGCACCACTGCACTTCAACCTGGGTGACACAGCAAGACACTGTCTCTTAAAAAAAAATGATGATAGGCTGGTGGGGGTGACTCATGCCTGAAATCCCAGCACTTTGGGAGGCCAAGGTGGGTGGATCACGAGGTCAAGAGTTCAAGACCAACCTGGCCAAGATGGTGAAACCCCATCTGTACTAAAAATACAGAAATTAGCTGGGTGTGGTGGTGTGCCCGTAATCCCAGGTACCATTGCACTCCAGCCTGGGTGACAGAGCAAGACTCTGCCTCAAAAAAAAAAAAAAAAAAAAAAGAGGTTTTTGCCTTAGATAAATAGCTTTCATACCATTTAAATTTATTTCTTTAATGGACGTTTATTGACCTCTTTCCATGAGCAGGGAAGGTGCCAGTCCAGGGGAGATGGTGGGTGGACACGACAGGACCAGATGCCACCTTCATGTGTCTGGCGGGTGAACAGATGTTCAAAATGGGATGACAAGCATGATGCAGTCATAAAGAAGAGCAGGTGCTGGCCGGGCACTGTGGCTCATGCCTGTAATCCTAGCACTTTGGGAGGTGGGAGAATCGCTTAAGGCCAGGAGTTCAAGGCCACCCAGGGCAACATAGTGAGACCTTGCCTCTAAAAAAAAATAAAAAATTAGCCATGCGTGGTGGTATGCACCCATAGTCCCAGCTACTCGGGAGGCTGAGGCAGGAGGATCACTTGAGCCTGGGATGTCGAGGCTGCAGTGAGCTGTGGTCATGCCACTGTACTTTAGCCTGGATGAAAGAGCAAGACCCTGTCTAAAAAAAAAAAAAAAAAAAAAAAAGGCAGGTGCTGTGGTGCTGTGGGGTGGGTAATGGGAGAAACACCCTGGTCTAGGGGCAGCAGGAAGGGAAGTTTTGGCTGAGATCCAAAGGACGAGTGGGAATTAGCTGGTAGAGGAGGTCAAGAAGAGCATTCTTGGTGGTGGTCCCAGCATGTGCAAAGGCCAGAAGGTAGAGAAGATGCTTCTCATTGCAGGAACAGTGCAGAGCGCCTGCAGGGTTGACAAGAAGGGGATTAGGGGCAGATGCACAGGGCATTGGTGCCCTGCTGAGAAAGTTATATTTTATCACTGGGCGCGGTGGCTCATGCCCGTAATCCCAGCACTTTGAAAGGCCGAGGCGGACGGATCACCTGAGGTCAGGAGGTCGAGACCAGCCTGGCCAACATGGTGAAGCCCTGTCTCTACTAAAAATACAAAAATCTGGGCTGGGCACTGTGGCTCATGCCCATAATCCCAGCACTTTGGGAGGCCGAGGTGGGCGGATCAGGAGGTCAGGGGATTGAGACCATTCTGGCTAACACGGTAAAACCCCTTCTCTACTAAAAATACAAAAAAATTAGCCAGGTGTGGTGTTGGGCGCCTGTAGTCCCAGCTACTCGGGAGGCTGAGGCAGAAGAATGGCCTGAACCCCGGAGGCGGAGCTTGCAGTGAGCCGAATTCGTGTCACTGCACTCCAGCCTGGGCGACAGAGCAAGACTCCATCTCAAAAAACAAACAAAAATTTAGCCGGGCGTGGTGGCACATGCCTGTAATTCCAGCTACTTGGGAGGCTGAGGCAGGAGAATGGCTTGAACCCGGGAGGCGGAGGTTGCAGTGAGCAGAGATGGCGCCACTGCACTCCAACCTGGGTAACAGAGTGAGATTCTGTCTTAAAAAAAAAAGAAAAAAAAGTTATATTTTATCCTAAGAACAGTAGCAAACCTTCAAAGGTTTGGAAGCAGACGAATGTTATGATTGCATCTGTATTTAATAAAAAATCTTTCTGGCATATAGTGGCAACCCCAGAAAGATTTGAATGAGGCGAGAGGATGGATGAAAGAGAGGCTTCAGTGTGAAGAATGGGTTGGCAGGGATTGGAGGTGGACAAGGGATCTGTTAGGATGGTGACCACAGAGGCAGAGAGAAATGGGTGGAGATATTTAAAAGCTGGAGTTTCGGCTGGGTGCTGTAACTCACGCCTGTAATCCTAGCACTTTGGGAGGCCGAGGCAGGCAATTGCCTGAGCTCAGGAGTTTAAGACCAGCCTGGGCAACATGGCGAATCCCCGTCTCTACTAAAAACGTAAAAAATTAGCTGGGTGTGGTGGCTGTCGCCTGTAATCCCAGCTATTCAGGAGGCTGAGGCACGAGCATTGCTTGAACCCAGGAGGTAGAGGTTACGGTGAGCTGAGATCGCGCCACTGCACTTCAGCCTGGGTGACACAGTGAGACTCTGTCTCAATGAATGAATAAATCAATCAATCAATCAATAAAAGCTGGCATTTTGAGGACTTGTTCATTGAGGAGATGTGAGAGGGAGGCTAGTCACAGGCTATTTCTAGGATGCTGGCTTTGTCTGCAGCCGAAAGAAGGATGCTCTTGTCAGATCTGCAGAGGTGGTCAGGGGTGGATTTGGGACATCTTGATGCTGAGGTCACTGTGAGATACTGCTAAGCAGATCTGGAGGTCAGAGAGATGGACGTTAGGTTGGTGTATAGGTGGTAGTTAAAGGCATGGGCTGTTGGAGACCACCAAGGGAGAGAGTGCAGAGGACGAAGTGGGGCTGGGTCTACCTTGAGGACGCCAACATTTAACATACAGGTTGAGAAGAAGCCAAACAAGGAAATGAAAATTAAGAGAGAAAGGAGGGAAACCAGGAAAGCCTGGCCCATGGAGGTCAAGGGAAGGGAGTTTCAGGAACGATGGAGTGGCAAGTCCTGGCAAACAAGCTCTAGTTAGATGGGAACTAACCAGAAAAGTAAAAAAGTAAATCTCTGGATTTTGCAAATAGAGATTCATTGTTGGCTGGGCACAGTTGCTCACGCCAGAAATCCCAACACTTTGGGAGGCCAAGGCCTGAGGATCACTTGAGCCCAGGAGTCCTAAGCCAACCTGGGCAACATATTGAAACTCTGTCTCTACAGAAAATACAAAAATGAGCCAGGCATGCTGGTGCATGCCTGTAGTCCCAGCTACTTAGGAGGCTGAGGTGGAAGGATCACTGGAGCCAGGAGGTCAAGGCTGCAGTGAGCTGTGATCACACAACTGAATTCCAGCCTGAGTGAT
Source organism: Pan paniscus (assembly GCF_029289425.2). NCBI lineage: Eukaryota > Metazoa > Chordata > Mammalia > Primates > Hominidae > Pan > Pan paniscus. The sequence continues at coordinate 94,273,729 of NC_073255.2, forward strand.
ACGGCGAGACCTCATCTCAAAACAAAACAAAAACAAACAAGATGTATTGTTGATCTAGCAAAAGTGGAATCTGTGAAGCAAAGACAGTCAGTGAAGACAAGTGTTTCAAGAAGTTTAATTGGGAAAGGAAGAAGGGGGGTCATAGCTGGAGGAGAGTATGAGGTTGAAGATGGTTTGGTTTGGTTTTTAAGTTAGCGACCCCAGTTTAAAAGCAGGTGAGGATAAACGGAGAGAGAGAGGTTGATAGGCCTGGCCTAGTTTTTATAGGAGAACCAAACATCCCATGGTTCTAGCTTCCTTGGCTATCGTTTTAGGCTACTATTACCTTCTTGCTTATCAAGGTACTGACTTACTTCTTAAGGTTAGGTAGATGCCTGGAATTCCTGTTGAAGGAACTTAAAATTTTCCTTTATTTCAATGATTCAGTGGCCTGCAAGCCCCTAGGAGGGGGTCCCTGCTCCATCTCAAAGCAGGAGCTGGAAAAGCATGGGCCTGGCTGCTGCTCCATGCCAACCAGATGGCCCAGCAGATAATCGGCAACGTGCACAAGCTTCAGCTGTGCCTGGTGCCCTGTACCAAGTTCTTAACAATAAAGGAGGCCAGACGCAGTGGCTCACACCTGTAATCCCAGCACTTTGGGAGGCCGAGGCAGGTGGATCACTTGAGGTCAGGAGTTTAAGACCTGCCTGGCTAACATGGCAAAATCCCATCTCTACTAAAAATACAAAAATTAGCCGGGTGTGGTGGCGGGCGCCTGTAATCCCAGTTACTTGGGAGGCTGAGGCAGGAGAATCCCTTGAAGCCGGGAGAGGGAGGTTGCAGTGAGCTGAGATTGTGCCACCGTACTCCAGCCTGGGTGACAGAGTGAGATGCTGTCTCAAAAAAAAAAAAAAAGAATAAAGGAATAAGACTGCTCCTTCATGGCTGCCATCCACATCTTGAGCAAAGTATCTCTTGCTAATTTGCAACAATAAGGGAAAGAGAATTCTGTGAGGTGTAGTCCACCTCAGCTAAGCTGACAGAACACAAATTCATCATAGGGGCCACTTCATTTTTAAGAAAGTATTTATTAGCAGATCCAGGTACTGCTTGCAGGATCTTGGGCTAAACTAAACAGTTAGAATGAGTCCATCCTCATAGAATGTAGATTCCGGTAGAGAAATCAGACAGTAAGCAAGTGAATCTATGATACGATGCTATATTGTAATAAGCACTATGGAAAAGAAGACAGAGAAAAAATAGTGAGTAAGGGGGTAAGAGTTGGGAAAGAAGGAGGTTACATTAGAGAGGGTGGGTGGTTGGAAAACCATTTGATGAAGTACCATTTGATCAGAGGCCATAATGAAGTGATAGAACCAACCAAGCAGAGATCATAGGAAAGAGGTTTTTTGTTTGTTTGTTTGTTTGTTTGTTTGTTTTCAGGCAGAGGAAACAGTATGTGCAAAGGCTCCAAGGCAGGAGAAAAATTGTTCAAGAAATGCAAGAATGCCAGAGCTGCTGGAGCACTGAGTGGGGCCGAGAGGGATAAAGATGAAACTGGAGAATTAGGCAGCAACAGAGAATAGTCATTCTGTGACCTGTCTAGTGATTCCCTTGAAGACCCTACTTGAAAGGCCTGTCTTTTTTTTTTTTTTTTTTTAGATGGAGTCTTGCACTGTTGCCCAGGCTGGAACACAGTGGCGCGATCTCGGCTCACTGCAACCTCCGCCTCCAGGTTCAAGCAATTCTCATGCCTCAACCTCCCGAGTAGCTGGGATTACAGGCACCCGCCACCACGCCCAGCTAATTTTTGTATTTTCAAGCAGAGACGGGGTTTCACCATGTTGGCCAGGTGGTTTCGAACTCCTGACCTCAGGTTATCAACTCGCTTTGGCCTCCCATAGTGCTGGGATTACAGGCGTGAGCCACCACGCCTGGCTGAAAGGCTTGTCTTTTTTGACCTTACTTAAACTCTCCCAGTGCTAAATGCCTCTCTCAAGGGACATTTGTTGCATATTTTATTTTACTTTATTATTTTATTTATTTTTATTTTTATTTTTTATTTTGAGATGGGGTTTATTCTTGTCCCCCAGACTGGAGTGCAATGGCACGATCTCGCCTCACTGCAACCTCCATCTCCCAGGTTCAAGCGATTCTCCTGCCTCAGCCTCCCAAATAGCTAGGATTACAGGCATGCACCACCACACCTGGCTAATTTTTGTATATTTAGTAGAGATGGGGTTTCACTATGTTGGCCAGGATGGTCTCGAACTCCTGACCTCAGGTGATCCGCCTGCCTTGGCCTCCCAAAGTGCTGGGGTTACAGGTGTGAGCCCCCACACTTGGCCCATTTGTTGCGTATTTTAACATCACAGCTGCCTAAGGTCATGGATAACAGTTGGGGCAAACAATAGACTAACATAAAGTTTTAAAAGAAAGGCTAAGGAATGAGATGTCCATAGGGGGCTTTTTTTTTTTCTTTGAGATGGAGTTTCATTCTTTTTGCCCAGGCTGGAGTGCAATGGCACGATCTCGGCCCACTGCAACCTCTGCCTCCCGGGTTCAAGCGATTCTTCTACCTCAGCCTCCCGTGTAGCTGGGATTACAGGCACACACCACCAGGCCCACCTAATTTTGTGTTTTTAGTAGAGACGGGGTTTCACCATGTTGGCCAGGCTGGTCTCGAACTCCTGACATTAGGTGATCTGCCCGCCTCAGCCTCCCAAAGTGCTGGGATTACAGGCATGAGCCACCGTGCCAGGCCATAGGGGGCTTCTATAAGCTCTGACATCCTCCTGGTGTGCAGATGGCCATGTGCGTGTGTTGGCTGCGTGTGTGCCCAGGAAGGACTTCAGAAGGCAATAATAACCCCCCTTGGACTGACCTTGAGGCTCTGTGTGAGCAGAACGTGAAAGCTGAGGCAGAGTTAGAAACTGCCTGGCTGGGTGTTGAAAGTTTGCATGGATCCAGAGCCTCTCAGCAAAGAGTAGATGTGTTGGTTCCAAGAGGTTAAGGAAATCTGTCTAATCATTAGCTAACCACTAAGTTAACTGCGCAAAGAATTCAGTGGCCACACATGATGTAGAATACAGACTTGGCATAATTATGAGGAAAGTCACTAAACAAACAGCAACCACAATAAACAGCAACAAGAACAAACCCTACGGGGCGGGGGGGCAGAATCTGACTTCCAGCATGACCACATTATATTATTTGAAATGTCCGGTTTTGAACAAAAATTGTGAAACATGCAAAGAAAGCAAAAAATATGATCCTTAGGGGGAAAAAGCCATCAATGCCAACAGTCCCTGAGGAAACCCAGAAGTTGGAATTATTCGACAATTTATTTATTTATTTATTAAGTGATCCTCCTTCCTTAGTCTCCCAAGTAGCTAGGATTACAAGCACACATCACCATGCCTGGCTGATTTTTAAAATTTTCTGTAGCAACAGCATCTCATTATGTTGCCCAGGCTGGTCTTGAACTCCTGGCCTTAAGTTATTCTCCTGCCGTGACCTCCCAACGTCCTGGGATTACAGGTGTGAGTCTAGCCTAGACAAATACTTTAAATTAGTTATTTTAAATATATTCAAAGAACTAAAGAAAACCATGTCTAAAAAATGAATGAAAAGTATGAAAACAGAATTTCAAAGAGAGAGAGAGATGATGAATTAACAGATAGAAATTATAAAAAGGAACAAAAAAGAAAATGACGGAATTGAAAAATACAAAAACTGAAACAAAAAATTTAGTGGAGGCCAGGCACAGTGGCTCATGCCTGGGATCCCAGCACTTTGAGAGGCCAAGGTGAGGCCAAGGTAAAGCCAAACACCTGAGATCAGGGGTTTGAGACCAGCCTGGACAACATGGTGAAACCCTATGTCTACTAAAAATACAAAAATTAGCTGGGTGTGGTGGTGTGTGCCTGTAATCCCAGCTACTCTGGAGGCTGAGGCAGGAGGATCACTTGAACCCGGGAAGTGGATGTTGCAGTGAGCTGAGATGGTACCACTGCACTCCAGCCTGGGCAGCAGAGCAAGACTTCATCTCAAAAAGAAAAAAAATCAGTATCAGATTTGAGAAGATGAAAGAGGAATCAGTGAATTTAAAGATAGGCCAATTGAGATTATTCAGTCTAAGGAACAGAGAGAAAAAGAATGAAGATTAATGACCTGCGGGACACTATCAAGCATATCAACATACGTATAATAGGAGTCCCTGTGGAAGAAGAAAGAGCAGAAAGAATATTTGAAGAAATAATGACTTGAAATTATGCTAAATTTGATGAAAAATGAATAGTAGTCCACACATCTGAGAAACTCAATGAACTCCAAGTAGGATAAATTCAGAGATCTACACCAAGACACGTCATAGTCACACTGTCAGAAGACAAAGAGGAAGCAGTGAGAAGTGACTCATCACATACAAGGGATTTTTAATAAGATTAACAGCTGGCTTCTCATTAAAAAAAAAAAAGCCGGCCTGGCACGGTGGCTCACGCCTGTAATCCCAGCACTTTGGGAGGCCGAGGCGTGTGGATCATGAGGTCAGGAGATCGAGACCATCCTGGCTTACATGGTGAAACCCCGTCTGTACTAAAAATACAAAAATTAGTTGGGTGTGGTGGCAGGCATCTGTAGTCCCAGCTACTCGGAGGCTGAGGCAGGAGAATGGCATGAACCCAGGAGGCGGAGCTTGCAGTGAGCCGAGATTGTGCCACTGCACTACAGCCTGGGCGACAGAGCAAGACTCTGTCTCAAAAAAAAACAAAAAAAACCCACAAAAAACCGCAGAGTTTAGAAGCCAGTGAGATGATATATTCAAAGTGATGAAAGGAGAAAACTGCCAGCCAAGAATCTTATCTTTCATAAAACTATCCTTCAAAAATGAGTGAGAAATTAACATTCCTCAGCCAAATAAAGGAAATCTACCAAAAACAAAAAAACCCCATGGCTAACAACATACTTAATAGTGAATGACTGAAAGCTTTTCTCCTAAGATCAGGAACAAAACAAGGATGTCTGCTCTTACCACTTATATTCAAGATTGACTAGAACTTGTTAGAACTAGAGGTTCTGACAAAGGCAGTTAAGCAAGAAGAAATAAGTAAAAGGCACACATATTGGAAAGGAAGAAGTGAAATTATCTCTATTTTTCAGTGACATTATCTCATATGTGTAGAAAACACGACAAAGTTTTCTATTACAACAACAAAAGCTATTAGAGCTAATAAATGAATCAAGAAAAATTGCAGGATACAACATTAATATTTTATTATTTTTTTCTTTTTTGAGACAGGGTCTTTCTTGCTCTGTCATCTGGGCTGGAGTGCAGTGGTACAAGCATGGATCACTCCAGCCTCAACCTCCTGGGCTAAAGTGATTCTCCAACCTCAGCCTCTCGAGTAGCTTGGACCACAAGCATGCACCACCATGCCCAGCTAATTTTTTTTTTTTTTTTTTTTTTTGTAGAGATAGGGCTTTGCTATGTTGCCCAGGCTGGTCTCAAACTCCAGGCTCAAGCAATCCACCCACCTTGACCTCCCAAAGTGCTGGAACTACAGACATGAGCCACCGCACCTGGCCCAATATTAATATTTAAAAATTTAGTTGTATTTCTATATGCTAGCTATGAAAAATCCAAAAATGAAATTAAGAAAACCAATAGAAAAGAATAAAATACTTATTTAACCAAAGATGTGCAATACTTGTGTACTGGAACTACGAAATATTGTTGGAAGAAATTAAAGAAGACCTAAATAAATGGAAAGACATTTTATGTTCTTGGGTCAGAAGACTTAATATTGTTAACATGCCAAGACTTTGCTAGTCAATCTATAGATTCAATGCAATCCCTATCAAAATTTCAAATGCCTTTTTGCAGAAATAGACAAGCTGATACCAAAATTCATATGGAAATGCAAGGGACCCCAAATAGCCAAAACAGTCTTGAAAAAGAAGAACAAGGCCGGGCTCAGTGGTTCACCCCTGTAATCCCAGCACTTTGGGAGGCCGAGGCAGGCAGATCACTTGAGGTCAGGAGTTCAAGACCAGCCTGGTCAATATAGTGAAACTCTGTCTCTACTAAAAACAGAAAAAATTAGCCCAGTGTGGTGTTGGGCACCTGTAATCCCAGCTACTGGGGAGGCTGAGGCAGGAGAATTGCTTGAACCCAGGAGACAGAAGTTGCAGTGAGCCGAGATCACACCACTGCACTCTAGCCTGGGTGACAGTGCTAGACTCCATCTCAAAAAAAAAAAAAAAGTTGGTGGACTCCCCAATTTCAAAACTTACTACAAAGCTGCAGTAGTCAAAGTGGTGTTACTGGCATAAGGATAGAAACATAGAACAGTGCAATGGAATTGGGGGTCCAGAAATAAGCCCACATATCCGTGGTCAATTGATAGTCAACAAGGATGGCAAGACTCTTCACGCTATACACAAAAATTAACTCCAAATGGATCAGAAACCTAAATGTAAGAGCTAAACTTATAAAACTCTTAGAGGGAAACATAGGTGTAAATCTTTATGAGCTTGGATTAAGCAATGGCTTCTTAAATGTGACATCAAAAGCTTGAACAACCAAAGAAAAAATAAACTGTTCTTCAACAATATTACAAATGTTTTTGCTTCAAAGGACACTGTCGAGAATGTAAGAAGGACCAAGTATGGTAGCTCACACTTGTAATCCCAGCACTTTGGGAGGCCGAGGTAGGCAGATCACTGGAGCTCCGGAGTTTGAGACCAGCCTGGGGAACTTGGTGAAACCCCATCTCTACAAAAAAATACAGAAATTAACCAGGTGTGGTGATGCGTGCCTGTAGTCCCAGCTGCTTAGGAAGCTGCAGTGGGAGGATCACTTGATCCCAGGCAGTGGAGGTTGCAGGGAGCTGAGATGGTACTGCTGCACTCCAGCCTGGACAACAGAGCAAGACTGTCTTTCAAAAGGAAAAAAAAAAAAAAAGAATGTAAAAAGACATCTCATAGAATGGGAGAAAATACTTAGAAATCATATTATTGGATAAGGAATTGATACCCAGAATATATACAGAATTCCTAAAACTCAATAACAAAAATAAAATTCAGTTCAAAAATAGGCAAATGAATAGACATTTCTTCAAAGAAGATATACAAATCGTCAATAAGCACATGCAAAGGTGCCTATCACTAATCACTAAGGAAACACAAATCAAAACTACAGTGAGATAACACCTCACATCTGTTAGGATGGCTACTATAGAAAAACATGAAAATTGGCCAGGCACAGTGGCTCACGCCTGTAATCCCAGCACTTTGGGAGGCTGAGGCGGGTGGATCATCTGAGGTCAGGAGTTCAAGACCAGCCTGACCAACATGGTGAAAATCTATCTCTACTGAAAACTCAAAAATTAGCCAGGCGTGGTGACGCGTAGCTGTAATCCCAGCTACTTGGGAGGCTGAGGCAGGAGAATCACTTGAACCTGGGAGGCGGAGGTTGCAGTGAGCTGAGATCGCACCACTACACTCCAGCCTGGGAGACAGAGCGAGACTCCATCTCAAAAATTAAAAAAAAGAAAAACATGAAATAAAAATTGCTAGCCAGGTTGTGGAGAAATTGGAATCCTTGTGCATGATTGGAGGGAATATAAAATGGTACGATGCTGTGAAAAACAGTATGGCAGCTCCTCAAAAAATTAAAAATAGAATCACCATATGATCCAGCAATTCCACTTGTGGGTTTATACCCAAAAGAACTGAAAGCAGAGCCTTGAAGAGATATTTGTACATCCACGTTCATAGCAGCATTATTCACAATAGCCAAAACATGGAAGCAAGCCAAGTGTTCATCACCAGCTGAATGAATAAGCAAAATGTGTTATATGATGGAATGTTATTCAGCCTTAAAAGGGAAGGAAATTCTAGCCGAGTGCGGTGGTTCACGTCTGTAATCCCAGCACTTTGGGAGGCCAAGGCAGGCAGATCACTTGAGGTCAGGAGTTCGAGACCAGCCTAGCCAACATGGTGATACCCCGTCTCTACTAAAAATACAAAAATTAGCTAGGCATGGTGGCGGGTGCCTGTAATACCAGCTACTCAGGAGGCTGAGGCAGGAGAATCACTCGAACCCGGGAGGGGGAGGTTGCAGTGAACCGAGATTACTCCATTGCCCTCCAGCCTGGGCAACAAGAGCAAAACTCCATCTAAAAATAACATAAACAATAAAAAGGAAGGAAATTCTGACACATACTACAACATGGGTGAACCTTGAGGACATTATGCTAAGTGAAATAAGCTAGTCACAACAAAGACAAATACTGTATGATAAATACAGCATGACTCCCGTTATATGAGGTACTTAGTCACAATCGTTGAGATAGAAAGTAGACTGGTGAGACCGCGCGCGGTGGCTCACGCCTGTAATCTCAGCACTTTGGGAGGCAGAGGTAGGAGGATCGCTTAAGCCGAAGAGTTTGAGACCAGCCTGGGATACATAGCAAGACCCTATCTCTACAAAAAAAAAGTTTTAATTAGCTGAGTACAGTGAGCATGCCTGTAGTCCCAGCTACTTTGGAGGCTGAGGTGGGAAGATAGCTTGAGCCCAGGAGGTCAAAGCCGCAGTGAGCTGTGTTTGTGCCACAGCACTCCATCCAGTCTGACTGACAGAACAAGACCCTGTCTCAAAAAATTAGACTGCTGTTTGCTAGGGGCTGGGGAGAGGGGAGAATGGGGAATTATGTTTAATGGGGACCGTTTCAGTTTTACAAAGATGAACGGCCGTGATGGTTGCACAAATTATGGATATATTTAGTACCACTGAATGGTACACTTAAAAACAGTGATAATGAGCCTCATGAGCACAGTGGCCCACTCCTGTAATCCCAGCACTTTATGAGGCTGAGGCAGGCAGATAGCATGAGCTCAGGAGTTTGAGACCAGCTGGGGCAACATGGTGAAACCCCATCCCTAGAAAAAATACAAAAAATAAAATTAGCCAGGCATGGTGGTGTGCGCCTGTAGTCCCAGCTACCCGGGAGGCTGAGGTGGAAGGATGGCTTGAGCCCAGGAGTTTGGAGCTGCAGTGAACTGTGATTGTACCACCGCAGGCCCCCAGCCTAGGCAACAGAGTGAGACCCTGTCTCAAAAAAAGAAAAATAGTGAAGATAATAAATTTTATGTATATTTTATCACAATAAAAAAATTTTAAGGCCGGGCATGGTGGCTCATGCCTGTAATCCCAGCACTTTGGGAGGCTGAGGCAGGTGGATCACCTGAGGTCAGGAGTTCAAGACTAGCCTGGCCAACATGACGAAACCCCGTCTCTACTAAACATACAAAAATTAGCCGGGCATCATGGTGAGCACCTGTAGTCCTAGCTACTCAGGAGGCTGAGGCAGGAGACTCACCTGAACCCAGGAGATGGAGGTTGCAGTGAGCCGAGATCGTGCCATTGCACTCCAGCCTGGGTGACAGAGCAAGACTCTGTCTCGTAAATAAATAAATAAAGGAATGAAGTGCTGATTCATGCTACAACATGCTTGAACATTGAAAACATTATGCTAAGTGAAGAAGCCAGACAGAAATGGCCACTTATTTTATTATAACCCCATTATACGAAATGTTCAGAATAGGTAAATCCATGGAGACAGAAAGTAGATTAGCACTTGCCGGGGGTTGGGGGAAGGATGAATACAGAGTGACTACTAACAGGTATGGTGTTTCTTTTTTGTTTTGTTTTGTTTTGTTTTTTTGAGACAGAGTCTCATTCTATCACCCAGGCAGGAGTGCAGTGGCACAAGCTTGGCTGACCTCAACCTCTGCCTCCCGGGTTCAAGTGATTCTTGTGCCTTAGCTTCCAAATAACTGGGATTATAGGCACGCACCACCACACCCAGCTAATTTTTTTGTAGTTTTTTTGTTTTGTTTTGTTTTGTTTTTTTGAGACGGAGTCTCACTCTGTCGCCCAGGTTAGAGTGCAGTGGCATGATCTTGGCTGACTGCCAGCTCCACCTCCCGGGTTCATGCCATTCTCCTGCCTCAGCCTCCCGAGTAGCTGGGACTACAGGCGCCCGCCGCCACGCCAGGCTAATTTTTTGTATTTTTTTTTAGTATAGACAGGGTTTCACCACGTTAGCCAGGATGGTCTCGATCTCCTGACCTCGTGATCCACCCGCCTCGGCCTCCCAAAGTGCTGGGATTACAGGCATGAGCCACCACACCCGGCCTATTTTTTTTTGTTTGTTTGTTTGTTTTTTAAGTAGAAACGAGGTTTCGCCGTGTTGGCCAGGCTGGTCTCCAACTCCTGACTTCAAGTGATCTGCCCGCCTCGGCCTCCCAAAGTGCTGGGATTACAGGCGTGAGCCACCGCGCCCAGCCAGGTTTTCTTTGGGGTGATGAAAATGTCCTGGAATTGGTGATGATGATTATATAACCTTGAAAATATATTAAAAATCACTGAACTATACCCTTTTTAAAAATGGTGAATTCTATGGTGTCTGAGTTATATCTCAGTTTTAAAAAAATGTATTATTCTGATTGCATATAGAGATAGGCTACAGGTGTCCAAGAGTGAAAACTGGGAGGATGTTGCAGATGTTGCAGTTGGTCCAGCGGTGAGCTGATGGTGCTATCATTGGCCAGGAGGTTGGCCCAAGGGCATGATGGCTTGAAAAGTTGGGAAGTCCTGGCCAGGCGTGGTGGCTCATGCCTGTAATCCCAGCACTTTGGGAGGCCAAGGTGGGTGGATCACCTGAGATCAGGAGTTTGAGACCAGCCTGGCCAACATGGTGAAACCCTGTCTCTACTAACAATACAAAAATTAGCCCGGTGTGCTGGCGGCCACCTGTAAACCCAGCTACTCGGGAGGCTGAAGCAGGAGAATCACTTGAACCTGGGAGGCGGAGGTTGCAGTGAGCTGAGATGGCGCCATTGCACTCCAGCCTGGGCGACAAGAGTGAAACTCTGTCTCAAAAACAAAACAATACAAAACAAAAGTTGGGAAGTCCCGAGTGCAGGAATCCTATAGAGAGGCTGTTCTCAACAGGAGGAGGGACACTCCTCGACCCTCGCCACTGAGGCAAGAGGGAATATGAGTTCAGGGGAAGGCATTTTGGAAAACTGATCTGACTTTTGGTTTGGTGCCAAAAAGGGTTTATGAGCCATTATGGGCACAGGCTTGAAAGCTTCAAATAGCTGCGGGTTAGCAAAGGTCATGGCCTTGGCTTCTAGGAAAATCGTGGAGCCCTGGAACAGGAAATCCAGGGACGGTGTCACCTTGAAGTGTACCTGACAATAATTTTTGAGTTGAAATACGGGGGCTTGAGATATTCATCATAATTACATGGCTCAGTAATACAAACCATCTCCTGATTTGGAATTTGCAGATGTCTGTTTTATAAAATCAAAGTCACTGATTAATCTAGAATTGGCATTGTGTCTTACAATCACAGTAGCATTTTGAATTGGGCATATGCCAATGCATTAATAAATAAGTAAAAGTTAGAATTAATAGCATCAAACTGCCGGGTGCAGTGGCTCATGCCTGTAATCCCAGCACTTTGTGAGGCCGAGGTGGGAGGATTCCTTGAGGCCAGGAGTTTGAGACCAATCTGGGCAACATAGTGAGACCTTGTCTCTACACACTCACAAAATTTTTAATTAGCCAGGTGTGATGGCACACGCGTGTAGCCTCAGCTACTTGGGAGGCTGAGATGGGAGGATCACCTGAGCCCAGGAGCTCAAGACTGCAGTGAGCTATGATTGAACCAGTGCCCTCCAGCCTGGGTGACAGAGAGAGACCCTGCCTCCATTTTCAATAAATGAATAAATAATATTAAACTAACACAGTTTGGTTTATAGAATTTTTTCATTTGAAATATCTGTCTTGGTCTCTACAACAACAGCCTTGTGAAACAAGTTTTGCTATTTTCATGCCTATATTTATATAAGGAAATGGAGGCTTAGTGAGTTAACACTTTTCTAAGAAGCCTGAATCCAGGTCTTCTAAATCTCATGTTCTTTCCATTATCACTCCATGAATCAAGTAAAGTACTTTTTATTTATTCAAATTCTCAGGGTATGTTGCCAGGGTACCTTTTCCCAGAAAGTCTATTTTTATAGAATGTCTTTGATTCTTGCCCATCCCAGTGGCTATTTTAAATAACATTTTTTTCCTGTTAATTATGTTAATGTTAATTTTAGAAAGTCTAGAAAAACAGTTTTAAAAATCACCACTCATAACCACTCTTAACATTTGAGCATATTTCTTTCCAGTGTCTGCCTATAAATACACCACCTATAAATATATATACACATATATACATATATATATTTATAACCCTTTTCGTAAAACTGTGCTCATACTATATAAATGGTTTCGTGTCCTGCTTTTTTGCTTAGTATGATTTTGTGAAACGCAGCGTCGCATAACGGTGAAGGTTAATTAGGCCCTGGAGCCAGAACAAAACGCTCTGGTAGGTGTGTGTGCCCTTGTAAATTACTTAACCTTTTAGCACCTTAGTTTCCTTCCTCTGGTCCCAGGTGATCTGTGTTCTTGGGGTCGGGAACTGTTCCGTGTCTGAAACACATCCGTACTTTCTCCCATTGGACAAGCAGCGTCCTTGCCTTCCATCCTTCTCGCATCTCCCTTGCCCTGTGACTTCAGTAACACCCGCTCTATCTAACCTTGGGTCCACCATGCCCAGTTTCCTGAATGCTGCTGTAGAAGACCACGCAGTGGAGAATATCGGTGTCGCTATTGACCCACAGCCTTCTTGTCCTTTGTCTTTCTTTGTAATTTTCTTTTGTTGGATTGTATCTATTTTTTAAATATATAATGCACGGGCCTGGCACGGTGGCTCACGCCTGTAATCCCAGCACTTTGGGAGGCCGAGGTGGGTGGATCATCTGAGGTCAGTAGTTTGAGACCAGCCTGGCCAACATAGCGAAACCCTGTCTCTACTGAATGTACAAAAATTAGCCGGGCATGGTGATGATGTACCTGTAATCCCAGCTACTCGGGAGACTGAGGCAGGAGAATCGCTTGAACCCAGGAGGAAGAGGTTGCAATGAGCCGAGATCACGCCACTGCACTCCGACCTGGGCAACAGAGGGAGACTCCATCTCAAAAAAATAAAATAAATTAATTAATTAATTAATAAAGCATGATTTAAAAAAAAAATCTACCATACAAGAGGGTGACCAGTTCATCCCACATTCCCCAGCCTCTGGTCCTTCTCTGCAGAGGCAGCCACCTCTGTGCAACTGCAAGCATATCGTCTGTGTGGGTCTGCAGTGGTATTGCGCTGAGTAACATAGATCTTGGATATTGTTTCAGTCCATATATACAGGCCTGCCCAGTTGTTTTGTTTTGTTGGTTTGTTTCACATTGCCATATAAAAGGAAGGCTTCCTAAAGCATACCACAAACCTCGAAGCTATAATGGAAAAGTTGATAAATTTGACTATGGAAAGGCCAGGAGCAGTGGCTCATGCCTGTAATCCCAGCACTTTGGGAGGCCGAAGCAGGCGGATCACTTGAGTCCAGGAGTTCGAGACCAGCCTGGCCAACATAGCAAAACCCCGTCTCTACTGAAAATACAAAAATTAGCCAGGCATGGTGATGGCATGCCTGCAATCCCAGCTACTGGGGAGGCTGAGGCAGGAGAATCACTTGAACCCAGGAGGTGGAGGTTGCAGTAAGCTGAGATCACACCACTGCACTCCAGCCTGAGCGACAGAGCGAGACTGTCTCAAAAAAAAAAAAAATGACTACGGAAAAATGAGAAGCTTTAGTATGAGAAAAGATACCATTAGCAAAGCCACAAGACAGGATGGCCTCCACGTCCCACTGGACCTTCAACACTGCTCAGTGGCCCTTTTGTGCCCCACGTGGTTCTCTCCACAGATACTACCTCAAACCTTCCTGCCCCTCCAAGCTACAACTCCATCCCTCCTAATTTCACACAGAAAATCAAATTTATCAGATGGAAATGCCCTCTGCTTCCTGCAGCCAGACCTTTATTTTGTTTTAATTGTTCTTATTTTTTTATAGAGATAGGGTCTTGCTCTGTCACCCAGGCTGGAGTGCAGTGGCTTGATCATAGCTCACTGTAGCCTCCAACTCCTGGCCTCAAACAATCCTCCCCCCTCAACCCCCTGACTAGCTGGGACTATATATGTGCACCACCATGCCTTTCTAATTTTTAAATTTTTTTTGTAGAAACAGGTTCTCACTATATTCACTATATTTCCCAGGCTGGTTTCGAACACCTTGGCCTCCCAAAGAGCTAGGATTACAGGTGCGAACCACCAAACCCAGCCAACCAGACATCTCAGTGTATTTGAACCCAAATTAATCTCTTCTTTCCCTCTGTTGAAATGGAAAGTATCTGGACTGGGCATGATGGCTCACGCCCGTAATCCCAGCACTTTGGGAGGCCAAGGCAGGCAGATCACTTGAGGCCAGGAGTTCAAGACCAGCCTGGCCAATATGGTGAAATCCCAACCCTACTAAAAATACAAAAATTAGTCGGACGTGGTGGTGCATGCTTGTAATCCCAGCTACTCAGGAAGCTGAGGCATGAGAATTGCTTGAACCTGGGAGGCAGAGGTTGCAGTGAGCCGAGATTGTACTACTGCACTCCAGCCTGGGCAATGGAGCAATGGAGCAAGACTTTGTCTGTCTGCCTGTCTCTCTCTCTCTCTCTCTCTCCCTATACATATATATATGTATGTATACGTATACATACACATACATATATATGTATGTGTATATATGTATGTATACGTATACATACACATACATATATATGTATGTGTATATATGTATGTATACGTATACATACACATACATATATGTATGTGTATATATGTGTGTATACGTATACATACACACACATATGTATGTGTATATATGTATGTATATGTGTACACACACATATGTATGTGTATATATGTATGTATACGTATACATACACACATATATGCATGTGTATGTATACATATACATATATACATACATATATGTGTGTATATACGTATGTATACATATACGTGTGTGTATATATGTATGTGTATGTATATACACACAATATATGTATGTATACATATGTACATGTATGTATATATGTATGTACATATATGTATGTAAATATACATATATGCATGTACATATATGTATGTAAATATACATATATGTATGTATGTACATATATGTGTGTGCATATATACATGCATGTATGTATGTACATGTGTGTATATGTGTGTGTACACGCATATATGTGTGTGTATATATACACATATATGTGTATATATATATACACACACATACATAAAATAATGGAAGGTAGCTGTTCCCCTGCTAGAGGCTGACACCTCCCTGTGTTCTGATCCCATGTAATCTTGCCTTAGCAGGACCGTTGCTCTACTGATTAGCTGAGTCAGAAAACTAGAAGTCAAATTATCACTCACTACTCCACTCCCCTCCCACTCCCTTTCATTCCCGTCTCCTGCTGGGTTTTACCTCCTAAATACTCCCTGGCTCTGTTCTCTCATCTCTTTCCTATTTTCACTGCTCATGGTCAGGACTCATCTAGTACACCCAGAACTGGCAGTACCCTCTTCACTGATCCCAGTCTCCACCCTGGCCATCCTCAGAGCTGTCCCTGCACAGAGGTCAGTGATGCATCAAAAACTCAGATCTGCTCCTGTCCCCTGGCAAACACCCTGAATTGACCATCTGCCTCCTACGTCAGTCCGCCTCGCCTGCTGTAGGGGTAGGAGCAGTGCCGCCAGGATGACACACTCTGTCACCCAGGCTGGAGTGCAGTGGTGCAATCATAGCTCACTGCAGCCTTGACTGCCTAGGTTCCAGCGATCCTCCCACCTCAGCCTCCTGAGTAGCTGGGACTATAGGTGTACGCCACCCCTCCTGGCCTGGACATTATATTTGTTTAAATGATCTGTCTTTGAGTTTGCCTTCCCACTTACACTACAGACATCTGGAGAGCAAAGACGCTGTCCGGGATCTTCCTACTGGCCTGGCACACACCTGGCGCACAGCTGATTTAAAACAGAACTTGCCAAACCACCCACTGAATGTTTTCTTGGTCGTTGTACCAGAACAGATGATCATAAAGACAGTTTATGAAACGTAATTAGGATAAGTGTAAATTCTTGTAGTTACATCTGAAACTCACAGGCATGCAAATATCAGATGGGCAACTGTGGCTTGCAGCAGTTCATGTAGAAAAAAGGTGGGGATTTTCATTGAGGAAGCCTCAGCGTGGGTCGCCGGTGTGGTGACGCTGCAGGAAGCGGCTCGGATCTTAGCCACCTGTGCTGGTGTCCTCTGAGAACTTGCTCTGTCCCTGTCCCCATTCTCTTTCATATCTTCAATAATTATTCCTCCTCTCAGCTTAAAAACAGGCCCTCGTGTCCTCTAACCTTTAAAAACCTCTTTCCAGGCCAGGCACCGTGGCTCACTCCAGGAGGCTGAGGAGGATGGATCATTTGAGGTCAGGAGTTCGAGACAAGACTGACCAACATGGTGAAATCCCGTCTCTACTAAAAATACAGAAATTAGCCAGGCGTGGTAGTGTGTGCCTGTAATCCCAGCTTCTAGGGAGGTTGAGGCAGGAGAGTCACTTGAACCTGGGAGAGGGAGGTTGCAGTGAGCTGAGATCACGCAACTGCACTCCAGCCTGGGCGACAGAGCGAGACGCTGTCTCAAAAATAAATTAGTTAATAAAACAACATAAATAAAAGCCTCTTTCCAGCCAGGCATGGTGGCTCACACTTGTAGTCTGAGCACTGGGGGAGTCCCAGGTAGGAGGATTGCCTGAGACCAGGAGTTTGAGACCAGCTAGGACAACATAGCAAGACCTCATCTTTACCAAATAAAATAGCTGGGCGTGGTGGTGCAGGTCTGTACTCCCAGCTACTCGGGAGGCTGGGGTGGGAGGGTTACTGGAGCCCAGGAGTTCCAGGCTGCCATGTGCTGTGATCGCACCACTGTGGTCCATCCTGGGTGACAGAACAAGAACCTGTCTCAAACAAACAAACAAACAAACAAACAAACAAAAATAGTGGAGACCCTCCAGTGTGAGCCTCCTCATCATCTCTGATTTCATCCCCCATGACATCGCCAGCTACGCCCCCTCCTTCCCCTCCTCCCTCCCCTCCACCTTCACCCCTTGTGGCTCACTCACCCACCCACTCTCCAGTCCACCCCTCCTCAGAGACCCTGTCCACTCATCCATCTCTCTCCCATTGCGCTTCCTCCTCACTCCGTTCCTTCTGCCTCCCACCATATGCAAATCTTCTCCATCCTTAAAAGCCTGACTGCCTCCTCTGGATTTTTCCACACTCTTGGGGAACTTCCTGTGACTCCCTGCCCTTCACCACCAGCCTTTCCCAAAGAGAAATCCCTCTCACCACCTCCCACTGCCCATCTTCCCCCAGTGGCTCCAAGGCACACATTTGGACTTAGGCCTGCGTTACTCTGCTGTAGCTGCCCCCAAGATGACATCAGGACCTAACAGCACTTGTAGCACCTTTTGCTCCCCATTCCCTGCTTCGCATCCTTGGGGATCTTGGCAGGACTGGACCCACTCCCCCTTCTTTCAGGGCCCCTCACAGCCCTTATCTTCTACTTGTTGTCCCTCCCTTTTTTTTTTTTTTTTTGAGATGGAGTCTCGCTCTGTTGCCCAGGCTGGAATGCAGCGGCATGATCTCGGCTCACTGCAACCTCCGCCTCCTGGGTTCAAGTGATTCTCCTGCCTCAGCCTCCTCAGTAGCTGGGATTACAGGTGTGCGCCACCACGCCCGGCTAATTTTTGTATTTTTAGTAGAGACGGGGTTTCACCATGTTGGCCAGGCTGGTCTCAAGCTCCTGACCTCAGGTGATCCGACTGCCTTGGCTTCCCGAAGTACTGGGATTACAGACCTGAGCCATTGCACCTGGCCTTTTTTTTTTTTTTTTTTTTTTTTAACAGGGTCTCATTTTGTCACCTAGGCTGGAGTGCAGTGATGCAAAGATGGCTCACTGCAGCCTTGACCTCCCAGGCTCAAGTGATCCTCCCTTCTCAACCTCCTGAGTAGCTGGGACTATAGGAGGGCATCCCCACACCACCTAATTTTTGTATTTTTGGTAGAGACGGGATTTTGCCATGTTGCCCGGGCTAGTCTTGAACTCCTGGGCTCAAGTGATCCTCCCGCCTCGGCCTTCCAAAGTGTTAGCATTACAGGCGTGAGCCACCACGCCGGCTACTTGGTGTCTCTTGATTTTTTTTGCTGCCTGCAGTGACTGCTCTTCCCACCCTAAATGCAGGCCTTCCCCAATGCTATGTCTTTGGTCCTCTTCCCTCTTTATGCTTTCCCCATTATCTATAATAATAAACAAAGAGATGGAGAGAGGGCGCTGAGGGCTTTGAGGATGAAGGGGGTTCTTTGTTGCTTTGGCGGCATTGTTGGTTTTTTGTCATTGTTTGCTTTTTTCTTTTTTTGTAATGGCAAGAGGGATTCCTCAGGGCACGATGGAAAGAGTTGGAAGGAGGCCAACAAACCATGTGCCTTTACTATTTTCATATGCCCCAAACATTATTCGTCTTGATAGTATTTTGCTGATCCTGTCTACCGGTTGCATTCCCTCCCTGCTCTTAACCTCTGTAGCATTCTGGTAATGCTTCTCTTACCAATCAAGTAATCATGCTGCCTTTTTTGTGTGTGTTTTCGTTTTTGAGACAGAGTCTCAATCTGTTGCCCAGGCTGGAGTGGAGTGGTGCAATCTCGGTTCACTGCAACCTCTGCCTCGTGGGTTCAAGCAATTCTCCTGCCTCAGCCTCCCAAGTGGCTGGGACCACTGGTGCACACCACCATGCCCAGCTAATTTTTGTATTGTTAGTAGAAACGGGCTTTTGCCATGTTGGCCAGGCTGGTCTCAAACTCCTGACCTCAAGTGATCCACCCACCTCAGCCTCCCGAAGTGCTGGGATTACAGGCATGAACCACTGCTCCAGGCCCATGCTGCCATTTTTTACCACGTATCGTATCTTAAATACTTCGGCAGTAGACTTAGGCTGTCTTGACACCAGAACCTGAGTTTTTTTGTGTGTTTTGTTTTGTTTTTTGAGACGGAGTCTTGCTCTGTTGCCAGGCTGGAGTACAATGGCACTATCTCGGCTCACTGCAACCTCCGCTTCCCCGGTTCACGCGATTCTTCTGCCTCAGCCTCCTGAGTAGCTGGGACTATAGGTGCACACCACCATGCCCAGCTAATTTTTGTATTTTTAGTAGAGACCGGGTTTCACCATGTTGGCCAGGATGGTCTCGATCTCTTGACCTCATGATCCACCCACCTCGGCCTCTCAAAGTGCTGGGATTACAGGTGTGAGCCACCACCCCCAGGCCAGAACCTGAGTTATTTTACATCCCTTGGAGCACTTAAAAGTGCTCGCATATGGTTGGTACCCAATAAAATGCTTTCTTAGCAGCATCTGCTAAGAGGAAGACCATGAGTTTTTGAGGCAAGTAGCCCCAGGTCTGATCCTGTTTCTAGTCTTGTTCTTGCCTACCTTTCTTTTTTTCTTTCTTTTTTTTTTTCTCTCTCTTTGAAATGGAGTCTCGCTCTGTCACCCAGGCTGGAGTCCAGTGGCGCAATCTTGGCTCTCTGCAACCTCTGCCTCCCAGGCTCAAGCGATTCTCCTGCCTCAGCCTCCCGAGTAGCTGGGATTACAGGCGTGTACCACCATACCTGGCTAATTTTTGTATTTTTTGTAGAGACGGGGTTTTGCCAGGTTGGCCAGGCTGATCTCAATCAAGTGATCTACACACCTTGGCCTCCGGAAGTGCTGGGATTACAGGTGTAAGCCACCATGGCCGGCCCTGCTTATGTTTCTAATAACAGTAATTGCCACAAAGCATTGTGAATATTAAAGATAAGGATGCATGTCTGGCAATGGGCATTCCCTCCCCTTACTGAGCTGGGAAGGAGCTAGAAGAAGGGGAGTCTTATAGGCACCAGCGTGGGGGATGCTAGGACACCTAGTGAGCCCAAGGCCAAACATTTTTGCAGGCTTCAGGATTTGGGGGAAAGCCATTTGCAAGATTGCTCTGGTTTGCCATAACGCCTTCAACCCTGGGACTGGCCAGAAGTAGGACGAGACAAAATGACCCAAAGCAGTGTGTGAGGACACGTCAATGTCACTTGATGTGTTTCCACCTGGCGAATGACTGGCGAGTCATTGGAATTTCACTGTACTTGGTAGGCCCTGGCCCTTTTCACATTCACATAGTCCTGCCTTAGTTTGCTTTCTTCCTGTTTTTTCTTTGTTTGTTTTTGTGTGTATGTGTGTGGTTTTTTTGAGATGGCGTCTCACTCTGTCACCCACACTGGAGTGCAGTGGCACAATCACAGCTCACTGCAGCCTCCCCAGGCTCAGATGATCCTCCCATCTCAGCCTCCTGAATAGCTAGGATTACAGGTGATTTTTTTTTTTAATCTTTTGTAGAGACAGGGTTTTGCCGCGTTGCCAGGCTGGTCTGGAACTCCTAGGCTCAAGTGATCCTCCTACCTCGGCCTCCCAAAGTGTTGGGATTACAGGCATGAGCCATGGTGCCTGGCCTCCTGCTGTTTTAACAGCCTTTTTCCTGCCTCTTTTTCTCCCTTGGCCGCCACTGCACACATGCCAATACCCAAACCCAGCGACCTCTGTGCCTCCTTTCCTGCCCGCAAAATTCAGCTGCTGGGAGGACATTCCAATCCTTTTCTCAATTCTGGCAGCTCTTCAGATGACCTCCACAAACTAGTCCTGAAGCTGGGCAGATTTGTTCTCCACCCTCCAGAATTCCTTCAAAAAATGAAGAAGAGGCCGGATACAGTGGCTCACGCCTGTAATCCCAACACTTTGGGAGGCCAAGGTGGGGGGGGATCACCTGAGGTCAGGAATTTGAGGCCAGCCTGGCCAACATGGTGAAACCCCATCTCTACTAAAAATACAAAAACTAGCTGGGTGTGGTGGCAGGCGCGTGTAATCCCAGCTACTGGGGAGGCAGGAGAATCGCTTGAAGTCGGGAGGTGAAGGCTGCAGTGAGCCGAGATCACAACACTGCACTCCAGCCTGGGCGACAGAGCAAGATTCTGTCTAAAAAAAATATGAGGAAGAGGTTGGCAAGCCAGCAAGTAAATCCTTTTGGAGTGTCCCAGGGTGTAGAGTTTGTTTTTGAAATTTTTGAAATTTTTCTCTGTTGGTATTTTTAGATCAACCACATTCTTTTTAACTACTGCATAGTATTTCTTAGTATGAAAGCATCCTAATTTTATTTTTCTTCATTTAAATGTGTATGTGCGTGTGTGTGTGTGTGTGTATTTAAATTCTAGATTCAGGGGGTACATGTGCAGGTTTGTCGCATGGATATATTGTGTGATGCTAAGGTTTGGGCTTCAAATGATCCCATTGCCCATATAATACCCAATATTAATAGGTAGTTTTTCAGCCTTTCTCCCCCTCCTTCCCTCCTGCCTTTTGGAGTCCCCGGGGTCTATTCTTCCCAGCATTATGTCCGTGCACTGAGTGTTTAGCACCCGCTTATGAGTGAGAACGTGCAATATTTGGTTTTCTGTTTCTTTTCTGTTTAATGCACTTAGGAAAATAACCTCCAGCTGCATCTATGTGGCTGCAAAGGACATGATATTGTTCTTTTTTTTAAAATTTAATTTTTTTTTTTTTTTTTGAGACAAAGTCTCTTGTCCCTCAGGCTGGAGTGCAATGGCGGGATCTCGGCTCACTGCAATCTCCACTTCCCGGGTTCAAGCGATTCTCCTGCCTCAGCCTCCCGAGTAGCTGGGATTACAGGTGCCTGCCACCATGCCTGGCTAATTTTTGTATTTTTAGTAGAGACAGGGTTTCACATGTTGGCCAGGCTGGTCTCGAACTCCTGACCTCAGGTGATCTGCCCACCTCGGCCTCCCAAAGTGCTGGGATTACAGGTGTGAGCCACCATGCCCAGCTGATATTGTTCTTTTTTATGGCTACGTAGTATTCTATGGTGTATATGTACTGCATTTTCTTTCTCCAGTCTACCATGGATGGGCACCTGGGTTAATTCCATGTCTTTGCCATTGTAAATGGTGCTGCAATAAACATACATGTGCATATGTCTTTTCGGTAGAACGATTTATTTTCCTTTGGGTAGATACCCAGTAATGGGATTGCCAGGTCAACTTTCTACTATTGCTGGAACATTCAAGTTGTTTTTGCCTTTCCCTTGGGAACAGTGCTTCAGGGAATGTCCTTGAACGTGGCTCATTGTGAACTTGTGGGAACATTCCTCTAGGATAGATTCCCAGGGGGTCAGACTATGTGTATATTTGAAATTTATTAGACCCTGCCAGATTGTCCTGTTCAGAGACTTGTACCACTGCAGGACAAATATTTTTCTTTACGGTTTAGTCATTCTATATCTTGCTTAACAAGGTCTTCTCAGCCAGGCGCAGTGGCTCACACCTGTAATCCCAGCACTTTGGGAGGCTGAGGCAGGCGGATCACCTGAGGTCGGGAGTTCGAGACCAGTCTGACCAACATGGAGAAACCCCCGTCTCTACCAAAAATATAAAATTAGCCAGGTGTGGTGGCACACGCCTGTAGTCCCAGCTACTCCAGAGGCTGAGGCAGGAGAATCGCTTGAACCCAGGAGGCAGAGGTTGCGGTGAGCCGAGATCATGCCATTGCACTCCAGCCTGGGCAACAAGAATGAAACTCCATCTCAAAAATAAAAAAGATCTTCTCAATACTAAAGTTGGAAACAGATTTTCTTTTTTTTTTTTCTAAGTTTATAGTTTTGCTTTGTGCCTTTGGCTCCTTACGCAAGCTAGGATGTTTCTCCCCCAGAGTGAGAACTTCTTCTCACTGTTTGGTACCATCTGAATAGCCTGCCCTTTCCCTACTAATTTGAAATGCCACCTTTATTATAAACTAAATTCTGATAAATATATAGATTTGGTCTATTTCACTAACCCATGGTCTATGCCTACCATGTGTTTTGGTATGTGTGTGTTTGTGCTTTTTTAAAAAAAAATGGGGTAAAATATATATAACATAAAGTTTGCCATTGTCACCATTTTATTTTTATTTTTTTTCTTTTTGAGACGGGGTCTTGCCTGTCACCCAGGCTGGAGTGCAGTGGCATGACCATGGCTCACTGCAGCCTTGACTTCCCAGGCTCAAGCGATCCTCCTGCCTCAGCTTCCCGAGTAGTTGGGACCATAGGCACGCGCCATCACACCTGGCTAATTTTTGTATTTTTGGTAGAGACGTGGGTGGTTTCACCAAGTTGGCCAGGCTCAAACTCCTGACCTCAAGTGATCCACTCACCTTGTCCTCCCAGAGTGCTGGGATTACAGGTGTGAGCCACTGCACCCAACCTGTAACCATTTTTTAAGTATACAATTCAGTGGCATTAATTACATCTATAATGCTGTACAACAATCACTGCTATTTCCATAATATTTCATCACCCCGAACAGAAACTCTTACTCACTAATAATCTACTTTGTGTTGACATGACTTTGCTTATTCTAGATCCTCATATAAGTGGACTCATACAATATTTATCCCTTTGTGTCTGGCTTATTTCTTTTCTTTGCTTGTCTTTTTCTTTTCTTTTCTTTTCTTTTTTTTTTTTTTTTTTTTTGAGACAGAGCTCACTCTGTCACCCAGGCTGGAGTGCAGTGGTGCGATCTCGGCTCACTACAACCTCCACTTCCTGGATTTCAGCGACTCTCCTGCCTCAGCCTCCCAAGTAGTTGGGATTACAGGTGTGCGCCACAACACCTGGCTAATTTTTTTTGTATTTTTATTAGAGACAGGATTTCACCATGTTGGCCAGGCTGGACTCGAACTCCTGACCTCAAGTGATCCACCCACCTCGGGCTCCCAAAGTGCTGGGATTACAGGCGTGAGCCACCGTGCCCGGCCTGTGTCTGGCTTATTTCACTTAGCAGAATGTTTTCAAAATTCAGCCGCAGTGCATTATGTATCAGAACCTCATTCCTTTCTATGGCTGAATAATATTTCATGGTGTGGATAGACCACATTTTGTCAATGCATTCGTCTGTTGATGGACACCTGGGCTGTCCCCACCTTTTGGCTGTTGTGAATAATGCTGCTGTGAACATGGGTGTGCAAGTATTTGTTTAAGTCCCTGCTTTCAGTTCTTTTGGGCAGATGCCCAGGAGTGGCATTGCTGGGTCATGTGGTAATTCGGTTTAACTTTTGTCATCATTGTTGTAGAGATGGGGCCTTGGTATGTTATCCAGGCTGTCTTGAACTCCTGGCCTCAAGAGATCCTCCTGCCTAAGCCTCCAGAGTAGCTGGGACCACAAGCATGTGCCACCATGCCTGGCTAATTTCTTTATTTTTCGTAGAGATGGGCTCTTGCTATGTTGCCCAGGCTAGAACTCCTGGGTTCAAACAATCCTCCCACCTCGGCCTCCGGAAGTGCTGGGATTACAGGCGTGAGCCACTGCGGCCAGCCCCTGTTTAATTTTTGAAGCGCCCTCAAACTGTTTTCCACAGCAGCTGCAGAGGAGATACTCGGAGGAGGAGGAAAGAGAAGTCACGGAGCCCTGTTCTTAACTGAGTTTTGCAGTCACCTCCCCATATTCCTCTCTCACTCTGAAGCCGAGCACAGAACCCAGCCTCTGGTGGTACCGAGTGAAGGTTGGCCTGGTTGGTTGGATGGATGGCCAAATGAACTCCAGACCACTGGATTGTATAACAGGACAGCAAGAGGCAGCACAGAGCCGTGGAAAGAACCTGTAGCCATAACATTTGATGAATGAATCAGACATGTGACATTAGTTCTGTTTCTTCTTTTTTTTTTGAGATGGACACTCTGTCACTCAGTCTGGAGCGCAGTGGCGCGAACTCAGCTCACTGCAACCTCCGCCTCCTGGGTTCAAGTGATTCTCCTGCCTCAGCCTCCTGAGTGGCTGGGACTACAGGCGTGCGCCACCATGCCCAGCTAATTTTTGTAGTTTTAGTAGAGATGGGGTTTCATCATGTTGACCAGGCTGGTCTTAAACTCCTGACCTCAGGTGATCCGCCCGCCTTGGCCTCCCACAGTGCTGGGATTACAGGTGTGAGCCCCTGCGCCCGGCCATGTTCTGTTTCTTAGAGGAACCCTTGGCTTCCCTGTGTGTCATTAGTGCTCTGTAAGTGCCCCTGCTGCAGAGCGTACTGAGGCATGTGACCTGGCTGTAAGTGCCTTTGCTAAAGCCAGAGGTGCCCACTAGTTTTCGAGACTGCAGAGACCTTGTGTGCCCAGCACTCAAAATAGGGCCTGGCATGGTGAAGTCATTTCTTGCATGCATTCACTCACACATTCAGCAAGTACTAACTGAGCGTCTGCTCCATGCCAGGCACAGCTCGGGAGGCAGGGATTCAGCCACAAACGAGAAAGACAAAGGCCTTGGCCCCAGCGATCACTCAGTGGTCCAAGAACAGGTCCCTCAGCCTCCCAAGTAGCTGGGATTACAGGCGCCCACCGCAACGCCTGGCTAATTTTTGTATTTTTTAGTAGAGATAGCGTTTTACCATGTTGGCCAGGCTAGTCTCAAACTCCTGAGCTCAGGCGATCCACCTGCCTCAGCCTCCCGAAGTGCTGGGATTACAAGCCTAAGGCCTCAACCTCCTGTGCTCAAATGATCCTCCTGCCTCAGCCTCCTGATTAGCTGGTACTACAGGCATGCACTACCACAGCCCGCTAATTTTTCTATTTTTTGTAGAGATGGGGGTCTCACTATGTTGCCCAGGCTGGTCTCGAACTCCTGGCCTTAAGCAATCCTCCCGCCTCAGCTTCCCAAAGTGCTGGGATTACAGGTATAAGCCACCATGCCTAGTCTATACCTATTTTATTAATAGACACACTGAGGTCCACAGAGAGTAAGATGCCTCAGATTACAGAACTAGTGTGTGCCTAAGGCTTGACGTGTGTGATATCTGACAGTCGTGGACACATCTCATCAAGTGCTTCATTGCCAATGAGATTCCCAGAGCAGACCCCCAGCCTGCGGAGGAATAGGAATTCCTCTGCTTAATGAGATCAAATTTGTTTTTTTTTTCTCCTAGACCTTTATTACCCAAATCACATATCCTAATGAATGCAGCCAACATATATGTTATTTACCAGAGTTTTCAGAGACACCCTCACTGACACACCCACATATATTGTTTAGCCAAATATCTGGGCACCCTGTGGCCCAATCATGTTGACACATGGAATTAACTGTCATACTCAGCTGACCTCAGGAGCACCTCCTGTGAGCTTTGCTGGGAGCTTCTGTTTGCATTAACCCTTTATGACCCTCAAGAGTCGGTATTGCCCTGTTCACAGGGGGAGAAGTAAGTTTTAGCTTTCTCATCTAAAAAGATATAAAGCCTCTTCCACACTCATCACTGGTAGGAGTTCGATTGTGAATATGACTTTCTATTTTACCTCTTCCCCACTTCAGACTTTCTGTGGCTCTGATCTTCACATTCTATCCATACTCTAATATAGCATTATAAACGAGTTTTTTTTTTTTTTCACTAACAGTAATAATTAACATGTGGCTGGGCATGGTGGCTCATGCCTGTAGTCCCAGCAGTTTGGGAGGCCAAGGCAGGAGGATTGCTTGAGCCCAGGAGTTCAAGACCAGCCCAGGCAACAAAAACGAGACACCATTTCTACAAAAAATTTAAAAATTAGCTAGGAGCAGTGGCACGCACCTGTAGTCCTAGCTACTCAGGAGGCTGAGGTGAGAGGATTGTTTGAGCCCAGGAGTTGGAGGCTGCAGTGAGTTATAATCGCACCACTGCACTCCAGATGACAGAGCAACACCCCAACTCTTAAAAAATGAAAATGTAAACTTAAAACAATGAAAAAATTAACATACATATAGTGGTTTTTTTTTTTTTTTTGAGACAGTCTCGCTCTGTCACCCAGGCTGGAGTGCAGTGGTGCAATCTCAGCTCACTGCAACCTCCGCCTCCTGGGTTCAAGCGATTCTCCTGCCTCAGCCTCCCGAGTAGCTGGGATTACAGGTACACGCCACCATGCCCAGCTAATTTTTGTTATTTTTCATAGAGATGGGGTTTCACCATGTTGGCCAGGCTGGTCTCAAACTCCTGACCTCAGGTGATCCACCTGCCTTGGCCTCCCAAATTGCTAGGATTCCAGGTGTGAGCCACCATACCAGGCTCATATAGTGCTTTTTTTTTTTTCTGAGACAGAGTCTCGCTCTGTCGCCCAGGCTGCAGTGCAGCGGCGCAATCTCAGCTCACTGCAACCTCCACCTCATGGGTTCAAGCGATTCTCCTGCCTCAGCCTCCCGAGTAGCTGGGACTACAGGTGCCCACCACCATGCCCAGTGCTTTAATAAAAACAATCACTAACCTTTATATAACAGTAGGTATGCAGGCAATTTTCTAAATACTTTCCATAATATTAACTTAGCGTCAAAACAACCCCAAGAGGTAGCTATGATTAGCCTTGTTTTATAGACAGAGAAACTGAGGCACAGAGAAGTTGAGTGACTTGCCCAAGGCCACATGTAGAATAAGTGTTGCAGCCAGGGTTGCCGCCCAGGGCCTCCTCTGAATTTGACAGTGACCCACCCAAGGCTACACAGATAGGAAGGCAGGACTTGAACTTGGGGTTCTGATGTAAGAACCACTCTGCATTCAGCATCCCTACTTTGGCTTTAGAATCTTGGGATGTTTTTACAGTGTGGAGGATCCTTCTTTTTTTTTTTTTTTTTTGAGATACGGAGTCTCACTCTGTCACCCAGGCTGGAATGCAGTGGCACAATCTTGGCTCACTGCAACCTCCACCTCCCGGGTTCAAGCGATTCTTCTGCCTCAGCCTCCCGAGTAGCTGGGACTATAGGTGCCCACTACCATGCCCGGCTAATTTTTGTATTTTTAGTAGAGACGGTGGTTTCACCATATTGACCAGGCTGGTCTCGAACTCCTGACCTCGTGATCGGCCTGCCTCTGCCTCCCAAAGTGCTGGGATTACAGGTGTGAGCCACTGTGCCTGGCCTCAGGTCTTTGAAGACCCTCTCACCCTCCCCCGTTTTCATGCGGACTGAGTCCCCCCATGCCCCTCCCTCCTCCTGTGTGGGCAGCTGTCTCTTGCTAAATGGCTTTGGTTGCAGAGCTCATGTCGTGGCTCTCAAAAAGAAATGTGTGGGATGAATAAGCACCTAACAATAACCCAGAATCAGTTTTTTTGTGTGGTGGGGAGAGGGCTGTGTTTTCCTTTCTCTTCCCTCTTCTCCCTCCCTCTGCCCCCAAGGCCAGTAAATTGCTGCTGGCTCACAGCCGGGCCAAGCTGGCTTCCTGTAAGCCGTGATAACATGGAATTAGCTTGGCTGCCACCCTCCCCAGGGCGGGGACACCAGCTCTGAGCCACTACAGGCGACTCTGAGCTGGTACTTCCTGCCCTCAGCCTGGTCCATGCTTCTGGGACACTGCTTTGGAGATAACTGGGCAGAGCTGGGTGTGGTGGCTCACGCCTGTAATCCCAGCACCTTGGGAGGCCGAGGAGTTTGAGACCAGTCTGGCCAACATGGTGAAACCCCGTCTCTACTAAAAATACACAAATTAGATGGGCGTGGTGGTGTGGGCCTGTAATTCCAGCAACTTGGGAGGCTAAAACAGGAAAATCGCTTGAACCCAGGAGGTAGAGGTTTCAATGAGCCAAGATCGCACCATTGCACTCCAGCCTGGGTGACAGAGGGAGACTCTGTCTCAAAAAAAAAAAAAAAAAAAAAAAGATAACTGGGCAGAGACACATCCCTGGACTTGTCCTCCAGCGGAGAAGCAGTGGAAAAACCTCTCCCCAGTACAAGGCTGGCAGTTCCTGAACTGGGCCATTAAGGGTGCTCCAAATTACCACTTACAGGGAGGAGCTGGCGGGCAGGGGCAGAGAGCTCTGGCAGCCTGGGGCACCCTTGAGGCGAGGTTTCCAGGCTGTTTGCTGACTCAGGGACTTGGCTGAGTGGCTCCCGTCTGTCCTGGTGCCTCTAAAAGGCCCTCTGACCCCTGCTGGCCACCCGCAGCCTGCCTGGAGAGGCTTTAGAAATTCGGCAGATCTTTGCTTCCCAGAACCCGCCAGCTAATCATGGGATCCTAAGACCAAGCCAGGTGTTTTTCTTAGGGGGTCTATCTTGCAGAATGGTTAGGCTCTGGGGGTGCACCTGGCATCTCCATATAGCTCAGCCACGCTTGAAGTCACCCTTTCCCCTGTGATGTCAAATCTGTGGAAAGGGACCATGGACACCTGTGTTTAATATGTGGGGAACAGCAGTGTCAGGAGGAAAAACAGGTCTATTAATATCAGAGGCAAAGCGTTCAGAGGTCTCCGCCTATGCTGAACTTTTGGCCAAGGGATGGAAAATTCCAGGTGGGAGCTTGGAAATTCCCCATGTAGGAGAAGCAGTAAGGGAAGTGCCACACTTCCTTGCTTCCTGCAGCCCTCAGCTTCAGCCAAGACCAGGCCGGGGGTTCCTGAGTCCTGGCTGTGGTTGTTCAGTTGTTCATAGTCTTGGCTACACATCACAGCCTCCTGGGGGAGGTTTAAAGTTCTGATGCCCAGGCTGATCCCAGACCCATTACATCAGAATCCCTGGGGCGGGGCCCAGGCTTCCCAGGTAATTGGAGTGTGCAGCTGGGGTGAAGAACCGCAGCTGGCAATAACAACCTCTGTTTTCCTCCACCCTCTGTCTGGCTCCTTTATTTTTGCCCTCTCAGATTCAGAGGTAGGTATGGCTGTGCATAGTGGGTGCTTGGAAAATAGTGTTCAGGGTCATTGCTGCTACTACTGCTAATAGTAATTTAGGTTCACTCAAAGGGCGAGGAGCATTGGAAAAGTGCTTTGCTATGATTTCATTTAAAAATGTTCCAGACCAGCTGCAGTGGCTCACGCCTGTAATCCCAGCACTTTGGGAGGCCAAGGCAGGCTGATCATCTGAGGTCGGGAGTTTGAGACTAGCCTGACCAACATGGAGAAACCCTGTCTCTACTAAAAATACAAAATTAGCTGGGTGTGGTGGCATATGCCTATAATCCCAGCTACTCGGGAGGCTGAGGCAGGAGAATTGCTTGAACCCGGGAGGCGGAGTTTGCGGTGAGCCGGAATCATGCCATTGCACTCCAGCCTGGGTAACAAGAGCAAAACTCTGTCTTAAAAAAAAAAAAAAGTTCCTAGCCTGGACAACTCAGTGAGACCCCATCTCTAAGAAAAAAATAAAAAATAGCCAGTCATGGTGGCATGCACCTGTAGTCCCAGTGAGACCAGGTCTCACTATGTTGCCCGGACTGGCCTCAAACTCCTGAGCTCAAGCAATCCTCCCATCTTGGCCTCCCAAAGTGTTGGGATTACAGGCCTGAGTCACTGAACCTGACCCTGATTCCTCTTAATGTCCCCACTGCCTCCCATTCCCAGGGTCTGCTCTCTGGGCAGGCTGTCTCTGTGCCGCCTTCCTTCCCACAGCACGTCTCATGTCTCTCCTTGCCCCCTTCTTGAAGCCATGGCCCCAATTCAGGCTTCTGTCTTCCTGGCTCACCTCTGCAGCCCCTGACTTCCGGCAGCTTAGGGGGTCTATCTTGCAGAATGGAAAGGTTCTGGGGGTGCACCTGGCATCCGCATATGGCTCAGCCGTGCTTGAAGTCACCCTTTCCCCTGTGATGTCAAATCTGTGGAAAGGGACCATGGACACCTGTGTTTAATATCGGGGCAACAGCAGTGTCAGGAGGAAAAACAGATCTAGTAATATCAGGGGCAGAGTGTTCAGAGGTCTCCGCTGAATCTACAGGGAGAGGGACCATAGGAGCCACGCTTTGAGGCTTGATGCTCCTCCATGACCCCGCCCAGTGACTCCAACCAGCCCCAGCTACTCCAACCAGCCTCATCTACTCCAACCAGCCCCAGCTACTCCAATCAGCCCCAACTACTCCAACGAGCCCCAGCTACTCCAACCAGCCCCAACTACTCCAACCAGCTCCAGCTACTCCAACTAGTCCCAGCTACTTCAACCACTCTCAGCTACTCCATCCAGCCCTCAGCTACTCCAACCAGCCCCAGCTACTCCAACCAGCCCCAGCTACCCCAGCCAGCCTCAGCTGGAGCTCCGAAAGCCAAGAAGTGCCCAGTGCTTTGCACCTGAGTCTGTCTTTGCCTGGCTGGCCAGCATACCCCTCCCTGCATAGCAGCCTGTGCTGGCTTTCTGTGGCCTACACAGGAGGGCCTAAGGGGTCTAGCTGGAACTCCCTGCCCGGCTGGAACTCCCTCACCCTCCCTGTGTATCTGCTCAGTGAGATGGCTCTGCTTCCAGCATAGAACTCACCTGGTTCACACCACGCCTCACACTTGGTCACACTGCCACTCGTGTTCAGTCCCACTGCCCCACCTCTTCAAGCACACTGCACCCTGATCTTCCCCTTCACAGCTCCGTCCACATGTGCAAGTGCATGGTGCCTCCCTAAATGGGGACAGAACTGGCTGGTCTGTCCAGGTCCCTGCAGACCAACCAGCTGCTGCCAGGGCCAGCAGGTCCTTGGAGCAGCCGTGCACACCCTGACCCAGAGCATCATGGTGAATTGCCTGAGAGCTCTGGGAGAACTTTGGTTTCTCTTTATTTGAAACTATTGTCTGTCCACTCATTCCGCCTTTCATGTGTCCCTTCCTCTGAAGGGAAGCACACTTCTGAGATGGCTTAGCAGCCGCGAAAGTCCCAAAAGCAGCCACTGGTAAACAGGACTAGAACCAGACTCCTAGATTCACAGAGGATAAAACTGAGGCTGAGGCACATGGTTTGTGCACAGTTTTTTGTTTTGTTTCGTTTTGTTTTTTGAGATGGAGTCTCTCTCTGTCACCCAGGCTGGAGTGCAGTGGCACAATCTCTGCTCACTGCAACTTTTGCTTCCTGGGTTCAAGCGATTCTCCTGCCTCAGTCTCCCGTGTAGCTGGGATTACAGGCGCATGCCACCATGTCTGGCTAATTTTTTTTTTTTTTTTTTTTTTTTTGTATTTTTAGTAGAGATGGGGTTTCGCCCTATTGGCCAGGCTGGTCTCAAACTCCTGACCTCAGGTGATCTGCTTGCCTCAGCCTCCCAAAGTGCTGGGATTACAGGCAAGAGCCACCACATCTGGCCATGTTCACGCACAGTTTTGTTGGTACCAGAGTGAGAGGGGTACTCGGAGCCTCTAAGCCCTCCCTCTTAGGAGGCCCTGGCCCTTTCCTAACCAGGAGGGTCCACTTCCAGGCACCTTATGTAGTGGGCTATGCTCCTGGGCCCTGTGGGATCTGCCGCCCTCTCCAGTCTGACATTGGTCCTGGAGGGGGCCTGATGATTGCAGAGCACTTGACCTTTCCTGGCTCTAAGTGGCACTGCAGGCCTCACCTCATCACTCATTTATGCTACAGCTCTCAGGGTTCCCCAGGGGCAGCTCCAACATCCCCAGCTGGTGTCCAGAGAGTGCCATGGGGCAGACATATCCCAGCAGATGGCCTCGCTCCTAAAAGGCTGACAAATTGTCAACCAAAAGTGATCTCAGCCCTTGCTGTGCCAAGTGGACCCCTGGGGAAAGGGGGCCATGGATATGGGAGGAAGCAAGGAACAGGCAGGCGGATGACCGGTCGTGGTTACTCCCTGCAAGACCCCGGGCAAGCCACTAATGTCTCTCTATCTCAGTGTCCACATTGGTGAAGCTCGCTGGGAGCATCAGAGAGGACAGCACAGGCAGAATATCTGGCCATGCCCCCTGGCACGCTGCAGGTGAGTGCCTTGCACTTGTAGACCCTGTGGTCAGCAAAGCACTGCACAGCTGCTCATTAGATTTAATGACTGTGGCCAGGCAAGGTGGCTCACGCTCGTAATCCCAGCACTTTGGGAGGCCGAGATGAGTGGATCACCTGAGGTCAGGAGTTCGACGCCAGCCTGGTCAACATGGTGAAACCCCGTCTCTACTAAAAATACACACACACAAAATTAGCCGGGCGTGGTGGCGGGTGCCTGTAATCCCAGCTACTTGGGAGACTGAGGTGGGAGAATCGTTTGAACCCGGGAGGTGGAGGTTGCAGTGAGCTGAGATTGCACCACTGCACTCCAGCCTGGGTAACAGAGCGAGACTCTCTCTCAAAAAAAAAAAATTCATTTTAGATTCAGGGGGTACATGTGCAGGTTTGTTACATGGGTATATTGTGTGATGCTAAGGTTTGGGATTCTAATGATCCATCATCCGGATAGTGAGCACAGTACCCAATAGGTCGTTTTTCAACACTTGTCCCCCTCCTCCCTTTTGGAGTCCCCAGTGTCTGTTGTTCCCATCTTTATGTCCACTTGCACCCAATGTTGAGCTCCCACTTATGAGGGAGAACATGCAGTATTTGGTTTTCTGTTTCTGTGTTAATTCACTTAGGATAATGGCCTTCAGCTACATCCATGTTGCTGCAAAGGACATGATTTCATTCTTTTTTATGGCTGCATAATATTCCTTGTTGGATATGTACCACCTTTTCCTTATCTAACCCACTGTTGATGGGCACCTGGGTTGATGCCATGTCTTTACTATTGTGAATAGTGCTTTGATGAACATACGAGCGCAGGTGTCTTTTTGGCAGAATGATCTATTTTCCTTTGGGTAGCTACCCAGTAATGGAATTGCCAGGTCAAATGGTAGTTCTGTTTTTAGTTCTAAAAGAAACAATCCAGGCCGGGTGCAGTGGCTCACATCTGTAATTCCAGCACTTTGGGAGGCCGAGGCAGGCAGATCACCTGAGGTCAGGAGTTTGAGACCAGCCTGGCCCACATGGTGAAACCCCGTCTCTACTAAAAATACAAAAATTAGCTGGGTGTGGTGGTGCATGCCTATAATCCCAGCTACTCGGGAGGCTGAGGCAGGAGAATCGCTTGAACCCGGGAGTTGGAGGTTGCAGTGAGCCAAGATTGCACCATTGCACTCCAGCCTGGGGAACAAGAGTGAAACTTCGTCTCAAAAAATAATAATAAAATAAATTAAAAATAAAAAATAAAAGAAAATAAACAATCCTTGTAAAGTGCTTGTCATAGTGCCTGGCACTATGCTAAGAATGTGATCAATGTTATCTGTTATTATGATTCATAGCATGACACAGTGCCCCCTCTCCCACCAGCAACACCCACCTTCCTAGTTCCTGAGTGATGCTGCACCTTTCAGGTGTCCTGAACTAAGCCCTAGGTCTAGGAATTTGTGTGTTTCCTGAGGGTGTAATCATGCCACCAGAAAGAGAGGCAGCAAAAGGCTTTTCTCATTTGAGTCAAAGTGAAGGTTTCTGGATTTGTTGAAAAAGTCCATCTCCTGTCCAAGGCAAGCCCGGTGAGAATGCTCTGTGCCAGAGCCACCAGGATCACAGCCCGGCTGGGATCTCACTCACCCCGGCTAAGGCTTTGCTTGCAGGCATTCCCATGGGGAGATGAGGAATCACTCAGCTAGTGTTGGTTGATGAATGTCCTCCACAGCTCAGCTGGGCATGGTCAGTGACTCTAGCTCCTCCCCCGCACCATAAAACCTACGTATTTGCTGTCATTTTAATGACAATGACTACTGTTATCCTGGCTTTTTATTCTTTTTTTTTCTTACGTTTAATCTTTTAAAAAATTATCTTAGCCAGGGCCAGTGTCTCACACCTGTAATCCCAGCACTTTGGGAGGCTGAGGCAGGCGGATCACCTGAGGTCAGGTGTTCAAGACCAGCCTGGCCAACATGGTGAAGCCCCATCTCTACTAAAAATACAAAAGTTTGCCGAGCGTGGTGGTGCATACCTGTAATCTGAGCTACTTGGGAAGCTGAGGCAGGAGAATCGCTTGAACCTGGGAGGCGGAGGTTGCAGTGAGCTGAGACTGTGCCATTGCACTCCAGCCTGGGCAACAAGAGTGAAATTCCATCTCAAAAACAAAACAAAACAAAATTATCCAGAAGCTTCCAAGAGCTAGCCACCAAGTAAGGTGAGAGACAGGTGTGTGGAGCCAAGAGCCAGCCACCCACTGTGCTGGGTGCTTTATATACGTGGGCTTACTTAATTCTTACATTGACCCTGGGAGGAATAATGTTTATTAGCCTGTTTTTCAGGTAAGGAAACTGAAATTCAGAGTGGTTAAGGAACTTGCTCATAACTAGAAAGAAATGGAGCCAGAATTCAACCTGAGATCTGTCTGCCTCCAGGGCCTACCCATACTTTCTTATTTCTGTTTTGGTTTTGTTTCTTTGTTTGTTTGAGACAGAGTCTTACTTTGTTACCCAGGCTGGAGTGCAGCAGCGGGATCTTGGCTCACTGCAACCTCCGCCTCCCAGGGCCAAGTGATTCTCCTGTCTCAACCTCTCGAGTAGCTGAGATTACAGGTGCCTGCCACCATGCCCAGCTAATTTTTGTATTTTTAGTAGAGATGGGGTTTCACCATGCTGGCCAGGCTAGTCTCGAACTCCTGACCTCAAGTGGTCCACCCACCTGGGCCTCCCAAAGTTCTGGGATTATAGGTGTGAGCCACCGTGCCCGGCCATACCCTATTATTTCTTTTAATAGCCGTCACTATTATGCAGGTAGTAACATTTCATTACATTCTCCTTATAAAAATTAAAACACTGTAGCAAAGTTACAGAACCTTTGGACTAACCCTTCCCATCCCACTGCCCTTCCCAGGTCTCATCCATGCACTCTTCCACAATACCTGCAAAATACGCATTGTAATAATAATACCCATTCTATGCCTTTTCTGACTTAAAAAAATTCTTTTAATTTAAATGGAAATAGAGATGGGGGTCTCACTATGTTGCCTAGGCTGGTCTCGAACTCCTGGGCTCAAGCAGTCCTCCTGCCTTGGCCTCCTAAAGTGCTTGGATTACAGGCATGAGCCACCACAACTGGCCCCTTTCCTGACTTTTTAAGGGTCAAATGAAATAATGAGTAAAAATACCTTTTGTAAACGTTACAGCCCTCTGTAGACGCCTACTGCTAGCATTAGCATAGTAACATATGTTACTTAAGGCCCTTTCATAAGCAATATTTTTTGTCTTAAATATCATTACTGGGAATTAATGGACTTCTATGCCTCTAAAGGAGGTTATAAAGCCTTGCCAGAGTCTGGCAGTGAAAACCTCAGTGTGGTCTTTAGGGCTAGGCTGCAGAATCTCGACTCACCAGTAGGTGTCAGCCTCTACCAAGACACGCCCACCTCACCTTCTGTACGAATTATGTCAAGGAACTGAGAGCCTTCTAGACCTGTTGTGTGCTTTTCAGTGGATGTTAAACGTGGAGTGCTGTGGGGTTGGAATTCCGGTTGGAAGTAAGGGCCAGGGCACTCAAGATGCAAAGACCAGTGAGGCCAACTTTGGCCTGAGTTTGCTCACAGGTGAGCCAGGTAGTCCTGGGCTCAGACCCTCCCATCCTAGGGAAATGCAGGCTGTGCTCAAGGCCGTCCATTGTGGGAAGGGACTCCCAAGGGACTGGCTGTGTCCGATGGTTCAGGGAAGGTAACATTTGAGGTCAGTCCTGAAGGATGAGAAAGACACTTCTAAGCTTAGGAAGAGGGAAGGACCTTCCAGGAGCATCCTGGGCACAGATGAGCAGTTTGATGGATGGGCAGGGTGGGAGGATGAGAGAGGATAGACAAGAATGGGGGCAGATATGTCTATAGCATTGAGAACCAAATGAACCATAGAAGGGTTTTGTTTTGTTTTGTTTTGAGACAGAGTCTCACTCTGTGGCCCAAGCTGGAGTGCAGTGGTGTGATCTCGGCTCACTGCAACCTCTGTCTCCCGTGTTCAAGTGATTCTCCTGCCTCAACCTCCTGACTAGATGGGATTACAGGCATGCGCCACCACTCCCGGATATTTTTGTATTTTTAGTAGAGACGGTTTCACCATGTTGGCCAAGCTGGTCTTGAACTCCTGACCTCAGGTGATCCTCCCGCCTCAGCCTCCCAAAGTGCTGGGATTACAGGTGTGAACCGTCGTACCCAACCAGAAGGGTTTTTTGTTTTGTTTTGAAGACAGGGTCTCACTCTGTTAACCAGGCTGGTCTAGAATCCTGGCCTCAAGCAATCCTCCCACCTCAGCCTCCCAAAGTGCTGAGATTACAGGCATGAGCCACTGCACCCGACCTGTTGTTTTTTTCTTTTTTTCTATTTGGGATGGGCTGGCCAGTAGGGAGTCACAATTAGATGTGTATACGATGAATTGGACAGGAAGAGACTGAAGGCAGAGGCTGTTGTCGAAAGTCTTATCCAGGGAAGGAATAGTCAATAAGACATAGATTGGAAGCTACTTGCAAGAAAGAATCGCAGGGATGTGGGACCTGATTAGATGGAGTGGGAGCGGGGATTGTTGCTGGAGGAATTAAGGCTGCCTTTGAAGTTTCCAGCTTAACCAGCTCAGTGGAGGTAGAACCATTAGTTGAGCCAGAAAACAGGAGGAAGAACAGATTGTGAACATAGAGAAACAGTCGGGTGCAGTGGCTCACGCCTGTAATCCCAGCACTTTGGGAGGCTGAGGTCGGGAGTTCGAGATCAGCCTGACCAACATGGAGAAACCCCATCTCTACTATAAATACAAAATTAGCCGGGGCCGGGCATGGTGGCACATGCCTGTAATCCCAACTACTCAGGAGGCTGAGGCAGGTGAATTTCTTGAACCCAGGAGGCAGAGGTTGTGGTGAGCTGAGATCGCACCATTGCACTCCAGTCTGGGCAACAAGTGTGAGACTTTGTCTCAAAGAAAAAAAAAAGAAACGAGCAAATAAAAAAGAAAGAAAAAGAAAACCAAAAAAGAAAAAAACAAATAAAATAGAGGGAAGACTGAGCATGGTGGCTCACATCTGTAATCCCAGCACTTTGGGAGGCTGAGACAGGTGGATTGCTTGAGTCCAGGAGTTCTCAAACTCCTGAAGGGACCAGCCTGTACAACATAGCAAGACCCTAGTCTCACTCTGCCACCCAGGCTGGAGTGCAGTGGTGTGATCTTGGCCCTCTGCAACCTCTGCCTCCCATGCTCAAGCGATTCTCCTGCCTCACCCTATCGAGTGGCTGGGATTACAGGTGTGCGCCATCATGACCAGCTAACTTTTGTATTTTTAGTAGAGACAGGGTTTCGCCATGTTGCCCAGCTGGTCTCAAACTCCTGGCCTCAAGTGATCCACCTGCCTCAGCCTCCCAAAGTGCTGGGATTAGAGGCGTGAACCACCAAGCCCAAGATATTATTTCTTATATCTTGATGTTCTCACATACCCCTAGGAGGCAGGCAGATAAGAGTCCCAATTTCATCGATAAGAACTCAGCTTTGACAGGAAGGGGCTGTGATAGGGCAAGCCCAGCAGGTCCTGGGGCCATGATAGGAGATGCCTTCTCCTTGGGGCCCCTTCATGTGGGTGCAGAGGTTGGCCTCGCAGCTGTTCTGGATCCCATCACCTGTTCATTATTTATTATTATTATTATTATTATTATTGAGATGGAGTCTCCTTCTGTCATCCAGGCTGGAGCACAGTGGTGTGATCTTGGCTCATTGCAACCTCTGCCTCCCAGGTTCAAGCGATTCTCCTGCCTCAGCCTCCCGAGTAGCTGGGATTATAGGCGCACACCACCCCACCCGGCTAATTTTTGTATTTTTAGTAGAGACGGGAGTTTCGTCATTTTGGCCAGGCTGGTCTTGAACTCCTGGCCTCAAGCAATCTGCCTGCCTCAGCCTCCCAAAGTGCTGGGATTACAGGCCTAAAGTGCTGGGATTACAGGCGTGAGCCCGCCGGGAGCCAGGCCCACTTGTTCATTATTTTAAAAGCCCGAACTTCATGGTTGCCCCGTGGCAGCATGGGAAGCCCTTCTGGGCTTGGGCTGGATGGTCCTTACTGAAGTCTGCCCTGCCCCCCAGTCCCTGCCGGGTGTGTGACCTGGGGCACCTCCCTCTCCCTCTCTGGATCTCAGTTTTCTCTCCGTATAAAGTGGGGTTGATCTAGGTGGACTCTCAGGTCCCTGCTGCATCCAAAACTTTACTGCCATCTGATTTTGGGGGGACAGACTGTGTTGAAACTATAGGCTTGGATGGCCAGGCTTTTTCCGGAGAACTTGCCCCAAAGGAGCATTTGCCAGGAGACCTTTTGAGGCCACCAGCTGTGTCTACTGCAGAGGGGAATGTCTGCCTTGCATTTCGGCATCGAATAAGGAAAGGGACATCGGGATTCTGGCTTGAGAGAAAGGAGCTCCTAGCTCAGGGTAGACATCATTTAGGAACCACGGAGCCAATTTCCCTCACTCCAGGAAGGGCTGGCTGTGGCTCACGTGGGAGGGGGACGCTCAGAGCCTTCCTGGGGATACCTGTTCCACTTCCTCCCAATTGCCCATCTGTTTGGAGACCCCAGACTCATTCGGGAGGCCCCTCCAGATTAGCCGCAGGAGGCAAACAACTGGCCGTGAATTCCCCCTTTGTCCAGGGAAGCCAAGTGGGGAGGGGCCGAGCGGACCCCCTGCCCCCACTGGAATGTCGGCCTCCTGCGCCCCCCATCTGTCCCTCCTTTTTCACCACCTCCCCTGCTCACTTCCTGAGTCCCACTGATTCCACCACCAAAACACACGCATGCATGCACACGCACGCCTGCACACACACGCGGGCGCACACACACACACACACGCTTCCTGGCGGGCCGGCGGCCTCTCGCTCCGGGATCGGCGATCCCCGCCACCGGGAACTCTGGGGAGAAGCCACCTTTTGTTATTCAAATCACACCCTCGCCGTGCGAGCCCGGGGGCCGCGGGATCGGGCCCGGGAACCCGCCTCCCGGTCTCCCCTCGCGCCCCCGCCAGCTGATTCCGGGATTTCCCGGTCCCCGGGGGCTCGGGCGCGCCGGTCTCTGCCGGCGGGGCCGCGCCTCCCCCGCCCCCGGCGCGCGCTGCGGCTCCGCGCCCGCCCCCCTCCCCCTCCCCCTCGCCGCCTCCCCTCCCCCTCCCCTTCCTTTCTCCGGTCCAGCCTCGGTGCCGCCGCCGCCGCCGCCGCCTGACCCGGTCCGCGGGGGCCCTGCCGGCCGCCCTCCCCGCAGCATGGCACCCTCGGGGCGCGATTAGCCGGGAGCAGCTTTAGGGGAGCGGGATCTCCAGGGGTGGGGGGGTGCCCCGCAGCCTCGGTCATGGATGTGAGCAAGATGGTAAGTGTGAGCAGGGGCTTTGCCCCGAGCCCCCTCCCCACACCCCCAGCCCTGGCGCCCTCCCTTCTCCCCCTCCTAGCCGGCGCGATCCATTGAAAGTTTCTGGATTGTTGATCCTGCCTGTTGGCCCCAACTCCAGGCGTGCCGGAGGAGGGAGCCGGGCCAGGATTCTGGAGGCGGCTGGCCGGCCGGGATGGGCTCTCGCTTTCCCGCCGCGCCGCCGCCGGGCTGCCCGGGAGATCGCGCTGGACTCCAGGGACTGGGCTGCGGGGCTCGCCGCCCACCTCGGGAGACCTGCCGGACGGGAGGGAGGGCAGCACCGCCGGAAGGGGCTTGTACCGTGCCCTCCGGAGCCCCGTGCCCGCACACCTACAGGAGATCGATGGGAAGATGTGTGGGGCTGAGCCCGTGGGCAGGGAGGCACAGGTGGCGCTGGGAGGACAGTGAGAAGCCAGGGTTTCAACCATCCTAGGAAGTGAGGGGGCAGGAATGGAGCCCTTGGCAGAGACGGGGGAGGTTCTAGGTTGGCCACTTGGGAACCCCAGCTTCAGTGGGCCTGAGGTGCAGCCAACACCTTCGCCTCCTAAGCATGACTCCGCCTTTCCTTTAGAAATGGGCTCCTCTGGAGGGGGTCTGTGCCCTCCCCCAGAGCAGCCCTCCACCCCCACCTCCACCGCGAATACAGGAGGAGCTTGAAGAAATCATTGCTTATTGATTGAGACCAAGGAGCAGCCTTCAGCCGGTACCAGGATGTGATTTGGGGGATTCTGATGGGAGGGGGGTTCGCAGGGAGTACCTGGAGGCCCGGAAACTGCAGGTTTTCCCAGGGGTCTTGATTGGCTGTCACTCTGAATGGAAATTTAAGGGTGCCCTTGCCATCTCAATCACCCTGACCCCGAGTTTAGACCAGGGTAC
This sequence comes from Pan paniscus, assembly GCF_029289425.2. Classification (NCBI taxonomy): domain Eukaryota; kingdom Metazoa; phylum Chordata; class Mammalia; order Primates; family Hominidae; genus Pan; species Pan paniscus. The sequence goes on from NC_073255.2 coordinate 94,314,805, forward strand.
TGTCCCTACCGTCCAGCCTTGCAACCCTCAAGGGCCTGTGTGTCAGGCGGGTCTTGGGAGTGGGGAGGCAATCAGGGCTTTCGAGGAAAGGAGCTGTCGTGGGCTCTGTGTGTGTGTGTGTGTATGTGTGTGTGTGTGTGGGGGGGTCTGGGTCTGCCCTTGCCATAGAGATGAGGAGGTACTAGAATTTGAGTTTATCTTGTTCAGAATTATATTACTTTTCCCCAGAGGGGGCCCTTTCGAGGCAACCAAGGGAGGTTGGTTCTCTGCCCGGCCCTGGCCTTTGGCACTCTGTCTTGGCTAGGAGACAATGGGATGGGGGCTGATGACAGGGGAGAGTCCTATTCTATGGCCTGCATCAGTCTCAGACTGACTGAGCATTGCCCCTGGGGTTGGGGGCTGCGTGAGGGGCTTCATGTCTTTATTTGGGTTCCTATCTTTATTTGGAGAGAAATACCTGTTCATGGTTGGGCAGTGAGTGCCCAGAGGTTGGACCAGCATTCCTTGTCTGTCTGCCATGAAAGCTCGCTTTCTTTGGGCATGTATTAGAACTCCCTCTCAAAAAAAAAAAAAAAGTCCTCCCTGCAGCTATGGGGGTGGAGATGTAGAAAACTAAGCAGTAGTTCTTTCCTAGAGGTGTCTGAGCAAGACCAGAAGACTCATCTGTCTGGGCTATGATTAGGAGGTTGAGGGATCTGAAGCTTCGAAACTCTCCTTTAGTCCAATGGCCACTAAACCAAATCACCCTTGAGCATCCTCCCAGCCCTGTACCCAGGTTCCCTGCAAAGCTTGGCCTGCAAGGACCAGCTTATAGGACTCAGGGACCTCTGTCCATCCATCCCTCATTAATCAACAGCATTTATTTAATTCTCATAATTTCTATAGCAAGTGCTGGGTAAAGAACACAAAGAAACATCATCGAAGGCCTCCCTCCCTGCTTCTCAAGGCCCTTAGCATGAAAATGAAGGATCCAGAGAGATACAGGCCGACTCAACAGTTAGCTATCAATACAGGCCTGGATCAGAAGGCCAAAGCTTTGAGGACCATGGGGGTCTGAGAAGGGACTGGAGTGCAGAGTTCAGAAGGAAGACCAAGACCTCAGTTGGCCCTTGGAGGTTGGGTGGGGTAGGCATTGCCTGTTGGGAGAATCTCAGGAAGAGGATGGGCAGAGTCCATTGGGTGAGGCTGAAGACATTTGGCTGGTACAGAGGTTTGAAATCAGGAAACATCGAGATGGTTGTTTGAGGCCAGACCAGCAAGTCCCTGAATGCCAACCAAGGCATTCTGACCCTGGCCCGTAAGCACTGGGAAGCCTCTGGAGAATTCTGAGCCCTGGGGAGGTGCATCTATTGCCTCTTTCCTCTTTTAGCTTGGAGTCCAAACAAAAGTGATATTAGATTCTCATTAATCATTGAGCAGCCAAGCGCCCAATCCAGAAACAATCGTCTGCAGCTCTTTGTAAAGAGCACAGACCTGTGACTGTGTAGCAAGGAGAACCTTACCCACCCTGGGGAATTGGTGTCTGCTTTTCATTCCTGCAAGAGGCCAAAAGTACTTTCTGTTCTGGCCATTAAATTCCCATCTCTGGTTTGAAGTCCTCGCTCTGGGGGCCTTTGGCTGCAGGCTTGACCTCAAACGCAGCCTTTCAGGAACATCCTTGACAGAGTCCAATGTCAGCCTCGGAGGTTTCTCCTGCTTACGCAGAATGAGAAAAAGCAGATTATAGTTTACCTGATTCTGCGTGATTTTTTTTTTTTTTTGGAGACAGAGTCTCGCTGTGTCACTCAGGCTGGAGTGCAGTGGCGCAGTCTCGGCTCACTGCACCCTCTGCCTCGCGGGTTCAGGCGATTCTCGTGCCTCAGCTTCCCTAGTAGCTGGGACTACAGGCGCGCGCCCCCAGCACTACCATGCCCAGCTAATTTTTGTATTTTTAGTCGAGACAGAGTTTCACCATGTTGGCCAGGCTGGTCTCAAACTCCTGGGCCCAAGCAATCCACCCACCTCAGCCTCCCAAAGTGCTAGAATTACAGGCATGAGCCACCACACCTGGCCTCTGCATGATTTTTTTTTTTTTTTTTTTGAGACAGGGTCTTGTTCTGTTGCCCAGGCTGGAGTGCAGTGGCGCATTCTCAGCTCATTTGCAACCTCCGCCTTCCAGGTTCAAGCGATCCTCCCTACCTCAGCCTCCTGGGTAGCTGGGATTACAGGCGCACACCACTACACCCAGCTAATTTTTGTATTTTTTGCAGAGACGGAGTTTTGCCATGTTGCCCAGGCTGGTGTCAAACTCCTGGGCTCAAGCAATCTACCCACCTAAGCCTCCCAAACTGCTGGGATTATAGGTGTGAGCCACTGTACATTGCGTCCCTGCATGATTTTTAGCAAGTTTCTTCTGTAACCTCTTACCCTCATCTGTATCATGAACATAATAATAGAGAAGGTTGGAAATAATCCTTTTAAGGCATAGAAGCTGGAGTAGTAAATCTTCCATACACCTAGTGGCTGTTCTTTTTTTTTTTTTTTTTTTTTGAGATGGAGTCTCGCTCTGTCACCCAGGCTGGAGTGCAGTGGCACGATCTCGGCTCACCACCACCTCCGCCTCCTGGGTTCAAGCGATTCTCCTGCCTTAGCCTCCCGAGTAGCTGGGATTACAGGCGCCCGCCACCATGCCCGACTAATTTGGCTGTTCTGATAATGATCTCTTGTCTCATCTGGGCCTAAGGTGACTCTTGATTTCCCTCTCATGCTTTACTTTTTTGATTGGCCTGCAGAGCTGAGCACAGGCTGTATTTCAGTTGACCGCTCTTGGGGCTAATTCTCCCAGGCCTGGTGATTTTTGTGAATGAGGGTACACATGACTGGAGACAGTGGATTTACCAGCTGCTGCGACCCATGAATTTTTGATGACATCAGATATCTGCCCAAGGGAGAGCTGGTTTAACCCTGCACTCAGGGATAAAGTGCAGATGCCTTTTAGGGGTTGATGACGGAGGGTGTGCCTTTCACTAAACACACAGAGTGCACAGTACTGTAATTTGGGACATAGAGTCAACACTATCAATTATTACCAAAGAACATAACGTTTACATAACAATTTATATTTGTGTGGTGCTTTACAGTATACAAGGCATTTTGTTTCCTTTTTTTTTTTTTTTTAGAGATAGGGTCTCACTCTGTCACCTAGCCTGGAGTGCAGTGGCACAATTGTAGCTGACTCTAGCCTCGAACTCCTGGGCTGAAGCTATTGTCTCACCTCTGCCTCCTGAGTAGCTAGGACCACAGACATGAGCCACCAAGCAAGGCTAATTTTTATTTTATTTATTTATTTACTTTTGTAGAGACGGGGTCTTCTATGTTGCCCAGGCTGGTTTTGAACTCCTGGCCTCAAGTGATCCTCCTGCCTCAGCGTCCCAAAGTGCTGAGATTACAGGCATGAGCCACCACACCTGGCCTATATAAAAGCATTTTCACACTTGTTCTCACTGCAACCCCATGAGGAAGGCAGGGCAGAAGTGATTAGCCACGTTTTACAGAAAATTAGTTCAGAAAAGTGACATCTGATATTCCATACTGGGGTTAGAACTAGGTCTTGTATCCAGTTCTCTGACAGTCAAAGTATGCACTATAGCGATATAATAAATAAAAGGTGATGAAAAAGATTTAGTGACTAGATTCTAGAATGGACACAAGTTAATTTCAAAAGATGAGCTGGGGGTCGTGGCCTTTGGCCTCTGGGTTCCTAGGGGAGAAGACTTAGGAAAGAAGGATGAGTGTCTATATGTGGACTCTGAGCCTCGTAAATCCCCTCTATCTGTTTTTGTTGGTTTTTTTTTTTTAGAGACAAGGTCTCACTCTGTTGTCAAGGCTGGGGTGCAGTGGTGTGATCACAGCTCACTGCAGCCTCGAACACCTAGGCTCAAGCAATCCTCCCATCTCGGCCTCCCAAGTAGCTGGGACAACAGGCAGGCACCACCACCATGTTTGACTGCCTTTTTTTATTTTTGGTAGAGACGAGGTTTTGATATGTTGCCAAGTATGGTCTAGAACTCCTGGGCTCAAGCGATTCTCCCACCTCAGCCTCCCAAATTGCTGGGATTACAGGCGTGAGCCACTGTGCCCTGCTACCTATAGCCCTATAGCTGTTTTTAAAATTCAGGAGTTTCTTCCTGAATCTCACTGCTTCCTCAAATTTGAGACACCTGACTTACCCAGCAGGCCGATGAGAGGGGTGGAAAGAAGGTATTTCAGATGTTCTGAGTAAATAATATTGATGGCAGAGCGGAAAAGACTTCTGGTCAACCTGTTGTTGCTGCTGGTATCACATGTATTTGCTGGGTTGGAGGAGGGATGTGGTAGAAGTTAAATGCCCAACTGGAGAGATCGCTGTGCAAAATGATGCCAAGGACTGATGGGTGACCTGCCCAGGAAACAGAGCAGCGTTTTCAGCCCTGGGCCACAAAATCCATTTAGTGGGCTTCAGCCAGCATATGAAAGAGTGAAATAGGCCAGGTGCGCGGTGGCTCACGCTTGTAATCCCAGCACTTTGAGAGGCCAAGGTGGGAGGATCAACTAAGGTCAGGAGTTAGAGACCAGTCTGGCTAACATGGTGAAACCCATCTCTACTAAAAATACAAAAATCAGCCGGGTGAGGCAGCACACGCCTGTAATCCCAGCTACTGGGGAGGCTGAGGCAGGAGAATTGCTTGAACCCGGGAAGCAGAGGTTGCAGTGAGCTGAGATCGCACCACTGCACTCCAGCCTGGGCAACAGAGCAAGAGACCATCTCAAAAAAATAAAAACAAGAGTGAAATAGATGAGAAAACATCCAGGTATATTCCACGTGAGAGGGTAAGCATTAGATCATGAAACTGATTTTGGTTGTATCTTATGCATGCACATGAGTAAGTACTGGGTGGCCCTGTAAAATGTATTTTTTTTTCTTCAACTTTTAAGTTCAGGGGAACATGTGCAGGTCTGTGACATAGGTAAACACGTGCCATGCTGGTTTGCTGCACAGATCAACCCATCACCTACGTGTTAAGCCCAACATCCATTAGATATTCCTCCTGATGCTCTCCCTCCCCACCCTCTGACAGACCCCAGTGTGCATTATTCCCTGCCACGTGTCCATGTGTTCTCATCACTCAGGTCCTACTTATAAGTGAGAACATGCAGTGTTTCGTTTTCTGTTCCTGTGTCATTTTGCTGAGGATAACAGCTTCCAGCTCCATCCATGTCCCTGCAAAGGACATAATCTTGTTCCTTTTTATGGCTGCAGAGTATTCCATGGTGTATGTGTACCACAGTAAAATGTGTTTTTTACTACGGTCAGTTGCGTAGTCCATTTGCGCTGCTTTAACAATATCTGAGACCTGGTAATTTATAAAGAATGGAAATTGGCCAGGCACAGTGGCTCACACCTGTAATCCCAGCACTTTGGGAGGTTGAGGCAGGAGGATCGCTTGAGCCCAAGAGTTTGAGACCAGCCTGGGCAACATAGTGAGACCCTGTCTCTACAAAAAAAAAAAAAAGAAAAAGAAAAAATTAGCCAGGCATGGTGGTGTGCGCCTGTAATCTCAGCTACTCGGGAGGCTGAGCCCAAAAGGTCAGGGCTGCAGTGAGCTATGATAACACCACTGCACTCCAGCCTGGGTGGCAGAGTGAGACCTTTTCTCTAAAAAAAATTGCTTGGGAGAAAAGAATTTTTGGTTTACCATTTGTGGATTACTATCTTTCATCGTCACTGATCACTAAGATTTTATCTCACCAAGATGAGGTTCCATTCAATTCACTCACATACTGAATACCCCCTTTTTATGTAGGCCCCTGGGTGAGGACGTTAAGATATGAAAGGATCCAGGGCTGAGGATGGCTGAGTCCTTGTCTGTCGAAAAGGCTTACAGAGTTGAAAGAGAGATTTCCTTGAAATGCACCAAGGGCGACCACGCATCAATAGACATTTGCAATTGACAGAACAATCTCACCTGGATTATTTTCTTCCTCACAGCGGCCTTGTGAAGCAGGATTTAGTGTCCTACGAGCACCTGCCTTCGGAGGCCCCTCCGAGTTGCACTTCTGGTCAGGGGCTAAGTCCAGATGCAAACATGGGTTTTAAGACAGCCCCTCCCACAGTGCTTTTCTGCCCCCATCACACTATTTCTCCCTCCCACTTCCCCATTTCCTGCCGTCTTTCCCCTACTCCAATCTCCCCCGCAACACACGTGCAGCTGGGTGAGTTTCTTGAAGCTCAAGTCCAAGTGCTGTTTCCCCTCCACCTTTGTCTCCCTTCTTGCCCAGAGAGGTCCCAGTTCAAACCCAGGACAGGCACGTAGTCTCACACCTGCCCCTGAGCCAAAGGTTTCCATAATCGAAGAAGATTCCCCCTGCTCCGGAGCCCCAAATAAATTAATCCATGGGTCATTCAAGAAAAAATAAATAAATTCCCCATGTGTCCTTTAGATTCCCTAAAGTCCTAATGCATCTTTAATTTGGAGGAGGTTCCTGTGGGCAGGTAGAGAGGGGTCAGGGTGGGAGGCATATTTGTAAATGGGAATGGTTGAGTGAGTGGGATCCCAGCCAGACTCCACAGCCCTGTCCCCTGTGCACAGAGGATTAAGGGAGGCTCGTCTGCATCCTGAGGCTGCTCCAGATGCTGAGCCTGGGCTTTGGAATCACAGAGGCTAAGGTCCCGTTGCTACCACTTGCCGACTCTCAGATCGTAGACAAGTTAGTTGATCTCCTCATATTGTTTCCTCGCCTCTAAGGCAGGTTGGTGTCTGCAGACTTGCAGCACTGTCAAGATGCTCACTTAAAGTACTTGACACAAGCCAGGCATGGTGGCTTATGCCTGTAATCCCAGTGCTTTGGGAGGCTAAGGCGGGAGGATCACTTGAGCCCAGGAGTTCAAGACCAGCCTGGGCAAAATAGCAAGATCCTATCTCTACTAAAAAAAAAAATTTTTTTTAAACAAATTATCTGGGTTTGGTCGCATGGGCCTGTGGTCTCAGCTACTAGGGATCCTCCCAGCTGAGGCAGGTGGATCACTTGAGCCCAAGAGTTCAAGGCTGCAGTGAGATGTGATTGCACCACTGCACTCCAGCCTGGGTGACAGAGCAGGACCCTGTCTAAAAAAATAAGATAAAATACAAAATACAGTACTTGGCACATAGGAGGGGCTTAGTAAACCATGGCTATCATTAGAAATATGTTTGCTCTTTCATTTAGGCTACAAATAAAATCTGAAAACTTCAGGGAAAGAGGGGAGCATTGCTTCTTGCAGAATGATCACTGCTGGGTGAGCTCAGTCTGCCGGGGCAATCAGACCTGTTAGTAGTTGCAATACATGTGGTGCAATGCACAAAGGATGGGGCATGTGTCAGCCTGGAGAAGGTGGGGTTAACCAGCCGGCAACTTAAGGAAGGGTATCATTAAGAAAACTGGGGACAGAGGGGAAGAAGATCCCCTGGAAGGAGGAAAATAAGGGTATTTCAGGCACGCTAAAAGGGTAAGGTCATGAAACCACAGGATTTGTTCAGAAACTACCTCTGGTCGATGCTTGAAAAGTAGGCACACTCCCTATCTCTGTGGGCTAACAAAGTTTCCAGGATACAGAACACAAATCTTTTTTTTTTTTTTTTTGAGGTGGATCTCGGTCTATCCTCCATGCTGGAGTGCAGTGGTGTAGTCACGGCTCACTGCAGCCTCAAACCTCTCAGGCTCAAGTGATTCTCCCACCTCAGCCTTCCGAGTAGTTGGGACTACAGGTGCACACCACCACACCTGGCTGATTTTTGTATGTTTTGTAGAGACGGAGTTTCACCTTGTTGCCTAGGCTTGTCTTGAATCCTTGAGCTCAAGAGATATGCCCGCCTTGGTCTCCCAAAGTGCTGAGATTATAGGCATGAGCCACTGTGCTGGCTTTTTTTCCTTTTCAGAGAGAAGGTCTCACTCTATCCCTGAGGCTGGAATGCAGTGGTGCAATTCCAGTTCCAGTTCACTGCAGCCTCAACCTCCCAGGCTCAGGTGATCCTCCTACCTCAGCCTCCCAAGTAGCTGGGACTACAGGTGCATGCCACCATGCCCAGCAATTTTTAACTTTTTTGCAGAGACAGGATTTTGCTATGTTTCCCAGGCTGGTTTTGAACTGCTGGCCTCAAGCAACACTCCTGCCTCGGCCTCCCAACTTGGCCTCCCAAAGCTGAATCTTTTTACACCTCAGTGATTCCTGGAAGAGCTGTGCTTTAAGAAGGGGAGCAGGCCGGGCGCAGTGGCTCACACCTATAATCCCAGCAATTTGGGAGGCCGAGGCGGGAGGATCACCTGAGGTCGGGAGTTTGAGACCATCCTGACCAACATGGAGAAAACCCGTCTCTACTAAAAATACAAAATTAACTGGGCGTGGTGGCTCACGCCTGTAATCCCAGCTACTCAGGAGGCTGAGGCACGAGAATCGCCTGAACCTGGGAGGCGGAGGTTGCAGTGAGCCGAGATCGCACCACTGCACTCCAGCCTGGGCGACAGAGCAAGACTCCATCTCAAAAAAAAGAAAAAGAAAAGGGGGGGAGCCGCAATTGAAGGAAACACAGGATGCACAATGGGTGCTGAATGCATGAATGATTAAAAGACAAAAGAAGACATTCCAGTTGAGAGAGAGGTGCTGCACACAGGCTGAACATACAACCCTGGGGAATGAATGTTGAGTAGGTTTGTTAGGAGCGGGGCCAGAGGAATGGAGAGGAGGAGTGGGCACAGGTGTGAGGGCCTGTGTTAAAAATAACCAGCAAGTCTCTAGTAGAGCCAGTAAGCGGGGCTGCCTCCACTTGACAATCAGACGTGGATATGCTATTCTGGCCAACGGGTTTACGCTGCCTACTGCTACCCGGGCCTGGAGATGGCTCTCACTGGTACCAGGATAAGTGTGGGAGTTGCAAACCGTGGGTTGGGCAAAGTTTTTTTGAAATGAACATTTCATTAACTTTCTATCTTAACCTCTCTTTGGAGGACTCAGTTCAGCCTCGTATTCTGGGACCTAAAATAACTTTTTCTTGCTGGATTTTTCTCAGGCTAGGAAGAAGTCTTACAAAATCACTGCCTCCCTACTCCCCCTAGCTCAAGATCATGTCACCAGCCCCGGTGCTGGGTAGGGATGTTTCTAATGGTTACAACCAGGGTCCTGGCTATTGTCTTTTTTGCCCTGTATATGTGAAGATTGTCCCCTGAGTCAGCACACACTGAGGACCCACCCAGACCTCATGCCAGGTGTAGATAATGTAAGAGAGAAAGTGATCCTTTGATGGCTTCTTCCTTAAAAGAGGTACAGGCCACATGCAGTGGCTCACACCTGCAATCCCAGCCCTTTGGGAGGCCAAGGCAGGTGGATCACTTGAGGTCAGGAATTGGAAACCAGCTCAGCCAACATGGTGAAACCCCGTCTCTACTAAAAATACAAAAATTAGCCGGGTGCGGCAGCACGTGCCTGTAATCCCAGCTACTTGGAAGGCTGAGGCACGAGAATCACTTGAACCCGGGAGGCAGAGGTTGGAGTGAGCCAAGATTGTGCCATTACAGTCTGGCCTGGGTGACAGAGCAAAAAAAAAAAAAAAAAAAAGAGGTACAGGAGATAAAATTATAATATTAGATTAATGTTAATAATCACAATAGTGTGATTGGTACAATATGAGAGATTTAAGGAAAGTTCTATAGACATTCAGAGGCAAGATGACTAATTCTGCCAAATGGTACAGGAAGTGGGGTGGGGAAGGTGACATTTCATTTATTCATTTATTCAGAAAAGATTTATAGAGTGTCTTCCATATGCCAGGTGCTGTTCCAAGCACTTGGGATACTTCACTGAACCAAACAAAGATTCCTGCCTTGTGGAGCTGAGCTCCTGCAGGGACTGAGGGGATGAGTCATAGATAATAGCAATAAATGTAAATGAGAAAATTTTGTAGGCTGTTGGAAGGTGGTAAATGATCCAGGAAATGGGGTTAGATGCAGAAATGGCTGCACTGTTCTAAATATGCTTGGATAAGAATTGTGAAAGAGGAGTGAGCACATTCATTCCCAGCAGGGGATTTTCCTTGGCTGCCAGGGAACTCTGGAACCCCTGTTCATGGTGTGTACTTGGCTTACAGTCTGGCTGAAATCCTGGACTCCAGATTTAGCTCATGGCTCATTGCTGAGAGTTGTCTGAGTCTAAACCTCAGGGCCCTTTCCCTGTGCCCAGCTCCCCTTGACCATCATCCTGAGGTCTACTCAACTGTGGATCCAGCCGTCAGCCAGAGGGTCTACAGAGCACTGAACGCTCATCCACTTCTGCCAGATTTTCTAGTAGTTGGAGGGAAGATGCTGCCTCTTATATCCAACAAATCTCCAGTAAGGGAGGCAAGGTCAAATGGGCAGTTCTCTGGCCATGGCCCTGGGTGTGGACTTGATGCTACCCACAATAAACAAGGCCCTCTCAGCCCTACCCAAGTAACATCAACTGGAACAAGGCTGGAGGTGACAGAGCACCGTGTCTCATGCAATTCTCAGAAAAGTGTGATTCCTATTTTCATGTTCAAGCTGGAGAAACTGAGGCTCAGAGAAGTCAAATCTCAAAGGGCCCCTCACTTTGATCTAGGAACAGTATTTCAGAGTGGTCAAGGCCTTGGGTCCTGGGGTTCAAAATCTGTCTCTACCACTTACCTGGGCAGGTTACTGGGTTCTTTATTCTATAGAGATTTAAGGAAAGTCCTATAGAAACTAAGTAGGAATGATTGATTCTGCCAAGTGGTGTAGGAAGTGGGGTGGAGAAAGTGGCCATTCATTCATTTATTTGGAAAAGGTTTATAGAGTGCCCTTGATATGCCATGTGCTGTTCTAAGCACTTGCTTCATTGAAGTACACACTTTGGCTTCTCTGTCCCCGAGGAGAGATAGCCTTGAGTGCACTGGACCCTGATGCTGTAGTTTGCCGGGCTGGGGCTCCTGCACACTGAGTAGATTTTAATACCACATAGCTGAGGTCATCAGCACCAGCAGTAAGGAAACAGGTGATCCACAGAAATGTTAAACTTCTGCCACTTTTCAGAAAATATGAAAAGGTATAAAGAAAATAAAGATCAAATATTTTTCCACCATCTAAAACTACTGTTAACAATTTAGTGTAGGTTCTTACAGACTTTTCTGTGTGTGTGTGTGTGTGTGTGTGTGTGTGTGTGTTTGTGTGCATGCACTAGGTTGAACCTTATGAAATTGCCTTTTATATAAGTCAAAAACAGCCAAATTTTCATTTGATTCAATCAAACACAAGCATGTACACACAGACAAATACACACATATTTAAAGAAAATGGGGCCATACCATAATACGGTTTTGTAGACTTTAATTTTTGTTTTCACCATGCTGGAGATCTAGAAATAATATATCAGAGTGGTCCAGGCCATCCATGGGTTCTGGGTTCATGGGTTCAAAACCAGTTTCCACTGTGTACTTACCTGGGTGGGCTACTGAGGTCTCCCTTTGCCAGGCTTTCCCTCTTGTACAGTGGGGATAGGCATATTACCTTCCATACAGGGTTGTGGTGAGGGCAGATGAATTACCACATATAAAGTGTTTAGACCAATGCCTTGACATGTATCATTCAGTCAATGTTAGTATCACTATAATTCCAGATGAGCAGGGGGTGATGTATCATTTCATTGTGATCTGTCCTCTATTAATAACATTTTCCACTATTGGGGTGAAATCCTTGTGCGTTCACCTAAGCGTATGTATCCATTGGCTTACTTACGCTTTAAGGACTTAGGCTTTGAGGTTTTAGCTTTCAAGAATTCTTTTTGCTAATGTGTTTCAAGCTGGGTAGTAAGTACAGGGGAAGTTTCCTTGGGCGGCTGCCCTATGGCTCTATAAATTAGGCTTCCAGGTCATGGCCCCAGTCTTAGTCCATTCTTGCTGCTATAACAAAATACCATAGACTGGGTCTATAAACAATAGAAGCTTATTTCTCACAGTTCTGGGGGCTGGGAAGTCCAACATCACAGTGCCACCAGATTCAGTGACTGGCAAGAGCCTGTTCCATAGATGGCATTTTCTAGCCGCATCCTCACATGGCAAAAAAAAAGGTAGAAGAGATGAATGGTGTGCCTTCGCATGCAGAAGAGGTAGAAAGGGCAAGCAGCTCTCCAAAGCCTCTTTTTTTAAGAGACAGGGATTCACCATGTTACCCAGGCTGGCCTCAAACTCCCGGGCTCAAACGATCCACCTGCCTCAGCCTCTCAAAGTGCTGGGATTACAGGCATAAGCCACCACGCCCGGCCTCCAAAGCCTCTTTTATAAGGGCATTTGTCCTTATAAAAGACTTCATCATTTCCCAAAAGTCCCTACCTCTTCATACCATCACAATGGAGATTAAGTTTCAACATGAATTTTGGAGGGGACACACATATTTAAACTATAGCGCCCCATCTCTGCTTTTCTACTCACTAGAAACAGTGACTGTTCACCAGTCCCCAATTCTGGGCCTTGCTCACTTCTGTGGCTCAGTCATGCTGTCATCTCTACCTGAATGCCCTGGCAGGCCCCCTTTCCAGACCAGCTTCTCAGCTGGTTAGGTTGGTTCTTCCTTCAGGCAGCCATCACCAACCCTTAAGCCTCAGATAGATGCCCACACCCCAGGCCTCCATACAGTCCATACCCACCAATCTCTCTCCTCTCACAAGGTGGACACAGTGCCATCACCTTCTCCCCATCTAGACCTCACTCTGAAACCAGGACTAAGTCTTAGTGATCTGTGAGTTGACTTAATGCAACACTTGACCGGGTGCTCAATACACCTACCCAGGAGTTTGAGACCAGCCTGGGCAACAGAGTGAGACCCCATCTCTATAAAAACTTAAACAATGGTGGCTTATATTTATAATCCCAGCACTTTGGGAGGCCAAGGTGGGTGGATCACCTGAGGTCAGGAGTTCGAGACCAGCCTGGCCAACATAATGAAACTCCATCTCTACTAATTGTAAAAATACAAAAATTAGCTGGCCGTGGTGGCAGGTGCCAGTAATTCCCAGCTACTCAGGAGGCAGGCTGAGGCACTGCAGTGAGCCAAGATCACACCACTGCACTCCAGCCTGGGCGACAGAGCAAGACATCTCAAAAAAAAAAAAAAAAAAATTAAACAAAAATACACCTATGTACAGACACAGAGGGATGAATATAGATTTGATGGATGAATTCAATGAATGAATAAAATCATGACTATCTGAATGAATGATGGAACTTAAATAAATGGAGATGGTTTTGGCAGGGTAGTTAATCTTGGTTAGAGAGGTGGCATGAAGAGAAGGCATGAGGGTCAAATTAGGCAGGACGTATTTGGGAAAGGGAAGGACAGGAATGAATTCTAAGACTGGAAAGGCAAGTGGGGGCCGGATCTCCAGGCCTTGAGTGCCAGGCCAGGGAGTGGAGCAGTTTCCTCGTGAGCCCTGGATGTTTCTGGATGTTGCTGACATGATTGGAGCTGTGCTTTAGAAAGGGGGCTTCCAGTGACGTTGTGGCCACCAGGAGACCAGTAGGCTGTCAGGCCTGGAGGCTTGGGTGGGGCTTACCCTGCCTGGGGCCTGTTGGATAACTCCCCCACGGCCAACACCCCTATACTTCTGAATCTCATAGCTCTTTTTTCCCCCACTCCCCTAAGGAAGGGCTCTTCTTCACCCCCAAGACAGAAGAAGTAGAAGGGAGAGTTTCTGGCAGCTTTGCTTTCTGAGGAAGTCACGTCACAGCCGTGCAGCCGATGATGAAATCCACCTCCGGAATTAGCAACAACCCCTCTTTCCACTTTAGAAAACTGATTAGCAAATCCTCCCCAGCTTGTTCTCACTCCCTGGGTCCAGAGCAGGGAGTATCCATCAGCGCCTCTGCCTGCCTGATTCCGTGGCCTCCAGAGTGTAACCACAGCCTCACTGCTCACTCCGTCTCTTTTCTTTGGTTCTGACCTGAGATCAGTGAGGTCTGTGCTTTGGAGGTGTGTGTGTGTGTTTCTTTTACAAGGTCCAGCTCTGTCTCCCAGGCTGGAGTGCAGTAGCACGATCATAGCTCACTGCAGCGTTGACCTTCAGAGCTCGAGTGATCCTCCTGCCCTCAAGCGATCCTCCTGCCTCAGCCTCCTATGTAGCTATGACTATAGGCATGAGCCACCACACCCTAATTTTCTGATGTTTTGTAGACATAGGGTCTCACTACTCCCCAGGCTGGTCTGAAACTCCTAGGCTGAAGCAGTCCTCCCGCCTCGGCCTCCCAAAGTGCTGGGATTACAAGCGTGAGCCACTGTGCCCAGCCTCAAACACTTTACAAGCCAGAAAGGCAATGAGGAGGAGGAGAAGAGTTGGTTTGAGGACAAGGGAGAGGCTCTGGGGAGAACTGGGCTGGAGAAGAGGAGGCGGAGGCTGGCTTAGTTCCTTTCTCCAAATGCCACTTGCCTGGGCCTTGAGTGCAGCTCCAGGCATCCTGTGCATTCCTCAAATCCTGAGCTCTCAGCCCTGACCTCGCTTCCTGTTTCACTGTGAAGAGAGACGATCTGTGAAAACTGGCACTGCCCTCACCCACATGTCTGCCTCCGTCTGTGTCTGTACTGTGGGATCTGGCCCAGCCTGCCCTCCTGCTGGGCACCAGGCCCCATTCCCATCCCTGCCACTCTCCCGTCCTCTCCTCATGCGCATGCAAATGCGTTATTATGTCTCCCACTGGAAACAAGAAAACCTTGAGCCCACCTCCTCCCAGCGGCTGCCCTCTCTCTCTGTCCCTCTTCACAGCAGAAACCCTGCAGAGCACTCATTGCCTCCAGCTCCCAGCCTCCCCTTTTCTCTCCTCGACCTACCATCAGAGGGGGAGAGCCTTTTTTTTTTTTTTGCTTTTTTTTTTTTGAGATGGAGTCCCGCTCTGTTGCCCAGGCTGGAGTGCAGAGGCACAATCTCAGCTCATTGCAACTTCCGTCTCCCAGGTTCCAGTGATTCTCCTGCCTCAGCCTCCCGAGTAGCTGGGATTACAGGCACGCACCACCACGCCTGGCTAAATTTTTTATTTTTATTAGAGACAGGGTTTCACCATGTTGGTCAGGCTGGTCTCAAACTCCTGACCTCAGGTGATCTGCCCGCCTTAGCTTCCCAAAGTGCTAGGATTACAGGCGTGAGCCACCACACCCAGCCAATTTCCTTTAAAAAATAGATAGATAGATAGATAGATAATTATTTATTTGACAATCTTGCTCTGTTGCCCAGGCTGGAGTGCAGTAACGCAGTCATAGCTCACTACAGCCTCCAACCCCTGGACTCAAAGTGTCCTCTTGCCTCAGCCTCCCAAAGCATTGGGATTACAGGCATGAGCCACCATGCCCGGTCAAAATGCATTTCTTCATATGGCTTCCAGGGTGCCACAGTCTCCTGGCTTCCCCCAACCTCACAGGCTGTTTCTTTTCTATCTCCATCACTGATTCCCTCCTATCCTTATTTATTTATTTAGAGACCAGGTTTTAAGACTTGCAATGTTTGTATTTTTGGTAGAGACGGGGTTTCACTGTGTTGCCCAGGCTGGTCTCGAACTCCTGGGCTCAAGCAGTCCTCCTTCCTTGGACTCCCAAAGTGCTGGGATTACAGGCACGAGCCACTGCCCATAACTGGCCTCCTGTCTCTCCTGAACATCGGGGTGTCCTCAGGCTGTCCCCAGACATCTCATCTGCACTCACTCCTTGGTGCTCTTATCCACTCTTACATCCCGTCCAAATTTATAAATGTAGCTCAGACCTGTTCTTTTTTTTTTGAGACAGAGTCTCACTCCATCACCCAGGCTAGAGTGCAGTGGCATGATCTCAGCTCACTGCAGCCTTCACCTCCTGGGTTCAAGCAATTCTTCTGCCTTAGCCTCCCGAGTCAGCTGGGTGGCGTGCACCACCACATCTGGCTAATTTTTGTATTTTTAGTAGAGACAGGGTTTCATCATGTTGGCCAGGCTGGTCTCGAACTGGCCTCAAGAGGTCTGCCCACCTCGGCCTCCCAAAGTGCTGGGATTACAGGTGTGAGCCACCACACCTGGCCTAGCTTAGACCTTTTCTGAACTCCAGATGCGGCACAGCCCACTGCTCACCCACAGCTCCACTGGGATACCTGGTGGGTGTCTCATGTCTAACCTAGCCCCAAACCAACTCTCCCATGGGTCCCCCCAGCTTGTTCATGGCAGCTCAGTCCCTCTAGTTGCTCAGGCAAATCATCACGATGTTATCCTTGACTCCTTCCTTCCTCACACCCCAGATCCAGAACATCAGATAATCCCATCAGCTCTAGCTTCAAAATAAATTCAGAGACCGACCACGTCTCGACACCTCCTCTGCCTCCACCATCAATTCTGGCCTGATTGAAGGCAGCAGCGTCTTCACTGTGGTCCCTGCAGCCACACTGGTCCCTGCAGTCTGTTCTCAGCACAGCAGCCAGAGGGATCCTATTGAATCAGATCGTTTTACCGCTTTGCTCAAAACCTTCCAGGGAGGCTGGGCACACTGGCTCACCCATTAATCTCAGCAATTTAGGAGGCCAAGGCAGGAGGATCGCTTGGGGCCAGGAGTTCAAGACCAACCTGGGCAACATGGCAAGACCCCGTCTTTACCAAAAACCACAAAAAACAAAACCACTTCCAGTGGCCCCAGTCTTACGTGGAACAAAGGTCAGTCCTCACCATGAGCCACCATGAGCCACGAGGAGGGATTTGGCCCCTCCTGCCCCTGACTTCCGGCTCTAGCCATACTTCCTCGCGCCTGCCAGCTGGGCTTCTGCTCGTGTGCCTAGAACTCTTCCCCCAGGTATGTACCAGGCTCACTTCCTCTTCATGTTATTTATTTTTTGAGACAGGCTCTCACTCTGCTTCCCAGGCTAGAGTGCAGTGGCCCTATCGTAGCTCACTGCAGCCTCAAACTCCTGGGCTCAAGCCATCCTCCCACCTCTGCCACCAAGCCAGGCTAATTTTTTCATTTTAAATTTTTTTGTAGAGACAGGATCTTGCTATGTCACCCTGACTGTTCTCAAGCTCCTGGTCTCAAGCAGTCCTGCCTCCTCGGCCTCCCAAAGTGCTGAGATTTTAGGTGTGAGCCACCACGCCAGCCTCTCATCACTTTAAAGTCTGTATCCCTCTGTCACCTCAGTACAGCCTTTCTCAGTGACCCTTTGGGAGGTTATAATGCTGCCTAGAACACTCCAGCCCTATCTTTGCCCTTATCTTTCTTCCATAGCACCTCTCGCCATCCGATTTGTTTACTGCTTGTCTCCCCTGCTAAAATATAAGCTCCGTGAGGACAGAGATCGTCATCTCTGTCCCTTGCTGTTTTATTTTGGTTTTGTTTATTTATTTGTTTGTTTGTTTGTTTCTGAGACAGAGCCTCACTCTTTCACCCAGGCTGGAGTGCAATGGTGCTATCTCAGCTCGCTGCAACCTCTGCCTCCCAGGCTCAAGCAATTCTTGTTCCTCAGCTTCCCGAGTAGCTGGGACTACAGGCATGCACCACCACCCCTGGCTAATTTTTGTATTTTCAGTAGAGACTGGTTTCACCATGTTGGCCAGGCTGGTCGCGAACTCCTGACCTCAAGTGACCCACCCACCTTGGCCTCCCAAAGTGCTGGGATTACAGGCATGAGCCATTGTGCCTGGCCTTTTTTTTTTTTTTTTTTTTTTAAAGACATGGTCTTGCTCTGTTGCCCAGGCTGGTGTACAGTGGCGCAATATTGGCTCACTGCAACTTCTGCCTCCTGAGCTCAGGTGATCCTCCCACCTCAGCCTCCCAAGTAGCTGGAACTATAAGCATGCACCACCACGCCTGGATAATTTCTTGTATTTTTGTAGAGACAGGGTTTCACCATGTTGCCCCCAGCTGGTCTTGAACTCCTGGGCTCAAACAATCCACCCACCTTGGCCTCCCAAAGCGCTGGGATTACAGGCATGAGCCACCGCACCCTCGCTGTGTTTCTAGAGCAGTGCCAGGCATATGATAGGCCTTCCAGAAATATATGTCGAATGAATGAGTGAATATGAAAACAATTCAGAGCAGTTGTTCCCTGAGTTTAGGGAAGACCAGAGAGAGATCTGGGTGGCCCCTAAGAATCTGTTACCCATGATCACGGTGAAACAGAAATAGATGACAGAGAGCAGGGGTGGTATCTTTTAGAAGAAAATAGGTGACCATCTATACTGGGCCAGTTCTATAGTTAGCAAGATGACATGGGAGGAGAGCTATTTTTCTGAGCTTTATGTAACAGATGTGGTTTTGTATAAATCACACTTCTGTAAACTGAATCCTCTCTTAAATGTACTAACGGAGATTGCTATTTAAGGGTATCGAATGCCAATGTCTTCTGTGAAATGAATAATAATCTCCTAATTTGGCCTTAGTGGCAATTCACATTTTCCAGAAAAAAATTTACTTACATCAAGGTATACTTGTCTGAGCTGAGAAACTGACTTCATTCTTCACATTTCCACCATCTTTATTCTTTGCTCTCATTCTTCCTTTTTGTTACTGTTTTTCTTCTCTTTTTTTTTTTTTTTTTTTTGAGACAAAGTCTTGCTCTGTCGCCCAGGCTGGAGTGATCTCGGCTCACTGCAACCTCTGCCTTCTGGGTTTAAGCAATCCTCCTGCCTTAGACTCCTGAGTAGCTGGGATTACAGCAGGCACATGCCACCACCCCTGGCTAATTTTTGTATTTTTAGTAGAGATGGGGTTTCACCATGTTGGCCAGGCTGGTCTCAAACTCTTGACCTCAAGTGATCCGCCCACCTGGGCTTCCCAAAGTGCTGGGATTACAGGCATGAGCCACTGTGCCCGGCCACTGTTTTTACTTTTAGCTGAATTTTTTCTTAGACTCTGACATACAATGTTCTTCTGTAACATCACCTGAATTAACAGTGCCATGGGCCCTTCCGAGGACAAATGAGTCCAATTTGGGGGTGGAGCAAAGGAATCTAGGGGTGTGTGTACAAACTCGGGGTACAGGATTCTCAGATGATATCCCGGCCTAGCCAAGTCTGGGAACCACTGACCAAAGGCTTTCTTTCTACACACAGCGATTCCTGCAGAAATAGAACAAAAGGTGGGATGTCAAGGATGTTGGGTGGGAGGCCAAGGTGGGAGGCTCACTGGAGCCCAGGAGGTTGAGACCAGCCTGGGCAGCATAGTGAAACCCCATCTCTACAAAAAAACTTGGAAGAAAAAAAAAAGGATGTGCTCAAGGGAGAGGCATCAGGTTTTCTAGTGCTGGGATGTGGCTGGGGCTTGGCTCATTCACTTGACAGAAAGGTCACTTTTAGAAATTGGACACTGCAAGAGACCCAGAGCTGGATAAGGGATGGTTCCCGTGCTGGGGGATCTCCTGTAAGTCAGGCATCACCTACCTTGAGTCTTCAGATCATTGGAGATAAGTAGCAGTATATTAATAAAAGAGAAGAGACAAAACTAACCTCACTGTTAGAAAGCTGGGGAAACAGCTGGGTACAGTGGCTCATGCCTGTAATCCCGGCACTTTGGGAGACTGAGGAGGGCAGGTCACCTGGGGTCAGGAGTTCAAGACCAGCCTGGCCAACATGGTGAAACCCCCATCTCTACTGAAAATACAAAAATTAGCCACGTGTGGTAGCTCACACCTGTAATCCCAGCACTTTGGGAGGCTGAGGCAGATGAAACACTTGAGGTCAGGAGTTTGAGACCAGCTTGACCAACATGGTGAAACCCTGTTTCTACTAAAAATATAAAATTAGCCAGAGTTGGTGGCACATGCCTGTAATCCCAGCCACTCGGGAGGCTAAGGTGTGAGAATCGCTTGAACCCAGGAGGTGGAGGTAGGTAGCAGTGAGCCGAGATCACACCACTGCACTCCAGCCTGGGTGACAGTGAAACTGTGTCTCAAGAAAAAAAAAGAAAGAAAGAAAGCTGGAGCAACGAGAGGGTGGTAGAGGGCATGAAGAGAGGAAGTTGGGCAATGCTGGTGGTTTGTGGGGAGGGCGCAGCCCAGGGTTTCCCACTCTTGCTGACAAGCTGCCTATCCGGAAGGCTTCCCCCGGAAGCTCTGGCCAGGGCCATTACGAAAGGCCACTCCAGTCTGGCTCTGTGAATAGTGAAAGATCAGGATATGTCTGGTGGATTTACCCAAGGCTGCGCTTTCCAGGGAGCGTGACTTGCCCAACCAGTGACTATGATGAATGGGGAATGAGCCCTCTGGGTGCAATACCTGCCAGCGTGACTTTGCAGTTTGGGGTGCTAGGGAAGCGGAACCAAGGTTTCCTCCATGCCGACAGGAGCAGCAGCCTTACAAGGGAGGAGCCCCTTTCGAAGCCACAGCTCCCTGTGGGTGAGAGGAGGGCATATGGGCCCGCTTCTCCTTTTCCCCAAGGCCTGGTGTCCGAGTCTCTTACCCTGTGCCCTACATTCCAGGCCCCTTTGAAAGCCTGAGTGGGCACCCCGAAGGTCATCACAGATGTTCTCTTATGGAGGGAGGCAGCTGGCATACGGGGAAAAGGAGACCAAGAAACCAAGACTCACGCAAGGAACCAGGCTGAGGCTGGGCGCGGCGGGTCACGCCTGTAATCCCAGCACTTTGGGAGGCCGCTGCAGGAGGATGGCTTGAGGCCAGGAGTTCGAGACCAGCCTGGGCAACACAGGGAGATCCTCACCTCTACAAATAATAAAAAATTAGCGGCTGGGTGCGGTGGCTCATGCTTGTAATCCCAGCACTTTGGGAAGCCGAGGCAGGAGGATCACCTGAGGTCAGGAGTTCAAGACCAGCCTGGTCAACATGGTGAAACCCCGTCTCTACTAAAAACTACAAAACAAATTAGCTGGGAGTGATGGTGGGTGCCTGTAATCCCAGCGACTTGGCAGGCTGAGACAAGGGAATCGCTTGAGCCAGGGAGGCGGAGGTTGCAGTGAGCTGAGATCACGCCATTGCACTCCAGCCAGGTGACAGAGCAAAACTCCATCTCAAAAAAAAAAAAAAAAAAAAAATTAGCTGGGTGTGGTGGCATGCACCTGTGCTCCCAACTATTTTGGGAGGCTGAGGTGGGAGGATTGCTTGAGCCCAGGAGGTCGAGGCTGCAATGAGCCATGATTGCACCACTGCACTCCAACCAACAGAGCAAGACCTTGTCCAAACAAAAAAAAAATAGTCATCTAAATGTAGTTACTGTTGTTCCCAGCATCAGTTAGATCAATCACTGTGCCTGACATATACCTCCCTGGTAAACATGAGGAGGAGGACACAGGCTCGGGCACCAGCATGCCTTACCCCAAAGTGATGGCCAGTAATCAGCCTCTGTATGTGTGGACATCCACCCTCATAGGCTGCCCTGCCTAGTCCAGGGGCCAGCAAACATTTTCTGCAAAGGGCCAGATGGTAAATGTTTTTGGCTTTGTGGCTTCCTGCTGCTACTATTTCCTCCTCCTCCTCGTCCTCCTCCTCTTCCTCCTCCTCCTCCTCCCCACCCTTAAAAAGCCAGGCATGGTGGCTCGCGCCGGTAATTCCAGCACTTTGGGAGGCTAAGGTGGGAGGATCGCTAGAAGCCAGGAGCTCAAGACCAGCCTGGGCAACAAAGTGAGACCCCGTCTCTACAAAAAAAAATTTTTTAATTAGCCTGGCGTGGTGGTGCGCACCTGTAGGCCCACCTACTTGGGAGGTGGAGGTGGGACGATCGCATGAACCCAGGAGTTCAAGGCTGTAGTGAGCTATGATCGTACCACTGCACTGCAGCCTGGGCAACAGAGCAAGACTCTGTCCCTAAACAAGAACACAAAAACCAGTCCTAGCTCACAGGCCATGCACAAGCAGGCTGAGGCCAGGTTTGGCTGGTGGGTGATGGTTTGGACCCCTGGCAGCCTGTCCTTTCTCATTCTTGTCTAGGACGATGTTACGAGATACTTTGTTTTTGTTTTTGTTTTGTTTTGTTTTCTTTTTTTTTTTTGAGACGGAGTCTTACTCTGTCGCCCAGGCTGGAGTGCAGTGGTGTGATCTCAGCTCACTGCAACCTCCACATCCCAGGTTCAAGCGATTCTCCTGCCTCAGCCTGCTGAGTAGCTGGGACTACAGGTGCGCACCACCACACCCAGCTAATTTTTGTATTTTTAGTAGAGACGAGGTTTCATCATATTGACCATGCTGGTCTCAAATTCCTGACCTCAGGTGATCCGCCTGCCTCAGCCTCCCAAAGTGCCGGGACTACAGGCGTGAGCCACCACGCCTGGCCATTTTTTGTTTGTTTTTGTTTTTGTTTTTTGAGACAGAGTCTCGCTGTGTCACCCAGGCTGGAGTGTAGTGGCACAATCTCGGCTCAACTGCAACCTCCACCTCCTGGGCTCCATCGATCCTCCACCTCAATCTCCTAAAGTGTTGGGATTACAGGCATAAGCACAGTCAGAGGAGAAGGAAGGAAAGGACAGGAAGGAGTAGTACAGTCTTTGTCCCTTTGAGGACAAGATCCACCTTTTTTAAGGGTGGGGAGTCAGGGTCTCCATCTGTCATTCATGATAGAGTGCAGTGGCACAGTCATAGCTCACTGCAGCCTCCAACTCCTGGGCTCAAGCAATCCTCCTGCCTCAGCCTCCCAAGTAGCCACCACTACAGATATACCACCATCCCCAGCTAAATTTTTATTTTTTGTAGAGATGGGGTCTTACCATGTTGCCCAGGCTGGTCTTGAACTCCAGGCTTCAAGTGATCCTCCTGCCTCGGCCTCTCAAAGTGCTGGGATTCCAGGCATGAGCTGCCACACCTGGCCACAGGGTCCACTTCCTATCATCTGTGTGCTCTCTAGCAGCCCCTGGTGTGGTGCCCTGGATCCTGGCAGCCATGTGCAGGTGCATGGCTGTCCACAACTGTCTGTGAAAGGCCCTCTTGTGGTTGTATGGCAAAGAGCCTTACTATCTGTGTGGCAGCCTTGCCCTGCGTGTAGTAGGTATTCAGTAAAATCAGTTTCTCAGGCCAGTGTGGTGGCTCATGCCTGTAATCCCAGCACTTTGGGAGGCCGAGGCAGGTGGATCACTTGAGGTCAGGAGTTCGAGACAAGACAGGCCAACATGGTGAAACCCCGTCTCCACTAAAAATACAAAAATTAGCCAGGCGGGGTGGTGGGTGCCTGTAATCCCAGCTATCAGGAGGCTGAGGCAGGAGAATCACTTGAACCCGGGAGGCAGAGGTTGCAATGAGCTGAGATCGCGCCACTGCACTCCAGCCTGGGTGACAGAGTGAGACTCCGTCTCAAAAAAAGAAAAAAAAATCAGTTTCTCAGTGTTTTTTATCTTTTTTTTTCCTGTGACAAAATACATATAACATGAAATTCACTATTGTAACAAATTCAAGTGTATAATTTAGCAACATTTGGCACATTCGCTATGTCGTGCAACCGACATGACTGTTTAATTTCAGAACTATCCGTAATTTTCACTATCCGTAAAGGAAACCCTGTTCCCATTAAGCAATCACTCCCCACCCCTCTCCTACCAGACCCCAGTGGCCACCAGTCAGCTCTCTGTCTCTATGGGATCTGCCCATTCTGAGCACTTCATACAAATAGAATCACACATTGTGTCCCATTTCATGTCTGGTTTCTTTCATGTAGCATGTTTTGGAGGCTTATCTACCTTGTAACTGTGTGTGTGTGTGTCTATGTGTGTGTGTGGTGGTAAAATATACATACCATAAAATTCACCATTTTAGGGCCCAGTGCATGGCTCATGCCTGTAGTCCCAGCACTTTGGGAGGCTGGGACGGCCAAAGCGCTTGAGCCCAGGAGTTTCAGACCAGCCTGAGCAACATAGTAAGACCCCATCTCTACAAAAATTAGCTGGGTGTGGTGGCATGTGCCTATAATCCCAGCTACTCAGGAGGCTGAGGCAGGAGGATCACTTGAGGCCAGAAGTTTGAGACCTGCCTAGGCAACATAGTGAACCCCATTTCTACAAAGGAATTTAAAAGCCAGGTGTGGTGGCATACACCTGTCATCTCAGCTATCTGGGAGGCTGAGATGGGAGGATTGCTTGAATCCAGGAGGTTAAGGTTGTAGTGAGCCATGTTTGCACCATTGTACTCCAGCCTGGGCAACAGAGGGAGACCCTGCCTAGGCAACATAGCAAACCCCATCTCTACAAAAGAATTTAAAAATTAGCCGGGTGTGGTGGCATGCACCTGTCGTCTCAGCTGCCTGGGAGGCTGAGATGGGAGATTGCTCGAATCCAGGAGGCTGAGGCTGTAGTGAGCCACGTTTGCACCACTGTACTCCAGCCTGGGCAACAGAAGGTGAGGCAGACAGTAGGGTGGAGGACGTTGGTTGGCAACAGGTTTGTGTTGGACCCTGGCAGTTACAGAAGGCAGCATGGTGTGGGAGAGGAGGCGCTCTCAGATGGACCTGGGTTTGAATTCTGGCTTCACTTCTTTCTGGCTGTACTACTTGCAAGTAGCTTGTCTTGGAAAATAGGGGCCCAGATTTCTTGCCCTCTAGGGACCAAAGGAGGATGAGAAGTAAATTACCAGTGCAGTGCCTGGGAGGAGGAAGAGGCCCAAGTGAGGGTCAGTGGCTCCTGCTACTACCACTAATCTGGTGACAATGGCTCTATGATGATTATTATTATTTTTGATCAAGAGAAGAATTAAAAAGACCCTGATGTTGGGCAGCAAACTCCAAGTGTTGTAGCTAGGACCAGAGCAGTCTCACGGAGCACAGAAGGCTCCCCACGGTGGGGACACTCTGTTTGGCTTTCATGCCTCACCTGTCCCTCTACTCTCCCGGGCTCACCTGATCTCCATTTGGTTCTGTACTCTCCCTGTCATCCTCATTCAGGTGGTAGGTCCCAGCTGTTAACCTGAGCTATTGCCACCTGTACTGCAACCTGCCATGGCCAATTTTCTTTTCTTTCTTTCTAGTTTTCTTTTCTTTCTTTTGTGTGTGTGTGTGTGTGTGTGTGTGTGTGACCCAAGTTGGAGTGGTGCAGTGGTATGATCATAGCTCACTGCAACCTTGAACTTCTGGGTTCAAGCCATCCTCCCACCTCAGTCTCCTGAGTAGCTGGGATTACAGGCACCTGCCACCATGCCCAGCTAATTTTTGTATTTTTAGTAGAGACGGAGTTTCACCATGTTGGCCAGGCTTGTCTTGAACTCCTGGCCTCAAGTGATCTGCCTGCCTCGGCCTCTCAAAGTACTGGGATTACAGCCTCTTTTTAAAAAAATTATTATTATTATTATTATTATTTGAGATGGAGTTTCACTCTTGTTGCCCAGGCTGGAGTGCAATGGCACGATCTCAGCTCACTGCAACCTCCATCTCCTGGGTTCAAGTGATTCTCCTGCCTCAGCCTCCCGAGTAGCTGGAATTACAGGCGCCCACCACCAGGCCTGGCTAATTTTTGTATTTTTAGTAGAGATAGGGTTTCACCATGTTGGTCAGGCTGGTCTTGAACTCCTGACCTCAGGTGATCCACCCGCCTCGGCCTCCCAAAGTTCAGGGATTACAGGCATGAGCCACCGCGCCCAGCCTTTATTTTATTTTTTTTGTGAGACAGAGTTTCTCTCGTCACCCAGGCTGGAGTGCAGTGGCGCGAACTCGGCTCACTGCAACCTCCACCTTGTGGGTTCAAGTGATTCTCCTGCCTCAGCCTCCTGAGTAGCTAGGACTACAGGTACGCACCACCACCCCTGGCTAATTTTGTATTTTTAGTAGAGATGGGATTTCACCATGTCGGCCAGGCTGGTCTGGAGCTCCTGACTTTGGGTGATCCGCCCACCTCCGCCTCCCAAAGTGCTGGGATTACAGGTGGAGCCACCGTGCCCGGCCTCCTCTGCCTTTGTTTTGCCCTTCTCCTTTCCCATCTGTGCTGCCTGTTCTCAGGTTTTCCTTCTCTGGCCCCTTGCCTGGGGACCTGCCACCCCCACCCGGGGCACATCCCCGTGCCTGCTCCTGCCGTGGGACCTTTGCGAGCCAGCCTGGCCTTGGCAGCCCGAGGGCTGGGCTCCTGCCAAGAGCTGTGTGTATGTGACCTGACAGTGTCCAACTGGCCCCACAGGCCAGGCCCAGGCCCAGCTCCCCACACAAGCAAGGCCAGAGGGTTTCCCATTGGCCACTGCCTGGCTGGGCTGTCCCAGGCGAGCGGAGGATGGGGAGTGCTGGGGAGGGAGGAAGAGAGGCTGGGAGAAAGGCGCCCTTCCTGCGGTGCCTGCTGGTAATTGGCTCTCCGGAACCAGCCGGGGACACGAGGGCCTGCTGGGTCAGGAAGTGGTGGACAATGCCACCCTTTCAGGGGAGACACGGCTTGGTCTTAGGTCCTGTGTGACTCCAGGGAAGTCCAGAGAACAGCCTGTTCTCAGATGATGTTCCCTAACCCAGAGTCCCCTCCAGAGGTGAGACACCCAGCCCCGCACTGCCCGCCCTTGGTGCTGGGAGGGGCCCCCAGGCATTGGCCTGTGGCGGGGCGGGAACAGTTCAGAACCAAAAGATGTCCTTCAGAGAGCCTGGGGCCGGGAGGGGAAGGGAGTAGATTTTCTCAAGAGACTGTGAATCACATACCTGGGACTTTTTTTTTGTTTTGTTTTGGTTTTTTTGAGACAGTCTCACTCTGTCACCCAGGCTGGAGTGCAGTGGCACCATCTCAGCTCACTGCAGCCTCTGCCTCCCCAGTTCAAGTGATTCTCCTGCCTCAGCCTCCCAAGTGGCTGGGACTACAGGCACGCACCACCATGTCTGGCTACTTTTTGTATTTTTGGTAGAGACAGGGTTTTGCCATTTTGGCCAGGCTGGTCTTGAACTCCGAACCTCAATTAATCCGCCCATCTCAGCCTCCCAAAGTGCTGAGATTACAGGTATGAGCCACCGCACCTGGCGTACCTGGGACTCTTTCTAAAAAAATTTTATAGAACAGGCGCAGTTCAAGACCAGCCTAGCCAACATGGTAAAACCCTGTCTCTACTAAAAAAAAAATACAAAATACAAAAATTAGCTGGACATGGTCATGGGCACCTGTAATCCCAGCTACTGGGGAAGCTGAGGTAGGAGAATCACTTGAACCTGAGAGGCAGAGGTTGCAGTGAGCCAAGCTCACACCACTGCACTCCAGCTTGGGAGACAAATGGAGTGAAACTCCCATCTCAAAAAAAAAGTATATATATATTTTATATAAATAATATATAAAATTTTAATATATATAAATATATATATATTTTTTAATAGTGATGGGATCTTACCATGTTGCCCAGGCTGGTCTTGAACTCCTGGTCTCAAGAGATCCTCCTGCCTCGGCCTCTCAAAGTGCTGGGATTACAGGCATGAGCCACCATGCCTGGCCTCTACCTGGTACACTTTAGAGGCGAGAGTGCTGGGAAGCAGCCAGTCCTGATGATTTATGGACTTATGACCTGCCTTCACGACTGTGGGCCTACAGGAAAGGAGAAGACAGGGTCCTTGTGCTTGGGATTCTAGTCTGGGTAGGGAGGGAAGGTGATACTCAGTGTCAAACGTATTGGGAGAAATAGGAATTCAAAAAAAGAGAAAAAAAAGGCCAGGTGCGGTGGCTTACAACTGTTATCTCAGTACTTTGGGAGGCTGTTGGGGGAGGGTCACTTGAGCCTGAGTTCAAGACCAGCCTGGGCAACACAGGGAGACCCCATCTCTACAAAAAATACAAAAAAATTAGCTGGGTGTGGTGGCACATGCCTGGAAGTCCCAGCTTCCCGGGAGGCTAAGGCTGGAGGATCACTTGAGCACAGGCGTTCAAGGCTGCAGTGAGCTATAATCACATCGCTGCACACCAGCCTGGGTGACAGAACACGACCCTGTCTCTTATAAAAAAAAAAAAAAAAAAAAGGGGCTGGATGAGGTGGCTCATGCCTGTAATCCCAGCACTTTGGGAAACTGAGACAGGTAGATTACCTGAGGTCAGGAGTTCAAGACCAGCCTGGCCAACATGGCAAAACCCTGTCTCTACTAAAAATACAAAAATTAGCCAGGTGTGGTGGTGTGGGCCTATAATCCCAGCTACTCCGGAGGCTGAGGCAGGAGAATCACTTGAATTCAGGAAGCAGAGGTTGCAATGAATCAAAATTGTGCCACTGCACTCTAACCTGGGCAACAGAGCAAGACTTTGTCTCAAAAAAAAAAAAAAAAAAAGAAAAAGAAAAGAAAAGAAAAGAAAGAAGGAAGAGAGAAAAATACATTGTTGGCCTGAGTAGCTTGGTTAAGTCTTAAAAAAATAAAGGTACCTTGGGAGGCCGAGGCGGAAGATCATGAGGTCAAGAGATCGAGACCATCCTGGCCAATATGGTGAAACCCCGTCTCTTCTAAAAATATAAAAATTAGCTGGGCATGGTGGCGCACACCTGTAGTCCCAGCTACTCAGGAGACTGAGGCAGAAGAATCACTTGAACCAGGGAGGAGGAGGTTGCACTGAGCCGAGATTGCGCCACTGCACTGCAGCCTGGCAACAGGGCAAGACTCTGTCTCAAAAAAAAAAAAAGAAAAAAAAAGAAAACGGTACCGTTGAGTATGAGCTTGAAGGAGGTCAGGGTTTGGAAAGTAGAAAGAAGAGGGAGCGTGTATGGTGGAGGGTGGGGTGGAGAGGTGGTATCCCAGGTACACAGTGTTAGTGAGCCATGGGAAACTGGTCCTCGCAGGGAACTTCTGCCCTGGAAACCCCTCAGTATCTGACATTCCCTGGCCCCCTGGGGGACCCACAGGTTGCCTTAGAACCCAGAATGAGCCCCCATGAAGCCTTGCCACAGGCTCGGCAATGGGCCCCAAACCATAGAGTGGGCTCTGCCTCATGGGTACAGCCACTATGATGAAGTGTTGCTTGGGGAACTGGGGCACGATGATGACAGTGCCTGAGAGCTCTTGTGAGCCCCCTCAGAGCTGCAGGAGAAGGGTCTGGGACAGTCCTGGCAAGCTCAGGCAGAGCTTACAGGTGCCTTGTAGCCGCTGGTTTAGGAAGAAACGTCTTTCCACAAGCCAGTGCTTAGGCCAGGTCCTTGTCAGTTGCACTGGATTCATACTGGGAGGCGGTGACTCCCACGGTGTTCCCCACTTTCCTTAGCACACTGGAGAAGTAACTCATTCAGGAGAACGGAGGGTCATTTGTGTCATGTTCCTCCCCTGCTCAAGAGCCTTCTGTGGATCTCCAGTACCCATCAGATCACAGTTTTCCTCGACCTGATATCCAGAGCCCTCCATCATCTGATCAGCCGTTTCAGAGTTTAAAAATGGGAAGAGACCTAGAAGTCATCTAATGTAATCTGAACCTGTCCATCTTTTTCACAATAACCCAGAGAGGTTGCCTCTCTTCTGCATGTGTGTTTCTAATAATGAGGAGTTCTCTTTCATGAGACAGCTTTAAGTTCATCCAGAAACTGCCTCTCTGGACTTCTGCCCATTGGTCTAGGTTCGAGCCTCTGGAGTTTTTCCTGCTTCCAGATGGTCACGCTTCAGAATACTGATATTTCTCTAAATTTTCTTCAGATCTTAAGTCCATTTCAATCCAGGTCACTCTTTTTTGGAAATGGTCCAGCTTGTTAGTTTCCTTCATAATGTATAAAGCCTGAAACTGAATAGTGTTTCACGCATGGCCTTATCTGTGTAGAGAACTGGAACCATACGTTCCCTCCTTTTAATGCATCCAGAGAGCTCAGACTTGCATGTTCATCAACCGTATCAAAATCTTGCTATTATTAAGTTAGCAGCCAAATAAAACACCTTAATTCTTTTTTTTGTTTTCTTTTGAGACGGAGTTTCTCTCTGTCACCCAGGCTGGAGTGCAGTGGCGTGATCTTGGCTCACAGCATTCTCCGCCTCCCGGGTTTAAGCAATTTTCTGCCTCAGCCTTCCGAGCAGCTGGGATTACAGGTGCCCACCACCACGCCCGGCTAATTTTTTGTGTGTTTTTAGTAGAGACGAGGTTTCACCATCTTGGCCAGGCCGAACTTGAACTCCTGACCTTGTGATCCACCCACCTCAGCCTCCCAAAGTGCTAGGATTACAGGCGTGAGCCATGTGCCTGGCCAAAACACCTTCATTCTTTTCACAAGTGCTGCTTTGAGTCACAGCTCCCCTGTGCCAGTGAGTTTAGGCCTAAGTATAGAAAATTTCCTTTGTACCTACTGGATTTCATCTTGTGAATTTTAATGCATTTTTCCAGTCTGTGGATTCTGATCATGTCTCTGTGGTGTAGAGGGCCTTGTCTAGTGCCGAGGTTGTGATCCTGAGCCTGAGCTTGGTCACACTGCAAAGACTGAATCCCCGCCCTACACTTGCTGATGTTACGGGCCTGGGCAGTTTACTTAGCAGTTCTTTTTTATTTTTATTTATTTATTTTAGAGATAGGGTGTCACTCTGGTCCCCAGGCTGGAGTGCAGTGGCGTGATCATGGCTCACAGCAGCTTCAAACTCCTGGGCTCAAGTGATCCTCCTGTGATCCTCCTGTCTCAGCCTCCCAAGTACCTGGGACTACAGGCACGGCCACCTCACTTGACAAATTTTTTTTTTAGGCTGGGCATGGTGGCTCATATCTGTAATCCCAGCACTTTGAGAGGCCAAGATGGGTGGATCACTTGAGGTCAGGAATTCAAGACCAGCCTGACCAACATGGTGAAATCCCATCTCTACTAAAAATACAAAAATTAGCCGGGCTTGGTGGTGTGCACCTGCAATCCCAGCTACTGGGAAGCTGAGACAGGAGAATCGCTTGAACCCAGGAGGCAGAGGTTGCAGTGAGCTGAGATCACACCACTGCACTCCAGCCTGGGCAACAGAGCAAGACTCTGTCTCAAAAAAAAAAAACAAAAAAAAAACTCTTTTTTTTTTAGAGATGGTGCCTTACTGTGTTGCTCAGGCTGTTCTCAAACTCCTGGCCTCAAGTAATCCTCCCACCTAAGCCTCCCAAAGTACTGGGATTACAGGTGTGCACCACCACACCTAGCTATTAAAAAAAAATTTTTTTTTTAGAGATGGGGTCTCGCTCTATTGCCCAGGCTGGTCTCAAACTCCTATTCTCAAGCAATCCTCCAGCCTCAACCTCCCAAAGTGCTGGGATTACAGACATGAGCCACCCTACCCAGGCTTACTTAGCCTTTCTAAGCCTAAGAGATCTCAGGTACCTTGGTTTCTTCATTTGCAGAATGGAGCTGATTAATACTATTAAGTGTCTACTGGTAGGTTGTAGAGTTGTATGACTTTATATAAGATAATTCATACAAAGGGGCCTGGTCTAAGCACTCATTAGTGCCATCAGCTTGATAATTATCACCACCGTTACCGCTAGTTCACTTCCTCATTCTTTTAAAAATGGCTATTTCTTACCCTAGAGCCGCCTGGCCTCATTGTTCATTGTTCCTTCGGGTCCTTTTCTTACAGTGTCTCCCCAGCCTGCGGCCCTTGCTGCTATCCTCCCCTCATCTAGGTCCAGAGCCTCTGCATCATCTTTTTTTTTTTGAGACGGAGTCTCACTCTGTTGCCCAGGCAGGAGTACAATGGCGGGATCTCGGCTCACTGCAACCTGCACCTCCCGTGTTCAAGCAATTCTGCCTCAGCCTCCCAAGTAGCTGGGATTATAGGCATGAGCCACCACACTCAGCTAATTTTTGTATTTTAGTAGAGATGGGGTTTCACCATGTTGGCTAGGCTGGTCTTGAACTCCTGGTCTCAGGTGATCTGCCCCCCTCGGCCTCCTAAAGTCTCTGCATCATCTTGGAGGCACCATGGATGCATCCTTCTGCTGTCTCCCTGTAACCCGGAGCTCCTATCTGCCAGTCCTACTGAAGCTCGTTTTACAGCCCACATTATATTGGGTCATTTCCATTTTCACATCTTTCATTTTGATTCCATTTTTCCTGTACTTTTATGCTATTAAATAGCTTCTGGCTGGGCATGGTGGCTCACACCTATAAGCCCAGCACTTTAGGAGGTTGAAGCAGTAGGATTGCTTGAGGCCAGGAGTTCAAGACCAGCCTGGGCAACATAATGAGACCCCGTATCTATTTAAAAAAACCAACTAGCCAGGCATAGTGGTATGTGCCTGTGGTCCCAGCTACTCAGGAAGCTGAGGTGGGAGGATTGCCTGAGCCCAGGAGGTTGAGGCTGTAGTAAGCTATGATTGCACCACTGCACTCCAGCCTGGGTGACAGAGCAAGACCCTGTCTCCAAAAACTAATAATAATAAATTAAATAAAAATACAGCCAGGCGTGGTAGCTCACGCCTCTAATCCCAACACTGGGAGGCCAAGGCAGGGGGATCACCTCAGGACAGGAGTTTGAGAACAGCCTGGCCAACATGGCAAAACCCTGTCTCTACTAAAAATACAAAAATTAGCCAGGCGTGGTAATATGCAACTATTATAATCCCAGCTACTTGGGAGGCTGAGACAGGAGAATCACTCGAACCTAGGAGGTGGAGGTTGCAGTGAGCCAAGATTGCGCCATTGCACTTCAGCCTGGGCGACAGGGCAAGACTCCGTCTCAAAACAACAACAACAACAAAAATAGCTCCCTCCCTGAATTCTCACCTCCAGGCTCCATCCAGCTCTACCCCAGCTGACGCCGCTGCTGGCCCATTCCCCTCCGCCTGCTGTCATCTCTTCTTGCCACTCAGAAGCCCACTGGCCTCCCACACGCAGCCTCACCTGCCTCCTGGCTTCTCCTCCATCCCCCCCGGCCCACAGGCTGCATGCTCCATGCCCTTCCACTTTGGTGGCACTTCCTCTGCCCAGAAGGCCTGTCATCTGTGTCCAGAACCCAGTCCCCTGCAGGCCCGAACCCCTCCACAGTACAGAGTGGGTGCTGGTTCAGGGCTTGGAACCAAAGAGCATGACCTTGGGTGAGTTTCTCCGCCTTTCTGAACAACAGCCCTCCAGACCCCAGAGTTCCTATGAGGCATATATGACAGAAGTGGGTAATGGCTGGGACAGTAGCTGGGCCGAGTTATCCCTCCTTTCCCTTTAAGAAGTCTTCCTTGAGCAGTGTCTCAGTTTAAAAGGTTTCTCTCTCCTTTCAACACTACAGCACAGAACTTTCCTGATTCTCAGCTATACACACACACTCAGTGGATCCATAGTTACAGACTCACGGTATATTATTTTACGTGGCTTATGGGAATTTTAAAGATTTTAAAAATTTGTTACTATAAGATTTTTGCGTGTGTGTGTGAGCAAGGTTCATAATGACCACAAGTTTGAGCAATTGGTCAAGCAGTAGGAACAGTTATTTTTAGGGTAAATCTAAATCTCACCCATCATGGGTCCTCCCTAGAGGCCCTGAAGCAGTTTCTACCATTTTTCTTCCCTCCCTCCCTCCCTCCCTTCCTCCCTTCCTCCCTCCCTCGCTTCCTTCCTTCCTTCTTCCTTCTTTTCTAAGACAAGTTCTTGCTCTGTCATTCAGACGAGCATAGTGATGCAATCTCAGCTCACTGCAGCCTCCAATGCCTGGATCGCTCAAGTAATCCTCCCACCTCAGTCTCCAGAGTAGCTGGGAATACAGGCGCATGCCACCATACCCAGCTAATTTTTTTGTAGGGATGAGGTCTCACTATGTTGCCCAGGCTGGTCTTGAACTCCTGTCCTGAAGTGATCTTCCCACCTGAGTCTCCTAAGGTACTGGGATTACAGGCATGAGCCACCGCATCCAGCCCCATTTCTAGCATTTCCAACTACCTGGTGTGGTCCTCTTCCTCACGGCCCATATTCCTTACAGGCCTTCCCAAACCCCCTGGAACTTAACCATGTCCAGGTCAGCATCTTACAGATTTGGGTTTCTTGTCCTTCTATGTGTTTATATGCCTTGTAAGTCCTTTCTGACTGCAGACAACCTTGATGGGCTCCGGAAGTATGGAGACTTTGCCCAGGGGTCTGTCTGCAGCCAGAATTTTGCCATTGTCATGGTGCCCCAGCCTATGTCATGGTGCCCCTGGCCTATGGTGCCAGGGGAAGAACATAGTTTAAACGGCTGTAATGCACTTGAGGAAATGTACAGGGAAGACAGTGCTCGGGACAGTTCTGTCACTGAGGACTAAGGTCCAGGGAAGGACGTGCTAAGAGGAAGCTGTAAGCACTGCGTCTCCATAGGAGAGAAGTACTGCTTCATGGAGAGGTTTAGGGGAATGAACTTTTCACTTCTTACTTGCATCTTTTTTTTTTTCCTTTTTTTTGAGACAGGGTTTTTGCTCTGTTGCCCAGGCTGGAATGCAGTGGGGGTGATCACGGCTCACTGCAACCTCTGCCTGCTGGGCTTAAGCGATCCTCCCACCTCAACCTCCCTAGTAGCTGGGACTACAGTTGTGCACCACCACACCTGGCTAATTTTTGTATTTTTTGTAGAGACAGGGTTTCACCATGTTGTCCAGGCTGATCTCAAAATCCTGGCCTTAAGCGATCCTCCCACCTCAGCTTCCCAAAGTGCTGGCCAGAGATTCCTTCCTGACTGCTCTTACGCTCACCCTGCAGAGCCAACAACTGTGCTCAGGAGAGCCCCAAATCATGTGCTGCAGGGGAAGCATCGCATGTCATTCTTGTCCTCCCAGAGGACCCCATCTGATGGGGAAAGGACCCTGTAATTAGTTTCCTGGGGCTGTCAACAAATTCCCACTAATTGGGTGGCTGCATTCTCTCACCATCTTGCAAGGTAGGGCAATACTGTCTCTGAAAGCTCTAGGAAAGGCTCCATTTTTTTTTTTTTTTTTGAGCGTCTCGCTCTGTCACCCAGGCTGGAGTGCAGTGGCGTGATTACTGCCTACTGCACTCTCAACCTCCTGGGCTTAAGCAATCCACCTGCCTCAACCTCCCTAATAGCTAGGACTACAGGCACACGCCACCACACCCAGCTAATTTTTGTATTTTTTAGTAGAGACACGGTTTCGCTGTGTTGGCCAGGCTGGTCTTGAACTCCTGACCTCAGGTGATCCTCCCGCCTCTGCCTCTCAAAGTGCTGGGATGACAGGTGTGAGTCACTGCGCCCGGCCGGGAAGGATTCTTTCTAGCTTCTCGTGGCCGCTGGCTGTCCTTGGCATTCCTTGGCTTGTAGACTCATCACTCATCTCTGTCTCATTTCATGCAGCATCCTCCCTGTGTGTCTCTGGATCCCTACATCTTCTTCGAGGATCACCAGTCATATTACATCCCATAATATGACCCTACTCCAGTGTGACCTCATCTTAACTAATTACATCTGCAAATGCCCTATTTGTAAATAAGATCATATTCATAGGTACGGGGTGGGGGGGGTTGGGCGTGATTATATATTTTTGTGGGGCGGGGGTATACAATTCAACTTACAACAGAGGTTATACTGTTTAAAAATCAAGTCTGGTCAGGAGAAGAAAATATATAAGGAGATATGAATTTAAGAACATATTCATTAGCTGGGCGTGGTGGCAGGCGCCTGTAGTCCCAGCTACTCGGGAGGCTGAGGTGGGAGAATCGCTTGAACTCAGGAGGCAGAGGTTGCAGTGAGCCGAGGTCACGCCACTGCACTCCAGCCTGGTGACAGAGCGAGACTCCGTCTCAAAAAAAAAAAAAAAAAAAAAGAACATATCTGAGAATTTAGAAAAACAGCAGCTGGATGTGGCAGTGTGCAGCTATAGTCCCAGCTACTTGAGAGGCTGAGGTAGGAGGATCACTGGAATCCAGGTGTTCAAGTCCCGCCAGCCTGGGCAACATAGCAAGACAGCGAAACCCTATCTCTTTTGGAAAAAAAAAAAAAAAAAAAAAGCTGGCCAGATGCTGTGGCTCACGCCTGTAATCCCAGCACTTTGTGAGGCCGAGGCGGGTGGATCACTTGAGGTCAGGAGTTCGAGACCAGGATGGTCAACATAGCGAAACCCTGTCTCTACTAAAAATATAAAAATTAGCCAGGCATGGTGGCATACGCCTGTAGTCCCAGCTACTCGGGAGGCTGAGGCAGGAGAATCGCTTGAACCTAGGAGGCGGAGTTTGCAGTGAGCTGAGATCATGCCACTGCACTCCAGCCTGGGCAACAGAGTGAGACTCTGTCTAAACAGAAAAAAAAAAAAAAAAGTTTTTATTTCCAAAGGATAGATTCCTAGGAGTGAGATTACTGGGTCAAAGTTTTTTTTTTTAGCCTTTCATTATAGAAAAGTTCAAACGTATACAAATATGAAGACTAGTCCAAGAAACCCTGGTATAGCCCCAGCATCAACAAGGAACTTGTGGCCAAACATATATTCTATGGACAAGGGGTCAGCATTTTCTGCAAAGAGCCAGTTAGTAAATATTTTAGGCTTTGCAGGCCTCATGGTCTCCATCGCAACCATTCAACTCTGCCTTTGTAATGCAGAAGCAGCCTCAGCTGATATTAAATGAATACGTAAATGCATGAGAGTGGGTGAATTCTAATAAGATTTCTTTTCTTTCTTTCTTTCTTTCTTTTTTTTTCTTTTTTTTTTTATTGTTGTTGAGAGTTTTGTTGTTGTCGCTGAGAGCTCTCTCAGCCAGGCTGGAGTGCAATTGTGGAATCTCGGCTCACTGCAACCTCCGCCTCCCAGGTTCAAGCAATTCTCCTGCCTCAGCCTCCCGAGTAGCAAGTAGCTGGGATTACAGGCGCCCATCACCACGCCCAGCTAATTTTTGTATTTTTAGTAGAGATGGGATTTCACCATGTTGGCCAGGCTGGTCTCAAACTCCTGACCTCAGGTGATCCACCCACCTTGGCCTCCCAAAGTGCTGGGATTACAGGCATGAGCCACTGTGCCCGGCCATAAGCTTTATTTTCAAAACCAGGTGTTAGTCTGGTCTGGTTGTGGCTTGTAACTGTAGTTTGCTGATCCGTGGGTCTATACCATCAACCACCAGACTTTTTATTCTCCAGATTATTTGAAGTAAATCTTAGACATTGTATCATCTTGCCAGTAAATATTTCAGAATGAACCTGTTTAAAAAAAAAAAAAACTCTTTAAAAATTAACCACAACATATTTATCACACCTAAAATTTTAAAGGTAATTCCTGGCTGGGGACAGTGGCTCATGCCTGTAATCCCAGTGTTTTGGGAGGCTGAGGTGGGAGGATCACTTGAAGCCAGGAGTTTGAGACCAGCCTGGGCAATATAGTGAGACCCCGTCTCTACCAAAAATGAAAATAACTGAGCATGGTGTCATTCGCCAGTAATCCCAGCTACTCAGGAGGCTGAGGCAGGAGAATCACTAGAGCCCAGGAGTTGGAGGCTGTGGTGAGCCATGATTGTGCCACTGCACATCAGCTTAGGGGACAGAAAAAGACCCTGTCTCAGGACGAAAAATAATAATAATAATAATAATAATAATAATAATAATAATAATAAAAACTAGAGTTTTTTCAGCCCCTTTGCAGAATTTTCCAGGAGATACATTCAAGAAAACCAAGATGTAGAGAAGTCTATATATGACAATCTAATTTTTGTAGAACAATGGCAAAATTAACCTCTTCAGTATGTAGGTATTTATGTGTATGTGTGGGTGTATGTATGTGATACATAACAGGTTTTTAACATGGGTTATAGGGATAGAATGACATCAAAACAGAAAAAGGAGAAAATCTGTACCTAAGAAAACAGCCTACATGATATAATCCCTTTTCTGTGTTTGTGCAAATGGTACTCCTATGTATATGCACTTTGCAAAATTAAAAAGAGTTATGATTTGGCTGGGCACAGTGGCTCACGCCTGTAATCTCAGCACTTTGGGAGGCAGAGGTGGGAGGATCATTTGAGGTCAGAAGTTCGAGACCAGCCTGGCCAACATGGCGAAACCCCGTCTGTACTAAAAATACAAAAATTAGTTGGGCATGGTAGTGCACACCTGTAATCCCAGCTACTCGGGAGGCTGAGGCAGGAGAATTGCTTTGACACAGGAGGCAGGGGTTGCAGTGAGCCACGATCACACCACTGCACTCTAGCCTGGGCGACAGAGTAAG
This sequence comes from Pan paniscus, assembly GCF_029289425.2. Lineage (NCBI taxonomy): Eukaryota > Metazoa > Chordata > Mammalia > Primates > Hominidae > Pan > Pan paniscus. The sequence goes on from NC_073255.2 coordinate 94,352,734, forward strand.
ACTCCGCTCAAAAGAGAAAAAAACAAGGCCTGTAATCCCAGAACTTTGGGGCGCGCGGATCACCTGAGGTCAGGATCTCGAGACCAGCCTGGCCAACCAACATGGTGAAACCGCGTCTCTACTAAAAATACAAAAATTAGCCGGGTTTGATGGCGGGTGCCTGTAGGCCCAGCTACTCGGGAGGCTGAGGCGGGAGGATCGCTTGAACCCGGGAGGCAGAGGTTGCAGTGAGCCAAGATCGGGCCACTGCACTCCAGCCTGGGTGACAGAGCGAGACTCCTCAAAAAAAAAAAAAAAAAGTTAACGATTTTAAAAACGATTGAGAGGGAATGTTTAATGTCTCTTGATGTCATTAAGAAAGTACAAGGGAATTTGCTTAGAAGTTGGAAAATGCCCAAGAGTGTGGGAAAACAAAGACTTAGTGACCACCGCCGGTGCTGGCCAGCCGGAGAAGGCTCTGTGGAAGGTTTGGAGGGGAGAGAGGGGCAGCTGGATGCTCTTGGGCCACCGTTGCTCCCTGATCTCTGCGCCTCTTCCTCCTGCTCTGGGAGAAATAATGTTTCCCTGGGGGATGAAAAGCATCTCTTTGTGCGGGCTTTAATTGCCATGTTGTTGTGCCAAGGGAGTGAGTGGCAGGCGGGAGCAGCAGCTGGGCACAGCCAATGCCAGGCAGTGGTGCCCACTCCCTCAGGACGGCCCAGCCAGCTGGCTCCTGGGAGCACTGCCCACCTCTGCCCCCAGCTGGGCACCTGCAGAGGAACCGACCACCCATGGGGCTGGGGGAGGTTGGCTGGAGGAGGAGAAAGGGGCGGGCATCTGGGAGGGTCTCAGCCACTCTCAGAGGCTTATTCATCTCATCCTCCTTTCCCTCCCCCCTTCTTGTTTTTCAGACTGTCAGCATCAATAAGGCCATTAATACGCAGGAAGTGGCTGTAAAGGAAAAACACGCCAGAAATATCCTTTTGGATGTTGCTTGGAAGACCGACCCTGAGGGAGGTCAGCTCATGGAGACTGAGGTCAGGGCCAGGCTGCCTTGCTCAGCTCCAGGAAGGGGCAACCCTGCACAGGCCAGGTCCCTGCAGCTTCTGATGACGGCAGCTTCTCAGAGAGGGCTGGCTGCAGAGACCACAGACCTTCAGGGCGGCAGACACCAAAGAGGCTGTGGAGCCCAGGCCTTTCAACTTGCCAAAGATCCTGCTCCTTTCCTTAAGGATTTAAGCACTCCTTTTTTTCTTTTTCCAAAAGGGGTCTTGCCGTGTTGCCCAGGCTGGAGTGCAATGGCGTGATCATAGCTCACTGCAGCCTCAAACTCCTGGGTTCACGCAATCCTCTCGTCTCAGCCTCCCGAGTAGTTGGGACTACAGGTGTGCACCACTATGCCTGGCTAATTTATTTTATGATTTTTAGAGATGGGGTATTGCTCATTGCCCAAGCTGGCCTCAAGCAATCCTCCCTCCTCTGTAACCCCAAAGTGCTGGAATTATAGGGGAGAGCCAGTGCAGCTGGCCGACTCAAGCTTTGTAGAACCTCATAGTCACTTGAAAGTTACTTTCCGGCCGGGCGCGGTGGCTCACGCCTGTAATCCCAGCACTTTGGGAGGCCGAGGCGGGCGGATCACGAGGTCAGGAGATCGAGACCATCCTGGCTAACACGGTGAAATCCCGTCTCTACTAAAAATACAAAAAATTAGACGGGCATGGTAGCGGGCGCCTGTAGTCCCAGCTACTCGGGAGGCTGAGGCAGGAGAATGGCGTGAACCCGGGAGGCGGAGCTTGCAGTGAGCCGAGATCGCGCCACTGCACTCCAGCCTGGGCGACAGAGCGAGACTCCGTCTCAAAAAAAAAAAAAAAAGTTACTTGCCTTTGAGAGACCTCCTGGGGGTCAGGAGGGATCTTCACCTATATTCAAAGCCCTCCAGGTCCTTTCTTTGCCTTTACAGGAACACAGGGACCACTCCCCTGGGGGTTGCATAATCAATAGTTATCTCCTTTTCTGAGCATGAAAGCAAAAAAAAAAAGAAAAAGAGAGTTTTTTTTTTTTCTTTTTTGAGACAGAGTCCCACTCTGTTGCCCAGGCTGGAGGGCAGTGGCATGTTCTCGGCTCACTGTAACCTCTGCCTCCTGGATTCAAGCGATTCTTGTGCCTCAGCCTCCCAAGTAGCTGGGATGACAGGCGTGTGCCACCACACCCAGCTAATTTTTGTAATTTTAGTAGGACCGGGGTTTTGCCATGTTGGCCAGGCTGGCCTTGAACGCCTGGCCTCAGCCTCCTAAAGTGCTGAGATCACAGGCATGAGCCACCATGCCTGGCCAAAAAAAAGAAAGTCTTAGCTTCAGAGGTTGGTTGGCCTTAAACTGAGGCAGGGGCTCTCTACCTTCGTGAACAGGTTCAACCTATGCCAGGGGGAAGAAGACAAGAGCCTTGAAGTGGATTAGGGAATGGGTGACTTGAAAGCCCTCTGTAAGCCCACCACACCCAGGAGCAGCCTGTGGCTTTGTAGAGAGGTGCAGGACCATGCTGGCTGATGAATCCCTAGGAATCTGCCTTTGAGTTGCAGAATCCAGGAACTGGAGCGCTTAATCCCCAAAGGCTGAAGGAGAGAGTCTGCCAGGGGGGTGGCTAAGCTTTTAACTCTCTGTGTGCTGGGCCAGAGCAAGGTGGAGTTCCGGGCAAGCAGAGTTGGGACTTTTTTTTTTTTTTTTTTTTTTTTTGAGACAGAGTCTTGCTCTGTCGTCTAGGCTGGAGTGCAGTGGCATGATCTCAGCTCACCGCAACCTCCGCCTTCCAGGCTCAAGAGATCCACCTGCCTCAACCTCCCAAGTAGCTGGGACCACAGGTGTGTATCACTACCCCTGGCTAATTTTTGTATTTTTAGTAGAGACGGGGTTTTGCCATGTTGCTCAGGCTGGTTTCAAACTCCTGAGCTCAAGCAATCCTCCTGCCTTGGCCTCCCAAAGTGCTGGAATTACAGGCATGAGCCACCGCGCCCAACTTCGGAGGCCGCACCCAGCCTCAGAGGCTGGACTTCTGTCTGCAGTGGGAAGCTTCTCCTCACCTGGGCTCTTGGTTACTGTGTCACAGCCAGGCAAGCCAGAGCAGCTTGTCCCGAAGCCTTCTAGCCTCAACCCCTAGAGGCGACCCTCCAGGTTAGATAGCCAGAGAAGCCCAGCATTGCTTAGTGTGATATATGAACTGCTGTTTGCTAGAGGGAAAGCAGCTTGCCTTTAGTGGGAAGATGCTTTGGCTGGAATTAGGATGGCGGCTGCAGAACCTCTCTGGGGTAACCCAGAAGTCCAGCCCTGTGCGAGCCTAGCTAGATCTTGCTCTTTTTTTCCCCAGAAAGACACAGGCCCCTTGGTTTCCTGCATCATGTTTGGTACCCTTGCGATGATTCAAAGCAAACCAAGAAAAGCCTTTATTTTAAATGGCCCAGTGGATTTTCTCAGAGGAAATGACTCAGCCCTGACCCTTACCTACGAATAATTTGTGATCAATCTGATAAAAGATATGAGTAAGGGAGAGACAGTTATCATCAGGCAGTGTGCTGTTCAGGACAAGACATGGGTGCAGAGAGGCCAGGCCTGCAGTGGCAGGGTCAGGTCACATGCTGCCGGGAGGCTCCCTGGGAGGAGGGAAGGGGCCCTGCAAGGAGATTCTGACATTCTGCCACTGGAACTCTCGGGCTCACTCTGGGACCTTGAGTGGGGCCTCCATGAGTCTTAGGTCACTTTCTGTTCAATCAAAGGTTGGACAAAGAAGATTTGAGGCCAGGTGTGGTGGCTCATGCCTATAATCCCAGCACTTTGGAAGGTGGAGGCGGGTGGATGACCTGAGGTCAGGAGTTCGAGACCAGCCTGGCCAACATGGTAAAACCCCATCCTACTGAAAAAACAAAAATTAGCCAGGTGTGGTGGCGGGTACCTGTAATCCCAGCTACTTGGGAGGCTGTGGCAGGAGAATCACTTGAACCTGGGAGGCAGAGATTCAAGATCGCGCCACTGTACTCCAGCCTGGGCAACAAGAGCAAAACTCCATTTCAAAAAGAAAAAGATTTCAAAGATTTTAACAGTCCAGCCCTAACATTCTATGAGTCTCTGATTCATAATTTCTAAATGGTGAATAAATGTTGAAAAATCAACTCCATACAGTAGGGTTTGAAATGCCTAATTAAAGATATCCCAAAGCTTTTGTTTTTTTTTGAGGCAGGGTCATGCACTGTCACCCAGGCTGGAGTGCAGTGACACAATCAGTTGGAGGCTCACTGTAGCCTCCAACTTTTAGGCTCAAGTGATCCTCCCACCTCAGCCTCCTGAGTAGCTGGGACTATAGGCACATGCCATCATGCCTGGCTAATTTTTTATAGAGATGGGATCTCACTGTGGCCCAGGCTGGTCTTGAACTCCTAGCTAGGCTCAAGCAGTCCTCCCGCTGGGCCTCCCAAAGTGCTGCAATTACAGGCGTGAGCCACCATGCCCAGCACATTTATCTATTATCAGGTCTTTTATCAGCTGCCTTAGATACAAACTGAATAAGCATTAGGAAGTCTGACTTCAGAAATGCTGCTTACACATTTATCACAGATGCCTAAATGGTGAACAGGTTGGCCCGCCACCTTGGTATTCACTCCTGGAGGGCTGGGGACTGAGTCTTATTTTTCTTATTTTCTTTTTTTTCTCCCTGAATGGATTTTACAGGCTTTGACACATACTTGGGGCATAAAAATGCTTATATGTGAAAGAATGCCAGAAAGGTCTCCTTGCGCATTTCAAAGTCAGGGTGCCTGAGCCGGGTGTGGTGGTTCGCACCTGTAATCCCAGCACTTTGGGAGGCCCAGGCAGGAGGATCACATAGCCCAGGAATTCAAGACCAGCCTGGGCAACATAGTGAGACCCATCTCTACAAAAAATAAAAAATTAGCTAAGTGTCTTGGTGCATGCCTGTAGTCCCAGCTACTTGGGAGGCTGAGCAGGGAGGATCACTTAAGCCCAGAAGTTGGAGGCTGCAGTGAGCTATGATTGCATCAATGCACTCCCGACTGGGCAACAGAAGGAGACCCTGTCTCTAAAAAACAAATTAACAAAATTAATTTAAATTTAATAAAATAAAGCCAGGGTCCCCAGCTAGCTCTGCACTCAGCTTCGGTATAGGAGGCTGCTCTCAGGAAAAGTAAGCACTGTCCGCTGGGAGAAGGAGTGCGGGGAGGCTGGGGGTTGCTGGTCTCTCCTCACGGCTTCCTTGCAGTCTGCAGGGGCTGTGCTTTAAGTGGAACCAAAAATTATTTCAGAAATCGCTCCTACACCAAGGCCAGGTGCAGTGGCTCACACCTGTAATCCCAGAACTTTGGGAGGCCAAGGTGGGTGGATCTCTTGAGGCCAGGAGTTCGAGACCAGCCTGAGCATCACGGTGAAACCCCGTCTCTACTAAAAAAACAAAAATTAGCTGGGCATGGTGGCGGGTGCCTGTGATCCCAGCTACTTGGGAGGCTGAGGCACGAGAATCACTTGAACCTGGGAGGTGGAGGTTGCAGTGAGCCAAGATTGTGCCACTGCACTCCAGCCTGGGCGACAGAGTGAGACCCTGTCTAAAAAAAAAAATAGAAAGAAAGAACGAACGAGAGAGAGAGGGAGGGAAGGAAGGAAGGAAGGAAGGGAGAGAAAGAAAGAGAGAAAAAGAAAGAAAAGGAAGGAAGGAAGGAAGAAAGAAAGAAAGAAAGAAAGACTCCTACACCAAAAGCTGATTTTAGCTTCCAGACCCAAACATCTGTTTAAGCCCACCCCTCTCTAAATGAAGATGTCATCGAGGAAAGGAGCTTTATGGTATCTTCCAGTTCAGAAGCAAAATAACATGTGCTCTGGGTGAGTCATTTAGTTTCCTACCTGAGATGAGTCCTTCTGCCCTAAATGACAGTGCACTTGCGACCTGAGCCTTGCTGAGTAAAGCCTAAAGTTCCGGGCACAGAGTTTTCCTAACAACTGACAGTGCCCAGTTACTGGGTCTGTGAATCTTGTTGAAGCACACAATTACAAAAGTGGAAATTCTCTCCTCACTCCAAAAAGAGCTCACTAATGACAGAGATCTGGAATAGCCGAACTTAAAATCATGTGAGGCCAGAGGGACATTTGTTTATTTTTGAGATGGAGTCTCGCTCTGTCGCCCAGGCTGGAGTGCAGTGGTGCAATCTTGGCTCACTGCAACCTCCATCTCCCAGGTTCAAGCGATTCTCCTGCCTCAGCCTCCCGAGTAGGTGGGATTACAGGCATGCACCACCATGCTCGGCTAATTTTTGTACTTTTAGTAGAGACGGGGTTTCACCATGTTGGCCAGGCTGGTCTTGATCTCCTGACCTCATGATCTGCCCACCTCGGCCTCCCAGAGTCCTGTGATTACAGCCGTGAGCCACCACGCCCAACCCTGATGGACATTTACTACATGCAAACTGACAACTATCTGCAGAGGGTGGGTGTGTTTGGAATTAGGCCTGGGGAGAAGTGGTTCCAGGATCCCATATATGGGGAATTCAAGGTGTGGAGAGATTGAAGGTGACCCTGAACAGGGCCAGGCAGGTTTATGGAAGAAGTCGGGTGTTCAGGTTTATGGAAAGGGCTTTTGTTGTTGCTGTTGTTGTTGAGGCGGAGTTTTGCTCGTTGCCCAGGCTGGAGTGCAATGGCACGATCTCGGCTCACTGCAATCTTTGCCTCCCGGGTTCAAGCAATTCTCCTGCCTCAGCCTCCCGAGTAGCTGGGATTACAGGCATGCGCCACCACACTGGGCTAATTTTGTATTTTTAGTAGAGATGGGGTTTCACCACATTGGTCAGGCTGATCTCGAACTCTGACCTCAGGTGATCCGCCCGCCTCAGCCTCCCAAAGTGCTGGGATTGGAGGTGTGAGCCACCATGCTCCACCCTGATGGACATTTATTACATGCAAACCGATGACTATCTGCAGGGAGTGGGTGTGTTTGGAATTAGGCCTGGGGAGAAGCGGTTCCAGGATTCCATATATGGGGAATTTAAGGTGTGGAGAGATTGAAGGTGCCCCTGAACAGGGCCAGGTGGGTTTACGGAAGAAGTGGGGTGTTGAGGTTTACAGAAAGGGCATTTTAAACAAAGATTGCTGCTGTCAAGGCAAGCACAAGGCTGGCTAAATGGAAAGGGGCTGGGAGATGCTGCCTGGAGGAGGAGCCAAGGGGTCAAGGTGCAGGACTCCCTGCAGGGACCAAGGTCCTTGACGAGGAGCAGAAGCACACCCTCACTCTTTTTTTTTTTTTTTTTTTTGAGATGGAGTCTTGCTCTGTCACCCAGGCTGGAGTGCAGTGGTGTGATCCTGGCTCACTGCAACCTCCACCTCCCGGATTCAAGCAATTCTCTTGCCTCAGCCTCCTGAGAAGCTGGGATTACAGGCGCCCACCACCACGCCCAGCTAATTTTGTATTTTTAGTAGAGATGGAGTTTCGCCGTGTTGGTCAGGCTGATCTTAAACTCCTGAGCTCAGGTGATCCACCCACCTCGGCCCCCCAAAGTGCTGGGATTATAGGCGTGAGTCTCTGCACCTGGCTTGCACACCCTTACTTTTAATAATGCATAAGAAAGAACCTGAGGAAGCCCTCAAATGTTGTTTAAAAGTTAGGTGTCATAAGGCCAGACACAGTGGTTCATGCCTGTAACCCCAGCACTTTGCAAGGCCAAGAGGGGAGGACCACTTGAGGCCAGGAGCTTGAGACCAGCCTGGGCAACATAACAAGATCTCATCTCTACCAAAAATTTAAAAATTAGCCGGGCACAGTGGTGCATGCCTATAGCCCCAGCTACTTGGGAGGCTGAGGTAGGAGGATTGCCTGAGCCCAGGAGTTCGAGGTTACAGTGAGCTATGATCACACCACTGCACTCCAGTCTGGGTGACAGAGTAAGACCCTATCTCAACCACCACAACAAATAGCTGTAGTTATTCCCGAAGGACACATCATCAACTCAGCATTCTCATAGAAAGGACAACCCAATACCACCGTGGCCTACAGGGTATTTGTGCAAATTAGAAAAAGACACACCTCTCTCTCAAGATGCTTACATCTCGGGAAATTGTCTACTCCAGTGGATTTTATTAAAATAAGTATTCCCATCTGCCCTAAAACTCCCAGAAGGAATGTACAGTTCTATGGTGTCTTAGCTCTGAGCGGCGCTCCCTCCAAGGCACTGCCAACCACGACTTGCACTACTGCTCGGTCCCCTGCAGTGGCTGTGTGCAGGCTTGGTCCCCTGCAGTGGCTGGATGCAGCCTCTGTCCCCTGTGATGGCTGGGTGCAGGCTCAGTCCCCTGCAGTGGCTGGGTGCAGGCTCAGTCCCCTGCAGTGACTGGCAGAGCCCATCCGTTGTTTTCCATAACCCCCCCTCACCGTGCATACTGGGCACCCACCATGAGAAAGGGGCACAGACCTTCTGGTCTGTTGTCAACCGCCTGCCTCTGTCTAGCAATGCAGTGCTCTGCTGGAAGTTCTGCCATGTGTTCCACAAACTCCTCCGAGATGGACACCCGAACGTGAGTTCCTGGGGCTGTGGGGTGGCAGGGAGCCAGGGATCCTTGTGGGGAAAGTGACTGCCTGGGCCACAGAGGCTGCTGTCCTCTCCCACACTGCCCCCTTCTCCTGGCCTTTGGGTTCCCCATTAGAGTTGGGTGAGTCTCCCTCCCATCAGCCTGTCCCCCTGCCCTAGGTTCACCTCCGCCTCTCTCCATCCTCCTTCCCTTTGTCTTTCTTTCCTTCTCCATTCTCTCACAGGCTGTTCTTTTGCCCCTGCAGGTCCTGAAGGACTCTCTGAGATACAGAAATGAATTGAGTGACATGAGCAGGATGTGGGTGAGTTTGGAGATGTACTCAGGAGCCACCTGCTTCTCCTTTCCTTCCTCAGAGGCCACAGAGCAAGGACTGGAGGGTGAAATAAATTCATCTCCTTCAGCTTGTTGAGGATTTCTCCCATGGGTGCCAGAGACGGACTAAGGATGCCCCCAAAGAGTACCATGATATCCGTAGTCTTGCCTGGGGTCTCTGGACGCTTCAGGAAAGTTCCAGGGCCTGGGAGCTTCTCCTGCCAATGAAAACTCATAAACTCATGTCACAAAGCTGTCCAAGGTTGGGATCCCTCAGCAGTAGCTACATGGCCATGTTTCCTGCTTTTTTTTTTTTTTTTTTTTGGTAGAGACAGGGTCTTGCTATGCTGCCCAGGCTGGTCTTGAACTCCTGGCCTCAAGTGATCCTCCCACCTCAGCCTCCCAAAGTGCTGGGATCACACACATGAGCCACTGTGCCCAGCCCACAGTTCTTACTTCTCTTCTCCTTCCACTGGTCCCGTTGGAGTCATAGTGCATTGAGAATTAGAATTAGCATACCCAATTCTTAATGCCAGAGCTTTTTCTTTCCTGTTTAGAGATTATCAGTGCTTTAGGATGAGGGGGGAGGTAGGTGGCAATATCACAGTCAATGGAAAAGAGCATTTCTGTACACACACCACAATCACCCCAGATTCTGATGTCCGTGGGTGTGTATATGGAGAGGGGTAATCTGCATTTTGAAGAATCTCTCTTGGCCAGGCGCAGTGGCTCACGCCTGTAATCCTAGCACTTTGGGAGGCCGAGGCAGGCAGATCACCTGAGGCCAGGAGTTTGAGACCAACCTGGCCAACATGGTGAAACCCGGGCTCTATTAAAAATACAAAAATTAGCTGGGTGTGGTGGCGTGTGCCTGTAATCCCAGCTACTCAGGAGGCTGAGGCAGGAGAATCACTTGAACCTAGGAGGCGAAGGTTGTGGTGAGCCACGATTGGGCCACTGCACTCCAGCCTGGGTGACAGAGTGAGACTCTGTCTCAAAAAAAAAAAAAAAATCTCCCTGGTTGATTCTGATATGTTCTTTTGCCTCTACCAGTTGAGAACTACTACTTTAGCCTTTTTGCACAGTCTTACCTGTATCTGTCTGCACCTATAAAATGTTGGCAACTATGTAGTCCTATCTACCTATCATAGGTGAGGAAACACAGGCCCAGAAAGGGAAGCAACTTGTCCTAAAGTCACAAAATTAGGTACCAGAACAAAGTTGAGAGTTGTCCCCAGGTTTCCCAACTGTGTGCTAGAAAACGTTCCCTGTAACATGTAAAGCTTAGGTCTTTTTCCTTTTTGTTAGAATTTGCCTGGTATATATTTCTCCATCTTTTTACTTTAAGCATTCCTATATTTTTATGTTTTAGAAATAACACTTACAAATAACATTTGGTTGGATTTTGTGTGGTTTGTGGTTGTTGTTTTTTTATCCAGGATGGTAGTCTTTGTCTTTTAACTGGGCATTTAGTCTATTTACATTTATTATGCTACATGGTATGTTTAGAATTATGTCTCCCATTTTATTCTATGTTTTCTATTTGTCCCATCTGTTCTACTTCTATTTCTCTCATTCCTTGCCTTCTTTTGGATTGGCTGGGTATTTTTTTCTCATTCTGTTTTTTCCTCATTACTATTTGGGAGGTTAAAAAACAAATCTACTTTTTTTGTTTTTGGCATGTTCTCTAATAATTACAAAATGCTTGCTTGTTTTATCTAGGTCTACCTTTCGTATCTTTGTTTCCTGTATAACACAAAGACTTGAGAATATTTTAGTTCCATTCAGTCCCTCAATTTATCTGTTAGCATAACCATGTATTTTGGTTTTGGTTATGTTTATCTTTAAATTCTGTAAGTTATTGTTTTATTTTCCTTGTTTTATTCTGTGCTCTCCATAGACCTTTCATCTGAGATCACTTTCTTTCTGCCTGAATTATTTCCTTTCTAACTTCCATAATTGAGAGCCTACTGGTGGCTGACACTGTGTTTGCTTGTTTAAGGATGTCATTTTTGGCCAGGTGCAGTGGCTCATGCCTGTAATCCCAGCACTTTGGGAGGCCGAGGCGGGCGGATCACGAGGTCAGGAGATCGAGACCATCCTGGCTAACACGGTGAAACCCCCGTCTCTACTAAAAAAATACAGAAAATTAGCGGGGCGTGGTGGTGGGTGCCTGTAGTCCCAGCTACTCAGGAGGCTGAGGCAGGAGAACGGCGTGAACCCGGGAGGCGGAGTTCACAGTGAGCCGAGATCGCACCACTGCACTCCAGCCTAGGTGACAGAGAGAGACTTCGTCTCAAAAAAAAAACAAAAAAAAAAACAAAAAAAAAGAATGTCTTTTTTTTTTTTTTTTTTTTTTTTGGAGACAGAGTCTTGTTCTGTTGCCTGGGCCAGAGTACACTGGCATAATCTCAGCTCACTGCAACCTCCGCCACCCAGGTTGAAGCGATTCTCCTGCCTCAGCCTCCCGAGTAGCTAGAATTACAGTGCCTACCACCACACCCAGCTAATTTTTATATTTTAGTGGAGACACGGTTTTGCCATGTTGGCCAGGCTGGTCTCGAACTCCTGACCTCAAGTGATCTTCCCTCCTCGGCCTCCCAAAGTGTTGGGATTACAGGCATCAGCCATCGCGCCCAGCCCCTTCTCAGATTTTGGCTAGACCTGTGTCAGACTTTCTCATCCTACCCCTCATGTCTCTAAACCACTCTTTCAGTTTTTTCTACCTATTTGTCTTTGCTGTATTCTGTATAATTTTTATCAACTCTAGCCTTCAGTTTGCCTCCTCTCCAGTTGGGTCTAATGTGTTATTAAGCTTCTCCATAAGGTTTTCAATTTCATTTAGTACAGTTTTCTTTTCTTTTCTTCTTCTTCTTCTTTTTTTTTTTTTCTTTAAGACAGAGTTTTGCTCTTGTTGCCCAGGCTGGAGGGCAATGGCACGATCTCTGCTCATGCAACCTCCACCTCCCAGGTTCAAGTGATTCTCCTGTCTCAGCCTCCCAAGTAGCTGGGATTACAGGCATGTACCACCACGCCCAGCTAATTTTGTATGTTTAGTAGAGATGGGGTTTCACCATGTTGGCTAGGCTGGTTTCGAACGCCTAACCTCAGGTGATCCAATGCCTCAGCCTCTCAAATTGCTAGGATTACAGGCATGAGCCACCACACCTGGCCCAATTAGTACAGTTTTCATTTCTTGAAGTTCTATTTATTTATTTTTTTTCAAATCTGCTTGTTTTTTGCGGGGGGAGGTGGTTGTTGTTGCTGTTTGAGACAGGGTCTCACTCTGTCACCCAGGCTGGAGTGCAGTGGCGCGATCATGGCTTATTGCAGTCTCAACCTCCTGAGCTCAGGTGATTCTTCCACCTCAGCCTCCCAAGTAGCTGGGAAAACAGGTGTGCACCACCAAACCCAGCTAATTTTTGTAGATGCAGGTTTTCGCCATGTTGCCAAGGGTGGTCTCGAACTCCTGGGCTTAAGCGATCTGCCACCTCAGCCTCCCAAAGCACTGGGATTACAGGCAGGAGGAGCCACTGTGTCTGGCCCTGCTTCTCCTCCTTTACAATTTATTATGCCCTGCATGTATTTTGAAACAGTCTCTTATTTCTTTAGATATATGAACCAAAGTCATCTCATATATATTTTGTAATTCTATTATCTAAAGTCTTTAGAGATTTGTTTCTGTCCTCCGTCCCTTTTGGTGCATTTTGCCCATGCTGTGTAGTTTTCTTTATGTTCGGTTATTTTCTACCCTAAGCTGCTCATCTTCCTTGGAATTGTATCTGTGGAGAATTCTTTGAAGTCTGTAATGAAGGCAGGTTCCTCCAGAGAGAATTGGCATTTGCTTCGATTGAGATCACTCGAAATTAAATTCTCAGCTTAAGGTTTTGTGAGTTTAGGGCAGATTTTCCTTCCCCAATCACAGCGGTGATTTGAGGCGGTAGAATTCTTCATAGTCCTTAGGGAGGACTTCCTCAGTGCAGGAGTACAAGCGTTTGTTACTTTATTATTTATCTTTACTTCTCCTATACCAAGGAGGCAGTCTTTTGTGTGTGTGTTGGTGGTGGTGGTGGTGTTTTGAGACAGTTTCTTGCTCTGTCACCAAGGCTGGAGGTATGGTGACATGATCACAGCTCACTGCAGCCTCAACTTCCTGGGCTCAAGTATGGTGACATGATCACAGCTCACTGCAGCCTCAACTTCCTGGGCTCAAGTGATCCTCCCACTTCAGCCTCCTGAATAGCTGAGACCACAGGTGCACACCACCATGCCCAGCTAATTTTTTAATTGTTTGTAGAGATGGGGTTTCACCATGTTGGCCAGGCTGGTCTCAAATTCCTGAGCTCAAGCAATCCTCCCTCCTCGGCCTCCCAAAGTGCTGGGATTACAGGCATGAGCCACTGCACCTGGCCAGACTCAACATTCTTAAGTAGGAAGCTTTGTCCAGAATTTATCAAAAGCAGTCCTTATGTTTGTACAAAAGATTGTGCTATAAGGAATGTTCATTGAAATGGTTTATGATAGCAAAAATTTCAACTGGTTTGAATTGGCTTCAGCTCATTTGAATTTATTGAGTCAGTTCAATAAATTACAATAATACTGGTCAGTCACTAAAAATAATGAAAGAAAGTTGAAGAAGTTGAATAAAATTGCAGCATATTAAGCAAGAAAAATAGATTGATTCTATTTTACATTTAAGAATAAAGGTAGATGGCTGGGTGCGGTGGCTCACGCCTGTAATCCCAGCACTTTGGGAGGCAGAGGCGGGCAGATCACCTGAGATCAGAAGTTCAAGACTAGTCTGGCCAGTATGGTGAAACCCCATCTCTACTAAAAACTACAAAAATTAGCTGGGCGTGGTGGCTCACACCTGTAGTGTAATCCTAGCCTTTTGGGAGGCCAAAGCAGGTGGATCACTCAAGGCCAGGAGTTTGAGACCAGCCTGGGCAACATGGTGAAACCATATCTCTAGTAAAAATACAAAAATTGACCAGGCGTGGTGGTGCGTGCCTGTAATCCCAGCTACTCAGGAGGCTGAGGCAGGAGAATCACTTGAACCCAGGAGGTGGAGGCTGCAGTGAGCCGAGATCATGCCACTGCACTCCAGCCTGGGCAACAGAGCTAGACCCCATCTCTAAATAAATAAAATAAAGGGGAGGAAAAAAAGAAGATAGATTCTTTACCAGAGAATTCCTGGCTGCAGATCTCTCGACTGTTATGTTCTTGTTGTTGACTCTGTTTCCCCTCCTCTTCCTAAAAGGGCCACCTGAGCGAGGGGTATGGCCAGCTGTGCAGCATCTACCTGAAACTGCTAAGAACCAAGATGGAGTACCACACCAAAGTGAGTCTCTGCGGACAGTTCTGCCGCCACCGCCGCCTCCCCTGCTCCATCCCTTCAGCCCCTCCCTGGGCTCATTTGTCAGCTCTTTCAGGTAATAGACAGCCCAGGCTTCTGAGGAAGTGTGCACGTCATGTACCCGAGCTGTGAGAGAGGAAAGCCACCGCCAGGCCCACGGGGTGTGACGAAGGCTGGGATTTTGGCCCGTGTCTTCTGCACCCTTTGTTCCCCATTTTGCAGCTAGAAAGAAACCTGGCCAGGCACGGTGGCTCACACCTATAATCCTAGCTCTTTCGGAGGCCCAGGCGGATGGATCACCCGAGGTCAGGGGTTCAAGACTGGCCTGGACAACATGGCAAAACCCCGTCTCTACTAAAATTACAAAAATTACCCATGGTGGTGATGCATGCCTGTAGTCCCAGCTACTCGGGAGGCTGAGGCAGGAGAATCGCTTGAACCTGAGACCAGGAGGCAGAGGTTGCCGTGAGCCAAAACCATGCCACTGCACTCCAGCCTGGGAGACAAAATGAGACTCTGTCTCAAAAAAAAACAAAAAGAAGAAAGAGTAACCCTAGGCACTATATTGCCTTATGAAAATGTTACGGAAGCATTGATTTTACTGTTAATAAAAACAATTCCTGGCTGGGCACAGTGGCTCATGCCTGTAATCTGAGCATTATGGGAGGTCGAGGCTGGAGGATGGCTTAAGACCAGGAGTTTGAGACCAGCCTGGGCCATAGCAAGATCCTGTCTCTACAAAAAAATTTAAAAATTAGCCGGGCGTGGTAGTGTGCAACTGTAGTCCCAGCTACTCGGGAGGCTGAGGTGGGAGGATACCTTGAGCCTGGGAAGTCAAGGATGCAGTGAGCTATGATCGCATCACTGCCCTCCCACCTGGGCAACAGAGTGAGGCCCTGTTTCACAGAAAAAAGAGAGAAGAAGGTGACACAATGGATAGTGTGAGGTGGGGGAGGCGAGCAGCTGCGGGGTGTACAGGGGTCTGGCAACTGTGGGAGACAACGGGGATCAGGCAGAGGGGTGGGCACATAGGAGGCAACGTAAGCCAGAACTGAGGCTGGGCCAGGCCAGGGTGTCAGAGGCTGAGGCGGGGAGTCGGGCTGCCCTTGGGCTGGATTGCAAGGTGAAGAAGCAGGAGGGAGAGGCTGAGAGTGTGGAGGGGAGGGGGCTTGTAGCGTGTGATTGGAGGGAGGACCGGGCTCTGGTAAAGGTGTCATGAGGAGGCGGGGAAAGGTGAGAACTGGATTTAAGATGTTTTGGGGTTGGGCGCAGTGGCTCACGCCTGTCATCCCAGCATTTTGGGAGGCCAAGGCGGGCGGATCGTCTGAGGTCTGGAGTTCAAGACCAGCCTGGCCATCATGGCAAAACTCCGTCTCTACTAAAAATACAAAAAGAAATTAGCTCACGTCTGTAGTCCCAGCTACTCGGGAGGCTGAGGCAGGAGAATCGCTTGAACCTGGGAGGCGGAGGTTGCAGCGAGCCGAGATGCTGCCTCTGCACTCCAGACTGGGCGACAGAGCAAGACTCAATCTCAAAAAAAAAAAAAAAAAAAAGACGTTTTGGGAGTAGAGATTGAAAGCGTTAAATTGAGCTGGATGTGGTGGCTCACACCTCTAATCTCCACACAATGGAAGGCCAAGGCAGGAGGATCACTTGAGGCCAGGAGTTGGAGACCAGCCTGACCAACATAGTGAAACCCCCGTCTCTACTAAAAACACAAAAATTAGCTGGGTGTGGTGACACACACCTGTAATCCCAGCTACTCAGGAGGCTGAGGCTTGAGAATGGCTTGAACCCAGGAGGCCGAGGTTGCAGTGAGCCAAGATGGCGCCACTGCACTCCAGCCTGGGTGACAGAGCAAGACTCTGTCTCAAAAAAAAAAAAAAAGTGTTAAATGGAAAATGGGAGGAGGAAGGGCCTAGGGTAGGATTTTAGGTGGAAAAGGAAAGAAAGGAGGGTGTAGAGAAAGCAAGACTGGGAAGAAGGTTAAGGAGGAAGAGGACTGGGATGGGAGCTGGGGCAGTGGGGCTGCGGGGGTGATAGAGGCCAAAGGGGTCCCTTTGCCTTGTGTATAGGAAGACAGCAGAGTTCAGCGGCATCAGAAGCAGCTGGTGCCAATAGCCAGTCCCCTAGCTTTTAATAGCATGGAAGGGCAGAAGGGAATGGTCACGTGGGCTTGGAGACCTGGGGTGGAAGAGGATGCAGCTGGCTTTGCTTCCAGAGGCTCTCGAGCTCACTGCTGTCTTGTTTTTCCTGGTTTTAGAAAGCAGAGAAAAAGGGGAAGCTGGTATTGTCCAAGTGTGGAGGAGCAAAGGACTTTTCCAGTTTTTAGCAATTAGTGATACAAGAGTGGGGAAGGAGGCTGGGCAGAGTGGCTCACACCTGCAATCCGAGCATTTGGGGAGGCCAAGGCTTGAGGTGAGACCAGCCTGGGCAACACAGTGAGACCCTGTCTCTTAAAAAAAAATTTTTTTTGGCCAGGCACGGTGGCTCACGCTTGTAATCCCAGCACTCTGGGAGGCCGAGGCCGGTGGATCACCTGAGGTCAGGAGTTCAAGACCAGCCTGGGCAACACGGTGAAACCCCATCTCCACTAAAAATACAAAAAAATTAGCCGGGCATGGTGGTGCGTGCCTGTTAATCCCAGCTACTCAGGAGGCTGAGGCAGGAGAATCGCTTGAACCCAAGGGGCTGAGGTTGCAGTGAGCTGAGATCATGCCATTGCACTCCAGCCTGGGCAACAGAGTGAGACTCCGTCTCGAAAACAACAACAAAAATATCCCGCACACATTAAAGAAAAATTCATTCTCTGGCTGGGCGTGGTGGCTCACACATGTAATCCCAGCACTTCGGGAGGCCAAGGCGGGCGGATCACCTGAGGTCAGGAGTTCAAGACCAGCCTGGCCAATGTGGCGAAACCCCATCTCTACTAAACACACACACACACACACACACACACACACACACACACACACAAATTAGCCCGCATGGTGGTGTATGCCTGTAGTACCAGCTACTGAGGAGGCTGAGGTGGAGGATCGCTTGAGCCCAGGAATTCAAGGCTGCAGTGAGTGATGATCATGCCACTGCACTCCAGCGTGGGCAACAGTGAGGCCACGTCTCTAAAAAATAAAAAAAGAAAGAGAAACAAGAGAGAGCTGGCTTCCCCCTCCTCTGCCATGTAAGCAACGTAACCAGGATGAAGCGCCTCACCAGGCACCGAATCTGTCAACACCTTGACTTTGAACTCCCTGGCCTCGAGAACTGAAAGGCACTCTCTATGGGTTAAGCCACCCAGTGCATGGTATCTTGTTATAACTGCTCGAGCTGACTGAGACGGACGTTCAGGACAGAGAGCGTGAATGCATAGTGACACCAGCTGTGAGTCTCCAGGGACAGTCGGCAGCCGGCCCTAGGTGCAGAGCCGATGACAAGGACCCAGGCTCTCAGCAGGTCTTCCAAGCAGTGTGGTAGAAAGGCAGGCAGGGTGTGGGGAAGTGGAGCCAGGCCACCAGTCATGATGTCAAGACTGAGCCAGGAAGCAAAGGCAGGCAGAGAGATGGGGAGGAGAGGGAGCAGGAGGGGACTGGCCATCTCTGAGACAGAAGTGTGAGTAGTGGGTGGACTTGAGGGCAGGAGAGGACTGAAAGGGCAGAGGCCTGGGTGATGCAGCCAGAGAGGGAGATGCTGGTGTGGGGAGGTCTGGGCAGGGATGTTTTAGGTGATGGCAGAGTCTGGAGTGGGGATGGAGTAGAGGTGAAGGTGCTGAAATTGAGGTCAGAGGTTGTAATCTCAGCGTGTATGACTTGGGGCAAAGGAAAACTGTGTCCCAGGTGCCAGGTCAAGCCTCAGAGGCCTTGGCACCATGGAACCCAGGAGCAAAGTCTGCAATGGGGATTTTTTTTTCTTTTTTTTGCGGGGGGGGGGGAGACGGAGTCTCACTCTGTTGCCCAGGCTGGAGTGCAGTGGTGCGATCTCAGCTCACTGCAACCTCCGCCTCCCAGCGTCAAGCAATTCTGCCTCAACCTCCCAAGGAGCTGGGACTACAGGCGTGCACCACCACACCCGGCTAATTTTTGCATTTTTAGTTGAGACAGGGTTTTGCCATGTTGGCCAGCCTCGTCTCTAATTCCTGACCCCAAGTGATCCATCCGCCTTGGCCTCCAAAGTGCTGGGATTACAGGTGTGAGCCACCGCACCTGGCCTAGAGCCTAAAGTATCCACTTGTACATGTAGATGCCCCACGATGGAATGGCAACTCATCTCTGTGGCCTTTTCCCTTTGCCACAGCGACAAACCACACAGATGACAGGATCATGCTGGCTGTAGATACTGAGCAATGATTGATGATACCAGCGGTTTTTCTTTTTTTCTTTTTTGTTTGTTTTGAGGTAGGGTCTCACTCTGTAACCAAGCTGGAGTGCAGTGGCCTTGAACTGTAAACTTGAACTCCCGGGCTCAAGCAATCCTCCCACCTCGGCCTCCCAAGTAGCTGGGACCACAGGCGTGTGCCACCACGCCCGGCTGAGAGAGGGCTCTTCATGTCTTCTGCCCTGACTCCCTTCCTCTGCCTCCCTTCCAGAATCCCAGGTTCCCAGGCAACCTGCAGATGAGTGACCGCCAGCTGGACGAGGCTGGAGAAAGTGACGTGAACAACTTGTAAGTGGCTCCTGCCCTGAGCCCAGGGAGGGAGAAAGCTTTTGTGAATGCTGACACTTCTCATAAGGGTCATGGAGGGCCTGATGGCGGGGAGGCCGTGGCTGGGATGGGGACCAAAGCCCCTGGGGGACTTGGCCTTGGGGCTACTTATTTATTGGTGGTGCCTCATCCAGAACCCCTGCCTGGCTATTTCACACCCCAAAGCTTTCCTGTCTGTCTTGCTTTCTGCCCTCTGACTCCAACACTGGTACCTATCCTCTCCCTCTGTCACTGTCACTGTTTTTGTTTTTGTTTTTTGAGAGGCAGTCTCGCCCTGTTACCCAGGCTGGAGTGCAGTGACTTGATCTCGGCTTACTGCAGCCTCCACCTCCCAGGTTCAAGTGATTCTCCTGCCTCAGCCTCCCGAGTAGCTGGGATTACAGGCATGCGCCGTCACACCCGGCTAATTTTTATATTTTTAGTAGAGATGGGGTTTCGCCACATTGGCCAGGCTGGTCTTGAACTCCTGACCTCAGGTGATCCGCCCACCTCGGCCTCCCAAAGTGCTGGGATTACAGGCGTGAGCCACCGCCCCCGACCTGTCGCTGTCACTGTTGACTTCACCAGGCTGCATGGCCATAATACCCACGAGGCTAAGACTTGGAGCTGGAGTTGTGTGTGTGTTTGCGCATGCACGTGAGCATTGGAGACTGGAGTAGCGTAGAGCATGGGGGAGGGGACAGGTAACAGACCGGCCTCAGGCTGTGGAGTGTAAGCTCTCTTTCCTCTTGGGTCCAGTTTCCAGTTAACAGTGGAGATGTTTGACTACCTGGAGTGTGAACTCAACCTCTTCCAAACAGGTGAGTCTCTTCCCTCCCGTCTAACCCAGGCTCTCATGGGAACTACCTAATTCCCAGTCCTCCTCTCCCTGCAAAGTGTGCAGCACAAGGGGTAGGAAAATGGAGACATTCACACCCCATCTCTGGTCTCTCCAACCCTCGTGCAGGGAGGGACTGAACCTCTTCAGTATTTTTCTTTTTAAGAGACAAGGTCTCGGCCGGGTGCAGTGGCTCATACCTGTAATCCTAGCACTTTGGGAGGCTAAGGTGGGCCCATCACTTGAGGCCAGAAGTTCAAGACCAGCCTGGCCAACATGGTGAAACCCTGTCTCTACTAAAAATATAAAAATTAGCCAGGCATGGTGGCACATGCCTGTAATCCCAGTTACTTGGGAGGCTGAGGCAGGAGAATTGCTTGAACCCAGGAGGTCGAGGTTGCAGTGAGCCAAGATCATGCCATTGCACTCCAGCCTGAGTGATACAGCAAGACTTCATCTCAAAAAAAAAAAGAGAGAGAGAGAGAGAAGGTCTCGCTCTGTCGCCCAGGCTGGATTGCAGTGGCATGTTACGGCTCACTGCAACCTCAAACTACTAGGCTCAAATGATCCTCCCACCTCAGCCTCCCAAGTAGCTGGGACTACAGGCATGCACCACCACATCTGGCTGATTTTTTATATTTTTTGCAGAGATAGGGGTCTCACTGTGTTGCCCAGGCTGTTCTTGAACTACCAGCCTCAAGGTGTCTTCCCAACTCAGCCTCCCAAAGTTCTGGGATTACAGGCGTGAGCTACCACACCTGGCCTCCTAGATATTTTCCAAGTGGGTGGTTTCACGTCTGAGCAGAAAGACCACACACTGCCCCTTCCTACTGGCCTCTCTCCTGAAGCACAGGCCTCCAAAAGCCCAAAGACAGGTCTTACCTCTTTGCCAGCCACTGGACTGTAGCCATGGCCCTGGCCAGTCCTTGGTCCAGTCTTGTCTGCTACTCGGAACTGGGCTGGCTCATGGGCACGATTTCTGCTGAGGAGGAAGGGCTCATGTCTGTTGTTGAGTTGGCAGCCATGGGAAACAAGCTGGTCAGGATTGGTTGTCACCCAGGACTGGTTGTCACCCAAGTCCACATGAGAAGCTCACACAGTCCTGTTCCACTAGCAGGGGGAGTGGCCACACTTCCAGGCTCCTGCCTGCCAAGAACTGTGGTGCCTCCAGACCATCAGCCCCTAATGCTTCCCTGACAAGCCTCAGCTGGTCCCCTTCTCTCCAGCGCGTCTCCTCCCCACATCTCCCAGCAGGCTCCCCTCCTTTCCCTGGGGGATGTAAGCACCAGCGTTCTGAGACTCAGGGCGTTCCATGACAAGCATCCAACTCTGAAACACAACGTTCCACATTGCAGGTCTCCATACGCAAGCTTGGTGGTCTCACGCCCAAGCCTCGTGGCCTTCTCTGCATGTGGACAGGCAGGACCCACTCTTGGGGCTTGGACTCTCTGACCCCGAATTTCCTTCAGCTTCCTTCAGCTTGTTCATCTGTGCAGAAATGCCTACTACTGGCCTCTTTTCCAGAATATTCTGTTTTGTGTTGTACGATGGCTGGGACAGGGCAACAAATTCTGTAATACATTGACCAGTCTTCAGCACAGGATGTGGTCAGAAAAACATCAGAAACAGGCCAGGCGCAGTGGCTCATGCCTGTAATCCTAGCACTTTGGAAGGCCAAGGGGGGCAGATCACCTGAGGTCAGGAGTTCAAGACCAGCCTGGGCAACATGGTGAAACCCTGTCTCTACTAAAAATACAAAAATTAGCCAGGTGTGGTGGTGAGCACCTGTAATCCCAACTACTCAGGAGGCTGAGGCAGGAGAATGGCTTGAACTCAGGAGGCGGAGTTTGCAGTGAGCCGAGATGCAGTGAGCAAGATTCTGTCTCAGAAAAAAGAAAGACCAACACCAGAAACAGCTGGAAACTGCGGTTTGTGCGAGAAAGGGACATTCCGCTGACTAGGAAGCTATTTGAGCAGGGTGTTATACAAAAGTCAGTAGAGAAATAAAAATAAAACACAGAATCTAGTCTATGCCCTAAGCTATTCCCAGTCAGACTGAAAGCAGTGGTGTAGATGCATTTATTTTTTAAAAAATGCATTGGGGCCGGGCGCAGTGGCTCATGCCTGTAATTTCAGCACGTTGGGAGGCGAAGGCAGGTGGATCATGAGGTCAGGAGTTCAAGACCAGCCTGGCCAACATGGTGAAATGCCATGTCTATTGAAAATACAAAAATTAGCCAGGCATGATTGATGGTGTGTGCCTGTAATCCCAGCTACTCAGATGGCTGAGGCAGGAGAATTGCTTGAACCCGGGAGGCAGAGGTTGCAGTGAGCCAACATCACACCACTGCACTCCAGCCCGGGTGACAGAGCAAGACTCCTTGAAAAAAAAAGTGCTTTGGAAATGTTTGCATAAAAGTATATAAACAAGTATACATTGTTGTGGCTAACTTTTCATCATTTGGATTTTGGTGGGAACAACGTATGTGGATAATTCAGAATTCATTCGCATTTAGCTTTCACTTTTTTGTTGTTGTTTCTTTTGAGATAGTCTGGTTGTGTCACCCAAGCTGGAATGCAGTGGTGTGATTCCGGCTCACTGCAACCTCCGCTTCTGGGGCTCAAGCCATCCTCCTACCTCAGCCTCCCACGTAGCTGGGACTACGGGCACGCACCACCATGCCCAGCTAATTTTTGTGTACTTTTTTTAGAGACAAGGCTTCATTATGTTGCCCAGGCTGGTCTCAAACTCCTGAGCTCAAGTGATGTGCCTGCCTTGTCCTCCCAAAGTGCTGGGTTTATTGGCATGAGCCACCATGCCCAGCCTGCATTTAGCTTTGGAATGTGCTAGATCTGAATGCAGGCGTGAGTGAGATTCTTGGAATTGTCATCCTTGGGAAAGTGCAGCCTAGAAGTTGCAGTTCGGCTGACACAAGCTCTCTCCCCATGGCTCTCACCTCTTCTTGGAGCCGGCTGCCTGCCTGCCTCCCGCTGCTGTGGTGTTTAGGGATAAGCAAGACAAATGTTTCAACCTTTGGGTCATCCTTCCAGTTCCTGACAGACAGTGGACCATGAGTAAGCGGAGATGGTGATGAGGTCCAAAAGGACTTGGTTAGCTGAGAGAATGAGTAAGGGGTAGAGGTGGTGAGCTCAGCTAACTTTTTTGTGCCATATCTCATGACCCCTAGCTCTGGTGTTTTGTGTGTTTGTTTGTTTTGTTTTGAGAGAGTCTCGCTCTGTTGCCCAGACTGGAGTGCAGTGGCACCATCTCAGCTCACTGCAACCTCCGCCTCCCAGGCTCAAGCAATTCTCCTGTCTCAGCCTCCTGAGTAGCTGGGATTACAGGTGTGTGCCACCACGCCCGGCTAATTTTTGTACTTTTAGTAGAGACAGGGTTTCACCATGTTGGCCAGGCTAGTCTCGAACTCCTGGCCTCAAGTGATCTGCCTGCCTTGGCCTCCCAAGGTGCTTGGATTATAGGCATGAGCCACCGTGCCCAGCCTGCTCTGGTTTTATATGCATTGTTCATTAATATTGTTACCACGAGATGCTGACCTATTCATCTCTAAATTCCCTCTGTTCTAGCCCAGTGCCTGGTGAATAGCAGGCCCTCAACCATAAAAGAATGCTTGCTTTTTGAAAAACAGCAGGCTACCAGGTGCAGTGGCTCATGCCTATAAACCCAGCACTTTAGGAGGCCAAGGTGGGAAGATTGCTTGAATCCAGGAGTTATAGTTGGGTAGCTCTGGTCCAGAAGACTCTAAGTAATTCACCCTAGAGTTTCCCAGAGCATGCAGCTGAAAATTAACACCATGTAATGAATTCTGTTCACCTATTTCATCATCACTGCTGTTTTTCTTTTCTCTCTCTCTCTTGTGTTTTTTGTTTGTTTGTTTGTTTGTTTGTTTTTGGAGATGGGATCTCACTCTGTCGCCGAGGCTGGAGTACTGTGGCACAATCATAGCTCACTGCAGCCTTGACCTCCCTGGTCTCAAGGGATCCTCCCACCTCAGCCTCCTGAGTAGCTGGGACCAGGGATGTGTGCCATCACACCCAGCTAATTTTTTAATTTTTTGTAGAGATGGGGTCTTGCTATATGACCAGGCTGGTCTCGAACTCCTGAGCTCAAGTGATCCTTCCACCTCAGCCTCCCAAAGTGTTGGGATTATAGGCATGAGCCACCACCCCCAGCCTCCTGTGCTTTAAGAAGCACCCGCAGTGTGCACTGTCCAATAGGGCACTCACTAGCCCCATGTGATCATTGAACTTGATTACAATTAAATAACATTTAAAAGTCAGGTCCTCAGCTGCACTAGTCCTATTTCAGGCATATTTCAGAAAGCCACATATGGCTAATATATTAAAAAGTTTATATGAACATTTTCATCACTGTAGAATTCTATTGGATAGCACTATTGTGGGTGATTCTGATGTGTGCTAAAACTTGACAACCACTGAGCTTGGACATACAGTTTTCAACCCTGGATGCAGATTAGAATCTACCTGGGGCTTTTTTTTGTTTTTGTTTTCTCTGAAACGGAGCCTTGCTCTGTCGCTCAGGCTGGAGTGCAGTGGTGGGATCTTGGCTCACTGCAGCCTCCAAGCAATTCTTGTGCCTCAGCCTCCTGAGTAGCTGGGACTACAGGTGCCCGCTACCACACCCGGCCAATTTTTGTAGTAGAGACGGGGTTTCACCATGTTGGCCAGGCTGGCCTCGAACTCTTGACCTCAAGCAGTCCTCCCACCTCAGCCTCCCAAAGTGCTGGGATTACAGGCATGAGCCACAGCACCTGGCCTAACGGGGGACAGCAGGGGAAGGCTTTTGACACCCACTGACATCCCAACATACCGCAGACCAATTGAAACAGATGGTGGGGCGGTTCTGGGGGTTGCAGGAAGACTTTAGTGTTTCAGTTTCCCCAGGTGATCCTAACCAGTCTCAAAGCCAAAGTCAAGAACCACTGCACAATTCCATGCACTTTTCCCAGCATTCTCATTGAAGTCCTCTGAGACCCTTACGAGGTATGCACTGTTATAGCCACATGTGCTCAACAGAAGAGCATCAGGAGGCACAGAGTGACTGAGCAACTTGTCCGCGATGACACTGCTCTAGATGTTTCTGAATGCCAAAGGGCATTCCTGGAAGGTATCAGGAATCGGGGCCAGGCAGGGAAATGGAACAGCCCGTGGTTCCTGCCAGTTGGAGCCTGAGGAAGCCGGTAGACTTGGGGATGGCTGCCTTGCAGTGACAGCTGCTTTTAATTTGTGTCAAGAAGAAAAGCTGCCTTTTAATTAGAACAGTTCGGGATTTTTTTTTTTTTTCAGCTGCCAGACTAACCCAGTTACCAGGGATTAGTGCAGTCGGGAAGCGGAATACAGGCAGTGCTAGGCTTCCCTCTGGGCCAGTTCCACTCACAGAGGGACCGCGGGGAGAGTCATTTCATTGCCCGCTGCGTGCAGAGTCTGCAGAGGCAGTGGGTGGCCAGTGCAAGAAGGAAAATCAGCCTGGCCAGTGGTGTGAGCTGAGTGTCTGCAGCCAGACGGCCAGTTGCTTGGTCTAGGATGGGGGGCAGGAGGTTAGTGTGGAGGGAGCTCCAGCGTGAGAAATTGAGGGAGCAACTTCGTCTCTGAAACTCAAGAGGGTGGAGGCAAGACTTCTATTTTTGTTGACAGGTGCCCCAAGTTTCAGCCCTGAACCCTGACATATCTTCCTTCTCCCAAGTCCTTTTTCTTATTTTTCTTGTTTTGTATTGTTTTGTTTTGGTTTGGTTTGGTTTCTTTTGAGATGGAGTCTCACTCTGTCACCCAGGCTGGAGTGCAGTGGCACCGTCTCAGCTCACTGCAACCTCCACCTTCCAGGCTCAAGCAATTCTCCTGCCTCAGCCTCCCAAGTAGCTGGGTTTACAGGCACACGCCACCACACCCAGCTAATTTTTGTATTTTAGTAGAGACAGGGTTTTGCCATGTTGGCCAGGCTGGTCTCGAACTACTGACCTCAGGCGATCCACCCGCCTCGGCCTCCCAAAGTGCTGGGATTACAGGCATGAGCCACTGTGCCTGGCTTGTTTTGTTTTATTTATTTATGAAACAGAGTCTCACTCTGTCGCCCAGGCTGGAGTGCAGTGGTGGGATCTTGGCTCACTGCAGCCTCCACCTCCTGGGTTCAAGCGATTCTCCTGCCTCAGCTTCCCAAGTAGCTGGGATTACAGGCATGAGCCATCACGCCTGGCTAATTTTTGTATTTTCAGTAGAGATGAGGTTTTGCCATGTTGCTCAGGCTGGTCTCAAACTCAGGCTCAGGCAGTCCCCCCACCTCGGCCTCACAAAGTGCTGGGATTACAGGCGTGAGCCACTGCACCTGGCTGAGACCCAGTCTCGTAAAGAGGAAAAAAATGAAGATGAGGCTCCTCCTCCATGTCCGCCATGGTAGGAGCTCTCCCAGGTTATGAGCAAATCTCTTCTTCCCTGAGCTATCAGGGGTCTCTGCACAGAGTAGCGCTTAGTTCACCCAGTCATGATGCACTGAATATTCTGACTCTCAGGAGCAAAGGCTCCTGGTCTAACCATCATTGGCCCCATCAGCTCTTGGGCTCTCCAACAAGTCTGTTAACTCACCACCTCTCAACAAAACCACTTTTGTTTTTTTTTTTTTTTTGAGATGGTGTCTTCTCTTGTCACCCAGGCTGGAGTGCAGTGGTGCAATCTCGGCTCACTGCAACCTCTGCCTCCTGGGTTCAAGTGATTCTCCTGCCTCAGCCTCCCGAGTAGCTGGGATTACAGGCATGTGCCACCATGCCCAGCTAATTTTTGTATTTTTAGTAGAGACAGGGTTTTCCCATGTTGGAGAAGTTGGTCTCGAACTCCTGACCTCAGGCGATCCACCCGCCTCGGCCTCCTAAAGTGCTGGGATTACAGGCATGAGCCACCACACCCTGCCAAAACCACTTTTTTTTTTTTCGAGACTGAGTTTTGCTCTGTTGCTGGAGTGCAATAGCATGATCTTGGCTCACTGCAACCTCCGCCTCTCGGGTTCAAGCGATTCTCCTGCCTCAGCCTCCCGAGTAGCTGGGATTACAGGCATGCGCCACCATGCTCGGCTAACAAAACCACTTCCTGACTTTGTGACAGCCTTCAAGTTACTAACCTTCTGTTTCTTCACCTGTTTAATGGGGATACGTTTACCTATCTCATGGGAGTGTTGTGAGGGTTAAATGAATTAGATGAGGTAAAGCACGCACAGAATCAGTCCTTGGTGTATGTTGGACCCCTGCCTCTGCCCCTCTGAAGAGGCTGCCTGTAATCCCCTGGCTCTACCACCTTTCTCCCTCACTTTTATTTCCTAGTATTCAACTCCCTGGACATGTCCCGCTCTGTGTCCGTGACGGCAGCAGGGCAGTGCCGCCTCGCCCCGCTGATCCAGGTCATCTTGGACTGCAGCCACCTTTATGACTACACTGTCAAGCTTCTCTTCAAACTCCACTCCTGTGAGTACCGCGGGCCAGATCTTCTTACATGAGATTCAGGCTGGAGGGAGGATCCCAGCCTGAGGATGTCCCCAGAGAAACGCAGTCCTTCTCAGTGCCTTTGGCTGTCTGCTTCTGTTCCAAAAGGCCCCGGAGCTTCTGACCATTGTGAGGATAAAAGAGCAGGGCCCGGGCTTTGGTGACCCCAGTAAAGCCCCTGGCTTGCCACTCTTGCGTCCCAGTGTTACAGGATCTTTGGGGTGTCCGTTTTCTGGCTGGAAACCTCTGGGGCCAGTGGTGCCTTTGCCCGAGTTCTTGTTCGGCATCCAGGAAGAATGAGGTATGCAGAGAAGTGGAGGGTGGACAAGATGAAGAGGAGCTTTATTGAGTATTAGAACAGCTCAGAGGAGACTGCAGTGGGTACCGCTCTCTGTCTGTAGGCAGGTTGTCCTGTCGAGTGTTCAGCTCTCAGCAGAAAAGAGGCCATGGAGTGGGTAGCTCCTCTCTGCAGCTGGTTATCCTAGCATCTCTGCAGGTCTCTGAAGCCTCAGCAGAGAGGGTAGCTCCTCTCTGTAGCTGGTCGTCCCATCTCTGCTCAGCTCTGGCTGAGCTCAGGCCTTTTATGGGCCTCAGAGGGGAGGAAATGCACCCCAATTGGTCCATGGGCAGGCCCGGAAAGGGCACCCCAAGTTCCCACTCCGGTCTGTGGGATTGGCAGCCCAGCCCCCACCGGGGACCCGCCCTTTCACCCAGGAATCTGTCTGCCTCCCGCTGCCATGCATGGCAACAGGGCTCAGCCCCAACTTTGCTCTAAGATCAGAGTGGGTGCCGACAGCAGGGAGAAGCCAGGCAGCGGGAACAGGTTCAGAAGAGGGGAGGGAGAGCCTTCTCAGGCCCTGAAGAGTACAGGGATGCCTGAGTCTGCAGCCGGGGCTGGGGGCAGGTGCGGGGCAGCAGGGCTGCCACCCACTCCATGGAGTGGGAGGCCCAAGTCTGCAGCTGTGTTTTGGGCGGCTGCAGCTGCACCTGGGAAGGTAGGGTTCCTGCCTGCTCCGGACCCTCAAGAGCACAGGGAGGCTCAGATCTGCAGTCACAACTTGGGCGGCTACAGCCCCATCCAGGAGGGTGAGGCTTCTGCCTGTTCCATGGAGTGTGCAGCCCTGGCCATGCCTCCCTGCTGCAGCTGGCATGATGGCAGTGGCAGGCCATCTGGACTGGCAGCTGCCATCACCAGGATGGTCCTCTCTGTCTGCCTCTAGCTTGAGCACGTCACCATTCATCAAGTATGTCGTGTATCCTACGAACAGCACAAATATCAGCAGACCTGGCCTAGACCTACATGAGCTAACATAATGATTTCCAGACCATTTATCTACACAATCCCTTTGTGCAAATGGAATTTTATGGAGAAATATAAATTATAAAACACAGCTGCTCATTAAATGGAGACCTATCCCTTACCTAGCTTCAGTTCCCTGGGGTGCCCTTAGCAGAATATATATAGTTTGGAGGTTCTGGTCTTACAGAAGTTCTTACACTTTTTTTTTTTTTTTTTTTTTTTCTGAGACAGAGTCTCACTCTCTCACCCAGGCTAGAGTGCAATGGCATGATCTCGGCTCACTGCAACCTCTGCCTACCAGGTTCAAGCAATTCTTGTGCCTTAGCCTCCCAAGTAGCTGGGACCACGGGTCTGTGCTGGCACACCCAGCTAATTTTTTGTTGTTGTTGTTTGAATTTTTAGTAGAGATGGGGTTTCCCCATGTTGGCCAGGCTGGTCTCGAACTCCTGGCCTCAAGTGATCCGCCCACCTCAGCCTCCTAAAGTGCTAGGATTACAGGTATGACCCACCACACCCGCCAGTTCTTATACTTTTGTGTCCTTCTGGTTTAAAATGATGTGTCTGGGGTGGGCACTGTGGTTCACGCATGGAATCCCATCACTTTGGGAGGCTGATGCAGGCAGATCGCTTGAGCTCAGGGGTTGGAGACCAGCCTGAGCAACATAGTGAAATCCCTGTCTGTACAAAAAATACAAAAATTAGCCAGGCATGGTGACATGCGCCTGTAGTCCCAGCTACCTGGGAGGCTAAGGCGAGAGGATCGCTTGAGCCCAGAAGGTCAAGGCTACAGTGAGCTGTGTTTGTGCCACTGCCCTCCAGCCTGGGCAACAGAACGAGACCGTGCCTAAAAAAAATAAAATAAACAAAATAAAGTAGTATAAGACAGTATACTCTGTAACTGCGGTTATTGACAAGTAATGAATCTCTTTATTTAGACAGTACAAGGGAAGGGTGTAGCATCGCCTAGATGCTAACCTAGGGTGGTTTTGTGGAAGGGAGATTGGAATTAGCTGCCCGGGGATTAGAAGGGCTTTGCGGCAAGTAGGCCTGCCTGAAGGGAGCTGAGAGGGTGGAGTGGGCCCCCAAGAGAAGGGACCAGCTGCTTAGAGTGCTGAATACAGATGAACTTTTCATTGTTTCCCCTGGAAACTTTTCATTGTTTCCAAGTATTCTGTTGCTCAGTAGAACATCACCACTGCCTTTTTGTAAAATGGGGAGTTAAGCTGGGCATGGTGGTGCACACCTGTAGTCCCAGTTACTTGGGAGGCTGAGGGAGTTATGAGAAGAGACAGGTAATTAAGTGTTTGGGTTTAAAGGCCTTCTTTGAAGGCAGGGCAATACCCAAGACCCACACTGCCTCTGGGCTGAGGAAGGGGTAGGAGGGATACTCTTTACAATACATAGTTTTTAAATTTACTTTATTTATTTATTTATTTTTCTGAAACAGGGTCTCGCTCTGTTGCCCAGGCTGGAGTGCAGTGGCACAATCTCAGCCCACTGCAACCTCCACCTCCCAGGTTCAAGCAATTCTCCTACCTCAGCCTCCCAAGTAGCTGAGATTATAGGTGCCCGCCACCATGCCTGGCTAATTTTTGTATTGTTTTTAGTAGAGACAGGGTTTCATCCTGTTGGCCAGGCTTGTCTCGAACTCCTGAGCTCAAGTGATCCTCCTGCCTCGGCCTCCCAAAGTGCTGGGATTGCAATTGTGAGCCACTGCAGCTGGCCCTCTTTTCTAAAAATAAACATTTATTTTTGTTTTAGATCTACAGAAAAGTTATAAAAATAGTACCGAGAGTTCTCGTATACCCAGTTCCATTTTCCCTTTGTTCGTATATTAGTATGAAACATTTGCCACAACTGGCCGGGCACGGTGGCTCACGCCTGTAATCCCAGCACTTTGGGAGGCCGAGGTGGGCGGATCATGAGGTCAGGAGATCGAGACCATCCTGGCCAACATGGTGAAACCCTGTCTCTACTAAAAATACAAAAAATTAGCCGGGCGTGGTGGCGGGCGCCTGTAGTCCCAGCTACTCAGGAGGCTGAGGCAGCAGAATGGTGTGAGCCCAGGAGGTGGAGCTTGCACTGAGCCGAGATCGTGCCACTGCACTCCAGCCTGGGTGACAGAGCGAGACTCCGTCTCGAGAAAAAAAAAAAAAAAGAAACGTGTCACAACTAATTAACCAGTGTTGATACCTTATTATTAATTAAAGTTCGTACTTAAGGCAGGGTACGGTGACTCACACCTGTAATCCCAGCACTTTGGGAGGTCAAGGCGGGCAGATCACGAGGTCAAGAGATTGAAACCATCCTGGCCAACACGGCGAAACCCTGTATCTGCGAAAAATACAAAAATTAGCGGGGTGTGGTGGCGTGCGCCTGTAGTCCCAGCTGCTTGGGAGCTGAGGCAGGAGAATTGCTTGAACCCGGGAGGCGGAGGTTGTGGTGAGCTGAGATTGTGCCACTGCCCTCCAGCCTGGCAACAGAGTGAGATTCTGTCTCAAAAAAAAAAAAGTTCGTACTTTATTCAGATTGTCACAGTTTTTACCGAATGTCCTTTTCTGCCCCAGAATCTCACCCGGTACATCATGTGACATTTAGTTGTGATGTCTCCTTAGGTTCCTCTTGGCTATGACGTTTCACTTCTCAAACTTCCCTTATTTTTGATGACTTTGACAGTTCTGAGTTTTTTGTAGAATGTTCCTGAATTCTGTTTGCCTGATGTTTTTCTCCTGATTTAACTGGGGTTAAGGGTTCTTGGGAGAAAGATCATTTAGGTCAAGTGCCATATTCATTCACTGTCCACTTCTGCCATTTTTGTTTTGTTTTGTTTTGTTTTAAGACAGGGTCTCGCTCTGTCACCCAGGCTGGAGTGCAGTGGTGCGATTGTAGCTCACTGCAGCCTCAAACTCCTGGGCTTAAAAGATCCTCCCACCTCAACCTCTTGAGTAGCTAAGACTACAGTGCACATCACCACACCTGGCTAATTTTTATTTCTTAATTTTTGTAGAGATGGGGGTCTCACTATGTTGCCCAGGCTGGTCTCAAACTCCTGGGTACAAGCGATGCTCCCCACTCAGCCTCCCAAAGTGCTGGGATTACACGTGGGAGCCACTGCGCCCAGCCATCTTTTGCCATTTCAATAATCACGTTTTATACATGTGTTCCCTGATTTTATCCAATGAATGTATGACCCATTTCCAAATAACAAATTTAAATTTAAACAAATAAAGCAAACACTAAAAGGATTGCTGAGCTGTGATCTACAGCTGCAATATGCAGGTTCACACATCTGAGAGGTTACAGAACCTCAGAGAACTGGCTCTGTAGGGGAGGAGGCTGTCCTAAGAGGTTACTGGTGTGTGCAGTGTCATAGAGTTAGCTACCAACCAAGCCGGGACTGGAACTCAGATCCCAAGCCTCAATCCCTTGTTCTTTTTTTTGACAGAGTCTCACTGTCACCCAGGCTGGAGTGCAGTGGTGCAATCTCAGCTCACTGCAACTTCCGCCTGCTGGGTTCAAGCAATTCTCCTGCCTCACCCTCCCAAGTAGCTGGGATTACAGGCGCATGCCACCACGCCCGGCTAATTTCTGTATTTTTAGTAGAGACATGGTTTCACCATATTGGTCAGGCTGGTCTTGAACTCCTGACCTCAAGTGATTCTCCTGCCTCAGCCTCCCAAAGTGCTGGGATTACATGCATGAGCCACTGCACCTGGCCTTCAATCCTTTGTTCTTTGCCTTCTGACAGCCATCCTCTTGGGCAGGTTCTGTGGATCTCTTCCAGACTAACATCAGCCCTGAGCCTCAACCTAAAACAAATGCAGGCAATAGCTGAGAAAGAACTGCTCCCTCCTGGGCCTGCCATGGTCCAGCCTGCTACTGGGTCAGGTCACCATTTCTTCTCTAGTCCAGGACACAATTTCCACCCTATTGTGCCTGGCATGGCTTGTCCTTCAGGAACTAATTGAAGTGGAAGGATTTGGAGGATAAGTGTCTCCACACTCCTGCTGGTTCCTGCTGGGCTCCCTTGGTTACCAGACTGCGGGACAGCTCTAGGCCAGTCGTGGCCCCTGGCAGTGCTGGCCACATGCCCCAGGGTAGCTGGGCCCCTCCCCCTCGAGAGCCCCGCTGTGGCTTCCCTGCCCTCTGGTCCCCCTCCCCTCTCACACTCTTTCCAATTTCTTCCAGGCCTCCCAGCTGACACCCTGCAAGGCCACCGGGACCGCTTCATGGAGCAGTTTACAAAGTAAGTGGTTCAAGTAACAGGAATGGAGGTGAATTCAAGAGCGCTATAAAATCATTAAGCCATGCAAGAGCACTGTGAGAGGTGGCTGGACACAGTGGTTCATGCCTGTAACCCCAACTCTTTGGGAGGCTGAGGTGGGAGGATCACTTGAGGCCAAGAGTTCGACACCAGGCTGGGCAACATAGCGAGACCCCATCTCTACAGAAAAAAATGTAAAACAAATTAGCTGGGCATGGTGGTATGCACCTGTGATCCCAGCCACTTGAGAGGCTGAGGCAGGAGGATGGCCTGAGCCTAGGAGTCCGAGGCTGCAGTGAGCTATGATTGTGCCACTGGACTTCAGTCTATGTGACAAAGTGAGACCCTGTCTCTAAAAAAAAATTTTTTTTAAATACTTGTGGGGGTGAGGTTATCTTCGGGCTGGAGTGCAATGGCACGATCTCGGCTCACTGCAACCTCCGCCTCCTGGGTTCAAGTGATTCTCCTGCATCAGCCTCTCGAGTAGCTGAGACTACAGGCACACACCACCACGCCCAGCTAATTTTTGTATTTTTAGTAGAGATGGGGTTTCACCATGTTGGCCAGGATGGTCTCGATCTCTTGACCTTGTGATCTGCCCACCTCAGCCTCCCAAAGTGTTGGGATTACAGGCGTGAGCCACTGCACCCGACCTGAGGTCATCTTCATTCTAAGGTGATAAAGTGACAGAAAATAGCTCAGACAGAGGCAAATCTACCTATAGCTAGGGTAACTATTGGTTATCTAATAAATCCCATAGAAGCATATAGAAGAAAGAGATTTCATCCATTCATTAGTTGCCTGCTTATGCCCCAGACTTCATCCTCTTCTCTTTTCCGTCTCCCTAAGTTCTGGTCTTATAGCATTTATAGACTGATAACCCCTAAATATGCATCTCCAGCCAGACCTTACTTCTGAATGCCAGCCTCTTGTCCCCAATTTGACATCTGTATAGCATACTTAAATCTCAAACTGTACTTTAGGTTTTCTCAAAAAAAAAAAAAAAAAAAAAAAAAAACCTTTCTCTCTCCATTCTGTTTTTGTTTGTTTGTTTTTGTTTTTGTTTTTGAGACAGAGTCTCGCTCTGTCACCCAGGCTTGAGTGCGGTGGTGTGATCTTGGCTTACTGCAACCTCAGCCTCCCCATCTCCAGTGATTCTCCTGCCTCAGCCTCTTCAGTAGCTAGGATTACAGGCGCCCACCACCATGCCCGACTAATTTTTGTATTTTTAGTAGAGACAGGATTTCACCATGTTGGCCGGGCTGGTCTGGAACTCCTGACCTCAAGTGATCTGCCTCCCAAAGTGATGGGATTACAGGCGCGAGTCACTGTGCCCAGCCCCTCCCCATTCTTTTCTATCTCAACAAATACTGCCATCATCCATTTAGGCCAGAGATCTGGAAGTCACCATTTTCCTCATCCCCCATGTCCAATCCACTAGCAGGTTTGGTTGATACCCTACAAATATGACCTGCTTCTGAGGTGGGATGGGAGACTGGACTCTGGAGGCAGGGCTTGGGCATCGGACCAAATTAAGGACAAGTAAAACAGGGAAAGGGCGGAAGCACCTCTGCATAAGACACACCCACCAGTGTGCAGTGACAGTTTACCATTGCTATGGCAACATCCGGAAGTTAGCGCCCCTTTCCATGGCAATAACCTGACAATCCGGAATTTACCACTTTTTTCTAGAAATTTCTGCATAATCTGCCCCTTAATTTACATATAATTAAAAGTGGGTATAAATGTAACAGCTGCTATTCTGGGCTTACTGCGTATGGGGTAGCCCTGCGCTGCAAGGAACAGGACCTCCACTGCTGGCTGTGCACTGCCGCCTCAATAAAAGTTGCTAACACCAGCCGGGTGCAGTGGCTCATGCCTGTAATCCCAGCACTTTGGGAGGCCGAAGTGGGCAGATCACTTGAGGTCAGGAGTTCAAGACCAGCCTGGCCAACATGGTGAAACCCCGTCTCTACTAAAAAATTAGCAGGGCATGGTGGTGCACACCTGTAATCCCAGCTACTCGGGAGGCTGAGGCAGAAGAATCACTTGAACCCAGGAGGTGGAGGTTGCAGTGAGCCAAGATCACATCACTGCACTCAGGCCTGGGCGTCAGAATGAGATTCCATCTCAAAACAAAAACAAAAACAAAAGATCTTTACTTAGGCTGGGTGCAGTGGCTCACACCTGTAATCCCAGCACTTTGGGAGGCCGAAGCAAGTGGATCGCTTGAGGTCAGGAGTTTGAGAGCAGCCTGGCTAACATGATGAAACCCTGTCTCTACTGTAAATACAAAAATTAGCCCTGTAATCCCAGCTACTCAGGAGGCTGAGGCAGGAGAATTGCTTGAACTCAGGTGGCAGAGGTTGCAGTGAGCTGAGATCATGCCACTGCACTACAGCTTGGGCAACAGAGCAAGACTCCATCCAAAAAAAAAGAAGGAAAGGAGGGGAGGGGAGGTGAAACCAGGCAAAAGGGAAGGATAATAGAGTGAGAGTTGGGAGGACAGAGGGGGCTGAGAAGGGCCTCCTGACTTAGCTGTGTAAAAGTGCACTCTCTTGTTTTTCCTGTTAATTTCCTCACCCTTGACCATAACTCCCAAATGCCAAGTTTCAGCTTCTCTGCCTGGTTCCCCAGGAGCAAGCGAAGGACAAGTGTGTGGTTGTACCCACCTCCTGGTACCCCTGTTCCATTTGAGAAGCTGAGTACATATTCTGTGATGAATGGCTTCTTTAGTCCAAGGAGACAGGCCCTGAGGCTGATTTCCTGGAATGTCAAATTCCGGTAGCTTGTGAAAGCAGTTGAGCCTATTACTGTTGGCTCCAAACCAGCAAGATGGGGATGTGTGGTCAGGTGATTTCATTTCCTTTCATTTGCTTCTAGCTTATAAAAACATCTCCCCTGAGTAGCCACTTTGCTGTTCCACACAGACACGGCTGCTGTCTGAGATCTCACTGTCCTTGAATTCAGGGGAAGCAGCAGTGATGTCACAGAGACAGAGACAGGCCTAAGTCTTGGGATCTGACAGGCTGTAACGAGACCCTGGGGGTTTTGTTTATTGGACTAAGCTGGAGAAAGTTCATTGTTGCAGGCCAAAGGATTTAAGGCCCATGTACCCCTTTCATCTCAGAATAGATGTAGTTAACTCCAGCTACTCAGGAGGCTGAGGTGGGAGGATCGCTTGAGCCCAGGAGGTTGAGATTGCAGCAAGCCTTGATCATTCCACTGCACTTCAGCCTGGGTGACACAGCAAGACCTTGTCTCTAAAAAAACTAAAATAGGCCAAGCATGGTGGCTCTCGCCTATAATCCCAGCACTTTGGAAGGCCAAGGTGGGTAGATGGCTTGAGCCCAGGAGTTTGAGACCAGCCTGGACAACATAGAGAGACCCCATCTTTATCAAAAACACAAAAAAATTAGCCAGGTGTGGTGGCACACACCTGTACTCCCAGCTACTTGGAGGCTGAGGTGAGAGGATCCCTTGGGCCCAGGGAGGTCAAGGCTGCAGTGAGCTATGATTTTGCCACTATACTCCAGCCTGGGCGACAGACTAAGACCCAATCTCAAAAAAATATTTACAAATAGGCAGGGCACATTGGCTCACGCCTATAACCCCAACATTTTGGGAGGCCGAGACGGGCGGATCACCTGAGGTCGGGAGTTCGAAACCAGCCTGACCAACATGGAGAAACCCCATCTCTACTAAAAATACAAAATTACCCAGGCATGATGGCACATGCTTGTAATCCCAGCAACTCAGCAGGCTGAGGCAGGAGAATCCCTTGAACCTGGAAGGTGGAGCTTGCAGTGAGCCAAGATCGCGCCATTGCACTCCAGCCTGGGCAAAAAGAGCGACACTCCATCTCAAAAAATAAATAAACAAAATAAAAATGAAGAATATGTAAGTCTGGATCCTCTCAGGTTTCTTGGTCTTCAGTGTTTAGATTCAAAATAGAGATTTGAGAATGAGAAAAAGATGTTGATTTTGCCAGATGTGGTGGCTCATGCCTGTAATCCCAGCACTTTGGGAGGCCAAGGCAGTAGGATTGCTTGAAGCCAGGAGTTTGAGACCAGCCTGGGCAACACAGCAAGAGCCTGTTTCTACCAAAAAATTAAAAATTAGCCAGGCATGGTGGTGCATCCCTGTAGTTCTAGCTACTCAGGAGGCTGAGGCAGAAGACTGCTTGAGCCCAGGAATTCAAGGCTGCAATGAGCTCTGATTGCACCACTGCACTCTAGCCTGGGTGACAGAGCAAGACCCTGCCTCTACAAAAAGAGAGAGAGAGAAAAAAAAAATATTGGTTTCTTCATGTGCATATCCACCCAAGATTAGGACATAGTACCAAACGATTGTAATTCTCCAAGTGTTTATTGAACGGCTGCCCTGTCCCTGGCATTATGGGAAACAGCTCAGCGGAGCTCAGTCCCCACTTCCCAGGAACTTATAATCTTAATTGTGGAGAGAACAAATAGTCCAAAAACAAAGAGAAGTAATGAAAGAAGAGAGCTACCTTTGTAGTAAAATTCCCTTCCCTTTTCCTATGGTTAGTTGGCTTATCCTCAGAGAAAGTCAATTTCTTTTAATGTTACTCTAAACCAAACCCTCCTCGGAAGTTAAATCTGCAAAATAACAACATGTGTTCTACAGCAATGAAGAAATTAGCTTTTTGATCATCTACTCTTCCAAAGGATTTGTAGCATGAATTACTCTTTCCTCACCAGCAGGTCACTGAGGACCAGCTTTAAATAATCCTCCTCTGCAGCATCATCATTGAATCCCAGCACCATGGAGTTTATCTCCTTGACAGCCTGTGCCTTTGGGCTGGGGAGGGGGCAGGAAAGCCAGGTGGCTGCTCTGTCCCCTACATGGGGCTGATGAAGACACCCAGCAGCCCTCAGGTCCTTCTCCACCCCTAGGTTGAAAGATCTGTTCTACCGCTCCAGCAACCTGCAGTACTTCAAGCGGCTCATTCAGATCCCCCAGCTGCCTGAGGTAAGCATGCCCAACCACACACCCTCGGCACTGCAGAGGCCCCAAGTACCCTCTTAAGGGCCGGCGGGGCCTGGCAAGCAAGCACTATTTGAGGATGTGTCTCCATCTTCAGAACCCACCCAACTTCCTGCGAGCCTCAGCCCTGTCAGAACATATCAGCCCTGTGGTGGTGATCCCTGCAGAGGCCTCATCCCCCGACAGCGAGCCAGTCCTAGAGAAGGATGACCTCATGGACATGGATGCCTCTCAGCAGGTGAGGACCACTTGGGAGAGAAACTTGGCCTTTCCTCTCACCTGCAAGTACAGGGGCGAGGCTGGTGGAGACCCTGGCCAAAGCCCATTGACTCTAACCAGGTTCAGGCTTCTCTTCATTCACCTAGCACCAACCTAGGCTGAGCATCCTGCTCTGTGGCTCCCAGAAGGGTCATAAATGGGTGCAGTGGCTCACAGCTGTAATCCCAACACTTTGCAAGGCCAAGGTGGGAAGACTGCTTGAGGCCAGTTCAAGACCAGCCTGGGCAACATAGTAAGGCCCCCATCTTTACAAAATTAGCCAGATGTGGTGGCACATACCTGTGGTCCCAGCTATGTGGGAAGCTGAGATGGGAGGATCACTTGAGCCTGGGAGGCCAAGGCTACAGTGAGCTGTTATCATGCCACTGCACTCCAGCCTAGGCAAGAGAACAAGAACCAGGCCCTAAAAATATAAATACATAAAATTAAAATAAAAAATTACCCAGGTATGGTGGCACACACCTATACTTCCAGCTACTCAGGAGGCTGAAACAGGAGGATCACTTGAGCCAGGAGTTGGAGGCTGCAGTGAGCTATGATTGCACCACTGTACTCTAGCCTGGGCAGTAGAGCGAGAACCTGTCTCGAAAAAATTAAAAAAATTAAACAGGTCTGAACCGTTTAATTCGAGAAAGGGGGCATTCTCCCATATCACTCAACTGACCCACACACAGAATTCTCTGGCTCTCTGACTTATTCTCACTCCTTTTTGGTCAACCACAGAATTTATTTGACAACAAGTTTGATGACATCTTTGGCAGTTCATTCAGCAGTGATCCCTTCAATTTCAACAGTCAAAATGGTGTGAACAAGGATGAGAAGTGAGTCCAAGCTGGGTTCAAGCAGATGGTTCAGGAGCTAAGTTAAGCCATGGTCTGCCTCAAAACACTAACCAAAGAGGAATTCTTAATGATACTGGGGCTTCTTAGATACAGAACATCTTGAAGGGTTGGGGGCAATGGCTCATGCCTGTAATCCCAACATGTGGGAAGGATGAGGCAGGAGGATTTTTTAAGGCCAGGAGTTTAAGACCAAGCTTGGGCAACATAGCAAGATCCCATCTTTATTAAATAAAAGTAAAAAAATTAGCTGGGCAGGTGGTACACACCTGTAGTCCCAGTAACTCAGGAGGCTGAAGTGGGAAGATCATTTGAGCCTGGGATATCAAGGCTGCAGTGAGCTATGATCGTGCCACTACACTTCAGCCTGGGCGACAAAGCCAGACTGTCTCTAAAACAAAACCGAAAACACACACAAAAAAGGAATGTCTTGACCCTCAAATATTGGCCCCTTTAATCTCAGAAGAAAATCAATAACCATGGATTTATGAGTATTAGATTAGTATCTGGTAACATTTAGAGTATAATTTATGGCATTTCAAAGAATTGTCCCCAAATTAATACCAGCTTTTAATTTCCTCCCCTGAGCTCACAATTAAAAACAGAGGGATAGAAGCACTATGGAAGCAAACTCATTCCCCTTCTCTTCCCAGGGACCACTTAATTGAGCGACTATACAGAGAGATCAGTGGATTGAAGGCACAGCTAGAAAACATGAAGACTGAGGTATAACTTGGATCTGCTCTGCCTTTGCGCTTCACCAAAACACGGTAGATTTGAATGTTAAATTTGCATCACACTGGCCAGGCACAGTGGCTCACACCTGTAATCCTAGCACTTTGGGAGGCCAAGGCAGGAGGATTACCTGAGGTCGGGAGTTCGAGACCAGCCTGGGCAACAGGGTGAAACCCCCGTCTCCAATAAAAATGCAATAATTAGCCGGGTGTGTTGGCAGGCACCTGTAATCCCAGCTACTCGGGAAGCCGAGGCATGAGAATTGCTTGAACTTGGGAGGCAGAGGTTGCAGTGAACTGAGATCGTGTCACTGCACTCCAGCCTGGGCGATAGAACAAGACTCTGTCTCAAAAAAAAAAAAAAAAAATTGCATCAGCTAGACAGTTTTTGGACCACATCCTTAGGGTAGGTTAATTAGTAGAAACAAGCCAGGCGTGGTGGTGCGCACCTGTGATCCCAGCTACTCAGGAGGCTGAGGTAGGAGGATCACTCAAGCCCAGGAGTTTTGAATCCAGCCTGGGCAACATAGCGAGACCTGTGTCTCTAAAACCAAATAAAAACTGGTAGAAATGCTAAATCCAAAAGAACCAGGTCTTCCCGTGTTCTCTGTCATATTGCATTTCCATTTTACATGCCATGAGGACAGCATTTAGGCCAGGCCCAGTATCCATGTGATTGATACCCAGAGATGACCTTGGTCCCCACGAGGCTGAGAAGCTGTGGAGAACAAGACCAGACCTTCTCACATGGCGATAAGGAGAGATTGGTTTGCCGGGCACAGTGGCTCACGCCTGTAACCCCAGCACTTTGGAAGGCTCAGGCAGAAGGATCACTTGAGCCCAGCAGTTCAAGACTACCTTGGGCAACATAGCAAGACCCCATCTCTACAAAAAACTTTTTAAAAATTAGCTGGGCATGGTGGTGCATACCTGTAATGCCAGCTACTTGGGAGGCTGAAGCTAGAGGATCTCTTGAGCCCAGGAGGTTGAGGCTGCAGTGAGCCATAATCACCTCACTGCACTCCAGTCTAGGTGATAGTGATACCCTGTCCCTCCCCTCCCCCAACCGCCAAAAAAAAAAGAGAAGAGACAGCTGTGAGCAATGTTGGTGTTATATTAACAACCGCCCCTCACAGTGGCTGGTCAGGTGACTTTACCCACAGGGACAGCCACTGCTACCCCCAGCCACTCTAAAGAGGACCACAATTCCCCGGCCATCATCCCCTGTTATTGTTGTTGATTGAGGGGCTCCTAATGACCAGATGGTCCAACCCTCCTGGGACGTGGAGAGTTGACTTAGGGGAATCGGGTATTTACTTGGAAGCATGGTAGGACCCGCTTCTCCGGCCCATGCCCGTGACCCGTGGCAGTGGGCGGTTGGCCTCATGACCGGAGTCCCCCCACAGAGCCAGCGGGTTGTGCTGCAGCTGAAGGGCCACGTCAGCGAGCTGGAAGCAGAGCTGGCCGAGCAGCAGCACCTGCGGCAGCAGGCGGCCGACGACTGTGAATTCCTGCGGGCAGAACTGGACGAGCTCAGGAGGCAGCGGGAGGACACCGAGAAGGCTCAGCGGAGCCTGTCTGAGATAGAAAGTGAGCAGTGGGTGGGGGCGGGGGCGGGCCCCGGGGGCAGGCGCGGGCAGCAGAGCCCAGCTGGACTCAGGATGCGGCACAGAGGCTGGGTGGGGGAGACCCAGACTGTCTTTCTAGAAACA
Source organism: Pan paniscus (assembly GCF_029289425.2). Taxonomy (NCBI): domain Eukaryota; kingdom Metazoa; phylum Chordata; class Mammalia; order Primates; family Hominidae; genus Pan; species Pan paniscus. The sequence continues at coordinate 94,394,103 of NC_073255.2, forward strand.
GCTAGGAATGACAGCTCTTAGCCTCAGTCCAGAGGGCGGGTTTGAGTCCTGCAGGCACAAAGCTGTGTGTGAGGCACCGCTGAGCACAGAGATGGGAAATACAGAAGACAGCACTGAAGTGCTTGCCCTGGGCAGTGGATACTAAGGGAGAAGGAGAGAGGATTGAGGTCCTAACAAAGAAATTGACATAAAAGCTGAGGGCACAGTGGCACATGCCTGTAATCCTAGCACTCTGGGAGGCCAGGATGGAAGGATTGCTTGAGGCCAGGAGTTCAAGACCAACCCGGGCAACATAGCAAGACCCCATCTCTAGAAAAAATAAAAAAGATTAGCCGGGCATGGTGGCACGTGCCTGTAGTCCCGGCTACTCTTGAGGCTGAGACAGGAGGATCGCTTGAGCCCAGGAATTCAAGGCTGCAGTGAGCTGATTGCACCACTGCACTCCGGCCTCTGCAACAGAGAGCCTTGTCTCTAAAAAATTTCAAATAAATTTTTTAAAAAGCTGAAAGCCCCCATAGAATAAATGCCATGTATGTAAGTGCTGAAGAGGCATGAATCCCTGGCTTGATTATTTATTTGTTTTATTTTTTTGAGGTGGAGTCTCACTCTGTTGCCCAGGCTGGAATGCAGTGGTGTGATCTGGGCTCACTGCAACCTCTACCTCCCAGGTTTAAGTGATTGTCCTGCCTCAGCCTCCCGAGTAGCTGGGATTACAGGCACACACCACCATGTCCAGCTGATTTTTGTATTTATAGTAGAGATGGGGTTTCACCATGTTGGTCAGGCTGGTCTTGAACTCCTGACCTCAGGTGATCCACCCACCTTGGCCTCCCAAAGTGCTGGGATTATAGGCATGAGCCACCTCGCTTGGCCCCTGGCTTGATTTTTAACTAGTTGAATTCTTTTTAAAGATGACTTCCTGGAGAAGTTTGTGTAAGTAGGACTTTCAAGGGAGAAAAGCATATATGCATTCCTAAATCAAAGGAAGATCTTTGGCCGGGCACAGTGGCTCATGCCTATAATCCCACTGAGGTGGGAGGATCACCTGAGCCCAGGAGTTTGAAACCAGCCTGGAAAACATAGTGAGACCCTGTCTCTACAAAAATTAGCCGGGTGTGGTGGCGTGTGCCCATGAACCCAGCTACTCAGGAGACTGGGGTGGGAGGATGACTTGAGCCCAAGGAGGTCGAGGCTGCAGTGAGCAATGATTGTGCCACTGCACCCCAGCCTGGGTGACAGAGCAAGACTGTCTCAAAACAAAACAAGGAGGACCTTCTAGGGACCCTGGCTCATTGCAAGGAAGGCAAGGGTCCCTGCTAGGTTAGACTCCTCACCTTGGTCCTTTACAATACAGGGAAAGCTCAAGCCAATGAACAGCGATATAGCAAGCTAAAGGAGAAGTACAGCGAGCTGGTTCAGAACCACGCTGACCTGCTGCGGAAGGTAAGACCCTCAGCCCCTGTCACCATCCTGCAGGCCCTGCACCTCTAGGGAGAGAGCGGCTCAGGCCTGTGGCTTCCCCGGGGCCAGCAACCCCTACATTGATCTCTAACGCATTGCCGTCATCTCGGGAACCACACCTTTTCAGGCTTCCTTGCCTCTGTGTCTTGGGCTGTGTCCTGGGTGCCAATCCCATGTAGGTCACCCACCTTCTTTATTATTTTGTAAATATTTGAGCATCAAGCATCTGAAGGTGATGGCTCTGTTCCGGCTGTGGGTAGGAAAGTGATTCCCGTGTCTGACTCTAGGGCGCGCACAGCCTGAGTATGATTGTCCTAGCAGGAGGATGTCCTCTAAGTCTGGGATCTCCTGGGTCAAGACACTGTTCTTCTTTTGCAGAATGCAGAGGTGACCAAACAGGTGTCCATGGCCAGACAAGCCCAGGTAGATTTGGAACGAGAGAAAAAAGAGCTGGAGGATTCGTTGGAGCGCATCAGTGACCAGGGCCAGCGGAAGGTGAGTGGGACGAGGAGCACTCGGGAAATGAGGGAGGGGGCTGTTGAGTTGGTGGCGGGGGCTTTGTGGCCTTCTGCTCCATGGGCAGTTCTGTGGGTCAGTTGGCATCACACAGCAGGGAGCACACCATGGTGGCCACACAGAACAGCAAAACACCGTCACCAGTGCATACACGAAGTAATGGAAGGACCCAAGTTGCCTGGGGTTAATCAGCAAAGGCTTTCCAAGGATGAGGCTGGTGGAGAGTTTGAGGAAAGGAAAACACATGGGTAGCAGAGAGAGAGGGATGAGCGTTTTTTTGTTTTTGTTTTTTGTTTGTTTTTTGAGATGGCAGTAATCCCAGGACTTTGGGAGGCTGGGGGGGGGGGGGGGTGCGGATCACCAAGTCAGGAGTTCGAGACCAGCCTGGCCAATATGGTGAAACCCCATCTCTACTAAAAATACAAAAGTTAGCCAGGTGTGATGGCATGTGCCCGTAGTCCCAGCTGCTTGGGAGGCTGAGGCACGAGAATCTCTTGAACCTTGGAGGTGGAGGTTGCAGTGAGCTGAGACTGCACCACTGCACTCCAGCCTGGGCAACAACAGCGAGACTCCATCTCAAAAATAAATAAATAAATAAATAAATAATAAAAAATCCTTCCTTGACATTCCACATTTTCAGTACACTCTGGGGTCTTGCCTCCTCCTCCCAAACCCTGCACTTTTTTTGGGGGGTGTAACTTACATACAGTAGAGTTTACAGATCTCTTGTTGATCGCTTGGGACATTTTTACATTTTTATATTCTTTGTCACTGCCACCCAGATCAGAGTCCGTCTGTTTTTCTTCTCTTTCAGACTCAAGAACAGCTGGAAGTTCTAGAGAGCTTGAAGCAGGAACTTGCCACAAGCCAACGGGAGCTTCAGGTTCTGCAAGGCAGCCTGGAAACTTCTGCCCAGGTAAATACCTCCTTTTTTTTTTTTTTTTTTTTTTTTTTTTTTTTTTTTTTTTTGGAGATAGAGTCTTCTTCTGTCACTCAGGTTGGAATGCAGTGGTGCGATCGCAGCTCACTGCAGCCTCCACCTCCCTGGGCTCAGGTGATCCTCCCCACTTAGCCCCCCGAGTAACTGGGACTACAGGCACATACCCCTACACCTGGCTAGTTTTCGTAGTTTCTTTGGTAGAGACGGGGTTTCACTATGTTGCCCAGGCTGGTCTCGAACTGCAGGGCTCAAGTGATCCTCCCACCTCAGCCTCCTAAAGTGCTGGGATTACAGACATGAGCCTTCATGCCCGGCCTCCTTTCTTGCCCCACCCCTGGCTTTGGCGTTGCTGTCATCCACCATCCTTGGCCTGGCCAAGTCAGCCCCCACTGCAATCAGTGTGTCCCCGGGAGGGAATCAGAGTGGCAGGTTAAAGAGCCATCACCTTCCCAGTCCTTGCAACCCGGTGGTGGGTTGGACCTCTGGGAAGTAGGGACTGTTTAACTCAACCAGCGTCTCCCTCTTTCCTTGTGGTCACCTTTGCAGTCAGAAGCAAACTGGGCAGCCCAGTTCGCCGAGGTAGAGAAGGAGCGGGACAGCCTGGTGAGTGGCGCAGCTCATAGGGAGGAGGAATTATCTGCTCTTCGGAAAGAACTGCAGGACACTCAGCTCAAACTGGCCAGCACAGAGGCAAGTCACGGACACGGACACGAGCGAGCACCTGTGAATTCCCACCGAGGGCCTCTGCGCATGCACGGAGGCTGGGAGGACCCCGGGGCTGCTGAGAAGGGGTTTGGGGCCTTGGCCTGATTGTGCAGACATTCTGTAGGTGTAATGCCAGCAGGCCCTGCATTGCCTGCAGAGTCCATGAGGGAAAGCAAACTGCTGTCTTTTTTGTATGAAAAGAGAAGTTTGGCATCTCCTCCCAGCCATGAGAAGCGGGCGCAGTGATCCATCCCCACAGCCTCTGTGGGCAGCCGCACATCGTGGGCAGCCGCACATCCTGTGCACACAGTTAAAGCGCCTTTCTCTGTCTCAGGCTTACTGGCTTGGACCTCGTTGGCCATGACTTGAGCTAAGATGCTAAGAGCCCCAGCCAGGTCATCCTGCTCAGGTTCATTATGGAGTCTAGGGCAGACTCTCACTTCCCTGGACCATTTTTAGGAATCTATGTGCCAGCTTGCCAAAGACCAACGAAAAATGCTTCTGGTGGGGTCCAGGAAGGCTGCGGAGCAGGTGATACAAGACGCCCTGAACCAGCTTGAAGAACCTCCTCTCATCAGCTGCGCTGGGTCTGCAGGTACACTTGCAATTGTCCAGCTGGCAGGGGCCAGGTCCTTACAGCCTGAGACTCTGTTGATGTAGAATCTCATGTGAGACTTAGCTCAGGGGCTCTCAGCCCAGCAGCATGTCAGCATTACCTTAGGGGTGCCCAGGCTCCCATCCTAGATCAGTTACATGTGGAAACTCTATGCATTAGTGCCTATACACTAGTATTTTAGTATTTTCTTCCCCCCCCAACCCTTTTTGAGATAGGGTCTTACTCTGTTGCTCAGGCTACAGTGCAGTGCCGTGGCTCACTGCAACCTCCGCTTCCTGGGCTCACACAATCCTCCCCACTCATTCTCCCAAGTAGCTGGGACTACAGGCATGCAACACCACGCCCAGCTAATTTTTGGTTTCGGTTTGTTGCTCAGACTGGTCTTGAAGACCTGGGCTCAGGCTATCCACCCACCTTGGCCTCCCAAAGTGCTGGGATTACAGGCATGAGCCACCATGCCTGGCCTTGGCTAATTTTTTAATTTTTGGTAGAGACGAGGTCTCACTCTATTGCCCAGGATGGTCCCAAACTTCTGAACTCCCACCTTGGCCTCTCAAAGTGCTGGAATTACAGGCATGAGACACCACGCCAGGCCCAGCAGTAGTATTTTCTAAAGCCCCCAGGTGTGATAGCCACTGTTTTAGACAGTGGGTCACACTGATAAAACACCCACCAGGAGCAGACAATTCTGTTTCTCTAAAGAAAAAACTATGGTCTGAATCAAGAGGTGATTACTCATGAACTTCACGTCTAGGCAGGAAGCTTACCCACTAGGTAAGCTCCTCCATTCAGTGCTTAATTAACGAGGATGAAGCCAGCTATGAGAACTTGCTCTGACCTTGCCCTGTGTTCCCTCTCACAGATCACCTCCTCTCCACGGTCACATCCATTTCCAGCTGCATCGAGCAACTGGAGAAAAGCTGGAGCCAGTATCTGGCCTGCCCAGAAGGTAAGAATGGCCAAGGACAGTCTCTGTCGGCTAGTGATGGCCAGACAGGGTTCAGAAGCACCTGAATGCGGGGATAGTGACAGGTCCCTCTGCATCAAGAAAGGCATGTAGGCAACTCATACAAGAAAGGCATGTAGGCAACTCATAAAACGGGAGGAGAGGGTATGAAAGTGTCACCATCAACCAGACCTGAGAAACTTCTCTTTCCAATCCTGGCAGACATCAGTGGACTTCTCCATTCCATAACCCTGCTGGCCCACTTGACCAGCGACGCCATTGCTCATGGTGCCACCACCTGCCTCAGAGCCCCACCTGAGCCTGCCGACTGTGAGTACCGGGGCATGAGGGGCTGTTCATGGACCAGGGGAGCAGGGGGCCTTTAAAAGTCTCTGTTGGGCCGGGCGCAGTGGCTCATGCCTGTAACTCCAGCACTTTGGGAGGCTGAGGCGGGCAGATCACTTGAGGTCGGGAGTTCAAGAACAGCCTGGCCAACATGGCAAAACCCCATCTCTACTAAAGATACAAAAACGATGGGCCAGATGCAATGGTTCACGCCTGTAATCGCCGTAACACTTTGGGAGGACGAGGTGGGCAGATCACCTGAGGTCAGGAGTTCGAGACCAACCTGGCCAACATGGCGAAACCCCGTCAATACTAAAAATACAAAAATTAGCCGGGCATGGTGGCGCACCGGTAATCCCAGCTACTTGGGAGGCCGAGGCAGGAGAATCGCTTGAACTCAGGAGGTGGAGTTTGCAGTGAGCCGAGATGGCGCCACTGCACTCCAGCCTGGGCAACAAGAGCGAGACTCCATCTCAAAAAAAAAGTGTCTATTGCCTTGTATCTCCAGCACTGACCGAGGCCTGTAAGCAGTATGGCAGGGAAACCCTCGCCTACCTGGCCTCCCTGGAGGAAGAGGGAAGCCTTGAGAATGCCAACAGCACAGCCATGAGGAACTGCCTGAGCAAGATCAAGGCCATCGGCGAGGTACTTGGAGTAGTATCATTGAGGAGCATTGTTATTTTTCTGGGTGTGCATGCTGGTGAATGGCCAGGGAATCGGTGATGTTCTGAGCTAGTTCTTTCTGCACTTAGAACTTGATTCTAGAAAGAGATTGTTAACATTGGAAAATCTGGCCGGGTGCAGTGATTTATGCGTGTAATCCCAGCACTTTGGGAGGCTGAGTCAGGAGGATCACTTGAGGCTAGACGGGATGGCTCACGCCTGTAATCCCAGCACTTTGGGAGGCTGAGGTGGGCAGATCACTTGAGGTCAAGAGCTAGAGACCAGCCTGGCCAACAGGGTGAAACCCTGTCTCTACTAAAAATACAAAAATCAACCCAGCATAGTGGTGCATGCCTATAATCCCAGGTACTGGGAGGTGGAGTCAAGAGAATTGCTTGAACCCAGGAGGTGGAGGTTGCAGTGCACTGAGATCATGCCATTGCACTCCAGCCTGGGCATAAGAGTGAGATCTATCTCAAAAAAAAAAAAAAAAAATAGGATCACTTGATCCCAGAAGTTTGAGACAGGCCCAGGCAACAAAATGAGACCCTGTCTCTTTAAAAATTAAAAAAAAAAATTTAAAAAGGAAAAACCTCCTGAAGGACTTTCCAGCTATATTTAATTCACTGGCTGTTAGCTGAGAATCTACTATGTTGTCATCATTACACTAAGCAATATCAAAGAAGTATAGGCAGCTCCCCTGTCTCTGAGGATTTTTATCTACGTGGGCAGGTAATACCCAAAATGGAAATAACACTGTGTTCATTCATTTACTAAAGATGTAGTGCCGAGCATGGTGGCTCACACCTGTAATCCCTACACTTTGGGAGGCCGAGGCAGGAGGATCTCTTGAGGCCAGGAGTTCAATATCAGCCTAGGCAACATAGTGAGACCCTGTCTCTACAAAATAAAATTTTAAAAAAAAATTAGACAGGCGTGATGTCACGCACCTGTAGTCCCAGCTACTTGGGAGGCTGAGGCAGGAGGATCGCTTGAGCCCAGGATTTGGAGGCCACAGTGAGCTATGATTGTGCCACTGCACTCCAGCCTAGGCAACAGAGTGAGACCCTGCCTCTGCTATAAATAAATATGTCCTGGATACCAGAAATTGGGTTAAGTATATATAGGGACAGGGAAGACATGGACTCTATGGAAAAGAAAAATAAGAAAACCATTTCTATGCAGTACAGTTTTTTTTCATTTTTTCCCCAGTGTTATGAATTGGAATATATTGGATAAGATACAAGGATAGGGCCAGGCACGGTGGCTCACGCCTGTAATCCCAACATTTTGGGAGGCCAAGGCAGGTGGATCACCTGAGGTCAGGAGTTCTAGACCAGCCTGGCCAACATGGCAAAACCCCGTCTCTACTAAAAATACAAAAAATTAGCCAGGCGTGATGGTAGGCGCCTGTAATCCCAGCTACTTAGGAGGCTGGGGCAGGAGAATCACTTGAACCTGGGAGGCTGAGGTTGCAATGAGCTAAGATCGTGCCTTTGCACTCCAACCTGGGTAACAGGAGCAAAACTCCACTCAAAAAATAAATAAAAAATAAAAGCCATGAGGATAGAATGTCTAATTGGAGTTCCAGAAGAAGATAATAAAAAGACCACACCCAGCCAAGGTGGGTGGATCAATTGAGGCCAGGAATTTGAGACCAGCCTGGGCAACTTAGTGGCGCCCTGTCTCTACAACAAATTTAAAAATTGGCCGGATGTGATGGTGAGCACTTTTGGTCCCAGCTACTCAGGAGGCTGAGGCAGGAGGATCACCTAAGCCTGGGAGCTCAAGACTGCAGTGAACCGTGTACTCTGCAGTGAATTGCAGAGTGTACTCTGCAGAGTGGTTCACCTGCAGTGAACCACTGTACTCCAGCCTGGGTGACAGAGTAAGACCCTGTCTCTAAAAAGAAAAAATAAAAAGATCAGGGCCAGGTGTGGTGGCTCACGCCTGTAATCCCAGCACTTTGGGAGGCTGAGGTGGGTGGATCACTTGAGGCCAGGAGTTTGAGACCAGCCTGGCCAATGTAGTGAAACTCCATCTCTATTAAAAATACAAAATTAGCCAGGTGTGGTGGCTAATTTTGTAATCCCAGCACATACCTGTAATCCCAGCTACTTGAGAGGCTGAGGCAGGATAATCCTTTGAGCCTGGGAGGCGGAGGCTGCAGTGAGCCGAGATTGCACCACTGCACTCCAGCCTGGGTGACAGAGTGAGACACTGCCTCAAAAAAAAAAAAAAAAAAAAAATTATCATCTACATCTTTGCCTCCCTAAATAATAGAGTTAGTTTCACATGATATAGACTACAGGTAAATGGAGTCCTACTGTATATATTCTTCTACAACTCGCTTTTTCACTCCACATTCTGTGAGATTAATCCAAGAAGATAAATTCATTTTCACTGCTCTCTCATTATCTATTGTGTGAATATCGCTTAATTCATCCGTCTGTTCTCTTGGTGATGGACACTTGGGTTATTTCCAGTTTGGGTTGTTATTAATTTGCCCCTATGATCATATATGTACACATGTCAGTTTCTCTACAGTATATACGTAGAATCAGAATTACTAGGTATTAGGATGAATCTCACACATAGAATGTTGAGTGAAAAATCAAGTCATGGAAAAATATATACAGTAGGATTCCTTTTATATAAAGACTCAAACATTCAAACTTAATAGGGCTGCATCTATGTGGAGTTAAAAAATAATAATAATAAGACAGGCCAGGCATAGTGGCACATGTCTGAAAATCCCAGCACTTTGGGAGGCCGGAGCGGGAGGATCACTTGAGGCCAGGAGTTTGATACAGCCTGGGCTACAAAGCAAGACTCTGACTCTACAAAAAAGTTTAAAAGTTAGCAGAGCCTAGTGGTGTGTGCCCGTTGTCCCAGCTACTCAGGAGGCTGAGGCAGGGAGGATCACTTGAGCCCAGGAGTGGGAGGCTGCAGTGAGCTATGATCGCACCACTGCACTCTAGCCTGGGCAACAGGCTTTTATGTTTTGTCTTTAAAAAATAAAAATAAAATAAGACACAACAACCACTCTCTTGAATTCTGTGTCTCTTGGGGTAGAAGGCAGGGAGTAAGGGAGATAGAATCAGGGCACATACAAGTTCAAATAGGATTCCAAAGGTATTGATGTTTCTTACAGCATTCCTTAAGTTTTAAGTTGGGTGGTGGATAACATGCGTCTTTATTCTTATCCTTTGAACCATTCATATATATTTTATACCTTAGTATGTATAACACATCATGTTTTAAAAATCATAGGCTTTGCTGTTTGTCAGACCTTAGTTCAAATCCCTGCCCTGCCATTTGTTACCATAACTGTGGTCAAGACGTTCTACCTCTGATCCCTGGCTTCCTATCTGCACAGTAGGAATAATACCCGCCTCATATGATCACTGTGGAAGCAAAGTTAAGTCAGGGTCAAAGTGGAAGGTATCATCTGTATTTGAAAAAGTTGTAGGCCAGGTATAGTAATTCAATCCCAGCACATTGGGAGGCCAAGACAGGAGGATCACTTGAGCCCAGGAATTCAAGACCAGCCTGGGCAACATAGTGAGACCCCATCTCTATTAAAAAAAAAAAACACAATTATCTGGGCTTGGTGGTGCACCTCTGTACTCCCAGCTACTCTGGTGGTAGAGGTGGGAGAATTGCTTGAGCATGGAAGGTCGAGGCTGCAGTGAGCTATGATCATGCCACTGCACTCCATCTCTGGTGACAGGGCAAGACTGTGTCTCAAAAAAATAAAAAATTAGGGCCAGGCTTGGTGGCTTACACCTGTAATCCCAGCACTTTGGGAGGCTGAGGCAGGAGGATTACCTGAGGTCAGGAGTTTGAGACCAGCCTGGGCAAAATAGTGAAACCCATCTCTACTAAAAATATAAAAATTAGCTGGGCATGGTGGTGCAAACCTGCAATCCCAGCTACTTGGGAGGCTGAGGCAGGATAATCCCTTGAGCCCGGGAGGCGGAGGCTGCAGTGAGCCGAGATTGTGCCACTGTACTCCAGCCTGGGCAACAGATTGAGACTCTGTCTCAAAAAAAAAAAAAAAAAAGAAAAGAAAAGAAAAGAAAGAAAGCAAAAGAAAAAGAAAAATTGTAAAAAAATACCTCCTGTGTAGCTAGTACAATTGACACTGCACAACTAAGGGACTGGGGTCTTAGTGGTGGCGGAATGGCCTTGCAGGGGGAGGCAGTGATGGCATTCTGGAAGGAGGTGGATCCTGAGTGAGGAGGAGCATGAGGTTCCAGAGTTCGTGTCACAGAGAGGACAAGATGCGGTCTGCAAAAGACCCCCCCACAACCCCTGTGGCTTGCAGAAGGTGTTTGCTGGGTGGCCTCCTGCCTTGCCATCTTGTAAGGGTTACAGATGGCAGAGGAGAAGAGACAGGAGGCCCCAAGGTCAGTTCAGCCTTTGTGATGTGTTCACAGGAGCTCCTGCCCAGGGGCCTGGACATCAAGCAAGAGGAGCTGGGGGACCTGGTGGACAAGGAGATGGCGGCCACTTCAGCTGCTATTGAAACTGCCACGGCCAGAATAGAGGTAGGAGGTTCCTGCAGGATCGCCTGAAATGATGCCTTTGCAACTGCCCTTCTGCAACACTGCTCATTAGACATGTCACAGTCGTTCATTAAGGCCATGGCAACCCCCTAAGACAGAAACCAGAATTTGCCAGGCAGAGTGGCTCATGCCTGTAACCCCAGCACCTTGGGAGGATCACTTGAGTCCAGGAGTTTGAGACCAGCCTGGACATCATAGCAAGACCCCATCTCTACAAAAGATAAAATAATTAGCTGGGCATGGTGGTGCATGCTTATAGTCCCAGCTACTCCAGAGGCTGCAGGAGGATCACTTGAGCCCAGGAATTGGAGGCTACAGTGAGCCATGATTGCACCACTGCACTCTAGCCTGGGTGAGAGAGTGAGACCCTGTCTGTAAAAATGTTTTTAAATTATAAAAAAAAAAAAAAGAGACCAAAATCTGAACTCGCTCGTTTTTCTGAGTGATAGAAAATGAGAAGGTCCTCACGAGAGAAGGTCCGCATGAGAGAAGGTGATTAGTTTCCTCAAGAATCAGATACTTTGGTGTCAGAATATCCTGGGTTCTGGCCAGGTGTGGTGGCTCACGCCTGTATTCCCAGCACTTTGGGAGGCCGAGGCAGGCAGATCATGAGGTCAGGAGTTTGAGACCAGCCTGGACAACATGGTGAAACCCGGTCTCTACTAAACATACAAAAATTAGCTGGGCATGGTGGCGCGTGCCTGTAATCCCAGCCACTCGGAAGGCTGAGGCAGGAGAATCACTTGAACCCAGGAGGCGGAGGTTGCAGTGAGCCGAGATCGTACCGCTCACTCCAGCCTGGGTGACAGAGTGAGACTCCATCTCAAAACAAAACAAAATGACACGGATCACAGAGCCAGCCCACTGCAGCTGCACTCTCCCTGAATAGGTTAGAGTCTGGATTCTTTTCTGACTCTCTCAAGAATGTGGGCAGGGACTTGGGGACTTCCAGATTCAGGTTTCCCAGCTACCACACGATGTTGGACTGAAAGTATAGTAAGACATTAGTGGATCCTTAATATTCAAGGCACATTTAGAAACCATGCTTCTTTTTCACAGGAGATGCTCAGCAAATCCCGAGCAGGAGACACAGGAGTCAAATTGGAGGTGAATGAAAGGTCGGTCTGAGCGGCATGGTGGGACCTAGGGGAGCAGGATCTGTCTTCCTGACATTGGTCTATACTTTGCATACTTATTAGGGAATTAGAGGAGAGCAGTAGCAGCCACGGGGAAGGGCTGAGTTGATGTAATCATCAATAACAGTATTAATGATGACAGCAATATTGCTGTTTCACTATAGAAGAAAAGAAACCCCGGGCCGGCGCGGTAGCTCCCGCCTGTAATCCCAGCACTTTGGGAGGCTGAGGAGGGAGGATCACCTGAGGTCGGGAGTTCGAGACCAGCCCGCCCAATGTGGTGAAAAGTCGTCTTTAGTAAAAATACAAAAATTAGCCAGGCGTGCTGGTGCATGCATGTAATCCCAGCTACTTTGGAGGCTGAGGCAGGAGAATCACTTGAACCCGGGAGGTGGAGGTTGCAGTGAGCCAAGATTGTGCCTCTGCACTCTAGCCTGGGCGACAGAGCAAGACTCTGTCTCAAAAAAGAAGAAAAGAAGTCCTAGGAATCACAGTTTCACTATTCCTTACGATGGAGACCCATAATTAGATCTCTCTCACTCCCCAGCCTCTCCTTCGGTGCCTCCCCGCAGAATGTTCCAGCAACCTCAGCACCCTTCTTACCTCCCTTTCCCATTCCAAGCTTGCCTTTGGCTAGGAGTGGGGAAGAGAACCGTCGTGTTCATTGATCTTGGATCTTGATCTCAGTGTATCCTCGACTTGTTTGTTTGGCAGGATCCTTGGTTGCTGTACCAGCCTCATGCAAGCTATTCAGGTGCTCATCGTGGCCTCTAAGGACCTCCAGAGAGAGATTGTGGAGAGCGGCAGGGTGAGTGTGGGTGTGGGCCCTGGGCAGGAAGAGGAGGCATTGGTGACAGACTCCCGCTCCAACGGACTCTGTGATGCTGCCGTCTTACTCTGTGTGTCCACCTGAGCACAGAGCAGCCACTCCTGTAGATATCAGCAGAGGCCCTGGGGAGAAGTCAGAGCTCCAGGACCTCCCCAGAGGGTGGCCAGGCATGTGTCCCAACTCCAGCTCCCTTCGCACAGGCAGACATTGTTGGAACTTGCTGTGGGAGCCCTTTTTACATTGCAAACCTGGGTACTCTGAGGGGGACATGAGGACTTTTGCAAAAGAAGCAGATCCTGAATGCCAACTTGAGACTGGCTTTTCTCAGGGAGTTCGGCCTAATCTGTTTCTGACAGCAGAGTCAACTCACCCTTACAAATAGACTCTGCTGTCAGCCTCTTATCAACGCACCACTTCGTGGTCTCACACCTTTGCTGGGATTATCATCATCTTGTTTTTTTCTCATTTCCCCATATGCCGCCGCAGCTTGGGAGGCGTAAGTCCAGGGGAGGGGTTAATGAGGCTGAGAACGGTGCCATAAAGCAAGCAGCCAGGCCTGCTTTGCTGGTGCCTTTTATCTTCCTGAGAGCTGATGTTTTCTGTTTCTAAAATAGAAAGATGGACTGGACAAGGATTATCTGCAGATTCTCAGACTATCAGACACTTCCAAAGCATAAAAACATTTTTCAAATCCAAGTAGAAATATTTTTTTTTTAATGTATTCACTGTGTAGTCTCCTTTTTTTGGCAAATCGCAAAGAGTGGCTAGACTCTTTTCAGATCATAACTTATTCATATGAGAATATTTATTCTTATGTATACAATACAGAAATGTCATGGTATGGTAGAAATGCTACAGGCTTTGGAGTCAGAAAAGCCCAAGATTTACTTCCATTTATTTCCTGCATGACCTTGGGAAAAGTCTTTTTGTTTGTTGTTTTGTTGTTTTGGGTTTTTTGTTTGCTTGTTTGTTTGTTTTTGAGACTGAGTCTCGCTCTGTCGCCAGGCTAGAATGCAGTGGTGCAATCTCGGCTCACTGCAACCTCTGCCTCCTGGGTTCAAGTGATTCTCCTGCCTCAGCCTCCCGAGTAGCTGGGATTACAGGCACACACCACGCCCAGCTAATTTTTGTATTTTTAGTAGAGACGGAGTTTCACCATGTTAGACAGGATGGTCTCAATCTCTTGACCTCATGATCTGCCTGCCTTGGCCTCGCAAAGTGCTGGGATTACAGGCGTGAACCACCGCGCCCAGCCAGGGTTTTGTTTTGTTTTGTTTGAGGCAGAATCTCGCTCTGTTGCTCAGGCTAGATTGCAGTGACGCGATCTCGGCTCACTGCAACCTCTGCCTCCTAGGTTCAAGTGATTGTCCTGCCTCAGCCTCCTGAGTAGCTGGGATCACAGGCACCCACCACCACACCTAGCTAATTTTTGTATTTTTAATAGAGACAGGGTTTCACCATTTTGCCCAAGCTGGTCTTGAACTCCTGACCTCAAGTGATCCACCTGCCTCAGCCTCCCAAAGTGCTGGGATTACAGGCGAGCGCCACTGCACCCAGCTGGAAAAGTCATTTTGGTCTCTGAATCTTCTTCTTTTTTGTAAAATGGGAATACTAATGCTTATGTCTCAGAGTTACTATGAGGATGATTTGGGATAATATATGTATAAAAGCACCTGCCGTATAGTACATGCTCAATAAAAGGTGGCTATTACTATTTTTTATTTCCCTAGGGTACAGCATCCCCTAAAGAGTTTTATGCCAAGAACTCTCGATGGACAGAAGGACTCATCTCAGCCTCCAAGGCTGTGGGCTGGGGAGCCACTGTCATGGTGTAAGTATCCATTGGTACCAAGGCTCCTCCCATGACCCCTCTTCCATTGATCCACTCCAAACAATAGCTAAGGAGGGGAAAAAAAATCTGTCCCTTAGAAATAAACTATTGATCAGGAAGTCAATAGGACCGAGTTTACAAGGGAGCCTGGCTCTCCCAGGGGACACAGGGCAGGCAGCCTCCCCTCCCTGTTTAGCCAAGGGCGATGGGGTGGTCTGGAGGTGGGATTGTGGAGGAGTTGCAGCTCATTTGCCCGTAACCTAGTCCCTCTTGTCGTTTTCCATCAGGGATGCAGCTGATCTGGTGGTACAAGGCAGAGGGAAATTTGAGGAGCTAATGGTGTGTTCTCATGAAATTGCTGCTAGCACAGCCCAGCTTGTGGCTGCATCCAAGGTAGGACCTGGCTGGACCTCCTAGGACGCTGGAAGGCCTGGTTAGAGAGTACTAGGCTAGGTTAAAGAGTACTTGGCTGCGTTAGGCAGTACTTGGCTGAGTTAGAGAGTACTTGGCCAGGTTAGATGGCACTTGGCTAGGTTAGACTGTACTTGGCTAGGTTAAAGAGTACTAAGGGGTTAGAGAGTACTTGGCTAGGTTAGATGGTACTTGGCTGGGTTAGAGAATACTAAGGGATTAGAGAATACTTGGCTACGTTAGATAGTACTTGGCTAGGTTACAGAGTACTTGGCTAGGTTAGATGGTACTTGGTTAGGTTAGATGTACTTGGCTAGGTTAGAGACTACTTAGGAGTTAGAGAGTACTTGGCTAGGTTAGATAGTACTTGGATGATGGGATGGAACTGGCCCTGAGAACAAATGATTTATCCAGGGCTCAGGTGGATTCGATTCCAAATAAAAATTCACCCTGTTAAGGGTCCCATACTATCCTCTTACAGAGGCTTTTTTTTTTTTTTTTTTGGAGACAGAGCCTTGCTCTGTCACCCAGGCTGGAGTGCAGTGGCGTGATCTCAGCTCACTGCAACCTCTGCCTCCCAGGTTCAAGTGATTCTCCTGACTCAGCCTCCCGAGTAGCTGGGACTACAGACAAGTGCCACCATGCCCAGCTAATTTTTTGTATTTTTAGTGGAGATGGGGTTTCACCGCGTTAGCCAGGATGGCCTCGATCTCCTGACCTTGTGATCCACCCACCTCAGCCTCCCAAAGTGCTGGGATTACAGGCGTGAGCCACCACACCTGGCCTTAGAGGCCTTTCATGTGACAGCAAGGAATGTCTGTACCCAGTCTGTACCCAGGTGTGCCACACATGTCCCTCGTGGCTTTCCTCACATCTGTTACAAGTGGCCTTAGAGAGTCCCAGCAATGCCAACTTCCGATTAGCAGTCCTGGCATTCAAGAAACACTCGAATAAGGAATAGGTTGGCATCATAAACAGGTTACCTGACTTGGCTGTGAGATTCTACAACCCCTCTTTATTAGTGTTCAAATTTGAATCAGGCCAGGCACGATGGCTCACTCCTGTAATCCCAGCACTTTTAGGAGGCCTGAGGTCGGGAGTTCAAGACCAGCCTGGCCAACATGGTGAAATCCAGTTTCTACTAAAAACACAAAAAATTAGCCGGGCGTGGTGGCGGGCACTTGTAATCCCAGCTGCTTGGGAGGCTGAGGCAGGAGAATTGCTTGAACCTGGGAGGTGGAGGTTGCAGTGAGCTAAGATCATGCCATTGCACTCCAGCCTGAGCAACAAGAGCAAACTCTGTCTAAAAAAAAATTATTTTTTGAATCAATATCATCAATGCCCCCAACTGATTCTCATGTAAAGTGTGCCCCAAATCCTTTTTAAGAGTTTCACAGTATCCCAGAGTGTTCTTTCTTTGTCCTTATTTCTTGTCATCCCAAATTGGTTTCCACAACTGGGCACATTGTCCAAATAAGTGATAATGCTTAGAGTTTGGGATCCACCAAGCAAAGAAGCCAGGAATAACTTTTTATATGATAGATATGTCAGGAGCTGACTATAGTCAGCAGATTTTGAGAAGCTGATTGGTGATTGCCGTTTGGCCCACATGTGTTTGCTAAGAACCATCAGAGCAATTATCTGATTCAGTCCTTGTTGCTCTAGGTGTTGTATGAACCTAAATCCGCTTTGTCCTGGTAGGTGAAAGCTGATAAGGACAGCCCCAACCTAGCCCAGCTGCAGCAGGCCTCTCGGGGAGTGAACCAGGCCACTGCCGGCGTTGTGGCCTCAACCATTTCTGGCAAATCACAGATCGAAGAGACAGGTAGCCTTTCCAAAGGGACCCTTTTCTTATCCACCCTGTTGAGCTCTTCTCTGCATCCTTCCCTGTGATCCCAACCAAATCCCACAGGACTGTGTCTAAATTCTTTCATATTTTTCATCTTTTTATTTTATTTTTTCTTTATTTCTGTTTTTGAGACAGGGTCTCACTCTGTCGCCCAGGCTGGAGTGCAGTGGTACCATCTCTGCTCACTGCAACCTCCACCTCCCTGGTTCACACGATTCTCCTGCCTCAGCTTCCCGAGTAGCTAGGATTACAGGCGCCCGCCACCATGCCTGGCTAATTTTTGTATTTTTAGTAGAGACGGGGTTTCACCATGTTAGCCAAGCTGGTCTCGAACCCCTCACCTCAGGTGATCTGCCCACCTTGGCCTCCCAAAGTTTGCTGGGATTATAGGTGTGAGCCACCGCGCTCTGCCATTTTTTTTTCTTTTTTTAGATGGAGTCTTTCTCTTGTTGCCCAGGCTGGAGTGCAATGGCGCAATCTTGGCTCACTGCAACCTCCGCCTCCAGGGTTCAAGTGATTCTCCTGCCTTAGCCTCCCAAGTAGCTGGAATTACAGGCGCCCACCGCTGCACCCAGCTAATTTTTGTATTTTTAGTAAAGACGGGGTTTCACCATGTTGGCCAGGCTGGTCTCAAACTCCTGACCTCATGATCCACCCACCTCAGCCTCCCAAAGAGCTAGGATTACAGGAGTGAGCCACCGTTGTCCGGCCCCCTCAGTTACTTTCATGCAGTGTTGACAAATGGCAATCCAGGCGTTTCCACAGAGCATTGGCATTGGCTGCCTCTCAGGTGCCAGTCAGCCAGGGTAGAATTTGACGAGACCTTCTTGTTTCCATCCTTGCAGACAACATGGACTTCTCAAGCATGACGCTGACACAGATCAAACGCCAAGAGATGGATTCTCAGGTGAGAGCTCCATCTGTAAGTCTAGATAGCCTCTATTGCCTAGACATGGACTCTGAATATTATTCCCATGGAGAAAAGCCAGAGGGAAATGAACACAGGTGCACCTACTAACCCAAGACTGAATGTAAATCTTGCCGGAAGAAACAGTGGAGGTAGAGAAGGTGATTAGTGAATCACCTTGTTTTTTTTTTGTTTGTCTTGTTTTGTTTTTTTTCTTTTTTGAGACGGAGTCTCGTCCTGTCGCCCAGGCTGGAGTGCAGTGGCGTGATCTCGGCTCACCGCACTCTCCACCTCCCAGGTTCAAGCAATTCTTCTACTTCAACCTCCCAAGTAGCTGGGATTACAGACGTGCATCACCACACCTAGCTAATTTTTTTTTTTTTTTTTTTGAGACGGAGTCTTGCTCTGTCGCCCAGGCTGGAGTGCAGTGGTGTGATCTCGGCTCACTGCAAGCTCCCTCTCTCAGGTTCAAGCCATTCTCCTGCCTCAGCCTCTCTGAGTAGCTGGAACTACAGGCACCCACCACCATGCCTGGCTAATTTTTTGTATTTTTAGTAGAGACAGGGTTTCACCGTGTTAGCCAGGATGGTCTCGATCTCCTGACCTCGTGATCTGCCTGCCTTGGCCTCCCAAACTGCTGGGATTACAAGCGTGAGCCACCGTGCCCGGCCTTAATTTTTTATTTTTAATAGAGATAAGGTTTCACCATGCTGGCCAGGCTGGTCTCAAACTCCTGACCTTGTGATCTGCCCACCTGGGCCTTCCAAAGTGCTGGGATTACAGGCGTGAGCCACTGGCCCTTTTTTTTTTTTTAAATAAGATAGAGATGGGGTCTTACTATGTTGCCCAGGCTGGTCTCAACTCCTGGCCTCACACAACCCTCCTGCCTCAGCCTCCCAAAGGGCTGGGATTACAGGCGTGAGCCACCACGCCCAGCCAAGATCAGACTCTTAACTCTTGCCCACTATTCTTGGACTAACGTTCCTCTGCATGTTATCCAGTATCTCTTAGTATCCACAAACTTAATAGTCTTACTATAAACACTGTTTTAGACTTCTGGTATGAATTATTTGTGTATGACTTTTAGTTTTAAAAGAGAAAATCCTTTTAACTCATCAAAAGCAATGCCATTATTTCTCTCTGTTGTTCTATAAAGTCATATCATGTAAAATAGGTATCAGCGAGATCCTTTAAAAAAAAATTGACATAGTTTTTCTAGAATAACTGGTCATCAGTCTTGGGGTGAATTTCAAATTGGAATTGTTAAAGTACTCCAAGATGTGTCACTCAGCATTTTTTTTTCTTTTTTTGAGTCAGGGCCTTGCTCTGTTCCCCAGGCTGGAGTGCAGTGGTGTGATCACAGCTCACTGCAGCCTCAAACTCCTGGGCTCAGGCGGATCCTCCCACCTCAGCCTCCTGAGTAGCTGGGACTACAGGTACACACCACCATGCCCAGCTAATTTTTCCTTCTTTTTTTTTTTTTTTTTGAGACCGAGTCTTGCTCTGTTGCCTAGGCTGGAGTGAGTACAATGGCACGATCTTGGTTCACTGCAACCTCCGCCTTCCAGGTTCAAGCGATTCTCCTACCTCAGCCTCCAAAGTAGCTGGGATTACAGACATGCACCACCACACCTGGCTAATTTTGTATATTTTTAGTAGAGACGGGGTTTCATCATGTTGGTCAGGCTAGTCTCAAACTCCTGACCCCAGGTGATCCACCCACGTTGGCCTCCTAAAGTGCTGGGATTATGGGCATAAGCCACCATGCCCGGCCAGCAAATATTCCTTGAATTAAGAAATAAAATAAATTACATTAATGAGAAGTAGAGCTAGACAAGATCACCCTTTCCTTTATAGTAAGATTTTCCAGGCTTTTTCCTGTAGCAGTAATAAGCGTAAGTTGCACAAATACCTGAAAGATATCAGAACCATCATATTTGCTTCCTACCTGGGTTTCTAGGGAACTGGGATTGAAGAAGGGTTACAACTAGATTGGTACTCACCATACAGTTAGGCTAAACATTAGAGTTGTTTTTAGATAGTGATTTCTCAGAGGAACAGAAGATAAGCCCACCTACCATTTAGGCATTTGTAAAGCATCATTCACTTCCAGTAGAAGATCACAGTGAGTAAAGCATAAGAGCTACTGGGATAGATAAATGAATGGGAGAATGGAAAAATTAGAGCAAAGAAGAGAATTGAAATTGAGGGCCAGATAAAGTATGGAAACAGGGT
The DNA here is from genome assembly GCF_029289425.2 of Pan paniscus. Taxonomy (NCBI): domain Eukaryota; kingdom Metazoa; phylum Chordata; class Mammalia; order Primates; family Hominidae; genus Pan; species Pan paniscus. The sequence continues at coordinate 94,414,064 of NC_073255.2, forward strand.
GAATAATATGGAAGAAGAGGAATTCACAATGCAGCAGAAAGGGAGTAATCAAAATAAGATAGATGTAGGCTGGGCATGGTGTTTCATGCCTGTAATCTCAGCACTTTGGGAGGCCAAGACAGGAGGATCTCTTGAGGCCAGGAGTTCACTACCAGCCTGGGCAGCAGAACAAGACCCCATCTCTATAAAAAAATAAATAAAAATTAAATCCCTGAGAGCTGATTAAGAGAAAATCCCACTTACTTTCCCTTACAGGTTAGGGTGCTAGAGCTAGAAAATGAATTGCAGAAGGAGCGTCAAAAACTGGGAGAGCTTCGGAAAAAGCACTACGAGCTTGCTGGTGTTGCTGAGGGCTGGGAAGAAGGTAAGCTGACTCCAAGGATGGGCACTAACCCGCAGCAGGGAGGGGAAGCTGTGTGGCCAGGGCCTTCCCCTAGAATGGAATAGAACAAGGAACCCACCAGATCGGTGGCTTCTTCCTTCTCTTCTCTCCTCATGGAACCTGTTTTCTCTTCTGTTGTAAATAACCTTTAAGCCTAACTTTGGGTGAAGTTATGGTGATTTGAAAGCTTTTGTTGTCACCTTTTAAGACCTAAACATTGATCATAACTCACTCACTGCCATTCCCTCCCAGGCCCAGCTAGCCTTACCAACTCCCTGGGAATTTAGTTTCTGGCCAGCAGAGAGTTGAAAAATGAATAAATAGTGGTCAGTCGAGATCTGGCAGACAGGGACAAGTGAATTACAAGGTTCTGTCTATCTAGAGCCAGTGAAGGGCAACAATTGCCAAAAGACAGAAGGGATCAGGTGCTAGGCCGGGCGTGGTGGCTCACGCCTATAATCCCAGCACTTTGGGAGGCCGAGGCGGGCGGATCACGAGGTCAGGAGATCGAGACCATCCTGGCTAACACGGTGAAACCCCGTCTCTACTAAAAATACAAAAAATTAGCCTGGCATGGTGGTGGGCACCTGTAGTCCCAGCTACTCAGGAGGCTGAGGCAGGAGAATGGCGTGAACCTGGGAGGCGGAGCTTGCAGTGAGCCGAGATCACGCCACTGCACTCCAGCCTGGGCGACAGAGCGAGACTCCATCTCAAAAAAAAAAAAAAAAAAAAAGAAGGGATCAGGTGCTGAGAAATGGAGTGGCATGGAGTCACATTCAGCCTGCCAGCCCAGAGACTTGCCATCCATCACCTCGAGTCTATATGTTGTTGTCTGCATGTCGAAAGCAGTCAACTTGATCACAGCCAAGATTGTTCACTCTTAGTGGACTCGACTGACTCTGGGCACCAACCATAGACAGATCCTAGTCATTCCTAGACACAAAACTTGGAGACTATGTGATTACACCATGGTTATAATTATAATGTATTTTTGAGCCCCCATGGTGGCAGGTTTTGTTGGTTAAGTGAATGAATGCATTCATGAGTGCTTTGCAACATAAATTATCATTGTCTTTTAGGAACAGAGGCATCTCCACCTACACTGCAAGAAGTGGTAACCGAAAAAGAATAGAGCCAAACCAACACCCCATATGTCAGTGTAAATCCTTGTTACCTATCTCGTGTGTGTTATTTCCCCAGCCACAGGCCAAATCCTTGGAGTCCCAGGGGCAGCCACACCACTGCCATTACCCAGTGCCGAGGACATGCATGACACTTCCAAAGACTCCCTCCATAGCGACACCCTTTCTGTTTGGACCCATGGTCATCTCTGTTCTTTCCCCGCCTCCCTAGTTAGCATCCAGGCTGGCCAGTGCTGCCCATGAGCAAGCCTAGGTACAAAGAGGGGTGGTGGGGGGCAGAGCCACTCAACAGAGAGGACCAACATCCAGTCCTGCTGACTATTTGACCCCCACAACAATGAGTATCCTTAATAGAGGGGCTGCTTGTTGTTTGTTGACAGCTTGGAAAGGGAAGATCTTATGCCTTTTCTTTTCTGTTTTCTTCTCAGTCTTTTCGGTTTCATCATTTGCACAAACTTGTGAGCATCAGAGGGCTGATGGATTCCAAACCAGGACACTACCCTGAGATCTGCACAGTCAGAAGGACGGCAGGAGTGTCCTGGCTGTGAATGCCAAAGCCATTCTCCCCCTCTTTGGGCAGTGCCATGGATTTCCACTGCTTCTTATGGTGGTTGGTTGGGTTTTTTGTTTTTTTTTTTTTTTTAAGTTTCACTCACATAGCCAACTCTCCCAAAGGGCACACCCCTGGGGCTGAGTCTCCAGGGCCCCCCCACTGTGGTAGCTTCAGCGATGGTGCTGCCCAGGCCTCTCGGTGCTCCATCTCCGCCTCCACACTGACCAAGTGCTGGCCCACCCAGTCCATGCTCCAGGGTCAGGCGGAGCTGCTGAGTGACAGCTTTCCTCAAAAAGCAGAAGGAGAGTGAGTGCCTTTCCCTCCTAAAGTTGAATCCCGGCGGAAAGCCTCTGTCCACCTTTACAAGGGAGAAGACAACAGAAAGAGGGACAAGAGGGTTCACACAGCCCAGTTCCCGTGACCAGGCTCAAAAACTTGATCACATGCTTGAATGGAGCTGGTGAGATCAACAACACTACTTCCCTGCCGGAATGAACTGTCCGTGAATGGTCTCTGTCAAGCGGGCCATCTCCCTTGGCCCAGAGAAGGAGTGTGGGAGTGATTCCCAACTCCTTTCTGCAGACATCTGCCTTGGCATCCTCTTGAATAGGAAGATCGTTCCACCTTCTACGCAATTGACAAACCTGGAAGATCAGATGCAATTGCTCCCATCAGGAAAGAACCCTATACTTGGTTTGCTACCCTTAGTATTTATTACTAACCTCCCTTAAGCAGCAACAGCCTACAAAGAGATGCTTGGAGCAATCAGGACTTCAGGTGTGACTCTAGCAAGGCTCATCTTTCTGCCCGGCTACATCAGCCTTCAAGAATCAGAAGAAAGGCCAAGGTGCTGGACTGTTACTGACTTGGATCCCAAAGCAAGGAGATCATTTGGAGCTCTTGGGTCAGAGAAAATGAGAAAGGACAGAGCCAGCGGCTCCAACTCCTTTCAGCCACATGCCCCAGGCTCTCGCTGCCCTGTGGACAGGATGAGGACAGAGGGCACATGAACAGCTTGCCAGGGATGGGTAGCCCAACAGCACTTTTCCTCTTCTAGATGGACCCCAGCATTTAAGTGACCTTCTGATCTTGGAAAAACAGCGTCTTCCTTCTTTATCTATAGCAACTCATTGGTGGTAGCCATCAAGCACTTCCCAGGATCTGCTCCAACAGAATATTGCTAGGTTTTGCTACATGACGGGTTGTGAGACTTCTGTTTGATCACTGTGAACCAACCCCCATCTCCCTAGCCCACCCCCCTCCCCAACTCCCTCTCTGTGCATTTTCTAAGTGGGACATTCAAAAAACTCTCTCCCAGGACCTCGGATGACCATACTCAGACGTGTGACCTCCATACTGGGCTAAGGAAGTATCAGCACTAGAAATTGGGCAGTCTTAATGTTGAATGCTGCTTTCTGCTTAGTATTTTTTTGATTCAAGGCTCAGAAGGAATGGTGCGTGGCTTCCCTGTCCCAGTTGTGGCAACTAAACCATCAGTGTGTTCTTGATGCGGGTCAACATTTCCAAAAGTGGCTAGTCCTCACTTCTAGATCTCAGCCATTCTAACTCATATGTTCCCAATTACCAAGGGGTGGCCGGGCACAGTGGCTCACGCCTGTAATCCCAGCACTTTGAGAGGCTGAGGTGGTTGGATCACCTGAGGTCAGGAGTTCGAGACCAGCCTGTCCAACATGGTGAAACCCCCATCTCTACTAAAAATACCAAAAATTAGCCGAGCGTAGTGACGGGTGCCCATAATCCCAGCTACTCAGGAGGCTGAGACAGGAGAATCACCTGAACCCCAGAGGCAGAGGTTGCAGTGAGCTGAGATCACGCCATTGTACTCCAGCCTGGACAACAAGAGCAAAACTCCGTCTCAAAAAAAAAAAAAAATTACAAATGGGGCAAACAGTCTAGTGTAATGGATTAAATTAAGATTCTCTGCCCAGCTGGGCACAGTGGCACATGCCTGTAATCCCAGAACTTTGGGAGGCCAAGACAGGATGATTGCTTGAGCTCAGGAGTTTGAGACCAGGCTGGGCATCATAGCAAGACCTCATCTCTACTAAAATTCAAAAACAAAATTAGCCGGGCATGATGATGCATGCCTGTAGTCTCAGCTAGTTGGGGAGCTAAGGTGGGAGAATTGCTTGAGCTTGGGAAGTCGAGGCTGCAGTCAGCCCTGATTGTGCCACTGCACTCCGGCCTGGGTGACAGAGTGAGACCCTGTCTCAAAAAAAAAAAAAAAAAAAAATTCTGTGTCAGAGCCCAGCCCAGGAGTTTGAGGCTGCAATGAGCCATGATTTCCCACTGCACTCCAGCCTGAGTGACAGAGCGAGACTCCATCTCTTTAAAAACAAACAAAAAATTATCTGAATGATCCTGTCTCTAAAAAGAAGCCACAGAAATGTTTAAAAACTTCATCGACTTAGCCTGAGTCATAACGGTTAAGAAAGCACTTAAACAGAAGCAGAGGCTAATTCAGTGTCACATGAGGAAGTAGCTGTCAGATGTCACATAATTACTTTCATAATAGCTCAGATTAGAATGGCTACCCCATTCTCTAGACAAAATCAAATTGTCCTATTGTGACTCTTCTAAAAATGAAGATGAAGAGGTATTTACTGACACACCTTGGATTAAAACGGGAATCACATCTTAAAGCTAAAAATGAACCTGCAAGCCTTCTAAATGAGTCACCGAGCATCACTAGTGACAAGTCTCGGGTGAGCGTAAATGGGTCATGACAAGATGGGACAGCAACAAAATCATGGCTTAGGATCGACAAGAAGTTAAAAAACAGCTACATCTGTTACTTAAGTTTATAAGACAGTGCCCTGAGACCTCTAGAGAAAAGATGTTTGTTTACTTAAGAGAAAGAGGCCAGACATGGTGTCTCACGCGTTTAATCCCAGCACTTTGGGAGGCAGGGGCGGGTGGATCACCTGAGGTCAGGAGTTCAAGACTAGCCTGGCCAACATGGTGAAACCCCGTCTCTACTAAAAATACAAAAATTAGCCGGGCATGGTGGCAGGCGCCTATAATCCCAGCTACTGGGGAGGCTGAGGCAGGATAATCACTTGAACCCCGGGGACAGAGGTTGTAGTGAGCCAAGATCGCACCACTGCACTCCAGCCTGGGTCACAGAGTGAGACTCCATCTCAAAAAAAAAAAAAGAGAGAGAGAGAGAGAAAGAAATAGAAGAGAAGAGCCATCTTGGCAGGGTTATTTTATATCTGAGCAAGGAGTTTAAATGAGACTAGTTTAGATTGTCTGCTGATGCAGCCGTCCGTAGCAGTACCCCTAAAATCCCACCAGAATACGGGTCCCTCTAACCCAGTGGCTGGAAGAACCACTGTCTAGAGCAACTTTTCTTGGAACTGTCCCAGCTACCAACTCAGACACCAAGGTTTATGCCACCAGGTAACACGGGGATCACAGGTACATGTCGCTCCGGTCAGATTAGTTGGCTTTGGCCCCTCGACCCTGTGCAGGAGCTAGTTCTCAGCTTGCAGCTGGAAGTTCCCTCTTAGCTCCTTAGTCTAGAGGGGTCTCCTGGCTCCATTTGACCCTGGTCTTTAATAACCGGTCAGCATCTTGCTACCTTCTACCACCTTTCCAAATCTCTGGAAATCCTGCCAGGGAAAGCCTCCAGTTCCAACACTGGCTTTCCAAGCAAACTGGCTTTGCCCTCTCTCTGCCATCCTTGTCCTCCAGAGACTGCACCACCTGTAGCATAGAAAACCACCACCACGGACCTGCCAGCCATCGGCGCAGCAAACCAGCCAGCTGTTTGCCGCCAAATTCCTTCCTCTCCCAGGTCCAGACCAAATACAAGATCAGCACCACACCATGGTGTTGTCAGGAGCCAAAGCAACAGGAAACAATTCAATGCTGTTGGGTTCGATTCTGAGAGTAGATTTTTCCAGACATGTCTTTCAGGTGACCCTCAACTACCTCAGGTTTGAAGGCCCTAAATGAAACTGATTACCACTCATAGGGACAAACCGAGGGGGTTCGGTTACATCTTGGTGATAATGCAATTGTCTCAAACTTATAACAAACTCTTTCACATTTCAGTTTGCAGGGATAGGGTTGGGTTTGTTTTTCTTCTGTTTTTAACCTTTCCCCTGGGTTTCCATTAGGGTAGTTCCTTGAAATGAATTTCATTTTTCACTGAGTGCCTACCTTCCCAGGGCAGGTGGCCACTGGCTTCTGTTTCCCTCCAACAATACTTTTATTATGGTATTAAGACCTTTCTTTGTATAATACATTGCATCTGTGTTTTCAATTTTTCAAATAAATATTTCCGCCTGGCAATGGAGCGTGGTGGTGATTGACCAGCCAGCGTGGCTCTGAGGTATAGGCTCCAGTGAGAAGCCTGCATTTGTATCCTGGGGTTCATGGAATCCACTTAGCCCCACACCTCTGGGAATATATCTTAGAAATATTAGTTTGAGCCGGGTGTGGTGGCTCACACCAGTAATCCCAGCTCTTAGGGAGGCAGAGGCAGGAGGATAGCTTGAGCCCAGAAGTTAAGAGACCTGCCTGGAAAATATAGTGAGAAGCTGTTCTCCACAAAAAGGAGAAAAAAAAAAGAAATATTAGTTTGATATTGGGCATGGTGGCTCATGCCTGTAATCCCAGCAATTTGGGAGCCCACAGTGGGAGGATCACTTGAGTGCAGGAGTTTGAGAGCAACCTGGGCAACATAGCAAGACCCCGTCTACAACAAAATTAACTGGGAATGGTAGCATATGCCTGTAGTCCCAGCTGCTTGGGAGGCTGAGTCAGGAGGCTCACTTCAGCCCAGGAGGTTGAGGCTTCAGTGATCACGCCATTGCACTCCACCCTGGGCAACAGAGCAAGACCCTGTCTCTTGAAAAAAAAAAAAGACATTTGTTTGCACTTCTTAAACATGTTCCATCCTCCCTGTACGCTCTCCTGTCCATGGGAATGATCAAATAGAAAGTCCCGAAGTGGGCCAAGGACTGTGGCTCACACCTGTAATCCCAGCAGTTTGGGAGACCGATGCGGGCGGATCACCTGAGGTCGGGAGTTCAAGACCAGCCTAACCAACATGGAGAAACCCCATCTCTACTAAAAATACAAAATTAGCCAAGTGTGGTGACATATGTCTGTAGTCCCAGCTACTCGGGAGGCTGAGGCAGGAGAATCACTTGAACCCAGGAGGCGGAGGTTGTGGTAAGCCGAGATCACGCCACTGCATTCCAGTCTGGGCAACAAGAGCGAAACTCCGTCTCAAAAAAAAAAAAAAAAAAGTCCCGAAGTGGTTAACACTGCCATTTAGGCTGGGCATGGTGATTCATGCCTGTAATCCCAGCACTTTGGGAGGCCAAGGCATTTGAGACCAGCCCGGGCAACATGGCAAAACCCTGTCTCTATAAAAAATACAAAAAAAAAAAAAAAAGCTGGGCATGGTGGTGTGCACCTGTACCCCCAGCTTCTAGGGAGGGCGAGATGGGAGAATCATGTGAGCCCCTGGAGAGGTCGAGGCTGCGGTAAGCCATGACTGCGCTACTGCACTCCAACCTGGATGACAGAGACCGTGTCTAAAAAAACATAATATTAAAAAAAAAAAAACAACTTGTCATATAGATCAGGTCTCATAAAATCTGGGGGTTCAGTCTGTGGCTCCTCCCTCTGCACCCTTGCGATGCAAATTAACCTATTACCTTAAAATGAGATGTGACCAATTCTGCTCAGAGACAGAAGCTACTGGTCAAAGGGATTCAGAGCAAACCAGTCACAGCTACCAGAGGATTTACAGAGGGAGCTAACAGAGCCGGGCTGGGCTGCAGAGCGACCTTTCCACAGCACGCTGCAACCTAATACAGTGTGTTAAGCCAGGGGACCTACAGGGGAGACACAGATTGGGAAAGGCTGGGCTTGGTAAGCAGGAGAATTGGTCCAAATGACTCATCACATAAGGAGAGAATGAGGCAGGTAATCAGAAGCTAGCATCTCTAACTAAGGAGATCAAAGAACCAGTGGGATCACCTTGCTCAGTGGGAAGGTGATCTGGATAAATACCAAAGACGGGGACACTTGCCTGCAGCTGGGCTTTTCTGCTCCCAGTGACAGAATGCCAAAGTGAGCCTGCTCCATTTAAAGCATAGGCTGGGCACAATGACTCATGCCTGTAATCCCAGCACTTTAGGAGGCCCAAGCAGGTGGATCACTTGAGTCCAAGAATTCAAGACCAGCCTGGGCAACATGAAGAAACCCTATCTCTGCAAAAAATACAAAAAGCTAGCTGGGTGTGGTGGCACATGCCTGTAGTCACAGCTACTTGGGAGACTGAGGCAGGAGGATTGCTTGAGCCCGGGAGGCAGAGGTTGCAGTGAGCTATGATGGTGCCACTGCACACTCCAGCCTGGGTGACAGAGTCAGACATTGTCTCAAAAAAAAAAAAAAAAAACCATCTTGAACTGTCCTTTAAAAGCTCTACTAGGCTGGGCACAGTGGCTCATGCCTGTAATCCCAGCACTTTGGGAGGCCAAGGCGGAGATCACTTGAGGTCAGGAGTTCAAAACCGGCCTGGCCAACGTGGTGAAACCCCATCTCTACTAAAAATACAAAAATTAGCTGGGTGTGGCAACATGCGCCTGTAATCCCAGCTACTCGGGAAGCTGAGGCATAAGAATCGCTTGAACCTGGGAGGCAGAGGTTGCAGCGAGCCAAGATCACGCCACTGCACTCCAACCTGGGCAACAGAGCAAGCCTCTCTCTCAAAAAAATAAAAAATAAAAGGTCTATTCAATTGTGCAGACAAGGGAAAGCAGTTGATTGGCTTTAGGCAAAGGGGTGACATGATGAGATTTGCATTCTGAAAAGACCATTCTGGTTGCAGTATGGAGGACAGAGTGGCGTGGAGCTGGAGTAGACAGGGGAAACCGACAAGGAAGTTATTGTCATAGTCCAGGCAAAGGGTGATGGCATGTGAGACAGGATAGTGGCAGGAGAGACAGGAGAAATGGCAGGCCAGAGAGACACATGGCAGGTAAAAGGGACATGGACAGACAGGAGTTGGGTTACATAGAAGGGGGCTAGGGAAGGAGCTTTTAGGGAGGGGTCCTGGGTTTCTGGATTGTGAAATTAGTGGTGCCATCTACCTGGAAGAAGGCCAGGCTCAGCATAGATATTATGATATTATGTTTTGAGCTGAATTGCTTTTTTTTGAGACAGAATCTACACTCCGTTTTCCAGGCTGGAGTACAGTGGCACAATCTCAGCTCACTGCAACCTCCACCTCCAGGGTTCAAGCAATTCTCCTGCCTCAGCCTCCCAAGGAGCTGGGATTACAAGCGCCCGACACCACACCCGGCTAACTTTTTGTATTTTTAGTAGAGACCAGGTTTCACCATGTTGGCCAAGCTGGTTTCGAATTCCTGACCTCAAGTGATCATCCCACCTCAGCCTCCCAAAGTGCTGGGATCACAGGCGTGAGCCACGGCATCCAGTCTGAATTGCCTTTTTTTTTTTTTTTTAAAAAAAGGCCGGGACAGGAGATTTTGCGCTGTCACACAGGCCGGGGTGCAGTGGCCCAGTCATAACTCACTGCAGCCTCCAGATCCTGGCCTCAAGCAATCATCCTGCCTCTGCCTCCCAAAGTGCTGGAATTATAGGTGTGAGCTACCACACCTGGCCTCAGCTGAGTTGCCTTTGAAACATTCCCATGAAGATGCAAAGTTTAACTCAGAGAAGTCAGAGGTCATGGGAATTGAATCATACCTAAAGCCATAACAGAAGGAAAGAGTACAAGAAAAGAAAAGGGTCCATAATGGAGCCTTGAGGATTTTCTCTATTTAAAATAACTGAGGCCAGGCACGGTGGCTCACACCTGTAATCCCAGCACTTCGGAAGGCCGAGGCAGGTGGATCACCTGAGGTCAGGAGTTCAAGACCAGCCTAACATGGAGAAACCACCCCACCCCCCACTAAAAATACAAAATTAGCCAGGCGTGGTGGCGCATGCCTGTAATACCAGCTACTCGGAAGGCTGAGGCAGGAGAATTGCTTGAACCGGGGAGGCAGAGGTTGCTATGAGCCAAGAATGCACCATTGCACTCCAACCTGGGCAACGAGAATGAAACTCTGTCTCAAAATAAATAAATAAATAAATAAATAAATAAATAAATAAATAAAATAACCAACTTTAGGATGGGTGCAGTGGCTCACGCCTGTAATCTCAGCACTTTGGGAGGCCGAGGTGGGCAGATCACCTGAGGTCAGGAGTTCAAGACCAGCCTGGCCAACATGGCGAAACCCCATCTCTACTAAAAATACAAAAATTAGCTGGGCGTGGTGGTGGGTGCCTGTAACCCCAGCTACTCGGGAGGCTGAGACAGAAGAAGAACTGCTTCAACCCAGGCGGTGGAGGTTGCAGTGAACTGAGATCGCGCCACTGCACTCCAGCCTGGGTGACAGAGTGAGACTCCATATCAAAAAAATGATAATAATAAAAATAAATAAAAAAAATAAAATAACCAAGTTTAATGTATTTTTACTACAGTCAGTTTCTTTGTTCATTTGTACTGCTTTAACAGTACCTGAGACCTGGTAATTTAAAAAGAAGGGAAGTTGTCCGGGCACAGTGGCTCACACCTATAATCTCAGCACTTTGGGAGGCTCAGGTGAGTGGATCACTTGAGTCCAGGAGTTCAAGACCACTCTGGGCAACATAGGGAGACTCCATCTCTACAAAAAATAATAATAATAAATAGCCAGGTGTGGTGGTGCACACCTGTAGTCCCAGCTACATGGGAGGCTGAGGTGAGTGGATCCAGGTACAGCACTTAAACACTCCTGACAATGAGTGCTGACAAAGAAAAACTGAGCAAAAGTGGAATTCGAGAGAACTCGAATTTAGCCCAGCTAAATTTTGTATTTTTAGTAGAGACAGGGTTTCATCATGTTGGCCAGGATGGTCTCTATCTCTTGACCTCGCGATCCGCCCGCCTCGGTCTCCCAAAGTGCAGGGATTACAGGCGTGAGCCACCGCGCCCGGCTACAAGTTCTTTTTTCTTTTTGTTCCTTGGAAAGCATCGCTGGGCATTTATCCTGTCCTAGGATTTGAGTGAAACTTTTCTTAGCATTTCAGCGCAGTGACCAAGAGACACCCTTTCCTTTCCTTCTCCTTACGGGAAACTCGGTTCTAACCCAGAGGACTTGGGCTCCAGGACCCAGTAAGGCAGCCCTGGACTTGACCCTAAAAGGGAGTAAAGACAAACGTGAAGGTCAGTCCGGTGTTCAGGGCTGCCAGAGCTCATAGCCTGGAGTTTCTTATCCTCTAGGCGGGGTAGAGACATTTAAAACGGCCCCTAAACTTGTGAGTCGCATAGGCTCATGGGAAATAGAGTCCAGTACTTGTCCTGAGACCAGCAGTGGGCCCTGGGAGGCGGACTTCCGGTGCACTCCTGCGCGTGTGCACCTCTCCCGGCGTGCGTGTTCGGGCATGCGCGCTGCCGCCGCGCTGCCCTCGCTTCCTGTGAGTCTTCAGGTCGCCGCTTGCTCTAGTTCCTAGGGTTTGGCCTGCAGTGGACGAGCATCGCATAGCCTGCGGGGCTGGACGCTGACCGCCCGGGCCAGCACCTAGGCGGACGCGGAGCTGTGCAGACCAGGGTTCGCGCGGGCCGGGTGGAGGCTCAAGCGGGGACCCCGGAGTGTGAGCCCCGGAGTCGGCGGCGCTGGGGCCAGAGGGGCCGGGAGGGAGTCGGCTGAGGTGGGCGGAGGCGAAGGGGCGGCGGGACCCGGGCCTGGCCCGTATGTGTCCTTGGCGGCCTAGACCAGGCCGTCGCTGTATGGTGAGCCCCAGGGAGGCGGATCTGGGCCCCCAGAAGGACACCCGCCTGGATTTGCCCCGTAGGCCCGGCCCGGGCCCCTCGGGAGAAGAACAGCCTTGGTGAGGTGGACAGGAGGGGACCTCGTGAGCAGACACGCGCGCCAGCGACAGCAGCCCCGCCCCGGCCTCTCGGGAGCCGGGGGGCAGAGGCTGCGGAGCCCCAGGAGGGTAAGTCTTGGATTTTCGGGCCCAGAGCGAGAAGGGCCTGGGTGAAGTCACCGTGTGTTGGGGACCTTTGAGTGTGGGGCAGGGGGAGGGTCCCGATCGCTTGCAGGAGAGACGTGTGTTTGGGTTCGAGGGCAGGGTCCGGCTGCACCGAACAGGCGCTGCATGGGAAGATCTGGGAGGACGAGGCTTACGGGGGCGTGGAGGTTGTCACCACCCTCAGCTGCGGACGTCGTCTCCACTCCCCCCTAACCCCTAACAGCCCTTCCTCCTCCTCTCCGTGCTCCAGATTTCGACCGCCTCTAAACGTCCCTCAGCACCTCTGTTTTCTCATTTAAGTGTCTGCTGATTCGCCCCTTAGATCTACCCTGGGAGAATCGTAGTAATGCAGGAACAGTCTGCAGGGATTCTCTGCTGCTGCCTCAGTTGCTAGGGGAAGAGACTGGGCCTTAGCAGGTGGGTGACTTGACCAGGTCACTGGCTTTGTGGATGGAATTACTCATAGTAGAACTCAGGAGTCTTATCTCCCAGGCCAGTGTTCTTTCTCCCGTATCCTAGTTTTCTTAATAGAAGATTATTAGGTGCAGCAATAACCAAGTTCAGTTAGATAATTTAGAAACAAAACCATATTTTATACACATTTCATTTCTGAGAGCTCACATATTCAATTCCTATGGCTTCTTTGATTTTAAGCAGTTTAGAGAGACAATAAGAAAATGTGGGCCGGATGCAGTGGCTCACACCTGTAATCCCAGCACTTTGCGGGCCTAGAGCAGGAGTATCCCTTGAGACCAGGAGTTAGAGACCAGCCTAGGCAACATAGGGAGACCCTGACTCTACAAAAAATACAAAAGCAGCCAGGCATGCTGGGATGCACCTGTGGTCCTAACTACTCAGGAGGCTGAAGTGGGAGGATGGATGGAGCCCAGGAGGTCGAGGCTGCAGAGAGCCGTGAATGCACCACTGCACTCCAGCCTGGGTGGCAGATTGAGACCCTGTCTCAGCAAACAAACCACAAAAATCATGAGCCGTATAATGGGAAATTTTTTTCTTTTTGCACGTTGTACTTGATGGCAGACCATGTTACCCATGAGAGTCTTAGCTCACCTAATTACTATCTGATTATCTTAGAGTTACAAAGTTACAAGTGCATGCTTCCCCTATCACTTTTTTTTTGTTTGTTTGTTTTGTTTTGTTTTGAGACAGTATCTCTCACCCAGTCTGGAGTGCAACAGCGTGGTCTCCGCTCACTGCAACCTCCACCTCCCAGATTCAAATGATTCTTGTGCCTCAGCCTCCTGAGTAGCTGGGACTACAGGCATGTGACACTATGCCTGGCTAATTTTTTTGCTATTTTTAAGTAGAGACGGGGTTTTGCCATGTTGGCCCGAGGCAGGTGGATCACTTGAGGCCAGAATTCGAGACCAGCCTGGCCAATGTGGTGAAACCATGTATGACTCTTTTAGGCCCTTCTGAGTGTTTGCAGGCTGAGTGTTCACAGGGTGTTAACCTATTTGAGCTTTCTTTTGTGGTTCGTAATGCAGGAGATTTCTGCCTTTGCAGGCCGGAGCACTCGTGACTTCAGTGACCTGCTTCTGCCCCTCTAGGTCTATCAGCCACAGTCTCTGCATGTTTCCAAGAGCAGCAGAAAATGAACTCGTTGCAGGTGAGTTTTCCTGCTTGTGTATATGTTCCTCAACTTTATTTTATGATGCATTTTAAGAGGCTTGTAAGGATTCATACTTTTTTTTTTTTTTTTTGAGATGCAGTCTTGCTCTATTGCCCAGCCTGCAGTGCAGTGGCATGATCTTGCTTCACTGCCACCTCCACCTCCTGGGTTCAAGCGATTCTCCTGTCTCAGCCTCCAGAGTAGCTGGGATTACAGGCATGCGCCACCATGCCCAGCTAATTTTTTTTTTTTTTGAGACGGAGTCTCACTCTGTTGCCCAGGCTGGAGTGCAGTGGCGTGATCTCGGCTCACTGCAAGCTCCGCCTCCTGGGTTCACGCCATTCTCCTGCCTCAGCCTCCTGAGCAGCTGGGACTATAGGCGACCGCCACCGCGCCTGGCTAATTTTTTTTTTTTTTTTTGTATTTTTAGTAGAGACGGGGTTTCATTGTGGTCTTGATCTGCTGACCTCGTGATCCACCCGCCTCGGCCTCCCAAAGTGCTGGGATTACAGGCGTGAGCCACCGTGCGCAGCCAATTTTTTGTATTTTTAGAAGAGACAGGGTTTCACCGTGTTGGCCAGGCTGGTCTCAAACTCCTGACCTCAGGTGATCCTCCCACCTCAGCCTCCCAAAGTGCTGGGATTACAGGCATGAGCCACCACACCCAGCCAGGATTCATACTTTAAAATAGGAATGTGGAAATAGACATTATCCTGTAAAATATAGTTAGTGTGGCAGATCAGCACCAAAAATGATTTGTGAAGCTTGTATGTATGGGTAGTATATTTTAAGGCTGTTGAAATTGAGCCGCACCCAGGACTGATATTCTTGGCAGTCATCACAAAAGGAAAATGCCATCTGTATTAGTCCATTCTCACACTGCTATAGAGAAATAACCAAGACTGGGTAATTTATAAAGAAAAGAGGTTTAATTGGCTCACACCTGCAGGCTCTATCATGGGAAGCATGGCTGGGGAGGCCTCAGGAAACTTACAGTCACGGTGGAAGGTGAAGGAAAAGCGGGTACATCTTCATCACCAGAGGAGAAGGAAGAAGGAGGGGGAGGCACTACACACTTTTAAACAACCACATCTTGTGATAACTCACTCAGTATCAGCACCAAAAGGGAAATTGTCCCCATGATCCAATCACCTCCCACCAGGTCCCACCTCCAACATTGGGGATTACAATTGAATATGAGATTTGGGAGGCGACACAAACTGAAACCATATCACCATCCATGACATGATTTGCATTGATTATAAGGAGAAACCAATTTTGTTACTTGTGGATTTAAAAGATATTCTAGGACTTGGAAAAATTTCTTCATTCAAGTTGATATAATTGTGGATAGCTTTCCTAATAACAACCATTAAATTACTGTAACTTATGGCTTATTCTTGGTGCTTATGTAAGCAGAGGGCCTGCTGCCCAAGGAGAACTTGGTGCATATAATTTTTCCAGGGACAGAAATATTGTGATCCAAGTAAACAGAATTCTGTTTTTACTGTTGAGTCCTAGATCATGGGGGGAATGAATGACATGATCATCCTTCAGATATTTGTTCATCTTTTTGTTTGGGTTGTACAGCAAACAATACAAACAGTTACTCTCTTGTGAAGATTTCCTCATTTCTGTTTCTCATTTCAGTTCTCAGTGTTTTCGTTTTGTCCTTTTCACTTTGCTGAGTCAGTCAGTAAAGATGACCAGTGATTTAATTGCAGTCAAATCCAGCGGGCATTTCCTAGCCCCTTCCTCACAGGACCCTTTGTCTGCCTTTGACATCCGTTACTTCCAAACTGATCTTTTCTCCATGGAGTCTCTCTTTTCTTGGCTCTTAAAAAGATTCATCTGTAAGTATTTCTGTTTGTCTTTAAATGGTGAAGTCTTTTGTTTTGTTTCTTTTTTTCTTTTTTTGAGATAGGGTCTTGCTGTGTCATCCAGGCTGGAGTGTAGACGTGATCAAAACTCACTGCAGCCTCAATCTCCTGGGCTCATGCGATCCTCCTGCCTCAGCCTTCCACGTAGCTGGGACTACAGATGCACGCTGCCACACCTGGCTAGTTTTTTTTGTATTTTAGTAGAGACTGGCTTTCACCGTGTCACACAGGCTGGTGTCGAACTCCTGAGCTCAGGCAGTCTGCCTGCCTTAGCCTCCCACAGTGCTAGGATTACAGGCGTGAGCCACTGCTCCTGGCCTAGAGATGTATTCTCACTGTATTGCTCAGGCTGGTCTCAAACTCCTGGCCTCAAGCGATCCTTTCACTTTGGCCTCCCAAAGTGCTAGGATTACAGGTGTAAGCCACCACACCTGGCCAATAAAGAATTTTTTTAAAGGGGCTAGGAATAACCCATAATACTCTCTTCCTTAATACACGTGGCAGTTGCGTTAAATCTTTTAATAGTTCCCATAGTATGTCTCCTGCGTGCTCATTGTTTTGAAGAAACTGTGTTGGTTATCCTCAGTTTGGATTGTGTTACCCTTGTTTCACCTTAGCAAATTTTTAAAAAATATCTCATATGCCTTGTAAAATTGGTAGTTTGATCTAGAAGTCTAATCAAGTTTATGTTCAGTTCTTTTCACACAACTATACCATACGTGGCATTTGTCTACTTCTGGAGGCACGTGTTACCTTCTTTGTTTTTGTGAAGTTAAGAACTATTGACTGTTGATTATTGCTGTGATTTACTAGTTCATTAGGGGAGGCAAAATGGTGATCTGCTAATTCTACCATTTATTCTTTATTTACTAGCCAAAATATGTTTCTTTTCTTTTCTTTTTTTGGAGACAGAGTCTCACTCTGTCGCCCAGGCTGGCGCATTTATGGCTCACTGCAGCCTCAAACTCCTGTGCTCAAGTGATCCTCCCACTTCAGCCTCCCAAGTAGCTGGGAGTGTAGTCATGTGCCACAATGCCCAGCTGATTTTTTAAGTTTTAGTAGAGACAGGTTTCTCTATGTTGCCCAGGCTGGTCTTGAACTGGGCTCAAGTGATCCTCTTCTTTGACCTCCCAGTGTTGGGATAATAGGCATGAGCCACCACGGCTGGCCTAGAATACTTTTCTAAAGATAAATTTCTATTCTCTATTTGTTTATGTAATTCATGCAGGAAAGACAGTTTCTATAATATTGAGTAGGCTTCTAAGCGGGAAGGTTTTTTTGTTTTGTTACCATTATGAGCTCATGGGTTTAAACAGATAGTAAATATTTCAGTACATAGAAGTTGTGATTCTTTTTGAAAATTAAGTGGTTCCATCTTTGGCCAGACGGAATCCCTTTAAGTTGGTTTCTGAGTCCTTTTGAAATATAGTTGATATATTTGATAGCAAATGTATAATATATATTTGATAGCATTATTTTCTATTCAGCATTTTATTTTGAAATCATTTCAAATTTTCAGAAAAATTGCAAGGATTTTACAAAGAAATCCCAGATACTTCCTTTTGTTCAGACACTTCATTCTTAACATTTTCCCACATTAATCATTTATATGCATATATACATATATGTGTATATATATTTTCTGAACTATTTGAGAGTGGGTATGTCATGCCTCTTTACCCTATAAAGTTTTAGATTATATCTCATAAAATCAAGAACATTCTGTTAAATATCCATAGCACAGTAATTGAATTCAGGAAATTTATCATTTATTTAATACTTTTATCTGTAGTTCATTTTCCAGTTTGGCTAATTTCCCAGTAATTTCCCTTATAGCAATTTTTAATTTTTGGTAGAAGATTCAGTCTAGGACTGTTAATTGCCTTTAGTTTTCATGCTTTTTAAGTCTGTTTAATATGGATTTGTTCCTCAGTGCCATTATAATATTTGAAGAATACAGGCCAGTGATTTTATAGAAGTCTTTAAATTTAGGTTTCCCTGATCTTTCTTCATGATTAGATTTAGACTGAATTTTTGTCTGGAATACTACATGGAACCTCTTAAATTTATGGCTCATAATAGGATCTGTCTTGGGAAAATTCTGTGCATGCCTGAGAAGATGGCTTGTTCTGCTCTGGTTGGGTGGAGTGTTTGATAAATGTTAATGAGATCAAGTTGGTTGGTTGTGTTGTTCAGGTGTACTATATCCTTGTTGATTGTGTGCCCACTTGTATCAATTGTGGGGGAGAGGGGATTGAAATCTGCTGCAGTTGTGGTTCTGTTTCTCTTTGTAATTTTACCAATTTTTGCTTTATGTGTTATATTAGATACATAAATGTTCAAGGTTATTATGTCCTGTTGATTAATTAACCACTTTGTAAAATGGCCTTCCTTATCCCTGCTAATATTCCAGGCTGTGAAATTTGCTTTGTTATTTATGAAGTATTCTTTTGAGTAATGCATGCATGCTATATCTTATTCCATCCTTTTACTTTTAACCTATTTGCATCTTTATATCTAAAGTATTATGTCTTGTAGGCAGCAAGATTTGGATCTTGCTTGTATTCATCAGTCTATTTCTGTCTCATAATTGGGGATGTATAGACCGTTTACATGTAATGTGATTATTGATAAAACGAGTTAGGTTATAGTCCATTGTCTTTGCTTTCTTTTAGTCTCATCTTCTTTGTTTCTTTTTAAAATGTCTCTGTTTGTCTTCCTTCCTTTTGATTAGTTGAGAATTTTTTATGATTCTACTTTATATCTTTTGTTGGGTTTTTGGCTATCACACTGTTATTATTTTAGTGGGTTAGAATTTATAGTATGCAGCCTTAATTATCATAGTTTATTCTTAAGTAATATCCATTTTTCTTAGAGTAAGAGAAGCTTACAATAGGACACTTCCATTTCTCTCCTCTTGGTCTTTACACCGTTGTTCATTTCATTTTTACAGGTGGTATCAGTGCCACACACTATCTATTACGTTGTTGTTAATTAAACAGTATTTATTTATTTATTTATTTATTTTGAGACAGAGTCTCACTCTGTCCCCCAGGCTCAAGTGCAGGGGTGCGATCTCGGCTCACTGCAACCTCTACCTCCTGGGTTCAAGTGATTCTCCTGCCTCAGCCTCCCGGGTAGCTGGGATTACAGACACCTACCACCATGCCCGGCTAATTTTTGTATTTTTAGTAGAGATGAGGTTTCGCCATGTTGGCCAGGCTGGTTTCGAACTCCTGACCTCAGGTGACCTGTCCGCCTCAGCCTCCCAAAGTGCTGGGATAACAGGTGTGAGCCACCACACTTGGCCCAGGTATCTTTTAAAGAGATTTAAGTCATGAGAGAAAATACACAGTTACCATTTCTGGTACTCTTCATTCTTTTATGTAAATCTAAATTTTTATTTTCTGTCATTTTACTTCTGCCTGAAGGACTTTCTTTAACATTTCTTCTAGTTGATGATGAATTCTTGTAGGTCTGCAAATGTCTTCATTGTGTCTTTGCTTTTAAAGGTGTTTTTGCTGGATTTTTCTCCACAGTGCTTTAAATATGTTTCTCTGTTGTCTTCCTGCTTACATTTTTTTCTAAGAGAAATCTGATCTCATACTCATGTTTGTTCCCCTATATATAACATATCTTTTTTTCTTCACCCCTTACTGTTTTAAACTTTTTGTCACTAGTTTTGGACAGTTTGATAGCAATATGTCATGGTATCATTTTTTTCATGTTTCTGTTTTGGGGATCATTGAACTTCTTGGATCTTGGGTTTATGGTGTCATCACTTGGGGAACATTTTTATCATTATTTCTTCAAGTACCCGCCACCTCCCCTCCATTGATTCTTGTTGCTTGTATATTAGGCCACTTGAAATTTTCCAACAACATACTGTTGCTCTTTATTTGCTTTTAATTCTTTTTTCTCTGTTTCATTTTATGTAACTTCTGTTGCTGTCTTTATATTCACTAATCTCTTTTTTCCACGATGCTGTTCATCTTTTCCAGTATAATTTTCATCTCAGATATTGTAGTTTCTATCTGTAGAAGGTTAGCATGGGTCTTTTTCACATCTTGCCTGTCTCAATTTTTTTGAACATTTGGAATAGAACGATGAACTCTCTCAGTGCTCTGTGCCAGTTGTAAACTCTGTGTCAATTCTGGGCCAGTTTTGATGGACCGATTGTTTTCCTTCTGGGTTGTAGTTTCCTGCCCATTTTCCTGACTTGCAGCTCTTTCTCCTCACATCTGCCTCTGTTCTTCTTCCCTGCTCCGTGGCCTGGAGTCACTCAAGGCAGAAGTTGATTGGTTCACCTTGTTTATTTCCCATCACTCATAGATAACTCTAGTGCCTGATAATCAGTGCCTTGAAAACCATTGCTTCAGCCCAGGCGTGGTGGCTCATACCTGTAATCACAGCACTTTGGGAGGCCAAGGCAGGCGGATCATGAGGTCAGGAGTTCAAGACCAGCCTGGCCAACATGGTGAAACCCCGTCTCTACTAAAAATACAAAAATTAGCCGGGCGTGCTGGTGCATGCTTGTAATCCCAGCTACTTGGGAGGCTGAGGCAGGAGAATCGCTGGAACTCGGGAGACGGAGGTTGCAGTGAGCCAAGATTGTGCCATTGCACTCCAGCCTGGAAGACAAGAGCAAGACTTTGTCTCATAAAAAACAAAAACAAAAACAAAAACAAACAAACCATTGCTTCATATATGTTCTCCATTTTATTTTTCTTTCTGTTTTTGATTTTGTTGTTGTTCTTTGGTGTGTGCTGTTTCAGGTTGGAGGGTATATGCAGTACCTGTTATTTTATCACACCTGAGGGCAGAAGTCCTCATGTCTCTCTCTCTCTATTTTTTCTAATATATATATATTTTTCTTTGTAGAGACAGGGTCTTGCTATGTTGCCAAGGCTGGTCTCAAGCTCCTGGCCTCAAGCAGTCCTTCTGGCTCAGCTTTCCAGAGTGCTGGGATTACAGGCATGAGCCACCACACCTGGCCTGGGTCCAGTTTTATCCATGTCCAAATGTTTTTTTTCCCTGAGCTGTTTTTGATTTTCTTCCACCTCATATGAACTGTAGTGTCGGCTTATCTAGTTCCAGGAAAAAGCTTTTTGGTATTTTTATTGGGATTGCATATTTATAAAGTAATTTAGGGTAACTGATATCTTTGTATTATTACGTTGACCTTAATAATACACTAATTTTTTTTTTTTTTTGGATTTTTAGTAGAGATGGGGTTTCACCATGTTGACCAGGCTGGTCTTAAACTCCTGACCTCAGCTGATCTGCCCGCCTCAGCCTCCCAAAGTGTTGGGATTACAGGCATAAGCCACCGTGCCCGAGCACTTTTTTTTTTTTTTTTTTTGAGATGGAGTCTCACTTGTCGCCCAGGCTGGAGTGCAGTGGCACAATCTCAGCTCACTGCAAACTCCGCCTCCTGGGCTCACGTCATTCTCCTGCCTCAGCTTCCCGAGTAGCGGGGACTACAGGCACCCGCGGCCATGCCCGGCTAATGTTTTGTATTTTTAGTAGAGGCGGGGTTTCACCATGTTAGCCAGGATGGTCTCGATCTCCTGACCTCGTGATCCACCCGCCTTGGCCTCCCAAAGTGCTGGGATTACAGGCGTGAGCCACCGCGCCTGGCCGCCCGAGCACTTTTACTTTTCCTTAGTTATATTCCTCTAATTGTTTTCTCTTCTCTAGTTGTAGATAATGAGCATTTTATTAATACCTTGTTCTTGATCTTAGTGGGAAGGTATGTAGTTTTTCCCTGTTAAGTAAAATCCTGACTTTTGGACCAAGAAGACTGAGGCATAAGAGTTTATGTGTGTCCGTGTATGTGCACGTGCATGTGTGTGTGTGTATACACACAAACTATATATTTGCTTGCGTGTAATTGAAATACATATGTCACATATATATCATAGGTACTACTGCATATTAGGGTGTAATATTTATATGTGTATATATACATAATATTGATGTTAATGAAGCATCCATCAGTTTCTGTTTTCTTTAGTTTGTTTTTTTAAATCAGGTTTTTCTGTCAAGCTTTTTCAAGTATCTTCATGGATACAAGAAGTTTATTCTTCTTTGCTGTGTTATAGTGGCCTATCATATTAATAGATTTCCAAATATTAAACTAGTCTATATTATTGGAATAAGTCCTATTTGTCTGTTGTATATTATGTTTTTAATCTGGTACTGGATTTTGTTTGGTTATGTTTCATTTTGGGTATTTGTATTGATATAAGTGGTATTGTATTGGCATGTAATTTTATGTTATTTATTGGCTGATCCATCTTCTAACCCCTCCACCTCCTTGCCTTCTGGACTAACTTAACCTAGAAGGTTATTACTCTCTCTCGGTGATTTTATCAGCTCCTGTGGCCTGCCTGTGGATAAGCTTGGATGTTCTGCTTTAGTTTCTCAGTCCACCAGCCTAGCGGCTCTGACTCTGCTATCTCTTGGGATCTACATGGTCCTAGCTATATCACTGGGTTTGAACCCCTTGTTGATATGTTCTTTATAAATAACAGGATAATGCAACATGCTTACTGGGCACTTCCTTTTTCTAAACTACAAGTTTGGGCGGGGTATGCTGGCCCAAGACTGTAATCCCAACACTTTGGGAGGCCAAGGCAGGTGGATTGCTGGAGCCCAGGAGTTTTGCATTTTTCTTTTTTTTTCTTGAGACAAGGTCTTGCTCTGTTGCCTAGGCTGGAGTGCAGTGTTGCATTCACAGCTCACTGCAGCCTTGACCTCCCAGGCTCAAGCCATCCTCCTGCCTTAGCCTCCCAGGTAGCTGGAACTACAGGCATGTGCCATGATGCCCAGCCAATTTTTAAAACAGTTTTTATTTTTAGTAGAGATGAGGTTCTTACTATGTTGCCCAACCTGGTCTTGAACTCCTGAGCTCAAATGATCCTCTCATCTCGGCCTCCCAAAGTGCTAGGACTATAGGCATGAGCCACCATGCCCAGCCCCAACCTCTTAAAAATTGAAGCTGCTTCATGTTTGCCATTGGTACTTTTTACACCTCATCATGTTCTTCTTCCCCTTCATCCCATAGAATACACAATTCATCTTTAAGGACTTCAAGTTAACTGAGTCTGTGAAGCCTAATCTGATGGCATAAAGTTAAAATAATTTGATCCTCTTTTGTTAAATCATTCTGCACCTTGTCTGCATTACTCTAATAACAGCTTTGGGCATTCATTCATTTAATGAATATTTATTGCTGTGAGATTGAGATGTTTGAGATAAAACTCAGCCATGCAGATAGCCAGAGGCCACTGGCTATGAGAATAAAAAAGACAAAAGAACAAGGAGCTGAAACTAGGTGAGAGCCCCAGAGCAGTGAGTTAGGAAGAAGAAGACCAGGAACTGAGTGGTGGGCACTCCAACATGAAGAGGTCCCGGAGAAGGGGAGGGCCTGGCAGCGAAGAAGACTAAAAGAAGTGACAAGGAGTAAAATGCTTGTGTTTGTTTACATGTTTATCTCCTTATTAGGTTGTCTGCTTTCTGAGAGCAGGCATGGTGTTTCACTCATCTCATATCCCCAAAACTCAGTTCAATTGCAAAATAGGAGTTCAGTTGTGTTTTGGGTTTTTATTTTTGTGGGGTAATATATATTTTATATATATATATCCCCAAAGGATATATGTTTCCTGTGTGATTTCCAATATGATTTCCCTTCCATAATCTGTAACATAAAATAAGGTATACAATGTTCATGGTTAACTTTACAAGTGAACTTTGTAAAATGATATCCCCCTATCCCTTTTCCATATCTCCCAATTCTGATCATGTTGCCATTACAGGGGCCAGTGTCATTCAAAGATGTGGCTGTGGATTTCACCCAGGAGGAGTGGCAGCAACTGGACCCTGATGAGAAGATAGCATACGGGGATGTGATGTTGGAGAACTACAGCCATCTAGTTTCTGTGGGTGAGGATAGCTTGCTTTCTGAATGCTCTCAGTTGAATGGGGTTTTATCCTTGAGTTTGAAGAAATAAGTGATGACACCATTTAATTCCTTGTGGGCACTAGCTGGAGTGTTTATATTATTCTTCATTGAAAGGTTCTAACTTTGATAAGGTAAAAAAATGGAGCACTTCTGTTATGCAGCTTATGAGGTGGCAACATCTTGTACTTTGGAGATTCTGAAGCCAAGCAGCTTGCCCAAGTCTTTCTTCTTTTCCCATTAACAGGGTATGATTATCACCAAGCCAAACATCATCATGGAGTGGAGGTGAAGGAAGTGGAGCAGGGAGAGGAGCCGTGGATAATGGAAGGTGAATTTCCATGTCAACATAGTCCAGGTAAGTTAGTAGATTATCACATGTTAAAAAACACTCATCCCAGACCTTTGGGAGTGACTAAAGAGTTGTTTATATGTACTCGGTACCCTCAGTAACACCTCCCAACCCCCAAATATCACTTTCCTTCCCACACACATACCACATACATGAACTCTTTGTTGATTTTACATTTGATTTACATTGGTAGGGATTTTTTCATTCTAACCTGTACTGGGGACCCAGTCACTTCCTCTTTCTCCAGCATTATTGGTCACTTATTTACTCCCTCGCCATTAGAGAATTGTTGTGAGTTTTTTGTTTGTTTGTTTGTTTGTTTTTTGGAGACAGAGTCTTGTTCTGTCACCCAGGCTGGTGTGCACTGGTATGATCTCGCTCACTGCAACCACTATCTCTCAGGTTCAAGCGATTCTCCTTCCTCAGCCTCCTGAGTAGCTGGGTTTATAGGCGCCCCCCATGATGTCTGCCTAATTTTTTGTATTTTTAGTAGAGACAGGGTTTCACCATGTTGGCCAGGATGGTCTCCAACTCCTGACCTCAAGTGATCCGCCTGCCTCTGCCTCCCAAAGTGCTGGGATTACAGGCATGAGCCACCCCACCAGGCCATGCTTTCAGTTTTCAAGAGAGAAGACACCATTGTTGCCAAAGATTTTGGTAATTTGAGAGATACAATGTATGTTTTCTCCATGTGGATCCTAGATAGTAAGGATCTGTTGAATTTGAAGTATCTATCCAGAAGTATTTTGGGTACATGTTTAAGGATTGTAAAACAGTGTTTCTATTTCTGGATATAATAAATGTATTTGTTAATATAATAAATGAACAGATTAGACCCATAAACTATTTACAGTGTTGAGTCATTTCCCACAGTTAAAATCAGGATGAAAATATATAGCTGAATACTTGCTTTGTTTCTTGTAACATTTCTTTAGTACAGAACCTGCTAAGGCCATCAAACCTATTGATCGGAAGTCAGTCCATCAGATTTGCTCTGGGCCAGTGGTACTGAGTCTAAGCACTGCAGTGAAGGAGTTAGTAGAAAACAGTCTGGATGCTGGTGCCACTAATATTGGTAAGTTTGGGAGAGTTTTAAGCCACAAGAAATGATTAGTGTGTGTTGTTGTAGTCAAGAAACATTTGTTATTGAAATAAGACTATCAAGTGTTGATGTAGTAATAAATTATTATTTTTAAGTTAAAGTTAGCACCTATTATGTGCCTAGTACTTAGCTAGGTAGTAATAATAATAACAACAGCTTTTATTGTGTTCTTATGGTGTGCCAGGCAGGTGTTATGCTAAGAATTGCACAGAAATATCTCATTTAATTTGCAGAATAGCTGGGCGTGGTGTTTCACGCCTGTAATCCTAGCCCTTTGAGAGGCCAAGGTGGGGGGATTGCTTGAGGCCAGAGTTCAAGACCAACCTGGCCAACATGGTGAGACCTCATCTCTATTAAAAAAATAAAGCAGGCCAGGTGTGGTGGCTCACACCTGTAATCCCAGCACGTTGGGAGGCCAAGGTGGGTGGATACCTGAGGTCAGCAGTTTGAGACCAGCCTGTCCAAAATGGTGAAACTCTGCCTCTACTAAAAATATAAAAATTGGCCAGACCTGGTGGCAGAAGCCTGTAATCCCAGCTACTTGGGAGGCTGAGGCATGAGAATGGCTTGAACCCGGGAGGCAGAGGTTGCAGTGAGCTGAGATCGTGCCACTGCACACCAGCCTGGGACAGAGCAAGACTCTGTCTCAATAAAAATAAAATAGGCGTGGAGTAGTGGCTCACATCTATAATCCCAGCACTTTGGGAGGCAGAGCAGGGCTGATCATTTGAGGTCAGGAGTTCAAGACTAGCCTAACCAACATGGTAAAACCCTGTCTCTACTAAAAATACAAAAATTAGCCAGATGTGATGGTGCATGGCTGTAATCTCAGCTCCTCGGGAGGCTGAGGGAGGAGAATTGCTTGAAACTCGGAGGTGGAGGTTGCAGTGAGCCAAGATCAGATCATGCCACTGCATTACAGCTTCGGTGACAAGAGCAAAACTCCATCTCAAAAAAAAAAAAAAAAGAAAAAAAAAGAAAATAACAAAATAAAATAAACCTAAAAAATTATTAATCAGCTGAGTAACTTTATGAGATAGAACTTATTATCTTCATTTTACAGATGAGGAAATTAAGGAACAGGAAATTTCCTTTTTTTGAGATTATAAAGCTAATAAAATAGGATCCAGGAAGTCTGATTCCAGAACCAGTTGTCTTTTTTTTTTTTTTTTTTTGAGATGGAGTTTCGCTCTTGTTGCCCAGGCTATAGTGCAATGGCACGATCTCGGCTCACCGCAACCTCCGCCTCCCGGGTTCAAGCAATTCTGCCTCAGCCTTACGAGCAGCTGGGATTACAGGCATGCACCACCACACCTGGCTAATTTTGTATTTTTAGTAGAGACAGGGTTTCTCCACATTGGTCAGGCTAGTCTGGAACTCCTGACCTCAGGTGATCTGCTCACTTTGGCCTCCCAAAGTGCTGGAATTACAGGCATGAACAACCGCGCCTGCCCCCCTTTCTCCTTACTGGGTATGTTAAAATTATTTCTTTCAAAAGAAAAGGCTGGTCAAAGTGCAACAGGGTTAACCACTAATTGATCACAACCAGTTACAGATTTTTTTGTTCCTTCTCCACTCCAACTGCTTCATTTGACTAGCCTATGGACAAAAAAAAAAAAAAAAAAAAAGAGGAAAGAAAAAGCTAAACTATTTAATCTGGGCTAGTAAATGGCCAGAAAGGGCTTTATAAAAATGAAATATACAAAATGATACTCGTACATTTAACTAAAGGTATAGTTATGACTCTTCAATTTGCATATGTTATAAATAATATCAATATAAAAGCTTATAGCATGGGTCCATTTTTTTTTTTTTCTTTTTGAGACGGAGTCTCACTGTCTCCCAGGCTGGAGTGCAGTGGCCCGATCTCGGCTCACTGCAAGCTCCGCCCCCCGGGTTCATGCCATTCTAGCATGGGTCCATTTTTAATAAATACATAAATATTTAAACTTTCTAGATCTAAAGCTTAAGGACTATGGAGTGGATCTCATTGAAGTTTCAGACAGTGGATGTGGGGTAGAAGAAGAAAACTTTGAAGGCTTAAGTAAGTTGACTTTTTCTAATCCTATTATAAAATAATTGGGCCACATGTCTCAGAATTTTGAGTAACACTGTCTTGGGAAACGCAAAAACAGTTTTTTCAGCCAGTTACTAGATATCATGTATATCCGTTGTTTCAGCACTTGAGGTATCTTAGTCCTTACTTTACAGTCTCTTTCAGCTCTGAAACATCACACATGTAAGATTCAAGAGTTTGCCGACCTAACTGAGGTTGAAACTTTCGGCTTTCAGGGGGAAGCTCTGAGCTCACTGTGTGCACTGAGGTGATACAATGTTTTTATCCATTCACTTGACCCCTTAGAAAAACCTCTCAGAAAGTTAATTGGAATCGTTATTATTTACAATTTTCTATCTCGGTATCTCAGCTTCTAGCTTCTGAATTCTGTTTTGTCTCACTGCCAATCTAAGTCCTAGTACTTCTGAAATGTGGGAAATAAATGAATGAAATGAAGCAAATAGTATTGTTAAAAAAAAGGTTACCCTTATTAGAACAGTAACTTCTCAATTTTAACATAACATATAGGTAATAAATGATAGTTACCACTGCTTTTCATCATCAAATTTTAGGGAAACATTTCACCAAAGCACTATTTAATTATAGCACAGATACTAAATTTTTATAATTATATTTAAATATATATATACATATAGATGTGTGTATATATATACATATATGTGTGTGTGTATATATACATATAGATATGTGTGTATATATATGTGTGTATATATATACATATATGTGTGTGTATATATACATGTGTGTATATATATACGTATATGTGTGTGTGTATATATGTATGTGTGTATATATATATATATATATTTTTTTTTTTTTTTAGACAGAGTCTCACTCTGTCACCCAGGCTGGAGTGCAGTGGCACAGTCTCAGCTCACTGCAATCTCTGCCTCCCAGGTTCATGTGATTCTCGTGCCTCAGCCTCCTGAAGAGCTGGGACTCTAGCGTGCACCACCACTCCTGGCTAATTTTTGTATTTTTAGTAGAGATGGGGTTTTGCCATGTTGCCCAGGCTGGTCTGGAACTCCAGGCCTCAAGTGATCTGCGCTCCTCGGCCTCCCAAAGTGCTGGAATTACAGGCATGAGCCACTGCACCCTGCCCTACATATACATTTTAATTATAATATCGCTTGGATTCTTTAAAAATTTAAAAAATTTTTTTAATTCTTTAAAAAATTCTTTAAAACAATTTTATTTGAAGAGTAATAACAAAACAAATCTCTATTTGTGAATAAATAAACCTTGAGATCATTTATGGTTTTGCAATTCAACCTGAAAAATGAAATCAAAGCTTTTATCAAAACAAAGTATGTTTAGTGCTCTCTGTCTCACTGTCTTTTAGGTGCCAAACCTTAGATTTTATGATGACTCCTCAACCGTTTAGATCTTGGTTATCTCAGAGGGATCATCAGCTTTTTAAGAAAGTTTTGAGAGAAAAGCAAGTGAAGAAAAGCATAGTCAATGCTCAACATCACGGGTCTCTCACTGAGCACACCACGCCTGGTATTCTCTCACAGCGATGTCACCATTTCTACCTGCCACGCATCAGTGAAGGTTGGGACTTGACTGGTATTTGATCACGATGGGAAAATCATCCAGAAAACCCCCTACCCCCACCCCAGAGGGACCACAGTCAGCATGAAGCAGTTATTTTCTACACTACCTGTGCGCCATAAGGAATTTCAAAGGAATATTAAGAAGGTACAGTAAATTAATCTTGGTTTTCAAGAGTATTGGTTAATGCACATGAGCAAAGGTTTTACTAAAGAAGTTTATTCTTCAGTTGATTCTCTTGCCATAATCTATTGAGAAATGCTTTATTTGCATTTCTTGTTAAAGACTTAACATTAAAGACTTAACTTTAGGGTGATTTACTTTTTTCTTTTCATCACATAGTGTTTATTAGGACTGGGCAACATAGTGAGACTCTGTTTCTATGAAAAATTAAAAAAAAAATTGACTGGGCATGGTGGCATCCACCTGTAGTTCCAGCTACTTGGGAAGCTGAAGTGGGAGATTCACTTGAGCCCAGAAACTTGAGGCTGCAGTGAGCTATGATTGCGCCACTGTATTTCAGACTGGGAGACAGAGTAAGACACTGTCTGGAAAAATATATATACATATATTTTTTTTATTTTTATTTTTAATTTTTATCTTTTTTTGAGATGGAGTCTCACTTTGGCGCCCTGGCTGGAGTGCAGTGGCACGATCTCGATTCACTGCAACCTCCACCTCCCGAGTTTAAGCGATTTACCTGCCTCAGCCTTCTGAATAGCTGGGATTACAGGCGCGCACCACAACACCTGGCTCATTTTTGTATTTTTAGCAGAGACAGGGTTTCACAATGTGGTCCAGGCTGGCCAGGCTGGTCTCGAATTCCTGACCTCAGGTGATCCGCCCACCTCGGCCTCTCAAAGTGCTGGGATTATAGGCGTGAGCCACCATGCCTGCCTTATGTACTTATATTTTAATGAGACTGTTTCTCTTGGTTTTCTGATAAATGAGTTACTGGAACCCTTATGAATCTGAATGCAAAAGAAACAGCTAAATGTTATGTAATTGTTGTGTTTAAAAACCAGATTATAAAACTATCTGTATTATATGATTACGGTTTTATAAAAACAAAACAACGGCCTAAATGTGTATAGTATAAAGGCTGGAAGAGTCAGCACTTTCATGTTCTCAGCGGTTATCCTTGGATGTGAGATCTCATGCACTTTTTGTTCTCTTCTTTGTGCCTTTCCATTTTGTATGTGTATTTTTTACAATCTAAAAAGTTACTTAAACATATGCAGCTAAAAACTTTTTTTACTCGTAAAGCATTTGGTGCTAATTTTAACTGTTCTGTTTTTAGACAGAGTCTTCTCACTCTGTCGGCCAGGCTGGAGTGCAGTGGTGTGATCTTGGCTCACTGCAACCTCTACCTCCTGGGTTCAAGTGATTCTCCTGCCTCAGTCTCCCAAGTAGCTGGGATTATAGGTATGTGTCACCATGACCAGCTAATTTTTGTATTTTTAGTAGAGATAGGGTTTCACCATGTTGGCCAGGCTGGTCTTGCACCCCTGACCTCAAGTGATCTGCCTGCCTCAGCCTCCCAAAGTGCTGGGATTACAGGCATGAGCCACCACACGTGGCCTTTTTTTTTTTTTTAAAGCTTTTTTGTAAGTCAGCTAGCAAGAACGCAGGAAGAAATACTCAAATCTCCCTTACCCAGCTGGGGGCTATGTCAGGTTTTATAAGCATAGGGTAATGAGTTGTGATTTGATTGGATCTTGCAATAAAGTAATGCTGGGAGGTGTGATCTGACTGGATCCTGCCATGGGGTGACAGCAAAACTCAATCTGATTGGATCCTGGCTCCTCATGGAGTGTCCAGTTCTTAAATCAGTCTCAGCTCTTCAGGCCGAGCTTTTAGTTTCCACTCCGTGGTTGCATGCTTGGTTACCCTGGGCATGCACAGGGTATATGCCCTTCAACCTGTGGGTCCATGGCAATTGAAAAACAACTGACAACCTCATTACATAAAAGTTGAAGTGAGCCAGGTGCAGTGACTCACGCCTGTAATCCCAGCACTTTGGGAGGCCAAGGCAGGTGGAGGTCAGGACTTCAAGACCAGCCTGGCCAAAATGGTAAAACCCCGTCTCTATTAAAAATATAAATATTAGCCAGGTGTGGTGGTGCACCCTTATAATCCCAGCTATCTGGAGGCTGAGGCAGCAGAATCACTTGAACCTAGGAGGTGGAGGTTGCAGTGAGCTGAGTTCATACCATTGCACTCCAGCCTGGGTGACAAGAGTGAAACTCCATCAAAAAAAAAAAAAAAAAGTTGAACCAGATTTGGTCTGATGCAGTTACAGATCTACAAACCTCACCCCCACCCTCCTGCCAACACCTTCCACTCCTCATTGTTGAGGGATTAGGGATGGAGGTCATGCTTCTGCTTCGACTTCATGCTGAGCAGGGCACTGAGTCCCCTAAAGTGAAAGGAATGAAACTCTTAGGCTTCTGAGTTCAAATGAGTTCTGGGGTCACCCGGAGTAGCTTGAAAGGCTGGTATTGTTGTACTACAAGCTGAAGGTGGAAGTGTTGGAGCCTGGAGGACAAACAGCTCACCATCCATTTAAATAAATAGGACCAAAAAGTAACAGAACAGTGGCCACGAGGGGCCCCAACAGAGGAAGAAACCAGGTGAGGTGCGGTATAGTGGACTCGACTGCCTTCTAAATCTCAGTTGTTGGCCGGGTGCAGTGGCTCACGCCTGTAATTCCAGCAAAAGAAAAGCCGAGGCAGGGTGATCACGAGGTCAGGAGTTCAAGACCAGCCTGGCAAACACGGTGAAGCCCTGTCTCTACTAAAAATACAAAAATTAGCTAGGCATGGTGGCATGTGCTGTAGTCCCAGCTACTCGGGAGGCTGAGGCAGGAGAATCGCTTGAACCCGGGAGGCGGAGGTTGCAGTGAGCCGAGATTGTGCCACTGCACTCCACCCTAGGTAACAGAGCAGGACTCCATCTCAGTCAATCAATCAATCAATCAATCTCAGTGGTTGAACTACCCTTGACATGGTTCAGCTCTGTATCCACACCGAAATCTCATGTCAAATTGTAATTCCCAGTTTTGTGGGAGGGACCTGGTGGGAGGTGATTGGCTCATGGGGGCCGACTTCCCCCTTGCTGTTCTTGTGATATTGAGTGAGCGCTTGTGGGATCTGGTTGTTTAAAAGCGTGCAGCCCTCCCACTTCACTCTCTCTGTCTCTCCTGCTCCAACATGGCCAGACGTGCCTGCTTCCCCTTCGCCTTCTGCCGTGATTGTCAGTTTCCTGAGGCCTCC
The DNA here is from genome assembly GCF_029289425.2 of Pan paniscus. NCBI lineage: Eukaryota > Metazoa > Chordata > Mammalia > Primates > Hominidae > Pan > Pan paniscus. Next base: position 94,446,042 of record NC_073255.2, read on the forward strand.
CCAGCCATGCTTCCTGTACAGCCTGCAGAACTGTGAGTCAATTAAACCTCTTTTCTTCATAAATTACCCAGTTTCTCATAGTTCTTTATAGCAGTGTGAAAACAGACTAATGGCCCTTCTGGTTGAAGGAATGCAGCCATTCTGCTTTTTTGACTATGTCCTTTCTATTCATCTGTATTTCCTGGGAGGTGTTTATCCAAGTGCAATAGGAGGTATTGGTGACCGCACAGTCCCCTCAGTGTTCTGCTAGTAAATAGTTGAAGGTTGATCATTGATCTCCTGTGTTTTCAGTCTGGCATGGAAAAGCCCCCGTGCAACTGGTAAAGATATCAATAAGCACCAGGAGGTATCTAAATCCACCAGGAGCCATAGGCATCACGTCGACGTCCATTTACCAGTCTTCCCTGGCAAGATTCTTCTGAATTGTGCTGCCTTGACCAAAAGAGGTATGGGAGGGGCTGGGCGCAGTGGCTTGTGCCTGTAATCCCAACATTTTGGGAAACCAATTCAGGTGGATCATTAGAGGTCAGGGGTTCAAGACCATCCTGGCCAACATGGTGACATCCCATCTCTACTAAAAATACAATAAGTTAGCTGGGTTTGGTGTTGGGTGCCTGTAATCCCAGCTACTCGAGAGGCTGAGGCAGGATAATCACTTGAACCTGGGAGGAGGAGGTGGCAGTGAGCTGAGATCGTGCCATTGCACTCCAGCGTGGGCAACAAGAGTGAAACGTCGTCTCAAAAAATAAAACAAAAGTCCGGGCGTGATGGCTCACACCTGTAATCCCAGCACTTTGGGAGGCCAAGACGGGTGGATCACGAGGTCAGGAGTTCAAGACCAGCCTGGCCTAGATGGTGAAACCCTGTCTCTACTAAAAATACAAATATTAGCTGGGCATGGTGGCATGCACCTGTAATCTCAGCTACTCAGAAGTCTGATGCAGGAGAATTGCTAAAACCCAGGAGGGAGAGGTTACATTGAGCCGAGATTGCACCACTGCACTCTAGCCTGGGCGACAGAGCAAGACTCCATCTCGAAAGAAAGAAAGAGAAAGGAAATTCCCCAGGGAAGTACCTCGGCTTATTTCATAAACAGGTACTGAAGGAAGCAGAGGCATGTGGAGGACTTCCCCACCTCATGCAGCTATTTGGGCCGTGGCACCTGAAATTTATTATTTCAGAGTCACCCCTTTGATGACCTTGGCAGTGAACTGCAGTCATCTGTTTAGGCCTCTCCATGGCCCACATCAATGCCGGTATTTCTGTCTGTTGCACATTTGATTTCCTTGTTGTTGGCATTTAGAAGGTCCCCCGTTTCCCAGATCACACCATGGGCATGGACCACAGAGATTGCATCTTGTGAGTCTGTAGAAATGGTCAAGGCCTTGTCCTCTCTTAGGTCCAGAGGTCAGGTTAATGCAGATTTTCCCGGCCATCTGTGCTGAAGTCCCTGTGGGGAGGCTCCTGGCTGGTTTCCTGTAGGTAGACAGCTACACGTCCTGCCCTTCATTGGCTTCTTTTCATGAAGCTCCTGCCATCTACAAAACATGTCTCCCTTCTTGAATCACATCTCTGTTATTGAAACTCTAGAAGTCGACCGGGCATGGTGGCTATGCCTATAATCCCAGCATTTTGGGATTGCAAGGCGGGTGGATCACCTGAGGTCAGGAGTTCAAGACCAGCCTGGCCAACATGGCGAAACCCCGTCTCTAATACAAATACAAAAATTAGCCAAGCATGGTGGCCACTGTACTCCAGCCTGGGCGACAGAGCAAGACTCCGTCTCAAAAAAAAAAAAAAAAAGAGAAAGAAAGTATCATGCTTTTCTGCATTCTGTGAATTGTTTTAGTGAGTTATCCAACTTGAGGGCATGGTGGGAACCTCCAAATTTGCAGCCAGTTGGTGAGAAGTACATGTGGTCTGAGGACACCCAAGCCTGCAGGTGTGTCTAAAGCGAGGGCAGCCTAGTGGGGGCTGGTGGCCTTAACCTGTGGCATTTGAGGTAACATCAGGGAGTTGACATCAGAATTGCATCACATAGGCTAGGTGCGGTGGCTCACGCCTGTAATCCTAGCACTTTGGGAGGCCAAGGCGGGCAGATCACGAGGTCAGGAGATCGAGACCATCCTGGCTAACACAGTGAAACCCCGTCTCTACTAAAAATACAAAAAATTAGCCAGGCATGGTGGCGGGCACCTGTAGTCCCAGCTACTCGGAAGGCTGAGGCAGGAGAATGGCGTGAACCCAGGAGGCGGAGCTTGCATTGAGCCAAGATCATGCCACCGCACTCCAGCCTGGGTGACAGAGCGAGACTCCATCCCCCTCCCCCCCCCCAAAAAAAGATAAAAAACAGAATTGTGTCACACAGGCCAGATGCAGTGGCTCATGCTTATAATCCCAGCAGTTTGAAAGGCAAGGTAACAGGATCGCTTGAGCTTGAGTCTGAGGCCGCAGTGAGCTATGACCACACCACTGCACCTCAGTCTGGGTGACAGCGCAAGACCCCAACTCCAAAAAGAAAAGAGAAAAATCACAAAGAATTGCATGGCAGAGTGCCTGTCTTTCACAGCTTTAACTGCTGCAGGATCTTTCTTTTTTTTTTTTTTTTTGAGAGGGGGTGAGGAGACACAATCTCTGCTAGTGATTCTCCTGCCTCAGCCTCCCAAATAGCTGGGATTATAGGCGTGCACCACCACGCCTGCCTAATTTTTGTATTTTTAGTAGAGACAGGGTTTCTCCATGTTGGCCAGGCTGGTCTCAAACTCCTGCTGGGATCATGGGCGTGAGCCACCACGCCCGGCCACCTTTAGAGTTTTCTTACCACCTGGTTTTCCTCTCTCAATATCTTTCTCTCATTTCCTGCCTTAAAACTCTAGCTTGGCATCTGGGTGCAGTAGCTCATGCCTGTAATCCCAGCACTTTGGGAGGCCGAGGTGGGTGGATCACTTGAAGTCAGGAGTTCGAGACCAGCCTGGCCAACATGGTGAAACCTTGTCTCTACTATTTTTACAAAAGGTAGTCGGACGTACAGATGGGTGCCTGTAGTCCCAGCTACTTGGGAGGCTGAGGCAGGAGAATTTGTTTGAACCCAGAGGTGAAAGTTGCAGGGAGCCGAGGTTGTGCCACTGCACTCCAGCCTGGGAGACAGAGCAAGACTCTGTCTCCAAAACAAACAAACAAACAAACAAAAAACCCTGTAGCTTGGGATCAGCCTTCTCTTCTATTGTTTTTCTTTAAAAAATAAAAATTAAAAATAGATGTAGATGCTATGTTGCTGAGGCTGGCCTCAAACTCCTGGCTTCAGGTGATCCTCCCGCCATGACCTGCAAAACTGCAGGGATTGTAGGTGTGAGCACTGCACCCAGCCTTATGGTTTTTTTCTACATAAAAAACAGCACAGGATTATCTTCCAGAGCTAATAAATATGTTCAAATAACCACAACCCCATTAAGGAAAAATATCACTGGGCAGCAAATAATCAATCCAGACCAATATGATCACAATTGCTGTGAAGGTGAGAAAGTTCATTTTTATTATGTTTCCCCAAGAGACGCACTCTATTGTTCTCTTGAAAACACACAGCTCATGTCCTCCTTTAGAACACACATCCTCTTTAAAGTAACATACAAACATGCCAAAACAAGGTAAAAAATTACATCTGAATTCTCACATTTCAAACATATATGAAATATCAAATAAAAATTTATTTTTACAAGAATTTAGGGGAACTACTACATAGCTATAAATGTAATAGATATGTTAACTAAGTATCATAGATAAAAACCATGCTCCCTTCAGCAGCACGTGTAATAATAGATACAAAGATTGAAAGGTAAAAGATTTAGGATGAAAAGAATCCTCTCTTAAGGAAAACAAAATTATATGTATGTGTATACAACAGTTATAACACCCATCACACAGCTTTATAGAAACAGCATCTATTCAAAAATACCAGTATTTCCAAAATATTTAATATTTAAAGTAATAATATTTAAATAAATATATTTAATAAATATTTCAATAAATAAAATAATATTTAAATAATTCTATATCCATGTTTTTCAAAATAAACCAATAAAATAGATAGTATATATTAGACATGTTAGTATATATATCTGAGACATGTTAAAAATCACAACTGAATTCTCACAATTCAGTCACAAACCTAAACAGCAAATAAAAATTTCTATCACCAGAATTATGTTTTTTTCTGGTGGGGAACTACCAATAGCTATAAATAGAAGAGATTATTATGGAAGTATCATAGATAAAAAGAGTGCTCGCTTCAGGAGCACATATAGTAATACAGAAACAAATTTAAAGATAATAAAATATTTAGGATAAAAAGAATCGTCTCAAAAATGAAAAGAAAATTATCTTTATGTATATATAACAACTATAACTCTCATCAAAAAACTACAGGAACAGCATGTTTTCAAAAGTACAACAATTTCCAAACTATTTGAAATAAATCTATGAAGAATTCAATGGCCAACATTTTCCAAACAAACCAATAAAATGCAGAGTGTGCATGAAGCTATCTGTTACAATCTGTGGCACTGATATTTCACAAAAGAATTCTGTGCCAATCTGAGCCCCTGCATTGTGCCTTCAAATGCTCCTGGACTGTGGCAATCAAGTCCATAAGAAACAGGACGTCCAGGTTCCGCCCCAGGGAGGTTGGAATTCAGCAATATAAAAAGGGAGGTGGTGCCGCAGGAAAGGGTGGAACTGGAAACACTCCTGGTTTCTTACTTTTCTCCAAGGACTCCTAGAAGGACCCCCCCCCTCCCCCCACCCCTGCTCCTAGGATGACAACGTGATGACTGTATTGAGCTCCATCAAGAATGGTCCAGGTTCTTCTAGATGATGTGCACAAATGGTTCCTCTCCTCCTTCCTGGTGTCTGCCATTAGCATTGGAATAAAGTTCCTGCTGAAAATCCACATCTCCCCTGGGTCCGGTGTTCTGGAAGTGAGAGAGACAATGTCACACTTCAAGGAGGCAGCTCTCTAGACAGGAAGGTTATTCACATCCCATGTCAAGTCTAGAGTTCAGAGCAATTGAGAAATGCAATTTTATCTGCTGCCTTTCATTCTATACCCTGCTTCTGAACCATCGTGTTCAACTGTGAAACACACTTTGGTGACCACGACTCCAAAACTCACTTAATACACCCAAGGTCAGCCCCAGTGATCTGCTTCATAGCAAGGACTTTGGGTGGGTCTGCCCAGGGAGTAGGGCACCCTCAGAGAATGTGGCTTTGGACTTCGTCACAGCTGGGGCCTTTTGTGTCACTTAAGATCCAGACTTGTAACCATGCTAGATGTGTTTCTAATGTGACAACATCACGAACCACGAGTCCAGAAGCCTAGTCCTTAATCCTACCTCCTCATGATGAAGTCTCATGCTCTGTGCTCAATGTGGTTAGCTGCACAAGATGTAAACCAAAGCTTCACTGAACCCTCGACCCAAATCGGTAACTCAAGTGCGTCAATCATAATGAACCTCCCCAAACTCAGTATTTATGATTATTTTTGAGGCAGGGTCTCACTCTGTCGCCCAGACTGGAGTGCAGTGGCAGGATCAGGGCTCCGTGCGGCCCCGACCTTCCAGGCTCCAGAGATCCTCCTGCCTCAGCCTCCTGAGTAGTTGGGAGTAGAGATGCGTCCCACATCGCCTGGCTAATTTTTGTATTTTTGTGGAGAGGGGATCTCGCCACGTTGCCCAGGCTTGAAGCCGGATCAAGCAATTGGGTTCTTCGGATTTCCGAAATAGACCCCAATATTCTGCCTTTACCCCGGAGGATGCAGATGTACCTTCTCTCAGGCCGATGACCTCAGGCCTCCACGGTCCCTGGAGCTCTAGGAAAGGCGAGCGCGATCTCGCGCCCACACCCAGTGCTCTGGGTCATAAGCCTGGATCTGGAAAAACAAACGCCCTTTGAGAAGACGGGGACTCACCAGGTTACCCCTCTCTCCCCTCATCCAGCCTCCAGCCCACCCAATTCCTCCCCACCTCCTCCACCTCCCCAGGCCCCACTCACCTCCTCCAACTCCTCCGGGGAAACCCAAGCCCTGCCGCTCATGGAACAGAAGAAGTGGAACCGACGTTTCTGGAACAGGACTATCTGAGAGCGGTTCTTCCTGGCCCTTGGGTTCATGCAACGGCGTAACTGGAACCGACGCTTACGGACCAAGGGTATGCGAGAGCGGTTCTTCCTGGCCCTCGGGTTCATGGAACGGCCTAACTGGAACCAACGCTTACGGAGCAAGGGTATGCGAGAGCGGGTCTTCCCATACAGGAAGTGGAAGATGTTTTCTTTGGAGTCCTCATCGTCCTCCTCCATGTCATTGGCCAGGTAGCTGAGGACAGAAATCAGGTTGCTGCTCAGGGGCACCACCAGGAGAGGCCTCCGGCTGAGGTCAGCTTCCCAGAGAGGAAGGTAAGGGACCGTCCCTAGCTCAGGACTGGCACCCACCCTGCAGAGAGCCATGCCTTCCTCAGGAGGGCTCTGCTGGACAGAGACCGATCAAGGGCGTCTCCCACTTCTTCAGGATGGAGACAAAAACCCAACTGGTGGCCGAGAGTGGTGGCTTATGCCTGGAATCCCAGCACATTGGGAGGCCAAAGCAGGAGGATCACTTGAGGCCAGGAGTTTGAGACGGGCCTGGGCAACATAGCAAGACCCTCGTCTCTATTAAAAATAGAAGAACTATGCCAGACGCGGTGGCTCGTGCCTGTAATCCCAGCACTTTAGAAGGCTGAAGCAGGTGGATCGCTTGAGACCAGGAGTTGGAGACCAGCCTGGTCAACACGGAGAAACCCCATCTCTACTAAAAATACAAAAATCAGCCTGGTGCGGTGGCACACCCGTTAGGCCTAGCTACTCAGGAGGCTGAAGCATAAGAATTGTGTGAACCCAGGAGGCGGAGGTTGCAGTGAGTTGAGATTGGGCCACTCCATTCCAGCCTGAGAGGCAAAGCAAGACTCTGTCTCAAGAAACAAACAAACAAACAAACAAACTGTCCAGGTGTGGTGGCACAGCCCTGTAGTCAGAGCTAATAAAGAAGCTGAGGTGGGAGGATCGCTTGAGCCCAGGATATGGAGGCTGCGGTGAGCTATGATCTCACCACTGCACTCCAGCTTGGGGGACAGGGCAAGTCTGTCTCAAAAAAATAAAAGAAATTGAATACATTGATATTTTGCCAGGACCCTGCCTTCTACAGGCATCTAGTCTAATGGGACTGGGAGTAATCAAGGCAGATGACCTAATCCCAGTGTCCAGGATGTAACTAGAGAGCTACGGGCATGCAGAAGTTGGAAGATGAGGGAAGGCATCACAGAGGCTGTGGGGTGAACTGACTTCAAGGAATGGGTCCTTCCCTTCAGAACCACATGTGTGCGGGACACCCAGACAGAAAACACAAACACAAAGTCGAGTGGAGGGCATTTGGAAGGAGCAGTGAAGCCGAGCCAGGAAATACCAAGATGGCGAGCCAGTGTGCTTGTAGAGATTGTAGAGAGGGTAGAATTGACACTGTGGACCCTGGCCTCGATAGAGAAAGGCATCAGCTAAGGAAGTTGTTCAGGTGGGCAGTGAGGTTGTCGTGCTTTGGAAAGATGTTCAGGCTGCACTAGGAAGCCCCCTGGCTTGGGGAGAGACTCCAGGAGACCCCAGCGGGGAGCATTTGACAGTGGATTCGAGTGATGCGAGGGGGACCTGAACTGTGGCCTCTGTCATGGGAACCCAGAGGAGGTCGATGGCGTTTGTGGTTGATGTGGGAAGGAGAGAGAGAGAAGAACCAGAAACGTCTGCTTGCTGGAGGAAGTGGCATGTCCGCTCCTCCACTCCTTTTCTTTTCCCCTTAGGAGCGGTTTATGGTTCCTTTTGTTTTATTCTTTTATTTGTACACTGGCATTGGAGTTTGTTTTTTTGGCTTTTTTTTTTTTTTTGAGAAAAAGTCTCACTGTGTCACCCAGGCTGGAGTGCAGTGGCTCGACCTTAGCTTACTGCAACCTCCACCTCCTGGGTTCAAAGGGTTCTCTTGCCTCAGCCTCCCGAGTAGCTGGGATTACAGATGCACTCCACCATGCCCAGCTAATTTTTCTATTTTTAGTAGAGACGGGGTTTGGCCATGTTGGCCAGGCTGGTCTCGAACTGCTGACCTCAGGTGATCCGCCTGCCTCGGCCTCCCAAAGCGCTGGGATTACAGGCGTATGCCACTGTGCCCAGCCTGAGTTTCTGTTTAGAAACAACAGTCTATGATAGTATAATCCTCTCTTTTTTGTTCACAGAGTAAAGAGGACAAATAGGTGAAAGAATAAATGAAAGGCTGGAATCCCACTTCCCCCGCTGTCCCAGGGCATTGGATATTGACGGATAGGAGGCAGCAAACCACTCACAGAGCCAGGAAGAAATGAATGCGTTGGTATAGCCAGGAGGGGAAGCCGGCCCGGCTGAAATACGCTATGACCATAGCCAGGAGATACTGATGGAGAGAAAGGAACACAGAGAGGGGGAGGTCACATCTTGGAAGAGGAAGATTGTGGAGAGGGGGAATGAGGGTCTGGGGAGGGGCTGCCCATCAGAGAAGGGACCTCAGTGTTGGGGTGACTGTACTCATTTGGAAATTGCGGGATGGAGGGGTATTCGAAGGTCGGATGCAAACCCAAGAAGCCAGAGGAAGGGTTTTGGGTGATGCTCCCAGGATGGTGGGCTCCGATGGTATCTTTGGAGGGGGTGTGTCTAGGTCGGCTGGTGTCAGGAGGGTCATTTGTGTGCCAGGCAGAGAACTGTCCCAAAGAGCTGAGAGTAGAGGGGCCAGGAGCTTCAGGGCTGTGGCCAGACTGTGGCCCAGAGCTCAGATCCCAAAGGACCCATAGGAGAGGCAGGGGCCACTCATTCACTCTGCAAGAGACCAGCAGAATCCTGAGGGAGATGCTGACAAATCATAAAAAGACCAAGAATAGCCGGGAGTGGCGGCTCAAGCCTGTGATCCCAGTACTTTGAGAGGTGGAGACAGGAGGATCATGTGAGCCCAACAGTTCGAGAACAACCTGGGCAACATAGTGAGACCCTGTTTCTACAAACATTTCAAAAATTAGTTGAGCATGGTGGCATGTGCCTACTCCGAGCTCCTCAGGAGGCTGAGGAAAGAAGATTGCTTGAGCCCAGGAATTAGAGGCTGCAATGAGCTATGATCATGCCACTGCACTCCATCCTGGGGAGCAGAGCTAGACTCTGTCTCACAAAAAAAAAATTTGTGGGTGCCAAGACTCAAGACTGTGGGAGCTGGTCGGGCACAGTGGCTGACGTCTATAATCTCAGCACTTTGGGAGGCCAAGGCGGGTGGATCGCCTGAGGTCAGGTGTTCAGGACCAACCTGGCCAACATGGCAAAACCCCGTTTCTACTAAAAACACAAAAATTAGCCAGGCGTGGTGGTTCATGTCTGTAATCCCAGCTGCTTGGAGGCTGAGGCAGGAGAATCACTTGAACCCGGGAGGCATCGGCGCAGTGAGTCAAGATCGAGACACTGCCCTCCATCCTGGGCAACAGAGCAAGACTCTGTCTCACAAAAAAAAAAAAAAAAAAAAGACTGTAGGAGCATCTGGTGGGAGGTGGTGGAGGGAGAACTGTGGGTTTGGAAGCTGTGCCGTCCCCCAGCCATGCGTTGGAACAGGAACAGTTACATGGAGAACAACCTTACCTTGTCCGACACCCTCAGATCTTTGTCCCAGGCCAGGAATCTTTTAATGACAGGATCCTCTGTGATTAGAGAGCAGATGTCAGTGTGAGAAGCAGGACAGGGTTTCCGTGGGAGCAGCAGGGCAGCGAGGAGAAGTGTGCCTCCCGGGGGGAAGTCTCAGGATTGTGGCCGCGGGTGAGGTGGATGGGAGAGGGGAGAATGACTTTCACTGGGCAAGGGAGAGAGGCTCCTGCTCTGAGACTCCCCTGAGAAGAAGCCGAAGGAGGCCCTGGGTGTGAGAATCTACAGGATGTAGAGCTGGGAATCAGCCAGGACCCCCTCCAGCAGACACGGAGGGACCACTGCAGAGTCATAAAGGAATTCCCATCATTTCCTCATGAGACAGTCACATCAGGGTGTGACCATGGCCTTGGTATCCCCCACTATGGATGGAGACACTTAGGTTTAGAAAAGTCAGTAAGAGACATTAAGTTTCAGAGGGCACAGCTGAAACCACTTTCTTTGTTTATTGATTTTGTTTTTCTTGGATTTTTATTTTTATTTATTTATTAATTTATTTTGAGACAGAGTCTTGCTGTGTGGGCCAGGCTGGAATGCAGTGGCCTGATCTTGGCTCGCTGCAACCTCTGCCTCCCGGGTTTAAGCGATTCTCCTGTCTCAGCCTCCCGAGTAGCTGGGATTACATGCATGAGCTACTGTGCCCAGCCTTGGTTTTTCTTTTGAGACAGGGTTTTGCTCTGTCACCCAGGCTGGAGTGCAGTGTTGTAGTCATAGCTCACTGCAGCCTCAAAGTCCTGAGTTCAAGCAATCATCTTGCCTCAGCCTCCCAACGTGCTGGGATCTCAGGCAGGAGCCACCGCGCCTGGCCCGAAACCAAGCTTTCTTATCCCAAGCGCTGACCTTTATCAAGTTGACCTAATCCTTTATCATCTCCTAAGTGTCCCTCATGAGTGATCACTTCACATTCCTCCCACATGGAGAGCTCACCCACTGGGGCATATTTTTCCCATTGGAAAAGTGTGGTTATTGGAAGTTTCCTGTTTTTGGAAAGAACAGGATTGGAGGTGCTCTCTGGGGTGTCTTCCTACCAAGCAGCCTGTTGAAGGCCTCGTGGTGCTCAGGGAGCACGAGCGACACTCGCCGTCGCTTCAGCTTCATCTTGAGGCCACACAGCATCTCCGCCACCCAGATCTCCTCAGGCTCAGGGGCGAGCACCTTCCGTAGCTCCTCCTCCGACTCCTCAGATTCGTCCCACCACTCCCTCTTCCTTTTCCAGCAAAAGGACCTATGCAGGGGGCTGGGATCTACCCCAGGGGCTGAGTAAAGAAACCAGGCCACGGTGTAATGCTTCTGCAGTTGATCACACTAGAGCCCGACCCAAAACCCCAAACCACTCTCCATCCTCCCCAGCCTCGCAGACTGCTGGCTTCTCCAAGCCATCTTTCCTTCTGTCTGTCTCCTCTGCTGAGCTCCGTGTGCCGCTCCTTCTCCTCCCCATTCTCCCGTTTCTCTGTCCTCAGAACACTTCCTCATATCCTTCCCTGGTCCCTGGCTCTCTGAGTCCCTTTTTTTTTTTTTTTTTTTTTTTTGTTGTTGTTGTTGTTGTTGAGAAACAGTCTTCCTTTGTGGCGTAGGCTGGAGTGTAGTGGTGCGATCTTGGCTCACTGCAACCTCTGCCTCCTGGGTTCCAGTGATTCTCCTGCCTAAGCCTCCCAAGTAGCTGGGATTACAGGTGCCCACCAGAACGCCCAGCTCATTTTTGTGCTTCTAGAAGAGACAGGGTTTCACCATGTTGGCCAGGCTGGTCTCCAACTCCTGGCCTCAAGTGATCTGCCTGCCTGGCCTCCCAAAGTGCTGGGATTACAGGTGTGAGCCACTGCACCCTGCCTCAGTACCTCCATTCTTCCCACACACCCTCCTCACATGCTCCTTCCTGACTTCTGGGCCCTTCCTTCCTTCTTTTTTTTTTTTTTTTTGAGACAGCGTCTTACTCTCTCACCCAGAATGGAATGCAGTGGCGCTATCTTGGCTCAAAGCAACCTCTTCCATCTGGGTTCAAGCGATTATCCTGTCTCAGCCTCCTGAGTAGCTGGGATAACAGGCATGCCTGGCTAATTTTTGTATTGTTAGTATAAATGAGGTTTCGCTATATTGGTCTGGTTGGTCTCGAACAACTGACCTCAAGTGATCCACCCATCTCAGCCTCCCAAAGTAATGGGATTACAGGCATGAGCTACCACACCCGGCCTTCGTTTTTCTTTTGACACAGGGTTTTGCTCTGTCACCCAGGCTGGAGTGCAGTGGTGCAGTCATAGCTCACTGCAGCCTCAAAGTCCTGAGTTCAAGCAATCCTCTTGCCTCAGCCTCCCAACGTGCTAGGATCTCAGGCGTGAGCCACTGCACCTGGCCCGAAACCAAGCTTTCTCATCCCAAGCGCCAACCTTTATCAAGTCTAGCCTAGTCCTCTATCGTCTCCTAAGTGTCCCTCATGAGTGATCACTTCTGAGTCCTCCTGCGTGGAGAGCTCACCCACTGGGGGCGTATCTTTCCCATTGGAAAAGTGTGGTTATTGGAAGTTTCCTCTTTTTAGAAAGAACAGGATTGGAGGTGCTCTCTGGGGTGTCCTCCTACCAAGCTGACTGTTGAAGTCCTTGTGGTGCTCAGGGAGGAAGGGTGACACTTGCTGTTGCTTCAGCTTCATCGTGAGCCCACACATCGTCTCCACTACCCAGGTCTCCTCAGGCTCAGGGGCGAGCTCCTTCTCCGGCTCCTCCGCAGATTTATCTGACCACTCCCTCTTCCTTTTCCAGCCAAGGGACCTACATGGGGGGCTGGGATCTACCCCAGGGGCTGAGTAAAGAAACCAGGCCACCGTGTAATGCTTCTGCATCTGATCACCTTAGACCCCGACCCAAAACCCCAAACCACTCTCCATCCTCCCCAGACTTGCAGACTGCTTTCTTCTCTAAGCCATCTTTCTGAGTTTCTCCTCTGCTCAACCCCATGTGCCGCTCCTTCCCCTCCCCATTCTTCTCTCTCTCTGTCCTCCGAACACTGCTTCATGTCCTTCCCTGGTCCCTGGCTCTCTGAGTCCCTCCTTTTTTGTGTTGTTTTGTTTTGACACAGAATCTTGCTTTGTCACCCAGGCTGGAGTGTAGTGGTGCAATCTCAGCTCACCGCAACATCCATCTCCTGGATTCCATTTATTCTTCTGCCTCAGCCTCTCAGGTAGCTGGGATTACAGGTGCCTGCCATAATGCCCAGCTCAATTTTGTACTTTTAGTAGAGACAGGGTTTCACCATGTTGGCCAGGCTGGTCTCAAACTCCTGGCCTCAAGTGATCCGCCTGCCTTGGCCTCCCAAAGTTCTGGGATTACAGGTGTGAGCCACCGCACCCAGCCTGAATTTCTCCATTCTTCCCACACAGCCTCCTCAGGTTCTCCTTCCTGACCGCTGACCCTTCTTTTCTTTTCTTTTCTTTTCTTTTCTTTTCTTTTTTCTGGAGTGCAGTAGTGTGATCTCAGCTCACTGCAACCTCTTCCTCCCAGTCTCAAGTGATTCTCCTGTCTCAGCCTCCTGAGTAGCTGGGATTACAGGTGTGCACCACTACCACTTGGCTAATTTTTATACTTTTAGTAGAGATGAGGTTTCACCATATTGGCCAGGCTGGCCTTCAACTCCTGACCTCAGGTGATCCACCCGCCTCGGCCTCCCAAAGTGCTGGGGTTACAGGCATGAGCCACCGCACCCGGCCCCCTTCCTTCGTCTTAGTCAATCCTATCCCACCTCTTCTTCCACCAGTCCCCTCACCTGATGGTCCCAACGCTTCATCATCCACCACCTCCTGGAGGGGGTACCCCGAGGTGCTCTGCTGGGGACTCTGCTCATTCTGGGGGTGCGGTTGACGGCTGGTCATGATCTTTGCCGTAATCTGTCCCCTCTTACGGAACCTAGTCTCCGTTCTGTCCATGGCCTTCTTCTGGACACTGCTCGGATCCAGAAGAGTATGTTATCAATTCTCAAGCCTAGGAGAAGTCAGGAGTGGAGAACAGCTCTGAGAAGATACTGTTGTCCAACTGATCTCCAGGCACCACGGAGTCTGGTCCCTCCAATCAGGAAGGTCGGAATCTCTGATGTCATGGCTCATGCCAACCTGGCAACCAGTTTGAAAAAAAACACTTGTAACTGCCATTCTGATCTCTTGTCCTGGAGATCCTGGGTGAATGGTATCTCCTGCCACTGTCCCAACCTCAGACCATTGTCCAAAAGCATCTTCAGGGACTCCACATCCCTCTGTTCCCTGTCCCAGCAGAGGCTTTGTCCTCTCCACTCAAAGCCTGAAGCATGTTGGGGTCTCTTCGTCTCTGTACATGCCCATTTCAGAGTCCAGTCTGGTGGGAGAGGGAACAGAGTGGGAAAGAAAACTAGGGTAAGCAGAAACGATGAAACCTTATAAGAGTGAGATTATCATGTACAAGAGTGAGATTATCATGTACAAGAGATCCCAGGAATACTGACTTGATGAAAAAGTCACATGAGAGCACTCAGTTTGGCAGAGCTTTTCTGCCGAATGTTTACTCACATTCACTGTCCGAGATTCTGTACTGGGGGTACACACGTCCTCTGCCCTAAGGCAATTTTGAGTCCAAGAGACATTTTGAGGCCTAAAAATCATAGGAAACTGCCCCTGAGCTCACACATATTTCCAATGGTGTCCCCAATTTCAGGGAATCCATAGATTACCTAAGCCAGCCCCTCCAGTTCGGCTAAGAAACTCTAGTCTGTATATCAAGTTTTGTATCATATATATTGCTCTGAACTCAGAAATTTGCCTTCCATTTATGGATTCTATGAATAAAATATCACATGTACAAAAAGACTAAGTCAAAAATTTCAGCTGTGCACAGTGGCTCATGCTTGTAATCCCAGCACTTTGGGTGGCCAAGGGAGGAAGATTGCCTGAGGCCAGCAGTTCAAGACCAGTATAGGCAACATAGCAAGAGCCCATCTCTAAAAAAACCAAACCAAACCAAATTACCCAGGTGTGGTGGCTGGCACCTGTGTTCCAACTACTTGGGAGACTCATGTGGCAGGAAGATCACTTGAGCCCAGGAGTTAGAAGCTGCAGTGAGCCATGATCTTGCCCCTGCACTCCAGTCTGGGCAACACAGCAAGATATTGTGTCAAAAAAAATTTTTTTAATAAAAAATAAAAGAGTTACATGACATTCAGAGACCATCCAAAAAACCTGTGGGTTCCCGGCTGGGCTCAGTGGCTCACGCCTGTAATCCCAGCACTTTGGGAGGCCAAAGTGGGTGGATCACTTGAGGTCAGGAGTTTGAGACCAGCCTGGACAACATGGTGAAACCCCATCTCTACTAAAAATACAAAAAATTAGCCAGGCATGGTGGTGGATGCCTGTAATCGCAGCTACTCAGGAGAGGGCGCTGGAGAATCACTTGAACTCATAGTGCGCAGGTTGCAGGGAGCCAAGATTGCACCATTGTGCTCCAGCCTGGGCAACAAGAGCAAAACTCCATCTCAAAAAAATAAAGAACCCGCGAGTGAGTTCCCACACGTTTTCCTAATGGGCTGCTGTTTTCCTAGGAGTCTCTCACTTATAGAAAAGGCACAAACTGAAAGAGGAAGCAGATCCCATTGCTGTGGAAGTCCCATTGTTAGGAAGCTCTGCTTTTCTGGAGTTCAAATTCGCATTCATGACGCTTTAAACCGTCAGAGCTGGGTGGGTCCTCCTACAACAAAATAGTTTGCTCTCTCTCTCCTAGTTAACAGGCTTTCAAATATTAGAAGATCAATGTTCTGACCCCATTAAAATTTCTCTTTTGTGGAATGAAAAGCTCTGATTTAACTCATCTTCAAGCCTGGTTTGCATATTCCTCTCTCTTCCGGCCACCTTGTCTAGACACACTACAGTGAGGCCGTGCCCATCGTAAATGTTATTGATACGTTGTCAAAAAATTGGCAAACCAGGCGCGGTGGCTCATGCCTGTAATCCTACCACTTTAAGAAGCAGAGGCAGACAGATCACCAGAGGTCAGAAGTTCGAGATCAGCCTGTCCAACATGTTTAAATCCGTCTCTACTAAAAATACAGAAAAAATGAGCTGGGCGTGGGGGTGTACATCTGTAATCCCAGCTACTTGGGAGGCTGAGGCAGGAGAATTGCTTGAACCTGGAAGGCGGAGGTTGCAGTGAGCCGAGATTGCATCACTGCAGTCCAGCCTGGGTGACAGAGCGAGACACCATCCCAAAAAAAAAAAAAAAAAAAAAATGGCTAAAATACTTTTCTTTTCTTTTTCTGGAGACGGAGTCTCACTCTGTCGCTCAGGCTGGCACGTTTATGGCTCACTGCAGCCTCAAACTCCTGTGCTCAACTGATCCTCCCACTTCAGCCTCCCAAGTAGCTGGGAGTATAGTCATATGCCACAATGCCCAGCGGATTTTTTAATTTTTAGTAGAGACAGGTTTCTCTATGTTGCCCAGGCTGGTCTTGAACTGGGCTCAAGTGATCCTCTTCTTTAACCTCCCAGTGTTGGGATTATAGGCATGAGCCACCACGGCTGGCCTAGAATACTTTTCTAAAGATAAATTTCTATTCTCTATTTGTTTATGTAATTCATGCAGGAAAGACAGTTTCTAAAATATTGAGTAGGCTTTTAAGCAGGAGGGTATTTTGTTTTGTTACCATCATGAGCTCATGGGTTTAAACAGATAGTAAATATTTCAGTACATAGAAGTTGTGATTCTTTTTGAAAATTAAGTGGTTCCATCTTTGGCCAGACAGAATCCCTTTAAGTTGGTTTCTGAGTCGTTTTGAAATATATTTGATATATATGATAGGAAATATATACATATAATATATGTTTTTAATAGCAAATATATACATATATATTTGATAGCATTATTTTCTATTTAGCATTTTATTTTGAAATCATTTCAGATTTTCAGAAAAATTGCAAGGATTTTACAAAGAAATCCCAGATACTTCCTTTTGTTCAGATACTTCATTCTTAACATTTTCCCAGATTAATCATTTATATGCCTGTATACGTATGTGTATATATATATTTATATATATATATATTCTGAACTATTTGAGAGTGGGTATAATGTGTCATGCCTCTTTACCCTATAAAGTTTTAGATTATAGCTCATAAAATCAAGAATATTCTATTAAATATCCATAGCACAGTAATTGAATTCAGGAAATTTATCATTGATTTAATACTTTTATCTAAACTATAGTTCATTTTCCAGTTTTGCCAATTTCCCAATAATTTCCTTTATAGCAATTTTTAATTTTTGGTAGAAGATTCAGTCTAGGACTGTTAATTGCCTTTAGTTTTCATGCTTTTTAAGTCTGTTTAATACGGATTTGTTCCTCAGTGCCATTATAACATTTGAAGAATACAGGCCAGTGATTTTATAGAAGTCTTTAAATTTAGGTTTCCCTGATCTTTCTTCATGATTAGATTTAGACTGTGAATTTTTGTCTGGAATGCTACATGGAACCTCTTAAATTTATGGCTCAGAACAGGATCTGTCTTGGGAAAATTCTGTGCATGCCTGAGAAGATGGCTTGTTCTGCTCTGGTTGGGTGGAGTGTTTGATAAGTGTTAATGAGATCAAGTTGGTTGGTTGTGTTGTTCAGGTGTACTATATCCTTGTTGATTGTGTGCCCACTTGTATCAATTGTGGGGGAGAGGGGATTGAAATCTGCTGCAGTTGTGGTTCTGTTTCTCTTTGCAATTTTACCACTTTTTGCTTTATGTGTTATGTTAGATACATAAATGTTCAAGGTTATTACGTCCTGTTGATTAATTAACCACTTTGTAAAATGGCCTTCCTTATCCCTGCTAATATTCCAGGCTGTGAAATGTACTTTGTTATTTATGTAGCATTCTTTTGAGTAATACATGCATGGTATATCTTATTCCATCCTTTTACTTTTAACCTATTTGCATCTTTATATCTAAAGTATTATTTCTTACAGGCAGCAAAATTTGGATCTTGCTTGTTTTCATCAGTCTATTTCTGTCTCATAATTGGGGATGTATAAACCATTTACATGTAATGTGATTATTGATAAAACGAGTTAGGTTATAGTCCGTTGTCTTTGCTTTCTTTTAGTCTCATCTTCTTTGTTTCTTTTTAAAATGTCTCTGTTTGTCTTCCTTCCTTTTGATTAGTTGAGAATTTTTTATGATTCTACTTTATATCTTTTGTTGGCTTTTTAGCTATCACACTGTTTTGTTATTTTAGTGAGTTAGAATTTATAGTATGCAACTTTAATTGTCATAGTTTATTCTTAAGTAATATCCATTTTTCTTAGAATAAGAGAAGCTTACAATAGGACACTTCCATTTCTCTCCTCTTGGTCTTTACACCGTTGTTCATTTTATTTTTACAGGTGGTATCAGTGCCACACACCATCTACTACGTTGTTGTTAATTAAACTGTATTTATTTATTTATTTATTTATTTATTTATTTATTTATTTATTTATTTTGAGACAGGGTCTCACTCTGTCCCCCAGGCTGGAGTGCAGGGGTGCTATCTTGGCCCACTGCAACCTCTGTCTCCCGGGTTCAAGTGATTCTCCTGCCTCAGCCTCCTGGGTAGCTGGGATTACAGACACCCACCATCACACCCGGCTAATTTTTGTATTTTTAGTAGAGACGAGGTTTTGCCATGTTGGCCAGGCTGGTCTCGAACTCCTGACCTCAGGTCACCCATCTGCCTCAGCCACCCAAAGTGCTGGGATTACAAGTGTGAGCCACCACACTTGGCCCAGGTATCTTTTAAAGAGATTTAAGTCATGAGAGAAAATACACAGTTACCATTTCTGGTACTCTTCATTCCTTTGTGTAAATCTAAATTTTTATTTGCTGTCATTTTACTTCTGCCTGAAGGACTTTCTTTAACATTTCTTCTAGTTGATGATGAATTATTATATGTCTGCAAATGTCTTCATTGTGTGTTTGCTTTTAAAGTTGTTTTTGCTGGATTTTTCTCCACAGTGCTTTAAATATGTTTCTCTGTTGTCTTCCTGCTTACATTTTTTTCTAAGAGAAATCTGATCTCATACTCATGTTTGTTCCCCTATATATAACATGTCTTTTTTTCTTCCCCCCTTATTGTTTTAAACTTTTTATCACTAGTTTTGGACAATTTGATTGCAATATGTCATGGTATCTTTTTTTCATGTTTCTGTTTTGGGGATCATTGAACTTCTTGGATCTTGGGTTTGTGGTGTCATCACTTGGGGAACATTTTTATCATTATCTCTTCATGTACCCGCCACCTCCCCTCCATTGATTCTTGTTGCCTGTATATTAGGCCACTTGAAATTTTCCCACAGCACTCTGTTGCTCTTTATTTGCTTTTAATTCTTTTTTCTCTGTTTCATTTTATGTAACTTCTGTTGCTGTCTTTATATTCACTAATCTCTTTTTTCCACGATGCTGTTCATCTTTTCCAGTATAATTTTCATCTCAGATATTGTACTATCTGTAGAAGGTTAGCGTGGGTCTTTTTTACATCTTGCCTGTCTTGATTTTTTTGAACATTTGGAATAGAACGATGAACTCTCTCAGTGCTCTGTGCCGGTTGTGAACTCTGTGTCAATTCTGGGCCAGTTTTGATGGACTGATTCTTTTCTTCCTTATGGGTTGTAATTTCCTGCCCATTTTCCCATCCCACAACTCTTTCTCCTCACATCTGCCTCGGTTCTTCTTCCCTGCTCCATGGCCTGGAAACGCTCAAGGCAGAAGTTGATAGGTTCACCTTGTTTATTTCCCATCACTCATAGATAACTCTACTGCCTGATAATCAGTGCCTTGAAAACCATTGCTTCAGCCCAGGCGTGGTGGCTCATACCTGTAATCACAGCAACAACAACAACAAGGCTAAGGCGGGCGGATCACGAGGTCAGGAGTTCAAGACCAGCCTCGCCAACATGGTGAAACCCCATCTCTACTAAAAATATAAAAATTAGCCAGGCATGCTGGTGCACGCCTGTAATCCCAGCTACTGGGGAGGCTGAGGCAGAAGAATTGCTGGAACCCGGGATACAGAGGTTGCAATGAACCAAGATTGTGCCATTGCACCCCAGCCTGGAAGACAATAGCGAGACTTCATCTCAAAAAACAAAAAACAAAAACAAAAACAAAAAAACAAATCATTGCTTCATATATGTTCTTGTTTTATTTTTCTTTCTGTTTTTGATTTTGTTGTTCTTTGGTGTGTGCTGTTTCAGGTTGGAGGGTATATCCAGTACTTGTTAATTTATCACACCTGAGGGCAGAGGTCCTCATGTCTCTGTCTATATGTTTTCTCTAATATATATATATTTTTCTTTGTAGAGACAGGGTCTTGCTATGTTGCCAAGGCTGGTCTCAAGCTCCTGGCCTCAAGCAATCCTTCTGCCTCAGCTTTCCAGAGTGCTGGGATTACAGGCATGAGCCACCACACCTGGCCTGGATCCAGTTTTATCCATGTCCAAATTTTTTTTTCCCTGAGCTGTTTTTGATTTTCTTCCACCTCATATGAACTGTAGTGTCAGCTTATCTAGTTCCAGGAAAAAGCTTTTTGGTATTTTTATTGGGATTGCATATTTATAAAGTAATTTAGGGAAACTGGTATCTCTGTATTATTAAGTTGACCTTAATACTACAACTAATTTTGTTGTTGTTTTTGGATTTTTAGTAGAGATGGGGTTTCACCATGTTGACCAGGCTGGTCTTGAACTCCTGACCTCAGGTGATCTGCCCGCCTCGGCCTTCCAAAGTGTTGGGATTACAGGCGTGAGCCACCGTGCCCAAGCACTTTTACTTTTTCTTAGTTATATTGCTCTAATTGTTTTCTCTTCTCTAATTGTAGATAATGAGCATTTTATTAATACCTTGTTCTTGATCTTAGTGGGAAGATACGTAGTTTTTCCCTGTTAAGTAAAATCCTGACTTTCGGACCGAGAAGACTGAGGCATAAGAGTATGTGTGTGTGTGTGTGTGTGTGTGTGTGTATACACGCAAACTGTATATATGTGCTTGTGTGTAATTGAAATACATATGTCACATATCATATGTACTATGGCATATTAGGGTGTAATATTTATATTTGTGTATATAATATTGATGTTAATGAAGTATCCATCAGTTTCTATTTTCTTTAGTTTGTTTTTTTAAATCAGCTTTTTCTGTCAAGCTTTTTCAAGTATCTTCATGGATACAAGATTTTTCTTCTTTGCTGTGTTATAGTGGCTTATCATATTAATAGGTTTCCAAATATTAAAGTAGTCTATATTATTGGAATAAGTCCTATTTGTCTGTTGTATATTATGTTTTTAATCTGGTACTGGATTTTGTTTGGTTATGTTTCATTTTGGGTATTTGTATTGATGTAAGTGGCATTGACATGTAATTTTATGTTATTTATTGGTCGATCAGTCTTCTAACCCCTACCACCTCCTTGCCTTCTGGACTAACTTAACCCAGAAAGTTATTACTCTCTCTCGGTGATTTTATCAGCTCCTGTGGCCTGCCTGTGGATAAGCTTGGATGTTCTGCTTTAGTTTCTCAGCCCACCAGCCTAGCAGCTCTGCCTCTGCTATCTCTTGGGATCTACATGGTCCTAGCTGTATCACTGGGTTTGAACCCCTTGTTGATATGTTCTTTATAAATAACAGGATAATGCAACATGCTTACTGGGCACTTCCTTTTTCTAAACTGCAAGTTTGGGTGGGGCATGCTGGCTCAAGCCTGTAATCCCAATACTTTGGGAGGCCAAGGCAGGTGGATTGCTGGAGCCCAGGAGCTTTGCATTTTTCTGTTTTTTTTTTTTTTTTTTTTTTTTTTGAGACAAGGTCTCGCTCTGTTGCCTAGGCTGGAGTGCAGTGTTGCATTCACAGCTCACTGTAGCCTTGACCTCCCAGGCTCAAGCCATCCTCCTGCCTTAGCCTCCCAAGTAGCTGGAACTACAGGCATGTGCCGTGATGCCCAGCCAATTTTTAAAAATTTTTTTATTTTTAGCAGAGATAAGGTTCTTACTATGTTGCCCAACCTGGTCTCGAACTCCTGAGCTCAAACGATCTTCCCATCTCGGCCTCCCAAAGTGCTAGGATTATAGGCATGAGCCACCATGCCCAGCCCCAACCTCTTAAAAATTGAAGCTGCTTCATGTTTGCCATTGGTACTTTTACACCTCATCATATTCTTCCTCCCCTTCATCCCATAGAATACACAATTCATCTTTAAGGACTTCAAGTTAACTGAGTCTGTGAAGCCTAATCTGATGGCATAAAGTTAAAATAATTTGATCCTCTTTTGTTAAATCATTCTGCACCTTGTCTGCATTACTCTAATAACAGCTTTGGGCATTCATTCATTTAACGAATATTTATTGCTGTGAGATTGAGATGTTTGAGATAAAATCAGTCATGCAGATAGCCAGAGGCCACTGGCTATGAGAATAAAAGAGCCAAAAGAACAAGGAGCTGAAACCAGGTGAGAGCCCCAGAGCAGTGAGTTAGGAAGAAGAAGACCAGGAACTGAGTGGTGGGCACTCCAACATGAAGAGGTCCCGGAGAAGGGGAGGGCCTGGCAGCGAAGAAGACTAAAAGAAGTGACAAGGAGTAAAATGCTTGTGTTTGTTTACATGTTTATCTCCTTATTAGGTTGTCTGCTTTCTGAGAGCAGGCATGGTGTTTCACTCATCTCATATCCCCAAAACTCAGTTCAGTTGTAAAATAGGAGCTCAGTTGTGTTTTGGGTTTTTATTTTTGTATATATATAAAGGACCCCAAAGGATATGTGTTTCCAATATGATTTCCCTTCCATAATCTGTAACATAAAATAAGGTATGGTTAACTTCACCAGTGAGCTTTGTAAAATGTTATCCCCCTATCCCTTTTCCATATCTCCCAATTCTGATCATGCTGCCATTACAGGGGCCAGTGTCATTCAAAGATGTGGCTGTGGATTTCACCCAGGAGGAGTGGTGGCAACTGGACCCTGATGAGAAGATAACATACGGGGATGTGATGTTGGAGAACTACAGCCATCTAGTTTCCTTGGGTGAGGATAGCTTGCTTTCTGAATGCTCTCAGTTGAATGGGGTTTTATGCTTGAGTTTGAAGAAATAAGTGACAACAGCATTTAATTCCTTGTGGGCAGTAGCTGCAGTGTTTATATTATTCTTCATTGAAAGGTTCTAACTTTGATAAGGTAAAAAATGGAGCATTTCTGTTATGCAGCTTATGAGGTGGCAACATCTTGTACTTCGGAGATTCTGAAGCCGAGCAACTTGCCCAAGTCCTTCTTCTTTTCCCATTAACAAGATATGATATCACCAAGCCAAACGTCATCATTAAGTTGGAGCAGGGAGAGGAGCTGTGGATAACGGGAGGTGAATTTCCATGTCAACATAGTCCAGGTAAGTTAGTAGAGTATCAAATGTTAAAAAATGCTCATCACAGACCTTTGGGAGTGACTAAAGAGTTGTTTATATGTATTTGGTACCCGCAGTAACACCTCCCAACCCCCAAATATCACTTTCCTTCCCGCACACATACATGAACTCTTTTGTTTATTTTATATTTGATTTACATTGGTAGGGATTTTTTCATTCTAACCTATACTGGGGACCCATTCACTTCCTCTTCCTCCAGCATTATCGGTCACTTATTTACTCCCTCGCCATTAGAGAATTGTTGTGGGCTGTTTGTTTGTTTTTTTGTTTGGTTTTTGGAGATGGAGTCTTGTTCTGTCACCCAGGCTGGTGTGCACTGGTATGATCTCAGCTCACTGCAACCATCACCTCCCAGGTTCAAGTGATTCTCCTTCCTCAGCCTCCTGAGTAGCTGGGATTTCAGGCACATGCCACCAAGCCTGGCTAATTTTTGTATTTTTAGTAGAGACAGGGTTTCACCATGTTGGCCATGCTGATCTTGAACTCCTGGCCTCAAGTGATCCACCCACCTCAGCCTCCCCAGGTGCTGAGATTACAGTCCTGAGCCACTGCTCCTGGCCTTACAGAATTGTTTCATTTTGGGGCATTCAGAAGTCTGACATAAAAAATTAACTTGAGACTTTTATGTTCATTCTTTTTATCTTCCATTTTCTTTCCTTCCTTGCTTTAAAAATACCTTGGACTTATTTTCTGCCCTCGATTTTATATATTTCTTTAGGCATTCAGATACCAAAACCTCGCCCTCCACCTGTGCTTGTGAATTGAGTCACAGCTTGTGGTGTACCTTATTTCCCCAAGTCCATGCTCAGTTGATGTGATGATGTAGCGCTCCCTCAGCTTTCCCCTCTTTCCCCAATGCTCATTTATGACCTGTCTGTGTGTTCATTTCCCCTTCCCCATAACTGGAATCATGCTCTGTCCATAGTAGACATTCAGGAAGTGTGAATTTCATAAGTGAATGTCGGTTCCTTTTCTTGCCTTTTCAGGAGTGTCCTCTTAGAACCCATTTTCCACTTTTTTGGTTTTCTTTGTATCCCGTAAAAGAGTTTATCTAATCTCAACTTCTAAGACCTTTTTTCCTGTGTATTTTTGCAGCTTGCCTCCAAATTGATATGTCTGACACTTTTAACCTAGTTGAATATTTTACTTGACAATATAGCAGTACCAGTGAGATAGTTCACTTCCTTCTTTCTCAGAATGTCTGATGATAAACTGTGCACATTCCAAAATCATGAATTCTGTCTACCTTCCTCACCTCCCACTATTTGATTGTGCTAGTCTTCTCTCCATGGTTTGTGTTCTTTGTCTTCTGTGAAATGCCTTGCAGATCGTCAGCACATTCTGTTTCTTTTGACATTAGTGTTCAGTATTCTCCCATACCTGGATTACAGTGGATCCATCTTCCATTCAAATGATCATTGTCCTTTTCCTTCATCTGCATTTTACTTGCTGAGATAATACATATTTTCCCTTCCTTTCTTCCTCTCTTCCCTCCCCCCTTCCTCCCTCCCTCCCTCCCTCCCTCCCTTCCTTCCTTCCATTTTGAGATAGTGTCTCACTCTTGTCGCCCAGGCTGGAGTGCAATGGCATGATCTCGGCTCACTGCAGCCTCCCCCTCCCAGGTTCAAGCGATTCTCCTGCCTCAGCCTCCCAAAGTAGCTGGGATTACAGGTGCACACCACCATGCCTAGCTAATTTTTATATTTTTAGTAGAGACGGGGTTTCACCATATTGGTCAGGCTGGTCTCTAACTCCTGACCTTGTGATCCACCTGCCTCGGCCTCTCAAAGTGCTAGGATTACAGGCCTGAGCCACTGTGCCCAGCCTACTTATTTATTGAGACAGAGTCTCACTCTGTCACTGAGGCTGGAGTGCAGTGGCACAATCTTGGCTCACGATAACCTCTGCCTCCCAGGTTCAAGTGATTCTTGTGCCTCAGCCTCCCGAGTAGCTGAGATTACAGGCATGCACCATCATGCCCGGCCTATTTTTGTATTTTTAGTAGAGACGGGGTTTCAGTCTGTTGGCCAGGAGTTCTCTGTTGAACTCTTGGCCTTGTGATCTGCCCACCTCAGCTTCCCAAAGTGCTGGGATTACAGGCGTGAGCCACTGCACCCAGCCCCCTTCATTTAATTTTAAATTGTGGTTAAAGAAACACGTAACATGGCCAGGCACGGTGGCTCATGCCTGTAATCCCAGCACTTTGGGAGGCCGAGGCGGGCGGATCACGAGGTCAGGAGATCGAGACCATCCTGGCAAACACGGTGAAACCCCGTCTCTACTAAAAATACAAAAAAATTAGCCGGGCGTGGTGGCGGGCACCTGCAGTCCCAGCTACTTGGGAGGCTGAGGCAAGAGAATGGCCTGAACCCCGGAGGCAGAGCTTGCAGCGAGCGGAGATCACACCGCTGCACTCCAGCCTGGGCAACAGAGCCAGACTCCATCTCAAAAAACAAAAACGTAACATACAATTTACCGTCTTAACCATTTTTAAGTGTACGGTAATGTTAACTGTATTTGCATTGTTGAGCAATAAACTTTAGCGTTGTGCGTTGTGTGTCGGGTTTTGTCAAGCACGTGACAGCGCGTAGTAGGTGTGGAGTGTGGCTCGTCAGCAAGCGCTCTGGCAGGTCGTGCTTTCGCCATCTTCATCCCTACTTACTGTGCTCCCGCTCCCTTGGGTCCCAGGATCCCACTCCTTCGATGAAACTCAGTCTTCCATCTCTGCCTGGTGCTTCTGCCCTGGTTTCTGCTCAACTCGGCGCCGTGTCTCTGTTCCCCAAAGTTCTGTTTCTGTTCTGTGCTGCCCCCTCCCCCTACCCCCGTTTTGTCTTTTTTAAGAGACAAGGTCTCGGCCGGGCATGGTGGCTCACACCTGTAATCCCAGCACTTGGGGAGGCTGAGGCGGGTGGATCACTGGAGGTCAGGAGTTCCAGACCAACCTGGCCAACAGAATGAGACTACTAAAAATACAAAAATTACCTGGGCGTGGTGACACGCGCCTGTAGTCCCAGATACTTGGAGGCTGAGGCACAAGAATTGCTTGAACCCGGGAGGCGGCAGTTGTGATGAGGAGAGAACGCACCACTGCACTCTGGTGCAGAGTCTGGGCGACAGAGCGAGACTCTGTCTTAAAGAAATAAATAAATAAAGACTCTTTCGAGGCCAGGCATGGTGGCTCATGCCTGTAATTCCAGCGCTTTGGGAGACCGAGGTGGGTGGATCACCTGAGGTCAGAAGTTCAAGACCAGCCTGGTCAAC